>NC_000085.6:30342346-30981096 GCF_000001635.26 Mus musculus
ATACAAGTTTCAACATTGCCTGAACAAGATCAGACAATGCCAATGCCAGTTGACATACCAATATGGACAGGAGATTCCATGTTGTCGAACCTTTAGATGAGAAGCTATAGGTAATCGATGGCTGTAGAGCGATGGGGAATCCATTTCCTTAAGAGCCAAGCTGCTATGTAGGTTGTCCAATCCCAAGTGATTAGCCCCGCGTGTGTACACACGCACGCACACACACACACACACACACACACACACACACACTCACACATATATGAGAATCAGGTTTGGAGACTTTTTTGTATGTGTTAATTTGAGGTGATAAAATAGTAATTTAGAATTACACAATGGAGTACTACTCAGCTATTAAAAAGAATGAATTTATGAAATTCCTATGCAAATGGATGGACCTGGAGGGCATCATCCTGAGTGAGGTAACCCAATCACAAAAGAACTCACACAATATGTACTCACTGATAAGTGGATATTAGCCCAGAAACTTAGAATACCCAAGATATAAGATACAATTTGCTAAACACATGAAACTTAAGAAGAACGAAGACCAAAGTGTGGACACTTTGCCCCTTCTTAGAATTGGGAACAAAACACCCATGGAAGGAGTTACAGAGACAAAGTTTGGAGCTGAGACGAAAGGATGGACCATCTAAAGACTGCCATATCCGGGATCCATCCCATAATCAGCTTCCAAATGCTGACAGCATTGCATACACTAGCAAGATTTTGCTGAAAGGACCCTGATATAGATGTCTCTTGTGAGATTATGCCGGGGCCTAACAAACACAGAAGTGGATGCTCACAGTCAGCTAGTGGATGGATCACAGGGCCCCCAATGGAGGAGCTAGAGAAAGTAACCAAGGAGCTAAAGGGAACTGCAACCCTATAGGTGGATCAACAATATGAACTAACCAGTACCCCGGAGCTCGGGTCTCTAGCTGCATATGTATCAGAGAGGCCCATTGGTCGTGCAAACTTTATATGCCTCAGTACAGGGGAGCACCAGGGCCAAGAAGTGGGAGTGGGTAGTTAGGGGAGTGGGTAGTTAGGGGAGTGGGTGGGGGAACGTGTGGGGGACTTTTTGGATAGCATTGGAAATGTAAATGAAATAACTACCTAATTAAAAAAAAAAGAATTACTACTCTGGCAAATTACTACAAAATAATTTCTTATTAATTTCTCATCAGGTTTCCCTTATTTTAGAAAATGTCTCTTCTGCTCTTTTAGCTGTTAGAAAGTCAATTCCCAGTGTCTGAGAGATCTCGGGGGTCCAGGTGAGTAGAGACTGCTGGGCCTTCTATAGTGTTGCCCTCCTCCTCAGCTTCTTTCTGCCTTCCCTAATTCAACCACAGGGGTCAGCAGCTTCTGTCCATTGGTTGGGTGCAAATATCTGCATCTGACTCTTTTAGCTGCTTGTTGGATCTTCTGGAATATGGTCATGCTAGGTCCCTTTTTGTGAGTGCTCCATAGTCTCAGTAATAGTATCAGGCCTTGGGACCTCCCTTTGAGCTGGATCCCACTTTGGGCCTGTTGCTGGACCTTCTTTTCCTCAGACTGCTCTCCATTTCCATCCCTGTAGCTCTTTCAGACAGGAACAATTATGGGTCAGAGTTTTGATTGTGGAATGGTGACCCCCTCCCTCATTTGATGCCCTGTCTTCCTGCTGGAGGTGAGCTCTGCAAGTGCCCTCTCCCTACTGTTGGGCATTTTATCTAAGGTCTCTCCCTTTGAGTCCTGAGAGTTTCTCACCTCCCATGTCTCTGGTGCATTCTGGAGGGTCTCCCTAACCTCCTACCTACCTAGGTTGCCTGTTTCAATTCTTTCTGCTGACTGGCTGGCCCTCAGGGCTTCAGTCCTTTCCATTCACCCAATACCAGATCAGGTTCCCCTCTCCCTCTAGCACAACTGTCCAATTTCCCTCCCAGGTCCCTCCCTCCTTCCCAACTTGTGATTGCTTTCTTCTCCCTCCCAAGTAGGACTGAGGCATCCTCACTTGGGCCTTTCATTCTGTTGACTGTTGATCTCTCAAACACTGGACTACCAACCAGGCAGCATATACTAGCTGATATGAGGCCCCCAACACATATACAGCAGAGGACTGCCGGGTCTGTGTTCAATCAGGAATGATGCACCTAGCTCTCAAGAGACTGGAGGCTCCAGGGAGTTTAGAGTTCAGGTGGAGTGAGAGGTGGGGGCATCCACGTGGAGGGGGTGGGGGAGGAAGTATGGGATGTGGAACAGTCGGAGGGTGGACAGAGGTTGGGGAATAAAATTTGGAGTGAAATAAATAAATAAATAAATAAATGTATGTAAATCCCAGTCACTGTTGCTGGCTCCACCCTCTACATTATGTCAGATTTGAGTTTCCACCTCTGTCCTGTGGGTGACCGCTAGCACTTTCTGGAGGATTTCGCTGTCAGTTCTAGTTTCCATATTTCTAGCTAGGTTGAACCATAGAGTTCTCCTCACGGAGCGTTCAGTGTCCTGTCTTTGTATATGACTTCCACTGTATGCCACATTTTTATGAGATAAAATTGTTCTCACTGTGACCTATGAAGTTTCTCCTAACGGTATTCCTCACCATGTTCCGTATTGCCACACTGGCCCAACCATTTTTTCCTCTGCTGTTTGCATACCCTCCAAGCGTGGTCCGGCTAAACATCCCTCTTGCTGCTGTGATGCCCGCGGGATCGCCACATATGCGCTGGCTCCACCACCCTCCACTGTCTATGGATGTTCACTCTCTCCGCACTGTGTCTTGTTCCACTCCCTTCTCTCACAGCACATACACCTCCTGTCTTGCCCCATTCCAGCATCATCGCTGTGACAGCAGAGGCCTGATCAAGTTTTGTGATTGTTACTACAGTTTCCTCTGGTAAGTTACACGAAGTGCCCTTGCTCTAGCTCCCGCTGGCTTCAGACTGCTGATCCTTCTGTGGCTGTCTTTTTAGGGCTGACATTACAGAAGTTTGTCCCCAAGTTCAGCTCAGCCAATATTTTTGACAGTAGGAATAATTGATTTTTAAATTTTATCACACCACTTACTGGCTGTTTTATTACTTTGTAAAACTAACAGCAATTAAATTTGACACACTAAATGATCTTCGTTTGCAGCGGAAATAGCAGAAATCATGAAAGGAACTAGAAAGGTATAAAAACAAGCATAGGAGAAGCCCTGTGGTTTAAATTATGTCAGTGTATAGTCGCTGGGACCAGACTGTCTGGAGTCAAATCTTATCTAATTCTGCCACTTACAACCTGTGTTATCTTTGGCAAATCACTTAGCGTCTCTGTACCTCCATTCTTCATCTATAAAATAGGAGCACAAGTAGTACTTGTTTCAGTATTGCGAGGATAGAAGGAGCTAGTATTGGATAAACTTCAAATAATGTTGTTTCTAGTGTTTTGTTCTACATAAACATTTATAAATAAAGATGGCTTCTTTTCTTCATTTGATCTTAGCCAAAAGGCTGGGAAGCGATGATGCCTTCTTTTCTTATAGATGTTTTTGTTTTTGTTTTTTCAGAGCAAAGAGAGATAGGCCGGCTTGAACTATGGGCGTGCGATGCAATAGTTTATTAACCTTTTCTTCAGCGCCTTCTCTTATAGGAAGAGAGTAAATTCATTTTTATCCTGATTCCAGTTTTACCAGGTTGCTTTCAATTTTCTGTCTTAACTGAATGGATTTTCTAAGTGTTTAATGTTCAACTCAAAGACAAAATGTCTTTTAAATCTACACAGATATCACCATTATTATGTAGGAAAAAGCTTGGGTTAATTTTCATTCAAATTATATTAAGACGATTACAATAAGGCTCATCAATAGGCAAGATCATAATTAAGTGTTTACTAGAAACTTTGGAAAGCCCCAGGTTAGTTGCTGTATTTTACTGGGGGAAATGGCAATTCTATCTTTGGTTTTTGTTAGTCATGTTGATAAAACAATTTTAAAAGAGACCCAGAAGAAGGCTGGAAGACATTTTTATAAGTATGTAAGGGGGAAACAACAGGCAGGTAAGCTGTAAATGTTGGAAGAGAGGGAGCCATGTTCCCTTTATGAAAGGTGAGGGAGGAGCTTGAAAGAAAGTAAAGAGGAAGTCCAAAGTATTAAGGAAATGCATGCTTAGAGAAAAGATGGAGAGGAGAAAAAGACACCACCTTTGGCTCCTGGGAGCAGTGACTTTAGCCAAAATATCCAACAAAGGGGAGAATCAACCTGTAGAGACCACCTCCAGTAGATACACACAGCCCCCAATTGAGGGATGGGGCCACTCATGCGTCTCAAAAATTTTAAGCCAGAAATGTTCCTGTCCAAAGGAAAGACATGGACAAAAAAATGGAACAGAGTCTGAAGGGAAGGCCATCCAGAGACAGTCTCACTTAGGATCCATTCTATCTGCAGACATCAAACCTCCACACTATTGCTGATGCCAAGAAGCACTTGATGGCAGGAGTCTGACCTGGCTGTTCCCTGAGAGGTTCTACCAGCACCTGACCGACATAGATGTGGATACCTGTCTTACAGCCAACCATCAAACTGAGCCCAGCAACCTCAAAGGAAGAGCTAGGGGAAAGACTGAAGGAGCTAAAGGGGATTACAACCCCATAAGAAGAGCAATATTAACTAACTGGACCACTCAGAGCTTCCAGGGACTAAACCACCAACCAAAGAGTATACATGGAGGGAGTCACTACTCCAGATACATGTGTAGCAGAGGATGGCTTTATCTGACCTTAATGGGATGAGAGGGAGGCTTGATGCCCCCAGGATAGGGGGATGCTAGAGGGGTGAGGCAGGAGTGGGTAAATGAGTGGAGGAGCACCCTCATAGAGGCAAAGGGGAGGGGGGATGACGGAGATGGGATGGGGGAGTTGATGGAGGGGTAACTAGGAAGGGGGATATCATTTGAAATGTAAACAAGTAAAATGATTAATAATCCACAGGGCTACATGGTGGAAGTTCTGCAAGCCACTGCGCTGAGGGCAGGGCTTCTAGAAAGGAACCGCACCTTGTCTCACTGACGGGATAATTATTCCTTGCACCTCCTTAGCAAGGCAGCTTTCCAGGGTGATTGACAGGCCCACCTGGATTCACTCATAAGGGGGAAGGAGCAACAGTTTAAATGTTCTAATCCTTGAAGTTGATCAGACTGTCATGTCTCCTCAGAGCCTGAGGTAGAGTCCATTATGGAATGACCCATACTCAATGGCCTTTAGGACTGTGATAAAACAACAATAATAATTTTTCATTATTTAAATAATAAATAAAATAAAATAAAAATATTAATATAAATAACAATAAAATAAAATAAATAATAAAATAGAAAATTTTCATAATTTGTGTGTATGATGTGGTGGTGGTGGAGGTGGTGGTGGTGGTGGTGTGTGTGTGTGTTGTGTGCATGTGTGTATGTAGCATGTGCACACTTGTGAGAATGTCTGTGGGTGTATTAGCCCAGGTGTGCACCAATGCAGAGGCCAGTAAAGGAAATTGGGTGTCCAGCTTTCACATACTTCCTCCCTATTCCCTTGAGACAGGGTCTGTCTCTCACTGTATCTTGAACTAGGCTGGTGGCCAGTAACATCCTGTGGACCTCTGTCTCTGAGAAACCCTAAAAGCAGTGGAATGACAGGCATACACAACCATGCCCAATTTTACGTGGATTCTGAGGACTCGAACTCAGGTCCCTGTGCTTGTGCAGAAAGTACTTCCACCCATTGAGCCATTTCCTAAACCTTTTTTTTTTTAAAAAAATATTTTTTATTACATATTTTCCTCAATTACGTTTCCAATGCTATTCCAAAAGTCCCCCATACCCTCCCCTCCACTTCCCTATCCACCCACTCCCCCTTTTTGGCCCTGGCGTTCCCCTGTACTGGGGCATATACAGTTTGCGTGTCCAATGGTCCTCTCTTTCCAGTGATGGCCGACTAGGCCATCTTTTGATACATATGCAGCTAGAGACAAGAGCTCCGGGGTACTGGTTAGTTCATAATGTTGTTCCACCTATAGGGTTGCAGTACCCTTCAGCTCCTTGGGTACTTTCTCTAGCTCCTCCATTGGGAGCCCTGTGATCCATCCAATAGCTGACTGTGAGCATCCACTTCTGTGTTTGCTAGGCCCCGGCATAGTCTCATAATTTAAATGTGAATATTTTGGGTTACATTCATCTTCATTCACTGTATTTGCAGTTAAAGTAGAAATACAAAAAAAAAAAAAAAACAACCCAACACATTTATTGACAGTCAAAGAAAGGCATTATGAACCCAGTTTGTGTGAAAACAATTAACTTGTTTTATTTAAAAAGAAATGGGTTCCAGACACTTCAGTGGTTAACTGATTGTGCTTTAAAAACCCCCCGATCCAAAGCAATTTGTATCTCTGTCTGATGGCTAATAAATTAAAAGACTTGGCCAGTGCTTAGCACTTTTCCAGATTTAGAGTCTGGCAATATTATCTCAGTCCAGGTAGTGAATCCAGAGAACTCCATTTAGGACTTCTGAGATACCAGCTCTTTTTCTTAACCAGAGGATGTGTTATTGTATTTTATCATAATACTTATGTTATTTTTGTGACCAACTACCTGCTAAGGAGCAAGTGAATGGAGGCAGGGTCATTTCTGCTCACTGTTGGATGGGCTGTCGTCCATCAAGGCGGGCAGACATGAAAGTGGGCTTGGCCCAAGCTTGTGGTGGTTGAGTTGATGAACTGCTTATACCCCCTTGGCAGTTGGGTAATGGAAACCGGGTTTGTAAGTGACTGTAACCCTGAACGCCCACCCACAGCAACCCATTTTTATAAGCTAGCTTTCACTTCCTATAAGCTCTATAGCCTCCCATAGCAGTGCCTCCAGCGAGACCAGCTCTTCAGCACTTGAGCCTATAGGAAAGATTTCAACGTTCAAACCATAGCAGGAGGCAGCTTTTCCTTTTTGTTACTGTAAAGGCAAGAGGCAGTGGTTTGCCAGTTTTGTTGTTGTTGTGGTTGCTGTTTTCCTGTTTCCTGGCACTCCCATTCCCTCTCCAGGTTAAGTGATAATAGGCAGAGGCTCCAACAGTGTAGAAAAACAAGAAACGTAACATCTACATGCCAGTGTAGGGAAAGCAAGGGAAAGCTTGATAATCAAAGAGGCGAGACAGCCTAAGGTCCAGAGCACGGGCCATAAACAACTCTATCATTGTTGGCTCAAAATCAGTTTTATTTGAAAATCTAATGTTTGCAGCTGGGGGAATACTAATGGATTGATAAATCTCTACCAATTCATGTGGTAGGACACAAGACTGTGGTATCAATTCAGTTTCCCCTGGATCGAACAATATGCACATTATGTATATATTCTTTAAAATAGTTTTAGGATTTAAATTCTTAAAAGAATGAAGTTATCTGACATACAGATTTAATAATCTAAAGAACTCATTTTAATAGTTTCAGACTATTTTGTGATATGAATATGTTACCATTTGCCCCTATTTTTGACTGTAGAAGTTGTTTTTATTTTTTTTCACAATTAATATGGTAGGGATCATTTTTATACAGATGTTTAAAAGGTTTGAGATTATAATGTAATCACACTTTCTCCTCCAAATCCTGTCATATACCTTCCCCTGTTCTTTCTTCATTGTTATTGTGTGGCTACATGCATATATTCCTAAATATAACCCGCTCAGTCTGTATAATGTTACTTGTATGTATGCTTCTCAGGGCTGACCATTTGGTATTAGATAACCAATTGGTATGCTCTTTCCCGGGGAAGATTATTTCTCCTGCTCCCAATATTCCTTAGTTGCCCACCATTCTTTGTGTAGAGTTGAGGCTCTTTTGGGATTTCCGCCCCTCCCCCCCACTTTGGTTTCTCCATTGTTGTTGCCCTTGTTCAGCTCAGATATGAGCAGTCATGTTGGTCAGACCCTTTGAGTGCAACTTCTGGTACTACTAAGACACACAATCTCACAGCAAACTCCCCGATCCTCTGACTCTTACAGTCTTTCCACTTCTTATAGCGTTCCCTGAGCCTTAGATGACAGAGTGTTTTATAGATGTATCCACTGAGCCTGGGCTCCATAACTGTGCATATTGATTGATTGATTGGTTGCAGTTTTCTGGAGTTGTCTCCATCTGTTGCAAAGAGAAGTTCCCTTGGTAAGGGGCGAAGACACTTACCTATGGTTATGATGACGAAAGTTTAGGTTGTTGTTGGGGATTGTGCTGGTTTAGTAATATAGTGCTGTAGAGTCTTCCCCTCTACCCATGATTTTACTAGCACTGAGTAGTTAGGTAGGTTTCTAGTGCCAGGCATAGTGTCCTTCTCATTGAGTGACTATTAAGTCCAACTAGACAACTGTTGGTTACTGTCAGAATATGCACACCACTGCTGCACCCTTAGGGTTACTGTGTGACACTGATAGTTGACCTGATTCGTAGATGCTGTCTTAGTCAGGGTTTCTATTCCTGGACAAAAACATCATGACCAAGAATCAAGTTGGGGAGGAAAGGGTGTATTCGGCTTACACTTCCATATTGCTGTTCCTCACCAAGGAAGTCAGGACTGGAACTCAAGCAGGTTGGAAGCAGGAGCTGATGCAGAGGCCATGGAGGGATGTTCTTTACTGGCTTGCCCAGTCTGCTCTCTTATAGAACTAAGACTACCAGCCCAGAGATGGCACTACCCACAAGGGGCCCTCCCCTCTTGATCACTAATTGAGAAAATGCCTTGCAGCTGGATCTTGTGGAGGCATTTCCCCAAATGAAGCTCCTTTCTCTGTGATAACTCACTCCAGCCTGTGTCAAGTTGACACAAAAGTAGCCAGTACAGATGCCATAGTTGGGTAGGAGTGTTGGTTGCCTCCCTCCTTTAGAAACTTGTGTGGTACTTATGGTATTATGAAATCCAGTTCTCATGGAGGAAGAATTTATGTCAGTTCCAGATGAGGGGTTTCTGAAATGCATGATGTCTTCAGGAATAAGGACTTACCTTTCACCTCTGGAGCATGCAAGGGCAATAGCAATAGGATGTATGTCTTGGGAGTCCCTTGGAAAGTCCTGGTCACCAACTCAAAAGAGGGCTTCTCTTGATTGGTGTTGGTGTTTTTGTCAGGTGGTCTTTGGGTCTTGGAGATACCATTGTCATCCTAGGTGGGGAAAATTCATTAAGACTATATATGTATATCTATATCTATAATCATACATGTTGCAAGACATAGTTAATGGTTTTTCTTCATGGTTTTTCAGACATCTTTATTGTTAATTTAACTTCTTCCCTCCTTCTTATGCAGAAATTCTGTTTTTGAGGGATGTTTTAATGGTTTACTTTGAACATTTTTTTAAAAAAAAACAAACCAAAAGACGATCTGAGGAAGAAATGCATAGATGATACCATTAAATAATTATGGTGATTAAATCAGATGGAATAGGCTCTTTTCTGCATCTCCAGAAGTGAGTTCTGTGTCCTGATGGTTCTTAGACTTCCAGTGTGTGTGTGTGTGTGTGTGTGTGTGTGTGTGTGTAATCGTTGGCAGTTAAAGGTGACTCACAGTCATGTAAATCTTCAGTAGTAGCCAAATGTTTCTTTTTCTTTTCAAGAAATCAATTTCAATCTTCAAACTATGCCTTATTTTTTAAAAGATAAGATGCTATAAATTCCATGGGGTTTGGCAGTCATTCCTTTGCAAGCATAGCAAGTCCCTATAATAAGGTAGGCATGGCTGTCTGGTCCAGGCAGCAAGGGGTGAGCAAGGACTGTAGGCCCATCTTTTGTTTTGATGATTTTTCTGCATTAATCTTCTCATTTTTGACTCTCCTCTCAACGTTGTCTGTGAGCCCATACTCAGAGAGAGGGTTTTCTGCAACCTGTGTCTGTCTCTCCAGCATTTCCACTGACTCTGTGGTAGATCCTGCAAACCACAATCCATCCGGATACCGGTTGGCACCAATGCTGTCTGTTCCTTTATACAGAAAGTCTTAATCTATTGTTTTTTTTATTATGGTGAGACATATTCCTATAGCTTGACTTACTTATTAATTATCCTTAAAATAGGCAGAGTTCCAGACACCCTACAGAAGAGGAGGGAGAAGAATTGTAAGAGCCAGAGGGGTCAAGGACACCAACAAAACAGGGTTCATAGGGGCTCACAGAGCCGGAAGCCACAGTCATGGAGCCTGCATGGGTCTGTGCTAAGCCCTCTGCATACAAGCTATGGTTGTTTAGCTTGGAGGTTTAGTAGGACTCCTAACAGTGGGAGTGGGCCGTCTCTGACTCTTTTGCCTGATTGTGGGACCCTTTTTCTCCTACCAGTCTTGGTATGATGGTTTGTGCCTAGTCTTTTTGTTAGCTTGCTATGCTGGGTTTGGTTGCTATCCCTGAGTTGCTTGCTCTTTTCTGGGGGAAAAGGGAGGAGCAGTGGATCTGGGGGAACAGGGAGGTGGGGGAAAAGTGGGAGGAGTGGAGAGAGGGGAGGCTGAGGACAGGATGTATTGTATGAGAGAAATAAAAAAAAACCTCCAAACTTAAAAAAAAAAAAGTGAGACAATACAACCTCCCCGTCTATAGTAAAGTGAGTTACCTTAAAAAGAATTCTTTAGATCAAGAGGTAATTGAATAAACAAACAAACAAACAAACAACAAAACAAACCTGCCCCTCCTGGACAAGTTTTAATTCAGAAGTGGGACTGAAAACCTAATTTCATAATTTCTTTCACTGGAAACCTTTGTCATCTTGGAAGTGCCCAACTTGCCCAACTGGTTCAGGAGGAGAATATGGATGCACAATAGGCAGAAACTTAGGGCTTTCCCTTGGAAACTCCACCCTCCCCCAAACTGTCTAGGAAATAAACTTACTGGCTATGCCCACTTACCAGTGGCTGGATAAAAATGAGCTCCTTACGTCTTCAGGTAAAGATATTTTATTTAGTGTGAGGTTAGGCGTTTTATTAGTCACAAGAAAGGTGGCTCTGTAAATCAAAACTAGGTTATAACTCCAGAAAATTGACTTTTGTTCTTATGGATCAGTGAAGAGAACATAGGCCAGCAGTATCTTGTTTGGGACAGACAACTAATGAGTCTTCAAGGCTCTGAAATGACAGCTTTGTAAAGGTCGAAACAAGTAGAAGGAGGTCATGAACTGAGCACGTGAATCTTTCTGTATTCTTAGCCACGTACAGTGCTGCGTGCCGGAGCTTACACAAATGTCTACTGCATAGAAGATGTCATATTATGTCCCCCTTTAGAGTGATCAGTCCCTCCTCTGTGTGGGACAAGACTCAGGAACAGCAGCTCGGAGGAACAAGTGACTGAGGGTCAGTTCCTTTGGATATTTATCTTCTAGCAGTGTCACAAGCCACTCATCCAATCTGCTGCTTAGTCTCTGCTCAGAAACTTCAGACTCCTCAGCATTTCACAGTCATGGATCTTAGAGGTTTAAAAAACAAATCACAAGGGCATTTATTAAAGCTACCCTTTTGCAATTATATTATTTGCATATCTTCAATTGCTGCCTTGATCATCTCTCTTAACGTGTTTATACAAATATGAAGTAAACTTGGCACAATACAGAAAATAATCAATGGTGGGTCACTTCCTGTGATCCTTCTCTCTGTCCCAGGGACACAATCATGACTACTTTCCCACAGACAGATTAGAATATTGCTATGCACACATCATTCTTCCCACAGAGGTAGCCTGCATACAGTAAAGGGTCATGATTTTTCTTGTTTTACATTGCACCGTGTGACTCATAAAACACAGCTTCTCTGGATCAGCTAACGTCACTCTATTAAAGCATCCATTCTCTCCATAGTCAAAGATTAAATTCTAGGATTGTTTAAAAGTACTTCTTAAGCTTCTAGTGAGAAGCTGGAAGCAGGTAGGTCACAAGGAACACAGACATGGCAAGACATTAAATAATCCTTCTCTCTACCAACAATAGCATCCCTCTGGGCACCTCCTCAGAGGTATATTCTGTATTCCACTATCCAGTTGTTATTATTTGGGAAATGGAGCTTATTCTCTGGATTCCTACAACAAAAGAAAATTGTGGGTGGTTTTTTTTTTCTCTCTCTACTGCAATCTTTTCTGATCCAGCCTCCACTAATTAAGCCGTCCTTTTGACCCTTGCCCTTTGAAGTTTCATTCATTACCTGGCTTCTGTAAGTCAACAAAAGGCAACATCTAAAGCCCCCAGTGTTGGACCATCACTTTGGGGACTGCTAATTGAATGTAATTACTTCGTTTTGTGCCAGAGTCCATACTTGTAACATTGCCTTGTAATAATTTAAACTGTCTGCATACTGTAGGGGACTGTTTGACGCCAGTGTGGAGCCGGTCGGGCAGCCACTTGGGCTGTGGAAGGAAAGTCAGGAGTGAGGAGACATTGTCATTTGCCTACCTACTCATTAGCTGCCCTCGATGGCTGGCTGTTGTTTTGAGTGGACAGGATGTGTAGCGACTGGATCTTGTCCCTAAAAATAGTTGTGAAAACAGGCATTTGGGGTGTACAGTAATTGGTTGCTCAGTTGATCGCAGATATTTTTATAGAACTTGGGGGAAAGACGAGGTATTTTTAAACTGTGACCTTGCTCTGCAACACCACATCCCCTGCCCCTCTCTCCTAGGGAGGGAAGAAGAGTTGAAACGAGATGGGTAACAACAAAAGAAAAAGCCCTGCAGATTTTATCTCCCCTCCATGTGTCACTTGGGGAACTGGATGCTGCAGAAGAGTGAAGCTGAGTCCTTTGCCATTTTTCTGATGCGACAGTTTTGCCTTCAGCCTGCTTCCAACAGAAGTTATCACCAGGTTATCATCAGGGAGGAGGAGAATGTCAAGCCTGAAGCGCTAATGAGCTTGACAAAGCAGTCTGAGCCACACAGGAAGCACAGGGCACACCAGCACTAGGCTTCTCCTTGGATGATTAATCTTATGTTCAATGTAATCCCACTGGCTTTAACGACTGGGCTTGTTTCTGACTGCTTGTGGACCAGGGAAATGAGGGTATCCTCCTCAAGCGTTGGGACCCCTCCTATCTGGTGCCAGCAAGTCTCCACCCCTGGAAGTTAGAGCTGACATGAGCCTTTTACTCTCAAATTACGTTCAAGGTTAGAAAGAAGACAGTAACTCAGAAAGAAGGATGAAGTATATGGCAATAAGAAAGAGCACTTAAAAATGGAAGAACGCCTTGGGTAAAATTAAGTGTAAACTTTGATTTACCCAAACGGTCTCTGATTTCTTCTTCACAATAATCACAAGAATAAGATGGATACCAGAGAATTCTGACATTTGTGTAAAATTCATATTTTTCAGGTATCTTTTCCTTATTTTTTTTTAACATTTGTGGTTTGTATAAGTGTTACCAAGAGCTGTCAACAAATAAAACACACAGCAGAGCTTATAACAACAAGAGAACTAGTTAGTCCAGCCTGCAGCGTGCTTCAGTTTATAATCCTGCAATGGTTACTTTCTTAGTTACATGTTTCTGGATTATTAACCCAGACAGCCCTCTGTTCTGCTGTCATGAGAGCAACGCTTTACTTGCCCATAAAAAAGCATTGCTCTCATTTTCTTGTCTCATTTTCCTGTGTCCTCATTCATATCAGTGGTCAGTGTTTATTTTATTTTATTTTATTTTATTTTATTTTATTTTATTTTATTTTATTTTATTTTTTTTTACTCAAGGTACCATCATAACCTTTATTTATATTTTATCAGTATTCCATTAACTCTTTAGACTATCACTCAGCTCTCACTTTGTTAAATAAGGTTATGTTCCTCGTTTTCTCTCTACTGGCATTACTTATAAATTTTCAGGGTTTCTTGTTTTTGTTTTTTCAATTCAGTATTGCCTGGCAATGTGAAGTTCTGGTACATGTCTCTTTACAGAACATTGGAAAAAGTCTGAGATCAGTGTGACTTTTACGTTTTTATGGCCATATAAATGATATTAGGTTGGTGAAGTGACACTCTGGAATCTTGTTTTCACATTTTCAGTTTCGTTGCCACCATTTGGGGATGGGTTGAGGGAGCCTATTCATAGCACTAAAGCTAAATGCCCCCAGCCTTCTGCTTTATCAACTGCATAAAAATTAAACTTGTTCATCACTAGAGGTTTTTGTTTGAAAAAGTTTCTTGTTCTTAAGTTTCTAACCTTCTTCATTTAATTATTTCAGTATATAATTCAGTATTTAATTCTTTCTTCATTTAATTCTTTCTGACCTCTACCCTATAATTTTCTGCCCTGTTACCCATGGGTAAGTCTTAGTCACCTGTTACCTTTATGGGATGAAACCTCTCCTCAGATGCTGCACCCTAGACTGAGAGGCTGATATCACTGCGAAGCCTTGTTAAACTGGACTCGCAATCCATCTCTAGCCTTGGACACCCATCACATCCCAGGCCTTGAAAACTTTGTGTCTTGAATTAGATGACCTCCACATTTGTTTTTAGTTTATTGAAGCATATCAAGTTAAATTCTTGGGAGTAATCTTTTGATGTATAAAATTATTCAGCCCCTTTGTATGTTAAGAAAAAGGGATTTGTCTGGATATGTGTTTGTTAGTAAAGAATCTAAGTTGAAATTATTGTATCTCAAAACTTAACAATGTTTATTCCACCTCTTCTAACAGCATATGAATCTGAGAAAGTTCTTTTGAAAATGCCTCTCTCTCTCTCTCTCTCTCTCTCTCTCTCTCTCTCTCTCTCTCTCTCTCTCTCTCTCGTCTTGTTGTGCTTCTCTGCTCCCCAGGCTCAAATGCTTCTCCGGCCTCAACCTCCTGATTGGCCAGAGTTCCTGCCCTGTATCATTACCCCTTCTGATGTTTGTTCTTTCACACTTGGGTTTTCTTCTCTGAATTCATTTTTAGCCTAAGCATTCTGAATTTTATTTTGGAGATCCCAAACTAGTCTCTGTGTCACCTGAGGTGGGTCTGTGGTCATAATGAAAAAGGAGGTAGGGAAATTGTAAGAGCCAGAGGTTCCTGTCTCAGTTAGGGTTTTATTGTTCTGAAGAAATACCTTGACCATGGCAACTCTTTCAAAGAAAAAAAATTAATTGAGACTGGCTTACAGTTCAAAAGATCACTCCATTATCGTCATTGTGGGAATCGTGGTGGCATGAAGGCAGACAATGCTGAAGAAGGAGCTGAGGGTTCTACACCTGGATCTTCAGGCACCAGGAAGAGAATGAGACACAGTAGGCCAGACTTGAGATTCTGAGACCCTAAAGTCAGCCTCTAGTGACACACTTACTTCAACAATGTCACACCTATCCCAACAAGACCACACCTCCCAATAGTGCCAATCCCTATAGCCTATGGATCATTTTTTTTTCAAAGTTCCACAGTACTGATGTTTTCAACTTAGCTGTATTTGCTAGATATGACAGTCCCGTTGCACACGTGAACTAACTCATAGTGGCTGGGACTGCTTACACAAACAAGACCTGCAAAAGATCAAGCTATCCCAAGCACAGATAGAGTTGGACTCGTGAAGTCCCTTCATAACCAAGGAGCTATTTGAGGGTCAGTGGCTGCTGAGGGATGGAGAACCAGTTTTCTTCAGGGATGTGGGTCCTGAGAGTCTACACATGCTTCATTAGATGGACTTGTACAACATGCACAAATGGGCAGTACTAAGTGACCTTGCTAGGTTTTTTTAAAAGCAGCACATGAAATGTGGGAAAAAAGTAGTTGTGGGGTTAGGAGAGAAATGGGAGGAAATGAGGTATGGGATTGCATGTGTATGTGAAATTCCCGAGCCAAAAATCCAAAAGTGATCGGTTTATGATGAAATCAGAAGTAACTTTATGGCCCAAAATAGGAATTAGACTTATGTCATATTCATGTAAGGCTTACATTGTAAGTGACTGTGACGATGAATTTTGATTATCAATTTTATTGGATTGAGAAGCGTGTAGGAGATTAAGGAAGTGCACTTCTCAGTGTTTGTGAGGATTTTTCCAGAGCACTGACTGCGGGGGGTGTGGGACACTCATCTTGGATGTGGTCCTCCCCCCTCCTCTTCTTTTCCCTCCTCCTCTTCCTCCTCTCCCTCCTCTTCTTCCTCTTCTTCCTCCTGTTGCTCAGCAGGGTTTTTCTACGTAGTCTAAGCTGATTTTGAACTCTCTGATCTCTTCTTCAGCCCTGCAAGAGATAGAATGATGGGCACACAACACGCCCAGCAGTACACATCCTCCCACTTCTTACAGTAGCAGGGATTGAACTCAGAGCTTTGTGCCTGTATATAAAGAACTCTACCACTGGACTACATCCTTACTCCAGGATGTAGTTTACCTCCATAGTAGAATAAGCATATCCCCCATTTTTTTTTTGTTCCAGAATATCAAATAGCACCACGTGTTATTTAAACTTCATTTTAAAAGGTACAATAGAATAAAAAGTGGCAATTTTGGCTTTTATAATTTTTTATACTTTTGAGATTTTCTAAAATGAGTGTTGTATTCTTAAACAAGAAAAAAAAAGATGACTGATTTCCCCAATATTTATTCGTGGGAGAGTATGTCGTGATAACCAGAAATCACAAAAATGCATATTAACAATTGAAGTGGTTATCTTTTTTTCCATTTACTGCATTAAAGCTTCAACTCCTGAACTTATTTTAATATAGATTAGAAACACAAACTGTTCATTCTTTACTTGAGCTAAATGTCAGTTATTCCTCTCCTGTCAGATGATATTTTACAGGATATTGCAACCGTGTCCTTCCTTGCAAATTTGATACAAAGTATAACAAGCTTACACTAAGTCCCTGTCTGAGAAGCAGTCCATTAGGTTGGATGAAGCGATTAAATGTGGATCTTGCAGACACCATGTAGGTGGAGTTACTGGTTCAGATAATTGGATTACTGTAAACAGTCCACTTTGCAGGAATGATCTGGATAATTGCTTCGCCTCTGCATTTTTACATCGCTCGGGGTTCTAGGTTTATTTTGCATCCTATAGACCACTTTCTTCGGTGATGAGCAATCAGGGAAAATCAGATTATCACTCTGTTTAACCTTCCTGAGCCTTGGGTAATTAAGTCAACAAATTAGCTGGAGGCTCCAATGCGGAAGAGGATTGGTAGACTGTGGTCAAGACAAGTATTTATGAATTTTCCCTTAAGCTACTTTTCTTGGGGACGCTTTGATAAGAAACATATGATGCCAATTATCATTAACTCTCTGTGGTTTCCATGTTTGGGAGCTGAAGGCTGATTTTAGAAGGTTGAGGACCCCTTCCCTGTCATTGGGTACCTGTACCAGTCTGTACCAGGCTTTGAAACAGGGTTTTGCCTTGGAGCCCAGGCTGACCTTAAACTCCACATCCTCTGCCTTCAGCCGGGCACGTGATGGCAGGACAGACGTGTGCTGTTCAGGCCTAGAAAGTTTTTTCTTTGTTTTTCTCCTTTTGGAGCTTGGGGTTGAACTTAAGACTTTACACATAAAAGCTGAGTGCTTTAATCACTGAACTATATCCCCACAATCATGTTTTTTAATTGGCCTGCGTAATTGAATAAGCATACAATGTCAGCAGTCAGAAGCCCAAAAGTAATATTCCAAAAAATAAAAAAATAAACCACAATAGAACTGAGAGTGGCATTTTCTGCATTGTGATTTTTTGTTGTCTAAAATTTTCCTGTATTTGTCAGACTTTCTACAATGAATACATTTGCATTTGTTCCTCTTAAGTGGATCCAATGAACCAATTCACATTTGTAAGCAAGTGGAAATAAAAAAAAAGCCCATAACCAATTGTTCTTTTATTTAAATAGTTGGGAGGGCAAGGTGTCTACTGACAACTGGAAATAATCAAAATAAAGATTTCCAGCTTTGGAGCTGGCAACGACGAGAGCAGGACTCCACAGGTTGATCTGCCTGCTGACTTCAGGCTCAAGAGTTATAAATTCCAGGCTCATACTCAGCTGATGGGGCCTCATCCTGGCTTCCAAGGTAGGGGTACTTCCCCCTGTGTATTACTGTTGTGTGACAGGTTTTGCCCGGAGGAGATACAACACACACATCTACTTACCCCAGAAAGGGACGCATGACAAACCAAAGCAGTGATCACACCATTTTTAAAATTGTGGTTACTAACAAGTGTATGGCTGAGGGTTATTACAAGGAGCAGGGATAACTCAAAAGAAGATGCCAAACCAGCAAGCCCGACCCCAAATGAGTGAAGACTCCCGAAAACCTACAAGCCAGAAGCTCTCTCCACAGCACACAGGTAGCTCCACAATCATTCTTTCCATAGATTGGTTGGTCAGAGTCTCCACCCCTAGCAATTGTTCACTTCCGTTTATGTTGCCAGAGGCCTCAGGAATCTTCCAAGCTTCTCTTCTTCCTGGGTATGTGGCCGTTTGTTAACCTCCCGTTTAACCACCGGAAGCTCATGATTGGCTCCTATCCTCCAGCAGGGAATGTTTGAATTTGGAGGGCAAGTTGCAATTCTGAGGGATAAGCCATTACAGCGTCCCAGCCCGAGGAGAACCTCTGCTTCTTGCGTTGTTCTGCTTCAAGTTTCTGACCGCTCCGCTTCCCTCAACTTCTTCCCAGACCTTCCCTCAGCTTGGGCTGGGGCAGGCCTAACTGTGACTCTCTGACCTGTGTTCCCTGTTCTCAGGCCTCTTCTGTAGATCAGTTTTTAACAATGTTTTCCGAAAGATAGTACCTGTCTGCCACCCTTTGAGTCATATAGAGTGACATAACGTGACTTCCCTTCTTAGTCTCACCAAACCCTATCACTGTGTCTGAGGCACGTGCTGGCTGCGGGCTTGTGTGCGTGACTAGGTGTCCACCGGTTAACAGTTTCTGCTTCTCTGTCCTTGCCAGGGAGCCGCACCTCTGAAGTCTGGGCCTGCTTCTTCCCCATCCTCTGTCGCCTATTTCCCCTCCCCTTCCCCCCATGTTTTCATATATCCTTTCAATTCCTTTGTGCATTTCTAGAGTTTCTCTCCTTTCTTTGAAATACAGTCTAGTGTTTCTTATTCCTGCTGTCTCCTTCATCAGGTTACGGGGAGGCAGCCTGTAATTGCAATTTAAGAAAACAAACAAAATTACACACCAGCAAACATATCTCAAGTAACAATTGTAAGAAGCTTCGGCTCATCAATACAGACAGACAGACTGGCCCACCGGAATTCGGAGGGCAAATATATTTTCAGATATACAAAGTAGGAGATATATATCCTATAAAATACATATAACCTTCATTCATATATATATATATATATATATATATATATATATATATATATATGTGTGTGTGTGTGTGTGTGTGTGTGTGTGTGTGTGTGTAAATATAACCCCAAAATATACTTTTTTTGCAAGTCACTCATCACAGGCCCTGAGCTAAAGGATGGAAAAAACTTTATGAAGTAAAAGGAAGCTGAAAAGAAGTCAGTCTAACTATTCTTATAGCTAATAAAGTAGACATCAAATCAAAATTAACTCAGAAGAGATAAAAACCAACCACTACATTGTAATAAGGACAGAAATCAACCAAAAGGTTCAACAATTATAAAAACATGTTTATCAAATGTTCAGTCTCCCAGGTCTATAAAATAAATGTCAGTGGACACAAAGGTTAGACAGGCGCTGTTCTAATAATGGGGATAATTTCACCACACCATTGTCACACAAATGAAAAACTTCTCCAATACAAATCTTGGAACTAAAAAAATAATTTTGAAGATTTTAGCCTGTGGGAAGGCTTCTTACCCTCATGGGTTGGTAGTGTGAAATAGCTATATTGTGAAACCAGTCTATAAATCCACTGGAATCCCTAAAAATCCCAGTGATATGTCTTCATGGAACTAGCAAAAACAGTCTTAAAATTCAAAGGAAAACACAGAAGACACCAAATAACCAAAGCAAATGTAAACAGTTATGAGCATGCTGGAGGTCTCACAACATTTAATCTCCACTTACTACAGAGTTTTAATGGAAGAAAATGTTTCACACATCCGGTGAAAGCCATAGTGCACACTAGGTCTGCACATATCAGGGGCACATCCCAAGAACAATCACCAAGAGAAGGCTGTTGGTTCTGATGGATTCTCACATCTACCCTGTCCACATGCGTTATATATAATAGAGGAAACTTTACTTTCACATTAAGGGCACCTTCACATATGTATATGAGGATATATGTATATGTACATATGCATACACACATGAAATCTGATCTTACTGTTATACCAGCATTCTATTTCATGTCCCTCTATTACCATGCATTTATTCTGGTTCCCATGGAAACATCGTTAAACAGTAATCAATGGCTGCATTAGGTTTTGCTTGATCTGGATAGATTATTACTAGTATAGTTTTGAGTAAAAAAAAGTTTTTTCTTTTAATAGTTTAGAAAGCTTATATGCAAGGCAACCTATTTATCACACATTTGCCACATTATGAGATAAAAACACATCTTTGGTATTTTATCTAGTGAAATGTATACCATGGTTGTATCTTATTATGCATTATCTAATTTATTAATGATCTTAACATTCTTTACTGATAACTGAGCACTCTGACTGTCATCATTAGTCTGGAGAGTTTATACATATTAGATCACATAGACACCATGAAGTCTGTGTAACCAATTAGCTCTACAAAGGTAGAAGAACGGCGAACAGGTAGACAGTCAGGATTCAAACTGCATGTTTGAAGCCTAAACTTTTTAATTATCTCACAAAACTCCTCCTGAAATATGTCTGGTGACTACTATGCCCTACTTCGTTAATTGATTATCACATAAGTCATGTGAAGAATTAGACTCACTGGTTATACATAAAATTCAAAGTAGCCAAAGCGATGCTAATTAATAATAAAGATTGATTAAATGTTTTTTTTTAAAGACAGAAAAGAAAAAGCCAGGTGAAGGTAAACTTTTTAAATTCCCATGATTCCATCATTCATTAGGTGGACGGAAACTTTATGGTTTGTATTATGAATGTTTGCATGACAGAGGCACGGACTGCTGTGGCTGGTCTCAGTCTTTGCCCTTTCAAACTCAGTATTCTGATAGTTCTGTACTTTTCATTAATACTTGTCTGGGATTCTACTTGTTTCCAGCACAGTCACAATCGGTCTGTCACAATCTAGTTTGCCACTGTTGCAAACAAAGTCTATATGTACTCTCAAAAACAAATCTGTCTATAATTTGCTTTGACAAACTTTATAGTGTCAGAAAAGAAAAAGTCCATTTCCCGTGTTCAGTAATATTGCCGGACTGTAGGTTGAACTATGTCCCAACAGAAAGGTGATAATAATGCTAGTGTCTTTTGGGTTGCATTTTAGATTGCTTTTGTGTTGTATACATGGGCATCTTTCATAGAGTGTTGCTGAGTAATATTAAGCACAAATCGAAGAAACATATTGTTCTGTATTATGAACATAGCCAAAGGAAAAAGAGCATTTGTAAAATATGCAGGGGCATCAGGCTGCCAACAGAATTACTTTGTACACTTAATATATTTTCATATATTCAATATATTTTAATACAATTAAGTAATGTATCGCTTAATATATTTTACTGTAAGTCTCTCTGAGGTGTGTGTGTGTGAGTGTGTGTTTGTGTGTGTGTGTGAGAGAGAGAGAGAGAGAGAGAGAGTGCTTCAGCTTTTACAATCATCAGAGAAAAATCAACAAAATACATTTGTCCTTCCTTCTTCCCTGACTACCACACACAAATACAAGCAAGAGTATTATGCAATAAGGCACGATGACACAGACCTATAATCCCAGCATTTGAGAGATGAGGCAGAAGGATTATAGATTAGAAACCAGCCTGGGGCTAAAGATAAAAAGAAACACAAGAGTTAGACTAACTGTAAAATATTCAGAAGCATCCCATGACACTGGCAACCTGATTCCGCAGAGGGATGTGCGGTTCCCCATCGTTTGCTCTGTGCCTCTCACCTGTGGGTAGAGTCAGCCTCTCTGATTCTCGCAGCCATGGGATGGATGCAGGCTATTAATTTGGAAAAGTCTGAAAAGTCCTTGGATAGCCATATCATTGGACACTGTTTGCACCTCTTTTCCAATAGCTACTTAATCATTCTCTTCTCCTTGGTCCATCTCTTTAAGATCTAATAAGATCTCTACACATTATAAGCCTGTATCTTTTTTTTAAAATTATCATTCTCTCATATATCACAGCCTGACCACAGTTTCCCCTCCCTCCCATCCTGCATGTCTCTCCCTGCCATCTCCACCTCCCCTCAGAAAAGAGCAGGCCTCCCAGGGACATTAGCCAAGCACAGCATAGAAAGCTACAATGAGACCAAGCACTTATCATCATATCAAGGCTGGACAAGGAAAAAAACATCCCATAAATAGACACAAGAGGCAGGGACAGGCCCTTCTCCAGCTCTTAGGATTCCCACAAGAATACCAAGCTACTCAGCTATAGTATACATGCAGAAGACTAGGCCATATCTCTACAGAGCCTGTATCTTTTATTCTAAGGTTCATTTCAATATATTTTCAATATGAATTTCACTGTACAGAATTACAAAGCAAAATGTTATATGCATATGTGCACATATAACTGGCACAAATACTGACATTGAAATTAAGCAAATAATTATATTTGATTGGTTGTTATATTACAGAAGGAATATATTTCATTTATGACAAAAAATAAGTATGCTTTCCCAGAAAAAAATCAAGAAATATTTACTCTAGAGAATATTTGTAAGTGAGGACAAATAGGTAAAGTGATTGTCATAAAATGTACTTTTTAATAACCGCTAATAATTTTGTTTTTAGGACTGGTCTGTGCACATCCATTTTGTACTTCTGTACTTATAACATTATAAAAGTCACCAGTAGAGGGAGTAAATAATTTAAAAATCAAATTAATTTTGATCTATTTTACTTTTTAAGGTATATAAGGCTTTATCTATTTCTACAAAATACCTGTATTAAATTGGTACTATGTAACTTATTCAAGATCTATAACTATACAGTTAGAGAAATATAAGAATAACTTTAAACATAATTTTAAAATATCCAGATCTAAACTCTAATCCAGTTTAAATCAGAACCATATGTATTATAGAAAGAATATGGATGTGAATAAAAGAGACTTAAGTTTTTATTTTTTCTTCTTCTTTAAAAAATTTTAAAGTTAGCACATAACACTGCAGCGTTTTTATTCATATGTGTTATTATACTTTGCTCTGTTTCTAATGATGGGCTTTAGGGAAATCTGTGCAATTTCTCCAATCTTCATTATTCAAGTCTTTAAGATAGAAAATGAGGAGAAGGAGGAAGAGGAGGAGGAGGAGGAAGAGAAATAATCACGGGGGTAGGATGCTACAGAGCACATCTGGACCGGGTAAATGTGGTGATGTAATGGTGAAATTAGCATAGGAAGCACTGGGAGTCCTCACTAACCCACCTCTATGAGCGTTCATCACACCTTCTCACTTCCTCCTGTGTGTCACCAGTCTTCCTCTTGGCAAAGGTAGGAAATGTTAGCAGGGCTTTCTTGGAAACTATTTGCCTTTGGCTGCTCTGCCACATTACAGGAAATCTCTCTGCTCTGCCATTTTCCTTGACTGTTAATGGCATTACCTGGATTCCAGAATGAGCCGTTTAAAGGAACACAGTCTCCACTCACAGACATCGTGAATTGTCGCATTCCATTTCTTCTTCACCAAAGCACTCTCCCAAGGTTTTATTGTAGTGTTGTCTCAACAGGGTTGGTTAACTGAGACATAAAGTGTCATAGGAAGGAAATTAAAGATACATGTCTAAATAATTATAAATTTCCCCAAATCTATTATATACATTGTCATTTTCATCAAGAATGTTTGTTTTTCTAATTTATTTATTATATGCATAACACCACCATTGCTCTCTTTAGACACCAGAAGAGGGCATCAGACCCCATTACAGATGGTTGTGAGCCACCATGTGGTTGCTGGGAATTGAACTCTGGAAGAGCAGTCGGTGCTCTTAGCCGCTGAGCCATCTCTCCAGCCCATGTTCATTTTTCTTAAACGTCCCTTTCTAAACCTGAGTTTGAGTTTGGGAGACATTTTCCTTCCCGAACTTTTCTGAATTGCCCACTGAACACACACCCAAGCCCTGGGATACTGGTATCAGGTGAGGTCACCACACCCATAGAACACCCCAAGACTAAATCAAGGTTGGTATAATAGACTACAAGTTCCACAGGACACTCAGATACCACTTGGCATGTCACATCCTGCAGAACGTGACCATTTTCTCTACTTGGTATATCTTTGGTTTCTTCATTGTCAAATGGTCAATGGTTAGACCACTCATATGTGAACACTCACCCTCATCCATCTTCTAAAATTTATTCTTATCCTCAGAATAAATTTTGTACTATGGGGAATTAAAATATAGTTTAATCCTATCTTGATTATTATTTGAAAGATCACCTGCTTTTACTAGGTATTAGTCATTTACACTACAGGTGGGCTAGCAATTTATCTTTTCCACCTGAACTCTCAAGCTCCTATATCTGCTTCAAATAAACATAAGCCAGCTGATGACTGCTTTAGCGTGCAACTGTTCCAACCAGAGCCACGCACGTTTGTGGCTAGAGTCTTGCAAGTTGGCTTGGCGAAGGCCTAAGTTTCTGTCTTATCTCCTTGTCGCGTCCGCTTTCGACCAACAAGAACGACACGACCACCAGTCCTTCTAACAGCAGTTTATTCAGCAAACTTTAGTCTTCATCTCTCTCGCTTCAACTTTAACTCTCTTCCTTCTCCCTCGAACCCCGGGCCTCTCACTCTTATATACTCTCAGTACCCATTCACTCACAGCAGGCCACGTCACCTCACCAGGCACACAGCTTCAGCCAATCAGGGCAGCAGGGGCACGTCTCCACCAAATATGGACTTGTTTAAACTACCAGCATCATGGTGCATCTGTGCAGCTCTCACGATGGTCGTGGCTTATTTTCAGGTGTAAGAGGAAGTCAGGTGCAAGTCATAAGACTTAGCTGCAGTCCCGGGCGCCATCTTGGGACTGCTGCCACACCCGCTCCTCGCACCTCCTTGTGTTGGAAAGTACAAGGCTGTATTTTCAGTTGCACACATGAACTAGAGTACTTGGAAGGGGATTCTGAAGGATTGTGAGTCTGATAGTTTGGGATGAAGGGAGCTGGTTTATTGAAAGCTTGGGGTTTTCTCTAATGTGGCTTCATTATGCTGTGTTTGATTTGTTTTCCTTCATGTTTTTAGGCAGGGGTTTTCTCTGTACTCCTGATGGCCTTGGACTCCTATCCCTGTCTTAGCGTGAAGGGCACTGGGGTTACAGGCACGTGCTCCTCTATGCAGATGGAATCACTAGCTTTAATTGCTTGAAAAGACAAGAGGGATGAAGGTGAAATCTTTGGTTCCGAGATTTAAAATGTCAATTGAAAACATTCAACCTGGACTAATTCAATAACCCTGGATGAGAAAGAACACAAGGAAAATGCATAGTCTACAGGAGAACGACTCTAGAGCATAGAACCCAGTGAGGTGCATGTACCGATTATGAGATACACACAAACACACACACACACACACACACACACACACACACACACACATTACGGACAGGAACTTGGGATTTATTGAGGCTTTGTTAGTGTTCTCACCGTTGTAACTGGAAACATTTTCTAGTAACTTCTATAATTCCAGTTGCAGGAAGGAGTAATTCGTAGTCTAAAGAGCACACCAGACTTCTTTAGAACTCAAGTGGAATGTTCCTGTACATCAGGGGTGTTAGTAAAATGTGTTCAGATAGTCTGGAGAGAAGGGATCTTGCTTATTGAAAGGTTTAAACTTTTCCCAGTGCTCCAACACCACTCAAACTGGATAACAATATTTTAAAAAAAGCATTGAGGTTAAAAAATCATAAACAGAAATGAAATCTAGGGGATGTAGCTCGAGCAAGGAGAAACAGTCCAACATGGAGCAAGTCTTGAGTTGGAGCCTGAGATCTGAAAAAGAAAATACAAAAGGTAACGAACCAACTAAGACATCAGATCAGGCAGGAAGAAGAAGAGATACTGGAGATTAAGAGCACCGCTGCTCTTCCAGAGGACCCGGGGCTCAATTCTCAGCATCTGCATGACAGCTCGAAACTGTCTGTAACTCCTGTTCTAGGGACTTGTCACCTTCACGCAGGCAAAAACACCAATGCACATAAAAAAGAAAGGCTACTGGAAACTTTAAAAGAGAACTCGAGACCAACACTGAGCTACCAAACTTATCAATCCTCTGTGATGTGCCACATAATCAGAGTCATCTAAATCAAAGTAGAAGAAAAAGAATAAAGTAAACGGAGTAAATAGTCTATAATAGTAAATACGTATAACAGTTTAGAAAGTATAAAGTAAACTAGAATGTGTTGGTAATTATTGCAGTATGAAACATCATAGTATCCATTTAGTAACGTACTGTAAGGTTTCTTACACTTGTAACTCACCTTCAGAGGAAAAGAAACCCAGTTGCCTAAGGGGCAAATAGACTAATGGACTCTGCCGCCCAAAGTCAACAAGTATAAATAGTCCCTGTGATCACAGTAAGATAACTGTGCTGGGATTCCATTTTCATAAATATGAATATTTCTTTTTTATTAAAATGTTATTAGAAATATATATATATATATATTCTTTTTTCCCACTATCAAGACATCTATGCTGAATTCCTTGTTCATGTTAGGTCGCTTGCCAATCACGGGAAAGATTCAAATTAATTACAATAGACTAGTAGAGGTCAATATCACGTGTTCCACCCTCAAGATGTTGGCTGCTATCTCACACAAATCACCTGTTCTAAGAGAGGAAGAAAACAGATTCATCAGGAGAAACGGAGTCACCAGGTCACCAGAAAAGAAGAGGAAAAGAGAGGAGGTACAAGGTAGTCAGAAAGCAGGCTTGACAACGGCAGGTATGAGCTCTGACTTCTAAGATTCCATCCAAAGGGCAAGACTTTATATTTTATAAGGTCAATCATTTTGCTGAAATTGGTTTGATCTTTTCTCCATAATTACTACCTAATAGTAAAATCCCTTTTGCATATTAAAGCTTTACTCAACAATATTACAATGTCTGCTCTTAAAGACGGGCCACATTAAAGAGTGGACCTGGCATAGGTGGTGGTGGAATTCATCACACGAGTCTCTAGAGGGATAACCGCTATTAAAAGATCCAGGCAGTACACTAACTATAAGCTTGGCTGAATTAACTACAGCTTTTGTCAACAAAGACAGCAGTTTCTTTTTTAAAAAAAAATTATTCTTCTTTCTCTACATCCTCGCCAACATGTGCTGTCACCTGAGTTTTAGGTATTAGTCATTCTGCTTGGTGTGAGGTGGAATCTCAGGGTCATTTGATTTGCATTTCCCTGATCACTAAGGATGGTGAACATTTCTTTAAGCGCTTCTCTGTCATTCGAGATTCCTCTGTTTTGAATTCTCTGTTTAGTTCTATACCCCATTTTTAAATTGGATTGTTTGTTTTTTTTGGAGGTTAGCTTCTTGAGTTCTTTATATATTTTGGATATTAGCCTTTCTTGGATGTGGGGGTTGGTGAAGATTTTTTTCCCAATATGTAGGTTGTCATTCCTACATTGCTGGTGGGATTGCAAACTAGTAAAACCACTCTAGAAATCAATCTGGAGGTTCCTCAGAAAATCGAAAATAGATATATCTGAAGACCCAGCTATACCACTCCTGGGCATATACCCAAAAGATGCCCCACCATGCCACAGAGGCATGTGCTCCACAATGTTCATAGCAGCCTTATCTGTGATAGACAGAAGCTGGAAACAACCCAGATGTCCACAGAAGAATGGATACAGAAAATATGGTTTATATACACATGGAATACTACTCAGCTATTAAGAATGAGGACATCATGAGTTCTGCAGGCAAATGGATGGAACTAGAAAATATCATCCTGAGTGAGGTAACTCAGACCCAAAAGGACATACATGGTATGTACTCACTAATAAGTGAATATTGGCCCCAAAAGTCCACAATAACTAGAATAAAATCCACAGACCTTAAGAAGGTTAACAAGCCAGCTGAAGGCCCAAGTGAAGATATCCAATCCTGCTTGGGAGGGAGAAGAAAGCAATCACAGGAGTGGCAGAGACCAGAGGCAGAGAGGCAGGGACCAGGGTAGGAAAGGTGACAGGGAGGGGAAGAGGGAAACTTGATCAGGTATTGGGTGGTGGTGGGGAACAGGACTGAAGCCCTGAGGGCCAGCAGAAAGAATGGAAATAGGCAAACCTTAGGAGGTAGGAGGTGTGGGGACCCTATAGAATGTACCAGAGACCTGGAGGTGAGAGACTCTCAGGACTCAAGGGCAGGGACCTTAGATTAAATACCCAACAGCGGGGAGATGGAACTTGTAGAATTCACCTCCAGTAGAAAGATAGGGCTTCAAGTGGAGGGGTGGTGTTGCCATCCCACAGTCAAAAACTCTGACCCAGAATTGTTCCTGTCTAAAGAACTTCAGGGACAAAAATGGAGAAGAGACTGAGGGAAAGGAGATTCAGTGACAGGCCCAGATTGGGATCCATCTCAAGGGGAGGATTCGAGGTCTGACACTATTACTGATGCTGTGGTGTGCTTACAGACAGGAGCGTAGCATGGCTGCCCTCTGAGAAGCCCAACAAGCAGCTGATAGAGACAGATGCAGATACTTAAACCCAACAAATGGACTGAAGTTGGGGACCCCTGTGGTTGAATTAGGGAAAAGCTGGAAGAAGCTGAGGAGGAGGGCGACCTCATAGGAAAACCAGCAGTCTCAACTAACCTGGACCCTTGAGATCTATCAGACACAGAGCCACCAGCCAGGCAGCATACATGAGCCAGTCCAAAGCCCCGACACATATACAGCAGAGGCCTGCCTGGTCTGGCCTGAGTGGGGGGAGATGCACCTAACCCTTGAGAGACTTGAAGCCCCAGGGAGTGGTGAGGCCTAGAGGGTGGTGGGGAACATTCTCTTGGAATCAGTGGGGAGGAAGGATGGGATGCAGAACTGTAAGGTGGACTGGGAGGGGTACAACGACTGGATTGTAAAAAAAAAAAGTAGTAATAATTTTTTTAAAAGTTTATTCTTACCTTCATTTGTGCATTTGTGTGTCTTTGTGTATGTGTGTCACATTTGTGCTGGTACCTGAAGAGGCCAGAAGAGGAATATCAGACCCCCTGCAAGCGGAGATGAAGGAGGCTGTGAACCATCAGACATTGGTGCTGGGAACTGAACTCCCAGTTGTCTGGAAGAGCAGTGAGTGGTTTCAGCCATGCAGCCATCTCTCCAGTCCCAGACATTTCTCCTTGATAGGTAAGGAAGAGTGAAATGTTTGGACAAGAAAAAAGAAGTTGCATTGTAAGCATTTCCAAATAAATAAATAAATAAATAAATAAATAAATAAATAAATAAATAAACACTGTGTTCATTCTGATAAAATCACATTGTTCTTCCAGGCACCAAACTTACACTACGCCGGTTTAAAATGGAAGGCTGTTTTAATTTTTTTGTGTGTGTGTTCTCAAAACTGTTCCTCATTATAAGCCGGCCTTCTGAAGAGCTACGGTCTTTCATTCAACGTCTACAACCAAATAAATAATACTGCTTCCAAAACAGTGTGTGCAAGAGACTGGTTGGAAGCTTGATCACATGCAGACCTCTTTGTTATGATACAGTAAACCTTTGATTGTATCACTCCTATCTAAACATACATCTGCCAGCTGTCAGTTTGTCTGAGGAAATCAAGGTTGCCTTTCTTGGTGTGTTTCCTGTTCTGTTTCTCTGAAAGCACAGTGTCCCCACAGTGCCACGCTCTGCTGCTCCAATCACTTATCAGTCTTCCAGTGGGGGAAAAAAAAAGAAATTACAAGGAATTTTTGTTTTTGCAATGATTAGGAAGGAATGCTGCTTTCTGGATTCTCACAGATAGCAGGAAATGCACGCACCGGCTGCAATCCTAATCACTAAACTAATTCTTTAAAAGCGCTATTATTTTAACTACCATTCTCCTAAGAAATGACTACTTGCAGAAACCTCCACAGGAAATAACTGCCTGAGAAAATGTGAGCTGGGAAATGGGCCATAAAGTTGTACCGGGAGGCTGACTATACATAAACACTATTGTTTAGATTCTCAAACTGTCCCTGTTCGTGGTATTAAATATTTGTAAATAAGTAACTCTGTCAAAATATGAATATTGGGACTCAGAAATAAACCAGTGAGGTACAAGGCCAAGGCAGATAATCTGCTAATCCCCTACATTTTAAGACAAGGGGAAAACGGAGAGTGGAGTCTGCTATTCTGGCAATTCTCTTCCTACCAAGAATTTCCAGTGGGCTTGTCTGGAAACCATTTTTAATTTTTGTTGTACATATTCAGTTGATTTGCGTCTTGATAGATATTTGAAGTTGTGGAACTAGAGCATTTGATGTTCCCCACCTCTTACTCCTAAAATTCATGCTTGATGTTTTGTGCTGGAAAAAAAAATCAAGGAAAGTATATTGTTTTTATCACTCAGAACCATCTCAGATTGTATGCAGACTCTCTACCAGACAAATCAGCTCTTCTATCCCAACTTTGGTAGTTGTAAAATTTGTGAATCTGGATATCTTTTTCCTCCAGAAAATATCAGCCTTGAAAAAAAAAATTCTCATTTTGACTTACAGATACACATTTTATTTTAGTTTGATTTGCCTTGGAATTTTGAATGATTTATGTAAATATCAAGTAATTTTTATCTAGTGCCTTTTCTTTTCCTACATTAAACAAACAAACAAACAAACAAACAAACAAACACAAAAGTAAATAAAATCCAGGTTATAATACCCACAAAACAGAGACCTATTAGCTGGTCATATCTAATGCATACATTTGTGAACACTAAGTAATAGCTCTACTGTGTTGGTGTGTGGAGTACTAAAGTCAATGATATTTCACACAACTGTTGCTGCCCATGTAACTCTACTTAACATAACAATAAATGTAAAACCTTACGTTCCATATATTGAGGGAGGAAAAGATACACAGTCATTCCTAGGGTTGAAGAGAAATAGCCAAGGTCTGTGCCTGGTTGTGGTCTTACTAAGCGCTGATTAGCAGGAGGTTCTTACTGCTTTCACAGTCGTAGCTGGGGCCAGCGTTTTAGAGCTGCTACTACCGAACCACTGTAAACTGGTAGATTTGATAATTAATCCTCACGAATCGAGCATGCTTTGAAGCTAATTATAAAGATATTAAAACAAAATATTTAAGATAGTTTTTTCCCATATTGTTCTGAAATTAACTTCAGCCACAGACTGAATAAAGAAGACCCCAAACAACAGGGTGTAAACCCACCTAATAACAAAGAATAAATCCCTCTCGCCCTCAGCACTGCCCAAGCATAGAATGGGAACATTATCAAGCCCCAAGAAACTTCTCAGCATGCAGCTGACTCTCCTGAAGAGCATTTTCTTTGGCTTTTACATAGGTACCTTGGTAGGCAACTTTCCTATCATATTTCACCCTTCTTACTAACACCAGCAGATTGCTGACAAACAGAATACAAATGTGTATACAAACAAGTTGTCCAGAACTGAAGAAGGAAGTGGAGGAACCTCCAAATGAGCAGCCTATGACTAATTAAACCTTGAAGCAATTCAGAGGAAAAAACAGTTTACAGGACACATGTCTGCTGCCTGCCTCCTCTCGTTACTGCTTTTCATCATTTCCTCTTCTGGCCTTTACTCCTCCTGCTTCCTTCTCTCTCTCTCTCTCTCTCTCTCTCTCTCTCTCTCTCTCTCTCTCTCTCTCTCCTCTCTCCCTCTCTCCCTCTCTTCTCTTCGTCCTCCTCCTCCTTCTCTCTTTCTCTCCCTCCCCTTCCTTCCTTCCTTCCTTCCTTCCTTCCTTCCTTCCTTCCTTCCTTCCTTCCTTCCTTCCTTCCTTCCTTCCTTCCCTCCCTCCCTCCCTCCCTCTCTTCCTCTTCCTCCTCCTCCTCCTTCTTCTCTCTCTCTAGGATTTATTGATTTATTTTTTTGTATATGAATACATTGTCACTCTCTTCAGACGCCAGAAGAGGGCATCAGATCCCATTACAGATGGTTGTGAGCCAACACCTGGTTGCTGGGAATTGAAGTTGGGACCTCTGGAAGAACAGCCAGTGCTCTCAACCACTTGAGCCATCTCTCTACTGCTTCTTTTTCTAAAAAATTTAAACTCTCATCTCTTCTGCCCATCATAGCTCATTTTTGTAAAAGAACTGTCCTCAGGCCACAGTGACTAAAAGATTTGTGCTTGCCTTACATAAATAAACAGGATCGGAAACATATTTAATTATGAAAGAGGAAAAAAAAGAACCTAACCTCCCAAATGAATATAAAAAGATGTTTTTTACCATAACTTTGGTACATTAATTAAAAACCCTGTTTTACTCTTATAGCTCATAGTTGCCTTTAATTATTTCCTGTGACTGAAACTGTGCACCTCAATACACAAACACACACATCATCACCATTTATTATCTACAAAAAATATACATAAATGGGTTTTGTATTAGAATTATCTTGTATGTGGACTTGATGGATGTCCGAATCAAGGTTAACTTATACAAAAGGGAGATTATATTAGTATCTGGGGGAAGGAGAAGGTAACTGGACAGGAGAGACAATCCAGACTCAAAACTTTCTGATTCTGGTATCTAAAGACCAATCACGAGGTGTCCCATGTCACAGCCTGGTCTCTGGAGCAAGACCCAAAGATGCTGTCTATTGCTTATGTACAAAAGAAGTCTGAGTCATCCTGAGTGCATCTCATTTATACTCATGAAGTTTTACTGGACATTATCAAGTAAGGAGCGTTTGAGAATAAACTCCAGTACAAGTGAGCATAACACTTTGTGCACCTGATTTTTTTGTTTTGTTTTTTTTGTAAAGTATACTAATTAATTAAATTAGGACTTTCCATTGGTCTCTTGCTTTACAAAATAGATTCTCATAAGCCTTAAAGGGTCAGAGGGATCCTGGTAATAACAACAGTGGGGAATTTCAATAGCTTACTCTCATTTTTAGACTGTCAACAAAACAAAACAAAAAAAAATCAAAAAAGAAATGTCAGAGTTAAGCTTCATCATAGAGTAAATGAACTTAACAGATATTTGTAGCATATCCCTTCCAACAGATATTAAAGTCACATTCTTCCCAGCATTCTTAGAAACATTCTATAAAGTAGGCCATGTTCTAGGCACAGAGGAAGGCTTATCAGGTACAGAAGAACTGAAATAATTTATTATATCTTATCAGATCATAGTGGAATGAAACTGGAAATCAATAGCAGTAGAATGTATATTTCTACTGGGAAACAAAATGATATACTCTTGAATGCCAAATGGAGGATGGAAGAAACCAGGGAGGAGAATGGAAAACTCTAGAATCAAACCAAAATAAAAGTTCAGATTATCATAATCTTTGTGATTGGGTCGGAGAGTTCTAAGAGAAAAATATATGCTTACTTTGAAACATCAGAGAAATCTCAAATAAATAACCTAACATTCTAACTCGGGTTCCCAAGAAAACGACAATTCCTAGGAAAAGTCCAAGCCCCAATGTCGTAGGGAGAAAGACATAGCGAAGATCGAGAGGTCTTGACTGAGACTGGTGACAGAGGACAAGTTTTTTAAAAGTTGGTTCTTTAAAGGGATAAGCATGAACCATACACTGTAGCCAAATTAACCAAATAAAAGACAGAGACAATCCAAAGCAATGAAATTTGAGGTAAATATGAATATTACAATAAAGTCCAGTAAAATCCGGAAGATAATTAGAGAATATTTAGAAAATTTACACTTCCAAACCTAGAAAATCTAGAGGAAATGGCTACATTCCTAGATATATATGACTTTAAAAAATTAAATCAAGAAGTTATAAACAACTTATACAGATTCATCGTAAGCAACGAGACTGAAGCAGTAACCAAAATTTACCCATAAAGAAATGTGGGAAGCCACATGTGCCGTTGCAGGGTGGCACTAGCTACTGCTGGCCACCACGCATACATAGGCAGTAAAGTTTTTTTGCCAAGATGAGGTTTTGAGAATTAACCAATCAGATGAGAGACAAGTTAACCAATCAGATGAGAGACAAGTTAACCAATCAGATGTGAGACATGCAAATAAGGTGGTAAGCAAAACCCATGCATAACCAATCCGGGTGTGAGACATGCCTCTCCTAGGCCTATATAAGCAGTACCAGTTCTAGGCTTGGGGACTCTTCGCCTCTGCAATCAAGCTCTCCTAATAAATGTGTGCAGAAGAATCCTGTTGCAGCGTCGTTCTTGCTGGCGAGTCAGGGCGTGCGCAAGAAAGAAAAGTTTAAGAGCTGGCAAATTCACTGCCACTTTCTACCAAACCATTAGACAGAGCTGGTACCAATAGTTCTGAAACAATTCTACAAAGTAAAAATTGACAGCGTAGCATTAAACTCAGTTCTACAAGAAAATTAAATAAGGCTAAAACAGCAACTAAAAAGGAAGAAAGAAAGAATAAAAAGAAAGACCCTTTAGTCCAATTATCTGGAAATACAGATTCTCAGTAAAATACTTGCTACTTGAACTCAAGAATATGTTAATAAGATGGTACACCAGGACCTAGTTAGTTTTGTCCTGTTAAGGCAAGTTTGGCTCAATATATGCAGATGAGTAAATGCCAGCCCATAAATAGATTTGTCAGGACTCATAATTATATCAATAGATGCAGTAAAGACCTTTGACAAAGTTGATCTTCCTGTCAGGTAAAACTCCTAGAAAACTAAAAACAGAAGGGCCATGTCACAACATAATAAAGGTTATTTATAATAAACCATTATATTAAATACTGAAAATTGCCATCATTTCCCCTAAAATCAGTGAGACATGGGTGTCCAGGTGCCCTTCTTATTCAATATAGTCTTGGAAGTATTAGCTAGAGTAGTCAGAAATAAAAATAACGGATGAAATAAAAGAGGAAATTCAAAGAGGAAATGAAGAAATCAAAGCATCCTTATTTACATATGCCATTTTACTAAACTGAAGGCCCTGGAGACTCCAGCAGAAAGCTCTTATGCCTGAAACACACTCTCACTAAAGCAACAGGATATAAATTAATAATAAAAATCAGTACCCTTTCTATATACCAATAATTAATTTCTTAATTTCCTATTCCTAATGGCTTAAAAAATAACTTTCCAGAACTAAACATAAACAAGGTGGTGAAGGACATCTACATTGAAAACTTCAAAGACTTTAAGGCATGAAACAAATGGAAGACACGAGAAGATGGCAAGATTTTCTGTGCTCATGGATTGGTGTAATTACTATTGTAAAGATGGTTATATTATCAAAAATGGTCTACAGATGCAACTTGATTCATATCAAAATCCCAGTGACTTTCTTCACAGAATTAGAAAAAGTTTTAAAAATCATATGGAACCACAAAAGACCTCTAGTAGCCCAAGTAATTTTGAGCAGAAAGAGTAAAGTATGAGATAGTGGCATACCTGGTCTCAATTTCTATTACAGGGTTATAATAGCAGAAAATATGATGCTGGCATACAAACAGATATGTAAACCATCTAATAGAATAGTAGACCCAGAAGTAGATTTATACAGTTATAACCACTGAGTTCACAGTAAAAGTGTCAAAATGTACAGGAATTCAAGTCTAACGATTTGGTGCTGGGCAAACTGGATATCCACATGTAAAAGAATACAACTACATCCATATATCACCCTGCACAAAGTTCAACTCAAAATGAATAAAATAACTCCACATAAAACTAGTAGTTTTGAAACTGCTAAAGGAAACAGAGATATAGACAGAGACTTTCTGAAAAGAATTCCAATAACACAGAGAGGAATCCTGAAACTTGACAAAAGAGGATTTTGCTAGCATGAAGATATTCCTAAAGAATGTGGGGAAACATCTTTGTCAACTTTCTATGAAATAACAGATTGATAATGAGAATAATAAATAGCTATAATAACATCATGTGCCCCTCAACCCACTTTCTGAATGGGTAATGAACTAAATATGGAACTCATTCAATGTCCTTAGCAAATCCATATGGAGATAAACATTGAAACAGCTTTGTGATTCCATCTCACCAAAGTCAGAGCAGCAAACACCAAGAAAACGAACGACAGCAAATGCTGATGGTTGGAAGCACAGCGGATCCCATATTGACTGCTGGTAGAAATGTAAACTGGTACAGCCATTATGACATTCATTGTAGAGGACTCTAGAAAACAAAAAAAAAGAAAACAAAACAAAGACCCCCTCACCCTGCCCCACTCCCCAAATATAGAAAATGAACTATTGTGTGATATTGCCATACCACTCCTGGTTGGATTTCTGAAAGCCTCTATGTGAGCATGCCACAGAGATACATGTGCATCTGTTTATTGCACATTCTTCACAATAGCTACCAAATGGAACCAGCCTAGACTTCTATCTGGATGAATGGAGAAAGAAAATTCAGTGCATACCTACAATGAAAAGTTTCCAGTCATAAAGAAAAATGAAATAATGACATTTATAGTGAAAGAAGTCAGCCTCAGAAAAACAAAACATTTTTTTCCTCCTACATCAATTCTAGATTCAAATATGTGAGTGTTTGTGTGCTTTTGTGTGCATGTGTCTATATGTATGTGTGTATGTGTTTGTGTGAATTTGTGTGTGTGTTCATGTATGTGTGTTGTATGTGTTATGTCCATGTAAGTATAATTATGTGTGTGTTTATATGTGTGTATGTGTTTGTGTATGCTTGTATTTATGTGTATTTGTTTGTGTCTATGTATGTGTATGTGTGTATATATTTATGTGTGTGTGTTTACATATGTGTGTATTTATGTGTATGTGTGTCTGTGTGTGTTTATGTGTGTATCTGTGTATGAGTGTGTGTTGCTTACGTGTTTGTTATGTGTGTGTATATGCGTGTTTGTGTGTGTGTGTGTAATCTCATGGAATTAGAAAAAAGAGCAGCATTGTTAGGAAGAGACCTGAAAGGAGCAGGCATGTGACTAGAGTGAGAATAGGTCTCTTATGAAATGAAAGGGGGAGTATTATTTAGGAGGGTCTGAGGGGAGGAGATACAGCAGGAGTAGAAGGGCATATGATTTGGGGCAGGACACTAAAAGCAGGGTAAAATGACAATATATAGGAAAATGCCGCAGTGTAACTTATTACTGTCTCAGCTAACTTTAAAAATTAATAATAAAAATTTTCATCTTTAATTATGAAGACCACGTTTGCACAACCTCTCTACACTGTGGAAGGTGATGTATTTCAGAAAGTGGACTTTGTTTGAATAAGTGGTTGGTTCTGTATTTCTAGCTCTGAACTTGGGCTTGCCTTTCAGACTGCTTTAATTTTTCACACGTAAAAACAAAGCCAAGAACTATAAAATGCACACAAATTTCAGTCACACAGAGATGACAAATTCATATTTATGTAATCATGGTGAAGTCAGATCATGGTGGTGAACTGCGTAGTGTGGTTTTGAATGGTTTTAGAAGAAATCAACAGTAAAGAATATTCAAAATTTATGAAAATCAAATCAGAAACTCATAGACTAAAACCAACCTAAGCTCACTTAGCACCAGTCTGTTGCCATGGTAATGTGACACAGCCGTGACTCCGCTCACCGCAGGCAATTAGAAGTTTTCTTTAAGGGTAACGGTAACTTTTGCTCATTTCACATTTGTATGCTACTTTCTGTTAACCATTATAAATGTGAAATCAGCAACACATACTAGGGGCTTATTAAATACTAGGTGGGAAGGCGGTGGTAGCATACTAGAAGAATCAGATGCAATTCATTTTAATTATTGTCGAGAGTGGGGAAAGCAACCCTGGCAGGAATTTCCTGGGTATAGATAGAATACTGTACTTCTAGATTGTTATTAACCACAGCACTATGATTTCAAGACAGAATTAAATGTCACACAACTGACAAATTGTAAAATGATGTTCACTGACATTATCAGGTAAGCAGTTTTATTTTTAACTTAAAAATGTTGTCCCATAAATTGCATTTTATGTTTGCCCTGAAGACATATGATATACAACTTACCCAAATAAACTTCTTAGTCGAAGACTGAAGGGTTATTTTAAAAGGGGGGGGGGCTAGATATATTATGTAAACTCCGTCTTTAGTCTCCCAGAAGAGAGGAAGCAGATTGGGTGTTTATTTAAATTACTAAATTACCTTTATAGCAACTTGCGGCCAAGGAGGTATTTATTTGCAAAGCTGTAATACAACATCTTTAGCAGGAAATCTTAAATAAGAGCAAAACCACTTCAGGACATTGGCTGGAATTCTGAACTACGAACATTAAACAATCAGGAAGAAAATGACATAGCGTTATTTCATTCATACAGACAGTTCTATAAATAGTCAGGAGTGAAGGGAGGGAACTGTACACTCCTTGCCTTGGCACGACAGTTCCTGGCAAAGAAGATACATAGGAAGACAGTAATTTTCTTCAAAAACAGTGATAAAGATGGATTAAAACTTTTTTTTAAAAAGAAAAATCTAACTCATTAATGCGGAAAAGCTATCCAAACTGGGAAGGGGTGGGTTAAGAAGAGACAGAGCATATTTCTTTCTTGAGCTGTTTTTAGTCTCTTGGTGCTGTGGAATTAGAGAAGCAAACTGAAATGATTTATGGAATGAAGGATTCCTGCCCACCCAGTTCACAATCATGTGCAATAACTACTGTTTCCTGCTATTTGCCGCAATATTTAGCTCAGATGTAGGAAAAAAAAACCACCCCACAACATACAGAAGAATCAATTATAAAAAGAAACAGACTTCCTCACACTTCCCCTATACAACTGTAAACAGATACACAAGAAAATAACAGATGTGATTGTGTGCACATCAGTAATTATCCTTAATCTCATCCCTTGCCTTCTCTTTTTATTTTTCCCCGAGAAGTTGAATTTGCTTTCACCTTTGAAGTACTTTTATATGATCTTCTCTCTCCTTTTCTCCCTTGGATCCACCATGCCTTTCCCCCCTTTTCACAATTTTTACAGGTAATATGGCTTACCTGTTAGCAAGTGATCATTAATCTATGTAAGTATTCCTCAGAGGTGATTTTGTCAAATAGTTATTTTTCTTATATTACTAACTAGATTAATTATGCATATGGAAGGAGTTACAGAGACAAAGTTTGTAGCTGAGACAGAAGGATGAACCATCTAGAGACTGCCACACCCGGGGATCCATCCCATAATCAGCCTCCAAATGCTGACACCATTGCATACGCCAGCAAGATTTTGCTGAAAGGATCCTGATACAGCTGTCTCTTGTGAGGCAAACACAGAAATGGATGCTCACAGTCAGCTATTGGATGGAACACAGGGCCCCCAATGGAGGAGCTAGAGAAAGTACCCAAGGAGCTAAAGGGGTCTGCAACTCTATAGGTGGAACAACAATATGAACTAACCAGTACCCCCGGAGATCGTGTCTCTAGCTGCATATGTATCAGAAGATGGCCTAGTTGGCCATCATTGGAAAAAGAGGCCCCTTGGTCTTGCAAACTTTATTTGCCTCAATACAGGGGAACGCCAGGGCCAAGAAGTGGGAGTGAGTGGGTAGGGGAGTGGGGGGCAGAGGGTATGGGGGACTTTTGGGATAGCATTTGAAATGTAAATGAAGAAAATACCTAATAATAAAAAATTATGCACATGGATAGTCATGGGAGTATAGGCAGGATTAATATAGTAAAAATGGCTATCCTGCCGAAAGCAATCTACAGATTCAATGCAATCCCCATCAAAATTCCAACTAAATTCTTCACTGAGATAGAAAGGGCAATTTGCAAATTCATCTGGAATAATAAAAAACCTAGGATAGCAAAAACTATTCTCAACAATAAAAGAACCTCTGGTGGAATCACCATGCCTGACATTAAGCTGTACTACAGAGCAATTGTGATAAAAGCTGCATGGTATTGGTACAGTGACAGACAGGTAGATCAATGGAGTATAATTGAAGACTCAGAAATAAATCCACACACCTATGGTCACTTGATCTTTGACAAAGGAGCTAAAACCATCCAGTGGAAAAAAGACAGCATTTTCAACAAATGGTGCTGGCACAACTGGTGGTTAGCATGTAGAAGAATGAAAATTAATCCATTTTTATCTCCTTGTACAAAGCTCAAGTCTGAGTGGACCAAGGAACTCCTTATAAAACCAGAGACACTGAAACTTATAGAGGAGAAAGTGGGGAAGAGCCTCAAAGATATGGGCACAAGGGAAAAATTCCGAAACAGAACAGCAATGGCTTGTGCTGTATGATCAAGAATTGACAAATGGGACCTCATAAAATTGCAAAGCTTCTGTCAGGCAAAAGACACCGTCAATAAGACAAAAAGGCCACCAACAGATTGGGAAAGGATTTTTACCAATCCTAAATCTGATAGGGGACTAATATCCAATATATTCAAAGAGCTCAAGAAGCTGGACTCCAGAAATTCAAATAACCCCATTAAAAATGGGGTACAGAGCTAAACAAAGCATTCTCAACTGAGGAATACCGAATGGCTAAGGAGCACCTGAAAAAATGTTCAACATCCTTAATCATCAGGGAAATGCAAATCAAAACAACCTTGAGATTCCACCTCACACCAGTCAGAGAGGCTAAGATAAAAAATTCATGTGACAGCAGATGCTGGCGAGAATGTGGAGAAAGAGGAACATTCCTCCATTGTTGGTGGGATTGCAGGCTTGTACAACCACTCTGGAAATCAGTCTAGAGGTTCCTCAGAAAATTGGACATAATACTACCACAAGATCCAGAAATACCTCTCCTGGGCATATACTCAGAAGAAGTTCCAACTGGTAATAAGAACACATGCTCCACTATGTTCATAGCAGCCTTATTTATTATAGCCAGAAGCTGGAAAGAACCCAGATGTCCCTCAACAGAGGAATGGATACAGAAAATGTAGTACATTTACACAATGGATTACTACTTAGCTATTAAAAACAATGAATTTATGAAATTCTTGAACAAATGGATGTATCTGGAGGATATCATCCTGAGTGAGGTACCCCAATCACAAAAGAAGTCATTAGATATGTACTCACTGATAAGTGGATATTAGCCCAGAAACATAGAACACCCAAGATACAATTTTCAAAACACAAGAAAATCAAGAAGAGGGAAGACCAATGGGTGGATACTTTGTTCCTCCTCAGAATAGGGAACAAAATACCCGTGAAAGGAGTTACAGAGACAAAGTTTGAAGCTGTCCAGAGACTACCCCACCCGGGGATCCATCCCATAATCAGACACAAAACCCAGACACTATTGCAGATGCCAGCAAGATTTTGATGAAGGGACCCTGGTATAGCTGTCTAGTATGAGGCTATGCCAGTGCCTGGCAAATACAGAAGTGGATGCTCATAGTCATCTATAAGATGGAACACAGGGCCCCCAATGGAGAAGCTAGAGAAAGCACCCAAGGAGCTGAAGGGGTCTGCAACCCTATAGGTGGATCAACAATATGAACTAACCAGTACCCCCAGAGCTCGTATGTCTAGCTGCATATGTAGCAGAAGATGGCCTAGTCAGCCATCATTGAGAAGAGAGGCCCCTTGGTATTGCAAACTTTATATGCCCCAGTACAGGGGAATACCAGTGGGAGTGGATGGGTAGGGGAGCAGGGTGGGGGGGGGGGAGGGTATAGGGAACTTTTGGGATAGCATTAGAAATTTGAAATGTATATAAAGAAAATATCTAATAAAAAAGGAAAAAAATTAAACAAAATCAAACAAAAAACCCTGTAACTAGTACTGTTATCCTGTTCTGTAAAACTTAATAGAGGCATACAGGGGCCCTGAAGTTGTATTAAAAGATAAACCAGTTAATTTGTGTGTGTGTGTGTTCATGTGTGTGTGTGCGTTCATGTATGTGTATTCATGTGTGAGTATGTATGTATGTTCATGTGTGTGTATATTCATGTGTGTGTGTATATGTATGTATGTGTGTTGTGTGTGCATTAATGTGTGTGTGCATGTGTATGTATGTGGGTAATCCAGAACAATAAGAGCTGTTTTAACAAAATGAAATAAGTGGAAGGGAGTCAGATATGTTTCTTTGAAGGCCCTCTTTCTATATTGGGAAGTCATATTATATTTATGTTACAAAAATGACTGTCACAGAGGCTCAAAAGATGGCTCAGCAATTAAAAGCACTTGCTCTTGCAGAAGTCTGTAGTTTGGATTCTAGTATCCCCATCTATAACTCACAACCTTCTGTAATTCCAAGTCCCGAGGATCTAACGCCCTCTCCTAGACTCTGTGTGTACCTGTACTTCAGAAAGATTAAATGAACGAACAAACAAATAAACACAGACTATCATAAGATCATTTACAATCAACTATGGCGTCAGTTCAGAAAAATGACAAAATAATTGAAATGGAAAATCAACAGAAAAGGTGAGACTTGGCATGGCTTTCAAGGATGAAAGATTGGTCTACTAAGAACTTGACTTTGCAGAATTAGTAGTTATGGATGAAGTTCAGCCTTCCTAAATTGATAATGGTTTCCCACATCCCCTGGATATCCTGGCAGATACTAAACCAAGACAGGTGATTTGCAGCAACAGGAGAGCAGGAGAGAATGGGACTGTAATTCCCCACCTATCAAAACCCCACAGAGCTTTTCCAGAAGTAGTTGAGGCAATTTATGTTTAAATGTATTAAGAATATAGATAGTATTAAAGCCAATGAGTTTTAGAAAATGAGTGAGAAGTGAGGAAAATGCTTCCTATTTGTCTTAGTTAGGGTTTTACTGCTGTGAACAGACACCATGACCAAGGCAAGTCTTATAAAAAACAACATTTAATTGGGGCTGGCTTACAGGTTCAGAGGTTCAGTCAATTATCATCAAGGTGGGAGCATGGCAGTATCCAGGCAGGCATGGAGTAGGAGGAGCTGAGAGTTCTATGTCTTCATCCAAAGGCTGCTAGTGGAAGACTGACTTCCAGGCAACTAGGGTGAGGATCTTATACCCACACCCACAGTGACAAACCCATTCCAACCAGGTCACACCTATTTCAACAAGGCCACACCTCCAGATGGTGCCACTCCCTGGTTCAAGGATATACAAACCATCACACCAAGGAAGGGTGGGTATCAACTCCTCTGGCACAGGAACGCCACACAGCTGTTCCAAAGAGCTGAAACATCCGTGTTGCTTTTTAAAAAGTGAGTTCCAGAACATTATGAACTAACCAGTACCCCAGAGCTCTTGACTCTAGCTGCATATGTATCAAAAGATGGCCTAGTCGGCCATCACTGGAAAGAGAGGCCCATTGGTCAGGCAAACTTTATATGCCCCAGTACAGGGGAACGCCAGGGCCAAAAAATCGGAAGAGGTGGGTAGGGGAGTGGGGGGGGGGGGAGGGTGTGGGGGACTTTTGGGATAGCATTGGAAATGTAATTGAGGAAAATATGTAATAATAAAAAAAAAAGAAAATAGAAGAGAAAAAAAAAAGTGAGTTCCAGGACAGCCAGGGCTATACAGAGAAACCCTGTCTCGAAAAACCAAAACCAAACCAAACCAAAGCAAAACAAACAAACAAACAAACAAAAAAACCAACCAAACAAACAAAACCCAAAAAAACCTTTTATTTGCTAACTCCACTTTCTCTGCCCAAGATATACAGGATTGATGAAGAGAACAGGCAGATGGAGGTTGGAATAGGGTACAGAGTTAGAAAAAAAAAACTCAATACTTTCTTATCCTTTCTTCTTAGTCAAAAATTATTTATAGATATCTATATCTCATCCTCAAAAAATTCTTTTTGAACCCTTGACTGAATTCTAATGTTTTCTCAGCTGATAGTTGAGCATGCCTGGTCCCAAATCTAAAGTTGATGATAACTTATGGTATCAATGCAATGTGGATAATTAAAGTTTATGTGACCAGCAACTGCATGAATTTGAAAGTCAACATAATAAAGTATACTCCTTTGTGTTATATTTTGTCTTGTTTTAAAAACAGGATATTGCTGTGTAAATTCAATCAATAGGATTGAATTTATGATTCTCCTATCTTAACCCCAGTACTGGGATTCTAGTCTACTTTCATATCTATATAGCATTATTTAAAAGATGATTTCAGCAGATCACATTGGATACAATTCTCTTGAAGGCAGAATGTAAGGTCTATCAAAAGGAAAAAAAGAAATGCATACACACACATTCACACTCACTCGCACATGCATACGGACATGAACTCACACATGGGAGCTTATTAAGACTTTCAGTTCATCCTGAGTGAGGTAACCCAATCACAAAAGAACATGCATGGTATGCACTCACTGATAAGTGGATATTAGCCCAGAAACTCGGAATACCCACGATACAATTTGTAAAACACTTGAAACTCAAGAAGAAAGAAGACCAAAGTGTGGATACTTTGATCCTTCTTAGAAGGGGGAACAAAATACCCATGGAAGGAGTTACAGAGACAAAGTGTGGAGCAAAGTCTGAAGTAATGACCATCCAGAGACTGCCCCACCTGGGGATGTGTCCCATATCCAACCACCAAAATCAGACACTATTGTGGATACCAACAAGAGCTTGCTGACAGGAGCCTGATATAGCTGTCTCCTGAGAGGCTCTGCCAGTGCCTAACTAATAGAGAAATGGTTGCTCACAGACATCCATTGGATGGAGCACAGGGTCCCCAATGAAGGGTCTAGAGAAAGTACTCAAGGAGCTGAAGGGGTTTGCAGCCCCATAGAAGGAACAACAATATGAACTAACCTATAATCCCCAGAGCTCCCTGGGACTAAACCACCAACCAAAGAAAAAACATGGTGGGACTCATGGCTCCAGCTGCATATGTAGCAGAGGATGACCTAGTTGGTCATCAGTGGGAGGAGAAGCCCTTGGTCCTGTAAAGATTCTATGCCCCAGTATAGGGGAATGCCAGGGCCAGGAAGTGGGAGTGGGTGGGTTGGGGAGCAGGGGAAGTGGGAGGGAATAGGGGGTTTTCGGAGGGAAAACCAGGAAAGGGGATAACATTTGAAATGTAAATAAAGAAAATATCAAAAAATAAATAAATGAAAAAAGACTTTCAGTTCAGGGGCTGAAGAGATGGCTCAGCAGTTAGGAACACTGGCTTCTATTCTTATTTAACCCAGAGGACCTGGTCAAATTCCCAGCACCATGTCACAACTCACAACTATCTATGACTCTAGTCCCAGGTGATTCAACACCCTCTTCTGGCCTCCATGGTCATTACACACACACACAGTGCACAGACATTGATGCAGACTGCAGACAAACATTCATAACTGTAGGCTATGATTTTTCTAAACCTACTTTAATAAGAGTTTTTAAGTGCTTCAACCTCCCTTCTAGCCCCAAACCCACCACAGGTAGTGGGAGAAAAGGATTAATAGTGAAAGATCCTGGCAGAATGTAAAAGGACACAGAAGCCCTGAAATTGGCAAGATAGACGTCAGTGTTAGAAGAACTAGCTTCACTGATTTAGAAAAATAAAGGTGCACAATGCTCTGGCCACTCCTTGAACCTGTGTGTCTGCCAATGTTCTGACCAGGTGTGTGCCTGTACTGGCTAGTTTTGTGTCAACTTGACACAGCTGGAGTTATCACAGAGAAAGGAGCTTCAGTTGAGGAAATGCCTCCATGAGATCCAACTGTAAGGCATTTTCTCAATTAGTGATCAAGGGGGAAAGGCCCCTTGTGGGTGGGACCATCTCAGGGCTGGTAGTCTTGGTTCTATAAGAGAGCAGGCTGAGCTAACCAGGTGAGGCAAGCCAGTAAAGAACATCCCTCCATGGCCTCTGCATCAGCTCCTGCTTCCTGACCTGCTTGAGTTCCAGTCCTGACTTCTTTGGTGATCAACAGCAGTATGGAAATGTAAGCCAAATAAACCCTTTCCTCCCCAACTTGCTTCTTGGTAATGATGTTTGTGCAGGAATAGAAACCCTGACTAAGACAAATTGGTACCAGGAGTGGGGTATTCCTGTGACAACCTGACCATGTTTTGGGGAGGACTGTGGAAGGACTTTGGAACTTTGGGCTTAAAGATCCATCCGTTGTTAAGAGCTCTGTCGGATGTTGTGTAGGAGCTTGGAAGATAATGTTGAGAACACTGCAGAAGATGGAGGTCTGGTTTGTGAAATTTCAGAGGGAAAATTAAAGACTCTTTTCAGGGCCATTGCTGTTTTGAATGTGAAGATTCTGTAGTTCTGGTTAGGTGGGGCTGAAGAATCAGCTGTGATTAACAAGATACCAGAACTACCAAAGCAAAAACTTTGTATTACTGGGACTATTGATGCTGGTTAGCTGGAGCTAAGAAATTAGCGGTGATTAAGAAGAGACCAGCATCATTGAGGTGACATCTTCTGGGAAGTGTTTTCTGTAAGCACAAAGAGGCTGTGTTCCAGAGATGGCCAAGGTTGTACTCCTGCTGCAGCAGGACTTGGTAATATGTAAGGGTCACCCAGGTGGTACTGGTTTTGAAGGCATGAAGGGGTCACGCAAAGCAGCTGAGGCTCGGCACTGTGAGAGGCCATGGAAGGCCATTGGTGAAGGTGCAGCCTCAGTTGCAATTGAAGGCCCAGGACTGAAGGGGTCATGCAATGTTTTGGAGATGCCAGTACCATGAGATGACCACCAAGAGCAGCAGCAGCAGTGGAGTACAGGCATCTGGAGCCTAGAGGATGACGCGTGTGCTACAAAGGGCCTGGCTAGAGAAGTGACCCAAGCCCTTGGAGGAGCCCAGAAGATCATGAGTTGGATCCCAGACATTGGACGGTTGGAGATTGACTTTTGCTTTTGATTGTGACTGTGCCTTGATATTTTCCCTCTTGAAGGAAGAAACTTTTTTAGTGTAGCCCACAGTTAAGAGACTTTTAGTTGTAAAGAGACTTTGGATTTTAAAAGAGATGGATATTTTAAAGAGATTGAAAATTTAAGAATATGTAAAGACTGTGGGACTTTTAAAGTTATTTAGAATGGGGATGAATAAGATTGTAAGGGTTGAGGCTTACTAGTGATGTTTTTGTGTGTCAAGTTGACAAGGGGTCAATTGTACTGGCTAGTTTTGTGTCAACTTGACACAGCTGGAGTTATCACAGAGAAAGGAGCTTCAGTTGAGGAAATGCCTCCATGAGATCCAACTGTAAGGCATTTTCTCAATTAGTGATCAAGGGGGAAAGGCCCCTTGTGGGTGGGACCATCTCAGGGCTGGTAGTCTTGGTTCTATAAGAAAGCAGGCTGAGCAAGCCAGGTGAGGCAAGCCAGTAAAGAACATCCCTCCATGGCCTCTGCATCAGCTCCTGCTTCCTGACCTGCTTGAGTTCCAGTCCTGACTTCTTTGGTGATCAACAGCAGTGTGGAAATGTAAGCCAAATAAACCCTTTCCTCCCCAACTTGCTTCTTGGTCATGATGTTTGTGCAGGAATAGAAACCCTGACTAAGTCAGTGCCCATTGCTGCACCTTCATTAGACTCTTTCCTTGTACCCCTCCCATACCCATTTTTTGAGAATAGACATTGTTTAGATCTGGAAATCCCCTAATCTCCCCCTTCTCCTTTCCCCACTGAGGGCCTATAAAAACTGGGAACTCTTTCCCCTCGAAGTCAACTCCTCTACCCCTGCGTAGGATATGAGTCATCGCCAGAGCTCTGGCTTTCCCCGAATAAAGCCTCATGTGGTTTGCAACAAGCTCGGTCTGTCGTGAGTTCTTGGGTGTCCGCTATTGTCCTGAGGCCTGAGCGAGGGGCTCCTCTTAGAGTCTTTCAATAGGAAACAAGGGTTGTGGACCTGTTTAGAAATAATTCTTTGGGGCTATTGCAATTTTTGCTGTCAACAGTCCAGTCCACTAGCGAACTAGTGAACATGAATCAGCAGCAACAGTCTATTCCACTCAGCAATTATCACTCATGAATCAGCATTAGCAGTTTGATCCAGAAGAAACCTTAAGGCTCTGCCAATCAGCCTGAGTCCTCGGAAGTGACAAGAAGACTCCAGAAGATCAGAAGAAGTTCTTTGTTGATGTACTCTCTATGAAATTACTACAAGTGATCAGCAGCTCGATGCAAGGAGAGCCAATGCCAGAGCCTCATCATTGAAGACTAGTTTCTAAACATTACTTGTCCTCTCACCTGTGTCTGCTTCAGCAAAACATTCTTTCACCTCTTTGCCCCACCAAAAATATTTTATGACATAACTGAGTTTCCAAAGGAACCCGAAATTTCCACTTCATCTAATGAAATAAAAGTAAATGAAAACAAAAACCAGTTTCAGTTGAAATTGATGAAAATCTTGACCTAAACTAGTCTTCTCCCTAGAGGACTAAAGCTTGATTGATAGTATTTGGCCTCCAAGGTCCCTTGTTGAGTGAAGATAAGACGTGAAACAGATCTCCTGTTGACTTTGTTGTGACTCTGTGATCAACCAGGATCATCCTGGCAGTATGTAGTGTAGGTAAGAATTGAATGTGTGTTGACAGTGAGCACAATGTTCTCATTGCACGCAGGGGAGTTTCTACCTCTAATTGTTTACTCTGTGAGCACAGTGTACTTGAAAGGCTTCAATTTCACCCTATGAAGACTAGAGTTAAGTATATACATGAAGAACTGTTTTCCTTGGAGCAATCACCATCCTCTTGGTAGCCTTGCACCCAAGAGGGACATGGAAATAGCTGTGAGTATGCAATCTGAGAGCCTTTGTTACTGGTCCGATAAGCACATAGTCATCTTTTTTAATGTAATGAAGATGGAAGCTACTGTACTGTCAACTAGTCATGAAATGAAAACTTCTAATCTGATGTGTAGAGGTGAAATGACTTGGCAAGATGTATGTTCCCCTTTCCTTCCCCACTTCTAATACCCCAGTTACCTACCAACATTGTAAAATTTAAACACAGGAATTGTCAACAAACTTTGGCCAAAGAGGAGTGGTTTCAATTATCTGAGGGAACTCGATTATAAGATGATTTCAAACTGATTGTGATTGGAGACTTAGCATTGATGATGCATGGACCCTGATGATCCTTAAGAACTAAACTTTTCACTTATATTTACCCAATAAACAGCGTTTGCAGACAACGGTTAAAAGTATTTCTTAAAAAATAATGCACATTGCTTATCAAAATTAAAATTTTTCCCTCTGCTTTGGTCACAAGAGCCAATGTCGCTGACATCTTAATTATAAGCAGAAATATTTAAATAGCATTGTGCAATTGTCTAGGGTTGGTTGTTTTTTTTTTTTATGTGCCCCCCCCTTGAGATTCCGACTTTTTTGGCGTTTAGTATTTACTCATTTTGCTCGCTTCCTTCAACCTAGTAGAACTTAAACATCAGCAGAGCCAGACCTCCTTGGATGCCTTTCCTTAGATCGCCAGTGATAAAAAATCGTCTTTTAAACACACTTCCACAGAGGCCACATGTGTACCATATATAGGCTTAATATAAATCATGAGGAGAGGCCTCCAGCATCCTATGCATAAAGTCTTTAGCTTGGTATACTCTAGTAGGTTGTCTTTGATCTGAGGAAACCCACAATTGAATTAGCCAAGATGATTTCTTTTCTGTTTTCCCCTCTTTCTCATGCTCTTCGTAGATTTGCAGTTCAGAGAACTCTGGCCCTAGGGACAGAGGAGGAAGCTTTTGGCAGCTACTCCAACCCATTGTCTGTTAACAAAGGAAAGTGAGAAAGCCAGACAGTTCAGGAGAAGGAAGCTTGTCCTGGTCCTATGGTAATGTGTCCTGTAAGAAATGTGGGTTGTTTCTCCCAATAGTCATCCAATCTGTCTTTCTGGTTTTTTTTTCCCCAGGGGGAGAAGAAAATATCCTCATTAGAACCAAGTTATAGGTTATAAGATGCTGCGGATTTCTCTGTGCTATACTCCTGGTTATATTTCCATTCTCTTGTTTGAGCTCTACCCCTAAATGAAATGACAGGACAGTGTCATGTGAAAGACATTTGTAACCTAACCCTTAGAGCTTGGACCTTCAAAGCTGTCTGGTGATTTCTACTCTGCTACGATCAAGATTCTGCATGAAGGAGCCAAAGAAGCCACTGGTCCAAGTGCCTGAAAGGCTTTAGTTTCGACAAACAAGGTCTGTCTACACCTTGTAATTTTAATAATGACAAATCGTATCTCAGCTTCTCTTGGGTAGCCATGTCTCTCATCAACAAGATTTTGATTTTATTTCTATATATTATCTTATTTCCAAAAGGATTTAAAATGATTTTATGGTACATTGGCTGCTTTAAATTGATATCTTAGAAAGAAGAAACTATCACTCCAAAACATGAAGCTAAAATAAAAAGTATATAATCATATAAAGAAACTCTTTGGGACTAATTATATTACAGAGTAGGGAGGAAAGAGATATCCCATGGCTTAGCTAAATCTGATCAGTTAAAGTTTCTAAATCCTTAGCAATTATTCAGAGGAAACAAAAGTAAAATAATTTAAGGGACCCTCAGGACAGAAACATTCTCAGCTCTTGGGACAGTGCTTGATAAATCTGACACAGCTTCCTGGTCAGTAGGACAACTATCTGTCATTGTTATCTTAGATCAATTATTTTGGATCCCTCAAGCCTTTAATACCAAGCAAAGATTGCCTTGTGTAAAATATTCTCTCTGTTTATACGTTTACATTTATCGGATTCGATAGAGAGATTGATGCCGAGTTTAATGACACCGAACCGTGACGGTAGATTCCCTGTCTTAGGTGGCTTTCTGCACCATGCATTGGAATTGGCTTGTATGGAAATCTGGTATGACTTTATCGGTAGAGGGTGACATAGGCCAGGCCAATCCTTTCTGTCTAGAAGACTAATGTTGGAAGAAGCATGAGTCTGAACAGCGATAAACACTGGGAAAATATTGCCAAATGCAGCCCTAAATAATGCACTGATGTCACCATCATGTGGATGCCATGTACCGCCCTTCATATGATGACAGTCGCTCTTACCCATGATACTCCCATATAAAAATCTGTAACTCTCAGGTACATAAAGAAACACCAAGCTTAGATCGTGAGACATTCTACCCAATACCAGAAAACTCCCCACAATGATATAAAGTCACAAAACACAGAAAAACGGGCAAACTCTATATTATCTTTAACACTTCTTTTTAGATATAAATCATTTCTAAAGGACTCCCGAGATGGTTATTGGTAAATGCCTCTATGATACATTCCCATTGGATACAGAAAAAAACATTTTTAAGTTTAAGAGGGAAAACTAGCTGCAAAAGAAAGGGACTCTTCTTGTTAGGTATAAACGATATAAGAAATAAAATAAGCACATGAGGCGTATCAGAGAAAAACAATCATTGGATCATGGTAAACAGGGAAATGACTTGCAAGTCTGTATAAGGTCAAGTACTACATATTCTATGATTTCTCAGAGACGAACATCCTTCATGTATTTCCTTCTCCGTAACACGACCCCCTCCCTAATATTAACCACAAATACCTAGCCCCATTATACGCAGTCCCCAGAGGCACCCTGAAGGAAGTTCAAAGGGGAGTTTTTCACACCCAAATTATCCTGAGGTATTTTCCTTCTTTCTTCTTCTGGCATATTTATCTTGTTTTAATCACCTTGCCTCTTCTATGATTTTCTGCTATGTCAAACTAGGGAGCAATGCGAGGGAGCTGGTAGCCAGCTGTTTTCCATCCCAGCTGCAGAAATAGCAGAGATTACAGCCAACTGAAGGAACTGCAGACAGGAGTCTGGAGGAACACCTCCTTGAATGGTCATTCCCGCAAGCAAGGGGCACCAGAGGAAAAGGCATACTGACCCTGGGTACAGACTGGCTCATTTGTCCAAATTAGAATAGGAAGATTAAGAAATTAAAAAGAAGGAAATGTTTTCTACAAAAATATAGATTCAGGACATTCATTTAATAACTGAACTCAAACCTCTCTGTAAAAAAAAAAAGATGTCTGGAAACAAAGGTAAAGTTAAGGACTTTTTTGCAATATATGTGTCTCTTAAATATATAGAACAGTGTGTTGGAGAGCTGAAGAAGTATAAGCTCCATAGACCTAGTAAGATGAGTGGTATAAATTTTCTATAGTGAGAAAACAAATAAATGTTAATTCTGTAATAACAAATAGAATTCTGTTTCAGGGGCTCACAGACCTGAAGGCACTCTTGTAAAGATGTTTCTCTATGGTCATTTCCAGGGTGTTTTTTTTTTTTTTAATACGACTTCATTATTTTAAATTCTATTTTGAGTATTTTTATTTATTCTCTGAGAATTTCATGCATGTATATAACGTGTTATGAAATTCCCCGTAGCATGCCCCCACCCCGCTCCCAAGTGCATGCTTTATTTTTCTCCATTGCATCCAATTAGCATTGTTTATGTGCATATGAGTGTGGAGCTATACTTTGGAACATAAGGAACGTAAACAGTGACCACAATCCTAAAGAAAGACTGCTGTTCTCCCATCAGGAGCCTTCCATTGCCTTAGAGCCCCTCCCCCATCCATCCTGGAGCTTTGCTTGGCTTGATCTTGCACAGCTTGATCAGGCTGCAGTGAGACCAGGAACTTAAGAGCTCTGATATAAGAGCTATAACATGTCCTGAAGACAGCACTTCACAGAACCCTCCCCACTGTGCAGCTCTGACTTACCTCCTTGTCAGTCTTCATGAGAACTCTTTATCACCTATCCATTCCCAGCACAAGGCAAAACTGCCATGGAAGACGTAGATACAAAACTGTGAGAAAACAAGAAACAAAATCAAGCTAAACGTTTTATATTTCTTGGACTCTTTCCAAGTTGAAAAATACTTACCTTTAAGAGTTACAGAATGGAGCGCAGTGGAGATGTATCACTGGTTATAAGCATACTGCTCTTGCAAAGGACTCAAGCTTGAGTCCCAGCTTCCAAGTCAGGAAGTTCCCTACTGCTTGTAAGTCAGCTCTAGGAGTAAGCCAATGTCTCTGGCCTCTGTAGGGGCCTGCATTCCCATATTCATACTCACTCCACCACCTAATAAAAACAAAATAAACTTGAAAGAAGCTTAACAAAGGATTATTCATGAAATATTTAGCATTTGATAGACTTTTATAAACCATCCAGAGCAATTCCCTTTCAGCTATCCAAAATGAAAGTGGGTTCTGGGTGATGCTCTGTAAGCAGACATGTTAAAGTTCTATAACCATCAGCATACAAACCACATACCGTATTTTGAATCTGTAGACTTGCTTTCTCAGGCTGACAGCATTTCAGACTCTGTTGGGGAGTTCTTACCTCTCTAACGAGGCCATCAACGAACGAAAAAGTGTGTGGAAAGTTGTAGCCAGTGGTGTGCTGGTGGGTGTTTAATGCTGTCCTAATAAAAGTGTAGATGTGTGCATATGTGTACATGTATCAGTTCATAATAATTTTTAAGAGTTAAAGGTAATTTATGTGTATATGTGTGTGCATGTATGTGTGTGAGCATGTGTGTGAGCATGTATGTGTGTGTAGGTGCCTTCAGAGACCATAGATGAGGGTTGGAGTTAGCCATCTAGTGTGGATGGTGGGAGCCAAACTTGGGTCTTTTAGAAGGGGAGCAAGCACCCTTAACTTCTGGGCCATCTCTTCAGCACCAAGTTTGTAATAATTTTGCTGCAGTAAAGAATGTATATGATTTTTGTTTATTGTTCTGAACTTGTGTAGTCATAGACAACCTGTGGTTCTAGTTGCAAAATACTTGTGGTTCATGGGTGTCTGAGCTGGGTGGGACTATCCGTTGCTTCTGTCTGTTGGAAGCGTGTATCATGAAGTTGTCGTATCATGAAAGCTAGTGTTCAGGGAGGCTTCCCCGTCTATCCCATCTTGTGGCCTTAAAATGAATGTGGATTGACAATTTTTTTTTTATCAAGTATGTCATGTCCCTCAGAAGCCAACCCCTGTTACTTGTACTATCTGCCAAAAGAGTCTTCTTTTATGAGATCAAAATCCATTAAAAAAAGTACAGAACCTGAGATTTTTGAGGGGCCTGTGTTTTATTACCCTGAGTGTACTGGTTAGTTGGTTGGTTGGTTGGTTAGTTAGTTAGTGTACTAGTAGTTTTGTGTCAACTTGACACAGGCTGGAGTTATCACAGAGAAAGGAGCTTCAGTTGGGGAAATGCTTCCATGAGATCCAGCTGTAAGGCATTTTCTTAATTAGTGATCAAGGGGGGAGGTCCCCTTGTGGGTGGGACCATCTCTGGGCTGGTAGTCTTGGTTCTAGCAGGCTGAGCAAGCCAGGGGAAGCAAGCTAGTAAGGAACATCCCTCCATGGCCTCTGCATCAGCTCCTGCTTCCTGACCTGCTTGAGTTCCAGTCCTGACTTCCTTTGGTGATGAACAGCAATGTGGAAGTGTAAGCCGAATAAACCCTTTCCTCCCCAACTTGCTTCTTCGTCATGCTGTTTTGTCCAGGAATAGAAACCCTGACTAAGACAGTTAGTTAGTTAGTTAGTTAGTTAGTTAGTTAGTTTATTTCTCATCTTGACACAAACTATGGTTATCTGGGAAGAGAAACCTCAATTGAAAAAGTACCTCAATCAGACTGCCTGCAGGCATGTCTATAAGGTATTTTTTAGATTAAAGATTGATGTGAGAGTGCTCAGCCAAATGAGAATAGTGTCACCTCAGGGCAGGTGGTCCTGGGTGGTCTTAAAAAGCAGGTTGAGCAAGCCATGGCGAACAAGCCAGTAAGCAGCATCCCTCCATGGTCTCTGCTTCAGTTCCTGTGTGCCGCTGGAGTTCCTGCCTAGACTCTGCTTCACAATGGACCATAAACTGAGATTAGCCCTGTCTTTCTCTCCCATGCTCTTTCACAGCCTTTCTCTATAAATCCCGACCTGGGGTGGCAAAGGAATAAAAAAACACAGAAAAGCTGGAGTGGGTGACTTGGGTTCTCTGATGAAGAATCTGTAGGGTTCCCTTACCTCCCAAGCTCAGCGTACTTATTGTGTGTGCACTGTTGACTGTTGCATACAGCTGAACAAACAAACAGAGGATTCGATATCTCTGTAGACGCAGTCTCCGTAAGGTAGAAGTCTTCAGGCCATGAACATCTAGGGCAGGAGACAAGAGGGTCGTGGTGGACATTTTCTGCACACACTATCAACATTTGTATGTGGACCTAAGGAAGGCTTTGCCATCACTCTGAGCCTCATGTGGGAGGGCTAAGCCTCACACAGGAAGGCTGAGCCCACGATGGTGAAACTGAAGTGGTAGAGTTCTGCGACATGGCTGTATCCATGTCAACAACACATGCCGTTCCTACTCAGTCCTCATGTTGCTTTTGCTCACAGCAATAGTAAGCAAACTAGAACGCTGAGCAAGGCAAAATTTAATTCTCCCCTCAAAGGTTCCCGAGAACTGATGATTACAGCGCAGAGGCTAATTCTAAGGTTTAAAGGACAATTACAGGTATCCTAATCTCCAGTAACCTCCGGTAAGCAGTGTGTGTGTGTGTGTGTGTGTGTGTGTGTGTGTGTGTGTGTGTGTGTATGTGTGTGTATATGTGTGAATGTGTATGTGTGTGTGTATGTGTGTGTGTGTGTGTGTGTGTGTATGTGTGTGTGTATGTGTGAATGTGTGTGTGTATGTGTGTATGTGTGAATGTGTGTGTGTGTATGTGTGTGTGTGTGTATGTGTGAATGTGTGTGTGTGTATGTGTGTGTGTGTGTATGTGTGAATGTGTGTGTGTGTATGTGTGTGTGTGTGTATGTGTGTGTGTATGTGTGTATGTGTGAATGTGTGAATGTGTGTGTGTGTGTATGTGTGTATATGTGTGTGTGTGTGTGTATGTGTGTGTGTGTACTAGCTATTGGGCTTCCTGTATAGATCTAGCAGAAAGATTGTTTTAATATGTTTTTATAATTACAGGTTAGTATATAACTACAGTAAGCCTTAAACCTTCAGAGTCCTCCTCTTTTTATAATGCTTTTGAGTGGTGCTGTGACTTCAGTGCATGGTGAACATGTGCCCTGCCACTCAGCTGTACCCACAGCCTCAGTGGCAAATACAAGTTTAAATAGCGTTTCTTAAAAAAAAAAAATGCTTATTTCACAATTTTATATCTTTTAAATTTCCAGAGAAAGCCCTGTCCTTTTTTTTATTTCTTTTAATGGTCCAAAGAAATGAGCCCTGAATTTAATCCAGGATACTCACAATTTTTCACATGTGCTATTGATTTAGTTCTTTCCTTTAGGCTCTAGAGGAAATGTACTTGTAATTAATAATTCAATTTATTTCTGTGTGATTAGATGGATGCTAAGGATGCCATCTGTGTTATAAGAAAGTAAAGCTAGACCTTAAAATGGCTTCATCATCACGTGATAGCTCTGGTAGCTGTGAAGTATGTTTGAATATAAATGCCTTTCTCTAAATACCTCAGTGGTCCCAAAGAAACAGTAAAACCAGCTGCCATTTTCTTACAAATACAATGCCTCCAAAATTGATTTATAGTGCGTATCTAGAGCCAGGGAGGTAGGTGAAGGCACTTGCTGCCAAAGCTCGATTAACTGAGTTCAATCCCCAGAACCCACATGGTAGAAGGAAAGAGCTGACTCACAGACCGGGCACAATGGCACCCATCTTTAGTCCTGATATTTGGGAAGCAAAGGCAGGCAGATCTCTGTGAGTTTGAGGCCAACTTTGTCTACATAGTATCTTCAAGCCCAGGGATGCAAACTGTGACCCTGACTCCCCTCAAAAACCTGACTCATGCAGATTGTCCTCTGATCCCCATGTACAGACTATGACACATGATGGCACACACACACATACACACGTGTGTGTGCGCCCACACACACTTAAGCAAGTAGACAAATGAATAAACAAACAAATGTACGAATTCCTGCTATGGTGGTGTACGTCTGCAATCCCAGCAATCTAGGAGTAGAGGCTTAAGGAAACTCAAGGCCATTCTCTGGCCACATAGAGAGCTCAAGTCCAACCTGGGCCATGCAAAACTTTAAAAAGACAATGAAATAAAGTGCACCATTAATCCAATTTATAAAATGCAGATATTCACCTAACCTACTCACTTTTCAGTATCCTACTTGGCTATTTTATATTCTAAATTTATATTTGAACATCTAATACTATGCTGTTATCTACTTTTTACAAGATATTATTTGTTGACAGCTTCATGTGTGTATATAGTATGTTTTAGTCATTTCTGCCAGATACTCTGTCTTGTTCATCTTCTTTCTTCCACTGAGGCTCTTTATCCCAAGAAACAGTACAGCTTTCATGCCTTCTTAATGCACATGTGACACTTTGAGTTTAATGAGCATTACTTGCATGGTGCAAGTGGGGGATTGTCTACTGGAACACTGATTACTTTTCAGGGTGCATCCACTGACAACAAGAACATTCGCTTCTCATTCACTGACAATAGTTCCCCATGAAGGGACCAGGTCTTGCCTCATTCCACCATCTTGGGTCTGGAAAATTGTCTTGGGTTGGTGAGGGACTGAAGAAAGGACTGATATGTGTAGACACAAGTAGGGAAAAGCTGGGTTTGTGTGGGCTGGTCACACTCTGATGGAGTGCCACCCACTGTTATAACAAGCCATAGCCTCAGTGTGTTTATTAGGTACAGCGTGTGTGTGTGTTTGTTGTGGAGGGTAGTGTGTTAGTCTAGTAGGAATTTGTAGGCATAAGAAGTTTTAGTTGGTAGTTTTTGCACCAACTGATCAGGTATTGGTAAACACATGCTTAGATCAGAGGAAGGCTTTGACATTTTGTGCCTAACCCCTATGGGGAAGACTTTACCAATTTTTCATGGGTCAGAGACATTGGTCCTCCACATGCTATGCCCACATCAGCAGTGCACATTGACTCAGGATTTAATCTTCTCTTTTCAGATTTATTGAAGGTTTCCTTAGGTCCCCGTAGGGCCTCATTCATCTTTTTCCCAGCTACAATTCTGCAAGTTTTGTGGACATAATCACAGATGCAGTGGATTCCTGAGTGTAGCGACCATGTCATGTCCTCAAGACATCATTCTGAGTCATGCTAACTCATTCCTCATTCTTTGCACCACATAGCTGTGTAGGGTATGAAGAAACCAGAGGGGGACATCCAATCCCTAAAGCTGGAGTCACAAATGGTTGTGAGTTGCCATATGGGTACTGGGAATTGAACCTAGGTTCTCTGTAAGAGCAGCCAGTACTACTAAACACAGATTATCTCTCTAGCCCCATTATTATTTTTTTATTAGGTATTTTCCTTGTTTACATTTTTATTAGGTATTTTCCTCGTTTACATTTACATTATGCTATCCCAAAGGTCCCCCATACCCACCCCCCCAATCCCCTACCCACCCACTCCCCCTTTTTGGCCCTGGCGTTCCCCTGTACTGGGGCATATAAAGTTTGCAAGTCCAATGGGCCTCTCTTTGCAGTGATGGCCGACTAGGCCATCTTTTGATACATATGCAGCTAAAGACAAGAGCTCCCGGGTACTGGTTATTTCATATTGTTGTTCCACCTATATGGTTGCAGTTCCCTTTAGCTCCTGGGGTAATTTCTCTAGCTCCTCCATTGGGGGCCGTGTGACCCATCCAATAGCTGACTGTGATCATCCACTTCTATGTTTGCTAGGCCCTGGCATAGTCTCACAAGAGAGAGCTATATCTGGGTCCTTTCAGCAAAAACTTGCTAGTGTATGCAATGGTGTCAGCATTTGGAAGCTGATTATGGGATGGATCCCTGCATATGGCAATCACTAGATGGTCCATCCTTTCGTCACAGCTCCAAATTTTGTCTCTGTAACTCCTTCCATAGGTGTTTTGTTCCCATTTCTAAGAAAGGGTGAAGTGTCCACACTTTGGTCTTCGTTCTTCTTGAATTTCATGCGTTTGGCAAGTTGTATCTTATATCTTGGGTATCCTAAGTTTCTGGGCTAATATCCACTTATCAGTGAGTACATATTGTGTGAGTTTCTTTGTGATTGGGTTACTTCACTCAGGATGATACCCTCCAGGTCCATCCATTTGCCTAGGAATTTCATAAATTCATTTTTTTTAATAGCTGAGTAGTATTCCATTGTGTAAATGTACCACATTTTCTGTATCCATTCCTCTGTTGAGGGGCATCTGGGTTCTTTCCAGCTTCTGGCTATTATAAACAAGGCTGCTATGAACATAGTGGAGCATGTGTTCTTCTTACCGGTTGGGACATCTTCTGGATATATGCCCAGGAGAGGTATTGCGGGATCCTCCAGTAGTACTATGTCCAATTTTCTGAGGAACCGCCAGACTGATTTCCAGAGTGGTTGTACAAGCTTGCAATCCCACCAACAATGGAGGAGTGTTCCCCTTTCTCCACATCCTCGCCAGCATCTGCTGTCACCTGAGTTTTTGATCTTAGCCATTCTAACTGGAGTGAAGTGGAATCTCAGTGTTGTTTTGATTTGCATTTCCCTGATGATTAAGGATGCTGAACATTTTTTCAGGTGCTTCTCTGCCATTCGGTATTCCTCAGGTGAGAATTCTTTGTTCAGCTCTGAGCCCCATTTTTTAATGGGGTTATTTGATTTTCTGGAGTCCACCTTCTTGAGTTCTTTATATATATTGTATATTAGTCCCCTATCCGATTTGGGATAGGTAAAGATCCTTTCCCAATCTGTTGGTGGCCTTTTTGTCTTATTGACGGTGTCTTTTGCTTTGCAGAAGCTTTGCAATTTTATGAGGTCCCATTTATCGATTCTTGATCTTACAGCACAAGCCATTGCTGTTCTATTCAGGAATTTTTCCCCTGTACCCATATCTTCGAGGCTTTTCCCTACTTTCTCCTCTATAAGTTTCAGTGTCTCTGGTTTTATGTGGAGTTCCTTATTCCACTTAGATTTGACCTTAGTACAAGGAGATAGAAATGGATCAATTCGCATTCTTCTACATGATAACCGCCAGTTGTGCCAGCACCATTTGTTGAAAATTCTAGCCCCATTATTGACCTATGAAATGCTAATAGGTTAATATTAGTATTGGATTTATGCAGTCCTATGTGTAAAGAATTATATGAAAGTGATAAATGGAGCTTGTTTTGTTAACATCTAAAGTATTTTCATTCTCAAAGACCGTATTTTTGCTCAGTTGATCTCTCCTAGATATCACCCCATATAACTTATGCTAGGTTTCATACATACCTGAATGATGGGATCAAACCCCAACCTCTCAGCTTCTTGGCTGCCTAGATTTCTCATGATTTCTCTTTGTTATACATCTGCATTTGTCAGTTGCATTTACAAAGAATTCTTTGCAATTGCAAAGAATTTCAATTTCAAGTGTCTTAAGCTCCAGACATCACTCACTTCCATCTAGCCCATTCTTTCCAGTAAATCTATTAATGCCCTACCACAGTGGTACCTAAAGTCATTCATACTACCTTCTAATGATTTCAGAACTAATTTTATTTCTTCCTCTTCATATACATTCCAACTTTTTTCTAAAGCTCTTAAGGATTTATTTTTGATAAAATCTTATTCTTCAGGGGCTAGAGAGATGGTTCAGTGGTTAAGAGCACTGACTGCTCTTCCAGAGGTCCTGAGTTCAATTCCCAGCAACCACACAGTGGCTCACAACCATCTGTGATGGGATCTGATCCCCTCTTCTAATGTGTCAGAAGATATCTACAGTGTACTCACATACATAAAATAAATAAGTAACTCTTAAAAAAAACTTATTCTGCCCAATGTTTATTCTGGGGATCATCACTAGAGAGAAACACAAACTTACGAAGTTTAATTTTAGTGCTTATAGACACCAACCTGGCTTTAAATGGTGCCCAGCAACCTATACTTTATTCTCCTGCTCTGTTCTGTCCTTACATTCCTAGATAGTTATTTTAAGCCTTCTGTTCTTGTACATTTGTAACTCCTTAGTGCCCATGCTTCAAGTTTCTCTCCCTCCCTCCCCCCTCATACACACACACACACACACACACACACACACACACATTTAAAAAGATACCTTCTACAAATTCTGTATCTAAAATTCCTCATAGGTCTTATATGTCTCATACATCACCATATATTCTGCACTCTTTTGTTATCCCAGATAGGATAATTACTCATATCTTTATATAAGTCCAATCCCTTATCTGTAATGTTAGGTCCCGTTTTCCCTTATAAGAGACATCTCTCTCACCCTTCCCATATGTCTCCTGAATCCTTGTCTCTCTCTCACTCACTTTCTGGGCAACTTCATTAAAATAACCATCAGTTTCCCATCCTTTTCGCTTTGATAGAATGCTTTGATCATTCATCTCATTAACTTTTCTTGATAGCTTAGCATTTAGATCATCATATATTTTGGATAAGTGTACCTCCATTTTCCTTTTATTTAGATTTCAGTGAATGTGTGAGTTATATGAAGATGCCTCTACCAAAGGAGAAATTAACAAGGAGCTATAGCTTGTAAAAGCATTTCTTGGCTTTACCCTTATATCACTTATAGTGTGTCTGGGGTGCAATATAAACATCTTAATACTATAAAATTGAGGAAGAGAGAGAAACGGGGCAGTTTGATGAAGTGTTTCCAAATGTGTCAAGGGCAATGCTAATAGACATTCCTTTTTTTTCCAAGTTAATAAAGATATTTCCTTTTATCTAAAGAACATCATGGAGGAGTAACAGGGATCCTAGGAGCAAGACAAGCAGATTTCTCTAGAAAACACTGTAAGTTCATGCAGGCTAAGGGCATACAGTAACATCAAAACATGGCAAAGGACTTACTTTTTTCCCATTAATTAATTTATTCACTTCACATCTGGATTGCAAAACCCCAGTGTTTTCCTCACATAGTCCCTCCATCCTTCCCCTCCCCCTTCTTTTCTGATGATGGGGAGGTCCCCCTAGGTACCATCCCACCTTGACATGTCATGTCATCGCAGGACTAAGCACATCCTCTCCCACAGAGAGCAGACACGGCAGCTCAGTTAGGAAAACAAGATCCACAGGCAGGTCACAGAGTTAGGGACAGGCCCTGCTCCAGTTGTTGGGAGACCCTTACAAAGACAAAGCTGCAGATTTGCTACATATTTATGGTGAACCTAGGTCTACACCATGCATGCTCTTTGGTTGATGGTTCAGTCTCTGTGAGCTCCCAAGGGTCCAAGTGAATTGACTCTATAGGTCTTCTTGTGGAGTCTCTACCCGCTCCGAGTCCGTCAATCTTTTCCCCAACTCTTCCATAAGACTCCCTGAGCTCTAAGTCTGATGTTTGGCTGCATCTGTTTCAGTCAGGGGCAAGGTGGAGCCTCTCAGAGGACAGTTATGCTAGGCTCTGTCTGTAAGCATAACATAATATCATTAATAGTATCGGGGATTTGATGGTTTCTCAGAAAATTGGAAATAGTTGTACCTTAAGACCTAGCTGTACCACTCCTAGGCATATACCCAAAAGATACTCTACTACACCACAGGGACACTTGCTCAACTATGTTCATAGCAGCTTTATTCATAATATCCAGAAACTGGAAACAACCCAGGTGCCCTCACCTGAAGAATGGATCAAGAAAATCTGGTTGATTTATACAATGGAATAATACTCGGATATTAAAAATAAGGATATCATGAAAATTCCAGGCAAATGGATGGAACTAGAAAACATCATCCTGAGTGAGGTAACCTAGACTCAAAAGGACATGCATGGTATGTACTCACTGATAAGTGGCTATTAGCTGTAAATTACCATGCTACACTCCATAGACCCAAAGAAGCTATGTAACAAGGAGGGCTCAAGGAAGGATGCTTGAATCTCACGCAGAAGGGGAAATAAAACAGTCATCCAGGGATGGATGGATGGAGGGAACTGGGTTGGAGAGGGGATAGGGTAGGAATGGGTGGAGAGGGGATCAGATATAGGGAGAGGCAGGGAAAGAGGACCTGGAAATCAGAAGTGAGCTGTAGCTGGAGGGTTGTAGGGCTAGGGAATGCTGACACATCTCTAGGACTTGCCAGAGACCTGGGGTGGGGGAGGCTCCAGGGAGTCTATGAATGTGACTCTAGCTGAGACTCCTAGCAGTAGGAAATATGGAGCCTTAAGTGGCCACCTGCTATAGCCAGGCAGGACTCCCAGTGGAGGACTAAGGACACCAACTCATCCACAAAACCTTCCACCCAAAATTTGTCCTGCCTACAAGAAGTTCAGAGACAGAGATGGAGCAGAGACTGAGGGATTAGCCAACCAATGATTGGCCCAGCTTGAGACCCAGTCCATGGGCAAGGACTCCCTTTCAATCAGGGTCTCTTTGTTACATTGCAAGTTTTTAAAGGCAATAAATCAGACACATTATTTCCTGAAAAGTAATTTCTGTGTTTTGTATGGAATGGGCTGCCTTTCAATCTGTATAAATATTAAACTTTATAAACCCACTAATGCTATCATAGACATCCTTTTATAGGCGATTTAAGAGGAATTGCCAAATATATATAAGCTGAAGTTCTAGAAGAGCATATGAATTTTTCAGCATCTAAACTACTGTATGCTTTGCTATTTTCTACATTTTCTTCCTAACAGATAAATCTATCAGAAATGTGCACTTAATACTGTAATTAGAAAAATCAAAATTATGTAAAATGGTGAATTCAAACATGCCACAGAACTCTTCCTTGTTCTATAGATTTAGCTAGATAGAATTATTCTTTGTTTACTATTGCTGAAAAATTAATGAAAACAATAGTTTAGTATTGCTGAAAAATTAATGAAAACAATAGTACTGAAGTGGTCTGTGCTATTCACTGTTTAGTCATTTATTATGCTTTTCACTATTCATCATTTAAACTATTCAGTTTAAATAAATTGTGAAATCATTAACCCTTGAAGAAGCTCCAGCCTATTGCTGCTGCCTTTTGTTACCCCCCTCAAAAGGGAAAGGCTAAGTCTCAGTTGCTGAAGATAACCATGCATTTCAGAAACAAGGCTCACCCAGAGGAACTTGATCTGGAACTGCCATGACAGCTGTGTCATCAGCTCCTGATCCGAGTGTGTATCATACTCCCCAGCTTTTCAAGAAATCACTCCTTTTACACATTCCACCCATGTTATCACCTGGCCCTGTTTTCACGAGGAAGGGGACAAGTGAAAAAATGTGTAAAATATTAAAAAGGCACAGATATGGTTGCTTCAAAACTTGTGGAACTAGATAAAACATATTTAAAAAGAGCTGGTGAGACCGTGGTGAATGTATCACTTCAAGGTTTTGAATAATGCGGTATTTAGCCAATAATAATGAACTAATAATAATAAAGATGAGGTGGAGAATTTTATCTCTATTTGGCATAGTTACCTTCAATCTAGAGGCTTCCATTTTGAGTATCAAAGCCTGAGAATCAATCTGGAAGATTTTTAAGAGATGCTGGCAGGATGTGGAATCAATGAAAAATTAGTGGTGCAGAAGGCCCTGAGTACAGTTGTCTACTTTCATTTCCTAGTGCTACCACGCCAGATATTAGATGTTATAGATTACTTAAAATTCATCCCGGTGAAGCTCTTCAGGCTTTCTAGCATGAGACTTTGAATCTTGATGTCAATTATTCATTAAGCGAAGCTTAATTTTGTAATTAATGTTGCATGACCTTGTTTGAGACGAGCCTCTACTCACTGCATATCGAGAAGTCAATGGCAGACTGAAGAAGCAATTCCTTTCAGGTTGAGCTGGGTGAACCTGTGAGTTTAATTGGAATTAGAAGGGCACGGGTGAGAAGTTACTTACAGAAGCCTGGACAAGTCCGGGGTAGCTGCACTATTAAGAGTCCTCTCCACGCCCCAGCAATTGCTAATCTCATGCAAATTCTTACAGAGGGGCAGGAACTGGTTAGTGTGCTTCCTGTACCATGTGAGCCTTTCCCCATGCTCTGCTTCATGAGCCACTTTATGAAGGCTGGGAGTGCTTTGTCTGTCCTGGGAGAGATCCTTTCTAGCAAACATAATCTGCACACGTTCAGGGGCAGTTTTCCCGCCATGTGTTCTGCCTTTCTCGTGATGACAACTGAGCCGATGGGCTGCAGCCAATCAGGGAGTAATACGTCCTAGGCGGAGGATAATTCTCCTTAAAAGGGACGGGGTTTTGCCATTCTCTCTCTTGTTCTTGCTTTTTCTCTCTCTTGCTCTTGCTTTCTTGTTCTTGTTCCTTTTCTCTCTCTTGCTCTCTTGCTCTCTTGCTCTCTTGCTCTCTTGCTCTCTTGCTCTCTTGCACTCTTGCTCCTGAAGATGTAAGCAATAAAGTTTTGCCGCAGAAGATTCAGGTTTGTTGCGTTCTTCCTGGCCGGTCGCGAGAACGCGGGTAAGAGACTCAACTTTCTAACCCCACCGACACGGATGGAAAGAACCTTTGGGGCTGAATCACAGCACTAGATTGCTTTCTTCAATCCATAAAATTGTAAGAATGGCAGACTAGTTAATGTGTCATGAAATAATTTAACCTTTTGTTGTCTCTAGTGAACAAAAAATGAAAAACCTCTCTACCTAAACATGTTTCAGAAGGTTTTGTGTGACGCATGATCTTCTGATATTCTCAAATGTAGCATGTTAGACGTTCCTTGACAGAAATCTCAACAAAAAGAGCTTTCTGGCGTGTACAATGACGTAACGTGAGTGCAGCACTTCTGCCGTGTACAATGACGTAACGTGAGTGCAGCACTTCCGAGGCTGAGACGGGGGATCGCTGTGCAACGGAGGCCACTTTGGGCTACTCAGGAAGAGTCAACCAGGACTTCAGAGTGAGAACATTCCATCAAATACAAAAAAGGAATGAGGCAAGGGAGAAAGAAAGACAAAAAGATAGAAAAACAGGCAGGTGGGCAGACAGACAGAGACAGAAACAGAGAGACCGACCGACAGACAGATAGGCAGAAAGAAAGAAAAGGAAGGAAGCTTTTCCGTGTTTGCATAGTCTAGTCTTTTCCCTTTGCTTACTGAACTCCCTCTAAGCATCCTTTGTGGTGGGACACCATGGCTTGTAATGAGAGCAATGCAGTTTTGGGTAAATGGAACAGAGATGCATGCTTTTCTCAGACACAATCTCTAACCCTTATGGTGACCTGATTTGTTACATGCGATGGACATGCTACACTTAGCCATTACTCATTTTTTTTCATGTAGTCTTGCCCAGCAAGCATTCTCAGCACCCTCTTCCTGGGAGCAGGGCCTGCCCACCGCTGCGGAATCTGCACATTCGTGTGTCCTTGCTTCCTGAAGCTCTAGTTGCTCTAAGGGTGAGAACAACCCAAAACAGGGCAGATACGGGTCGTTCTGTAAGATTAGAAAGAACTGTGGCCTCATTTTACAGAGGATGTGATATCTGTGGCTCTACACCAGTTGTTTTCCTGGCACCAGAGGAGATTCTGGAGAGCCATGGCGGGGAAACAATAGCTTGTTAAAGTAAATTTCTGTCATCTCTGAGAAATCCAAGTTTCAAAATATTCTGATACTATACAAAACAGAAGTCTGCTTCCCAGCCATATGACCCATAAATAATTTCAAATAAAATCACTTAAAGGCCACCTATGATTCACTAAGATCAGATTGTCCACATGCAACTTTGATTCATACATTCTTGTATACACAATACAATTGAAATGTTAGTTATATTTTTTTGTAAATTATCTCTGCATTGCTCACAATTTTGCAATTAATGGGGGTTTTACTTCTTGAGGCTTAAATTCAGGCAAAGGCATCTCTTGATACCAATCATCTTAAATTCTACGATATAGATTTGCTAGTCTTTGGCAGTGATTAAAACTTGTCATTAGAACAGACTCAGAAACAACAAGGGGGAACCTATTTCCCAGTAGAAACTTCAGCCCTTTGGATTCGATGTGGGCTTCTGTAGAGCATTCTTCATTCAAGACACTGTGCATGATAGAGAAGAAAGGAGTTCCTTTGCTCTGTGTGTCTTTCTGGCTTAGTGAAGGTCATCGTCAAAGATCTGGCCAACTGGACACAATGGTTTGTGTCTGGATTTGCAGGTCATTAGGTCAGTTTCCTGTAATGAAGATGAAAATGATGCTCCACCCGCCGGAGCCTCTTGAGCGCCTCTCTGATATCAGTTAAGAAGACCAGTGGCAGAGTGCCATAGCATGTCTTGATGGCTGTGCCTAGAGATGTGTTTAGTGCTGGGGTTCCTTCCCACATGGCACCTCCTGCTGCAATTTATTGACACCAGATGTCCTTTGTATCAGTAAGACTTGTAGCAATGTCTATTTAAAGTTAAATTGAATAATTGAAGCCAGAGCATCATACTTTGAATGAAGTAAATCAAAGCACATCACAGTCATAAAAATGTAGACGAGGGAAAGCATGAATGAAAGAAATCCATTATAAAAAAAAGAAAGTCAGACTATTAGAGTCTGAAAGCACTGATTAAAATTTATCATCTCACACAGCCCTGATAGGAGTCAAGTGGTAACTGGTCAGGGTTGCGAGACCAGAATTAGCAAGCATGCCTTACTTTATAAATTAGGCAGGCGTCTTTTGTCAGAGTGACCTTCTTCATGAGAACTCATGCAGGACAATTCTTCTCTTGAATGACTTCGGGGATCAGATGCAAAACCTCTGGCTAATGATAAGAGACATGGGCCTGAAATCTAACCATTTGACCAACATAATGCTTTCAGAGGTTTTAACAAATCAAGGCTTAACTAATGATTGATGGTGGAGAATGGAGACATGTTTTAAAGTCTGATTTAAGAGAAAACGAAGACAGGAAGGGCTGTGTGATTAGAGAGGCTCAAAGCAGACTATGAGCCGTAAGCATTAATAAATGTGGATTTTAATAGGTAAAGATCTGGCAGCCCGCAGACAGAAAGAACTTGGACTGATTGAAAATAAATGAGAACTTTTAGTATTACTCCTAAATTGAATATCATAAATATGCCAAATAATAATACTAATTTAAAAGCACAGACCAAAGCTACTAAAGACTGAAATTAATGGGAGAGCAGAGCAGGATATTATTTTAAAGAAATTAGATGGTGTGTTCCATATATATATATATATATATATATATATATGTCAAGTATACAAATTCATTCTAAAGAATTTCCCTAGAGAGCTACAGGGTTGTAGGAAAATCACTATATAAATATCGATGAGTTATGGTAAAGTTATTTGGTTTTGTCACAGTAAGATACAGCAAATAACAAAGCCTGTTATATAGGATACTTTAAGTATGAACTTTGTATTTTAAATAGCTTTTGATTAATTATGAGACACAACGATGATGATGTAGAGGGTGAGAAAGGAAGGTTTGATTCCATCTTAGTAGAAGAAAGACTCCTAGAAATAAACTATTTTGATTAGTGTACACAGGGCTAGTAAGTAATGCATTTGGCTTTGTCTAGATGTAGATAGTATGCATAGGAGCCTCAAGAACTAAAATAGAGGGAGCTACCCTTATAAGCACATGCAGGAAGAATTTTCTACAGCCTATGGCAGCTGGAGGAAAGAATTTAGGGGATCCCAGGAGAAAAGGAAGCCATAGTAGTGATATAATGTAAGCAAAAGGGTAACACCAAGGGCGAAGAAAGTCTACTGCCTATGAGTATACAATCCTCATTATAGTTTGGACAGTAAATCTTTCAAAACTTCTGAACTATGATGTCTAATATACAAAAACACTATGCAGAATTTCTGTTAGTTACTATAAACGTCAAGAAAAAATACTTTTGATATTAATGCTCTTTGAGAAAAAGGGGCCAGCATGTTGGTAAATATGACAGAAATGTCCTGTCAAATAAACATAAATACATGAAAAAATATGTATGATTCATGTGTGTGTATATGTATGAATGGCGACTCATGAAAACACGAGAACACACATTTGTCAGCTGCTAATACTGAACTTGCACACTGCCTAATGGATACAAGGGGGGCGCTTTGGTTTTTTGTCGCTTCCTGGATTAATGTGCCAGTAATTTGAGAAACTGGGTAGTGATGTGAACATCACCCAATCTGTTGATTAAAAAATGCTCATACACCTTGCTTCCCATCCTTACAATGTGGATAAAATTTAAAGAGAGATTTCTTAGTATCTCTGAATCTGTATCTTTCTTTTTGTCTGATTGGCTATAGAATTTTCTGTTACTGTTCAAATTAGTTGTACTCAGTTCACATTGGTTTCTTGGGATGTTGGGTATCTAACCAGATCAGCTCAGTGATGACAATTTTTCTGGGATGCCACTACAGCAACACAGAATGAGGCCACTGCTGCCATCTTTTCACCACATGTGTGAAGTATGTGTTGGCAAAAAAAAAAAAAATAGTAGACAGAAGCAGATAGTGCTTGGGGATTATGAAAATCTGCATCTTGCTAAATATTTTGAGTCTAAAAGCAAGATGAGTTTATTATCTTCCTTCAGACTTGTGTATAAATTTGGGTCAATAAATTCCATTTTTAGATGAAGGCTTTTTGGTGTGTGTATGTGTGTGTGTGTGGAATCCTAACTGATGCAATAACAGCTTTACACATGGAACAGCACCAATAATAGAAAAACCTATCACAATATTAACATGTAACGACCATGACTTTTGGAACGGTGGAGTAAGATGACAAATTCTATATGACTCATCATTAGTATCTATTGAGAGTTTTCAAACACGAATATTTGATGAACTTATTTCAAGTTTGTATAACATATTAAGAAATGAAAAAACACAAGGGGGAATTTAGTTTATGAGAAGTAGAAAGTATAGCCATAGGTCCAGAGACAGGCCTAAAGTGGGATCCAGCTCAAAGGGAGGTCCCAAGGCCTGACACTATTACTGAGGCTATGGAGTGCTCACAAAAAGGGACCTATCATGACTGTACTCTGGAAGACCCAACAAGTAGCTGAAAGAGTCAGATGTAGATATTTGCACCCAACCAATGGACAGAAGCTGCTGACCCCTGTGGTTGAATTAGGGAAAGGCTGAAAGAAGCTGAGGAGGAGGGAAACCCTGTAGGAGGACCATTAGTCTCAATTAACCTCAACCCCTGAGATCTCTCAGATATTGGAATGCCAACCAGGCAACATATACCAGCTGATATGAGGCCCTCAACACATATACAGCAGAGAACTGCTTGGTGTGGATTCAGCCAGAGAAGATGCACCTAACTCTCAAGAGACTGGAGACCCCAGGGAGTTTAGAAGTCTGGATGGGTGGGGGTTGGGGGTTTGGGGGAGACATCCTCGTGGAGACAGGGTGTGGAGAGGAAATATGGGATGTGAAGTGTAAATAAATAAATAAATAAATAAATAAATAAATAAAAGAAAAGGAAAAAAAGAAAGTATAACCATAATGATTATCAAAGCAGTCCATGGGCATTTTTTTATATGATTGGGCCTGAAATGTAATGACCACTTAATAAAGCAATAGGTATAATTGTGTAATAGTTATATAGATGGAATTAGCCTAAATCCTTACACACATCAAATTATTTAATCTTCATAAAACTATCAAGTTCATATTATTACTGTTCTTCATTTTAAAAATGGAGCAGAAAAGGATAAATTAACTGTTCTAAGATTAGGCAGCTGTGACATGAAAGGAAAGAAGGAAAAGTCTGCTCTAGGGATGATCTAGAAGTTCTTTATGGTACTGGTCTAAAGGGGGAAGAAGAGCTGTTGGTCACATGGAATGGCAAACTTTAATTCAGAAGTGAATTTAATCTGCACCAAAATCATCCAGGATGCAGGTTCTTAAAAGAAGGCCATTGTATAGTAAGGGAAGATGGAATGGGTTTATAGGTGAAGATGGTTGCCTACGCCTGCTAAGAGCCACTGGGAACAGAACTGAAGAAGGAAAATTAGACTTTGTTGGTTTAAGCAGTACAGATGAACCCCAAAGAGGTGAAGTATTAAAACTGTCCAAATTCAAATGGTTGCTTCTTAGAAGCCAGCTTGAGTTTGGAATAAAGACCATTTTTACAGAAGAAATGGATGCTGTGACAAAAGGAAGGAAAGAAAGAGGGAAGAAGAGAGGGAGACAGGAAGCAAAGAGCAAGGGTGGGAAACAGTGTAAGTTCTCTTAGAGAGAACAAAGGACGGTTTTAACTGATAGAAGAAACTGGGTCTATGTTGGCTACCATTTCTCATTGTAGTGCCCAAATTATTTTTTAAAAAATCTCTCTCTCTCTCTCTCTCTCTCTCTCTCTCTCTCTCTCTCTCTCTCTCTCTCTCTCTCTCTCTCTCTCTCTCTCCCTATCTATTTATCAGAATAATTCTGTAGCCTTAGATGAAGCAGCTTAGGAGCAGGTAGATACATGGAATTCTGGGTTTCTTATTCATTCCTCCGAGATAATCAATTTGAGATCTGCCCTTTGGGAAGGTCCAGCTGTAGTTTCTAAGAGATCTGATCATTTTTAGTAGACAGTGAAAGCTCAGAGGTAATGGTATGTCTCCTACTCAAATGACATCGTTTCCATGTGTCTGTTTTCTTCTGGGAGAAACTAATAAGTACCTGCCATGCTCAATGGTTTGCTCATTCAGCTCCTGGCAAGGTGGATAAATTATCATACTGGATATTCAGACATAACTGGTTACTTTATTTTTCTGTATTAATAAATTTTCTCAAGGTCTCAGACATTTCACCACTGTAGAAATGTTCCCCCAATCTATCCCCTCTATGTCCGACCGTACAGAGAAGTCTGGATAAATGAACACATACACTCCCAGGTGAAACCTATGTCCTTCATACTCAGCTACCTGAAATAATATTGACATTTTGATATTTACATTTTCTCAGTGCTTTACAATGTTTCTAAAATTGATCAAGCTGCAGGAAGGATCAAAGGGTGACATTTTCCCTATTCTCCCTGTTGGCAGTATCTAGTAAACTACTGCACAACAGCATAAATCTTCTGACAGGTATGTTGTCTACTTGGTAGCCATTGTTGGACATATGTAACTTTTCAGCATGTGAAAGGTGCCCAGTGCAACTGAAGAATTGAATTTTAAGTGTGTTGGAAGTTCAAATCACCATGTGTTGGCTATCATATTAGTGAAGTTTAAATCCCAAACAGAGGTTACTCACCTGCTCTTTCCCTACTCACCAGAGGAATAAATTTAGGAGTTACTGGTATGGTTAATTAAAATTAAAACATTCTATTATGATTTTAACTTAATAAAAACATATGTGATTGCACAGGAGGATGAATTATCTAGAGAAGTTCAGAAAGACATTCTAAAGATGTGTTACTGGAAAAAAAAACACACTTAGGTAGTAAATTTTAGACTCTCAGCATATGTGAATCTGTATGACAGACATGCATGATAGAGTTCGTTTGCTTTCATAGCTGTATCTTGGGTTTTAAGCATTTTGGTTTCAAGATGCCAAATAAACTCAAAATATCATCGATAGAAATGAGAAGTCACTGAAATAAAACATAGATGTTTTTGTTGGCTCTATAAAGAATTATGCATCTTATTTAATGCTGCTTGCTGTGTGTTGGTAATATAGAAGTAATTGGTTGGACATGTGAAGGAACGTCACAGGAAGGGGAAGCTCAGGCCATGTCCCCATGGAGAACATCAAATAGACATTGAGCATTTCCTTGTTCAGTCACATACCACGAGAGTTTTTTCCCACCTCAGTTTCTGTCCTTAAAACCACTTTTTTTCTTCTTTTTTCACCTGCTCTTTGCTCCACCCCTCCTTCCAACAACTGTCTTCTATTTCTTGATCATGTATGACCTTACCACATGGTTTATAACCCAATCTCCAAGGCAAGGGCTCCAAAATAAACATTTAGAATGTCTTTGCTCCAATTACACATTCATTATTAGTTCAACTTTAGCTAAATGTCTCAAAGGATGAGACAGACAAACGGCTGCTGTACTTCCCCGCATTAGTTTTGATAATGTGGTTGAGCAAATGTGGATGAAAATGTAGGGTCACTTATGCTACCTTTCTATATATCAGGATACTGGAATCCAGAGAAGCTAAGGAATACACAACAGAACAATGTTTGCAGGAGAAAGTGCTTTTTTGTACAAAAATATTCTATGTCCACTTCCAGGCTTACTGTCAATATTCAGTATCAAGACTTTATAGTAGACAGGAAGTAAACGTACTCTGAGACATACTATGAGTTTTGGTGGGGTCTCTGTTCAAGACTAAACTCATGAAGAAACTCTCCAGGAAAAAATTAGGTCCATGGATTTATATGTGTGTGAACATACACATATATTTGTGTGTGTATATATGTACACACACACACACACACATATATATATATATTTACATGCAATATATGTACATATATACTTATATACATTTGTGACTGTATGCGTGTTATGTTCATGAGATTGGCCATGACTTAAGTATGGAAAGAATTAGATCATTGTTTATGTTCTTTGTATACATTTATGTTTTAAGTAGCTAATCTTAAAAAAACTGAAATCATGTTGTTATTCAAGTACAGAGATTTTGAAAGGTAGAGTTAAGGTCGAGAGCATTGACCTTAACTAAATCCCTCTGGATTTGTTTGTTCTTGATGTAGTGGGAATGGCTGGTCAAACACAGTGTGACTTTTGTTAAATCATATTGATTTCTATAAAATTGTGAACGGTATAAAGGGCACTGTCTAAACATTCAATCTCTGAGTATGCAGACAGACAGCAGGATCTGGGTTTCTATGAATAGCCCATGGAGGATTACTTACAGAAAGGTGGAGAACAACCATGTATTCAAAGCCTAGATTGAACTTGCACTGTTTTTGAAAAGTCCAATAATTGAAATTCAATTTACTGCTGGAGAGTTTCATATAGCCATATAATGAATTATAGTTGTTTTCACCTAGAGAAGCAGAAATGACCTTTTAAAAGGTGTGGGTGGTAGGAACTGGGAAATGGCTTAGCAGTTCAAAGCACTTGCTATTGTTGAAGACCTTGTTCTGTTCCCAGCACCCACATGGTGGGGCACAGCTGTAAGTCCAGTTCCAGGTTATCTGATACCCTCTTCTGCTCTCTGAGGGCACCAGGCACACATATGATATACACACATCTATTCAGAGAAATAGTTATATGCATAGTATGAAAACCAACCACAAAAAGTGAGCTATGCCATGAAAGATAGGAGAGGCTTCCTACATTGTTAGGATTTTACTCTTCTGGTGAGAAAAACCAACAGTAAGATGCAAATGAGAGGAGGGTCAGCATGAGCAAAGAAAAGAAGGGCTGTATATATAATGAAAAGAGTACTATTTCTCCAGCAGTAGCTGCTAAAATGGTCCCTTGACTGAACAGGAACAAGAATGTATCCCTAGGATCCACTGTATTGTCTGGTTTATAGTTAGATATATAGAAATACAGAGTTAGAAAAAAGTCCGAATCTCTATGGTTCCTCCTCAAAAGCCCTGTTAGGAGAAAAGAAGAGTACCTTTGTTTAATCAGCTATAGAGGAAGGGGAATGGGGAAAGGGGAAGGGGAAGGGGAAGGGGAAGGGGAAGGGGAAGGGGAAGAGGGGAAGGGGAAGAGGGGAAGGGGAAGAGGGGAAGGGGAAGGGGAAGAGGGGAAGGGGAAGAGGGGAAGGGGAAGAGGGGAAGGGGAAGGGAAAGAGGGGGAGGGGAAGGGGAAGGGGAAGGGGAAGGGGAAAGGAAGTGCTCTTATGGGCCTGGCTGGGGTGGAGGGCTGGTGGTTGTATTGTAATATGAGGAGAATCTAGAATGATTTCTGTGCCTTAGGCTGTTTCTACCTCAGGTCTCCTGTTTTCTCCTGAGGTTCATCCTAAGGCTGAGGTACACATTGAGGAGACAGGGAAAGAATGAGGAGATCCATGGAGAAGAGTGATCATTCGTAAGTTCTGGAGCATGGAGTTAGCTGGTCTTGGCATGAGCTTCGTTGAGGTAGATGGTCAGGAATCCTTGGTGGTTTTCATGTCTCCTTCTGTAACTTTTTCCCAGCAGGCCTTGGATGTTTGTAAGCAGGTATGGTAAGTTGGGATGGATTGGTCATTTTAGGGCTCAAGACAACTCTCATACAGAACAATAAAAAAAAAAAAAAAAAAAAAAAGAAAAAGAAAAGAAAAGGCAAACTTCTTTTTAAAAAACCACCCAGTAAACTGTTTTCTATAAAGAGTCTTGTTTGTTTTCTACAAAGGGGAAGAGAAAACTCTCACTAGTCACTTTCCAAAAATGGCAACGTAATGATTGTGGTTTGATATATAAATAGGCATGAAATGGTTAAATTGGGCAAGTCAACACCAGCTGCTGTAACTAAGAAGATTTCTAATCTTGAAGAAGCAAAAAGTAAGAAAGTAGAAGCAGGGCTCTCTAGTTATAGAGGAGAATCTTTCAAACAATAGCCAGACATGGCAAGACGTCACTGTATCCCGCCCAGAAGCCTGAATATTTTCTTCATGTGTAAATGAGCCCCACCGAATGTTAGGGCATTTGATGACAGAGGTGGCTGCAGATCAAAAGTTAAAACTTCTCTATCATTTTATTTGGTATTACGCTATTGTTTCTCTATGTGTGCTTTTTGGGGACAGCCTCAATGGGATATAAATAAAGAAAAGTGCATTAACTAGAAACAGATTCTGCAATTGAGCTTGGACCTAGAATTACATAGACTCATTCTGATACACCTTTTTGTATATTAAAACAAGTCATGAGTTTCTAAATCTTAGTTATAGCATACAGACCTCCCAGGATTATTTGAGAAGTAGCTTGTAGTTGTTATGCAATGTTTCTATAGATAGAGGTGCAGTATGCTTGCATGCTCTTGTTTGCGTGTAGGTAACCTAAGTTCCTTGTGTCAAAGTTCAAATCAGATTTTCTTTAGTATGGTCCCAGGTCCCCTGCGTGGGCATCTAGTGGCTCTTTACTAAAATTGCAGCTCTCTTGATTTAACACAGAGAATGGTCTATCTATCTGAGGTGGAGCCCTGGAATTTTCTTGTAAGCACAAGCCCCAGCTATCAGGTCCATTTAGGAAGTGAGGGTTTAGGTCTGAGTCCTTTCTCCAGTTATCATCAGCTGGGCTATTAACTTTCGAAAACACTCTTCATCAGAGTCCTTCTCTTACAGGGTCCTTATTACCTTGTACATGTACCCTACATTCCTTCTTGATATTATCTGTCTCTGGTTGTTTTAAATTCTTTCCTGGATATATGAAAATTTTTGAAAATTAAGTTTGCTACAAACAAAGACATAAAACCTCAAGTGCAAATGTTTCTTCCAGTGAAAACCTATACAATGTGTATTGGTTACTCATTGCTATATAACAGAATGCCCAACACAAGCAGATATTCTTATGTTGAGGAAGTGTGTACTTTAAATCCCAGTTAGGGGGTACAGTCCACTATGATGGGGAAGGCCTAAGGGCAGGAATGTGAAGTGGTTGGTCTACACCCAAAAGGCAGATGGACCTGGGTATTAGAACTCTGCCTTTTCATTTGCATTTAGCCCACCAGAGCAGTCCGTGGATGGTACCTCCGACATTCAGGATGGGTCTTCTCATTTCGGCTAAACCTGGGCAAATTCCCTCCTGAACACACCCAGATATTTGACTCTGAGATGATCCTAAACCATCTGGCCATCACAGCACACATAAAAATACCAGTAAAGGTAAGAATGTAAATTTTCTGCACTTAAAATCTCCTGACTTTGTACTTTGTAGTAACAAGATAAACAAATGAATTTTGACATATCTTCAATAGAAGAAAAAAAACAATTGAGTTAACAAAAAACAATCTCACAGAAATTGCCCCTGCAATATGCCTGTATAAAGCCCTTAGGCATTCCATGATGAGGTATTGTGGTTGCCTAAGATTTTTGTCATTAAAGAGGAATATTTAAAACTTAAATATATAGTATTTAATTTAAATACTACAAAGTAAACTTTATATTAACATTGGATATTTTTAAATAATAAAAATTTAGATATAATCCAATCTCTTTTGTGGGTATTAAAACACTCCAGTTATCTTTGGATTTTGAATTTTTGTTTCATAAATTTTCTGGTAATTTGGAATTTAGTCAATATATGAGAATGAAAATAAAAATGTTGAAATTATTGTGAAATTAATTACTCATAGGTTTTGGTTTCTAAACCTCTAAAGCAGAACTGAATAGGGTACATTTATAGTCGCCTAAAGCTAAAACTCTGTTCATTCAGCTGTTGTTTGTTTGGCCTGCATGCGTGAGCATGCATACACATTCACACACACACACACACACACACACACACACACACACACACATACACACACACATACACACACACATACACACACACATACACACACATACACACACACATACACATACACACACACACACACACACACACACACACTATAACCACGCCAGATTGAAAGACTCTGCACATGTACAATATACTTCTTAAAAGACATGAAAGATAGACCCCATTAAATTTATCTGTGTATATTAAAATTCTTGCCTCCTGTCAGTAATAAGATGGATGTTGCTTTTCCTTCCGCTGACTCTGGTCAAATGCTAAACTAAGCTAAAAAAGAAAATAATTTATTCCATAGGAGGAACAACTTGCTTTCAAATGTGTATTTTAATTGCCTTTACATTTTGTTTAATTAGGGTGAGGAGTGCACGCTGGGAGCTTTGTATGGTCCTGATTACCAAGTGGAATGCAGCTTCCCGATTGAAGTCGTAATAACTACAAGTCAACAGAACTTGTATCAATGGCTGCAGCCAGGCAGGAGCCACCGCTCCGATGTTATGTCTCTTGTCACTAGCATGTGCCATTGTGAGCCAGGCTGCAGCACAAGGCCCGTCTGCTTCCTCACAATAGCTCTCCCTCCCAGGGGACTGCAAAGGCAGACAGCCGCTTTTCTCTTGCCTTCAACAGACACTCATAGGGTCTGTTACTTATTATCCCTGGAAGAAAGGACACAGGTTTCCACAAGCAACTTGAGCTTGTATCAGTTCCGAGATCAGAGAAGATGAGTTAGGTCCTTAAGCCCCTTCTTCGAGGCAAACTTTATTGTCAGTGTTGCTGATAAGAGTTAAGATGCAGTGATTTTAACTGCATCCATTTTTACTAATGTCTTTGTAGGAGTTGATTGCATCTCCCGCAGGAAGCAATAGAGGCTTCAGTGGGGACACAGAGAGAGCAAGAGAGAGAGACAGAGACAGAGACAGAGACAGAGAGACAGACAGAGAGAGACAGAGACAGACAGAGATAGAGACAGAAAGAGAGAGAGACAGAGATGAGATAGAGACACACATACAGATACACACTCACACACACACAAAAAAGAGTTTCATGAACCCTACAGTTACAATTTGAGAAAAGTACCCTATGGTGCCCATTTACAGCCCTACTGGATTGACGTTTACCACAGCAGTCTCTCTTATTGGCCTTATCCGGTTGGTCTATGAAGTTATTCACATTTTAAAAATCTTTTCCTCACTTTCTCTTTTAAGTAACAATAAAAAACTCATGTGGCCTAAAAAGGAGTCTTGGACTAGAGTCCATAAGAGCTGGTGTCTAACCCTGGCAGTAGTAGTGGTGAGTACAAGACCTTAGGAATATGGCTCAGTATCTCTGCACCCTGGTTTCCTTGACTCTCATATAGGACATTTAAAATGAACACCTCAGAAGTTTCTAAAAGGAAGACGACTCCGTTCCCAGATACAATGAACTGTTTTCTTCACTTGGTCTGACGTAGCTGTAAATTTCAAACATTTTAAATTAATACAGATTTACTCGGGCAAGCTAGAAGGCCCCTAGTTTACTTACACTTTCCAAGCAAATATCTGTGCATCTAAAGAGCAAAACTGTATTTCAGCAGGGCCACCTAGGAGCAAGAATAAAAACCAGCTGTAGCATAATACTCCCAAGGACGGGCCTTGGTAAGAGTTCTGAATGTGTCTGTTCGTGATGAAAACCAAAGGGAAAAATGCAATGTTATATTTCCCTTTCATTGGATGGAAACTAATAATACATAGAATAAAATAAAGGCACCAACCCCAAGGCTTTCTTCTTTTTTAACTAGAGCATCTGGGTGGACATTGTGGAGCCACCAAGACTGAATTCTGCAAATCCATTAGGAGAACGCTCATTTCGTCCCTGGTGATCGAACACCAAGTAGAGTAAGTGACTGAGAGCACAGATATTCAGTCACTGGTGGCCCTTGGGTAGAATCCCATGGCTGATTTCACTTCCGAAGCACCAGTCCAGAACCCATCCTAGTTTAGGCTCCACTAATGGCTTGTTTATTGTCTGGAATCACCTCCAGATTGTACTTTTCTCTTAATTGTTTAAAACCCAAACAAACATTGGCTTCAGTTTTACAAATCGAGATTCAGATTCCTGTGGAGCCAAGTGGACTGATAAGAAAATTGCTTAGGCTCTACCTGGAGATACTGAGATTTTAACACCACTATTACCTTGTTGAGTTATTGAGCTTCTTGTATACAGACAGAATCTTGCCATCCCAAAGGGACTCATCATGGTGCCGTGTTTAGCCCTCACATGTATACTTAAAGCCTGAGCCTGGCTTTTTCTCCCACTTGGAACAAAAATGTTCCTTTTTTGCCTATGCGTGTCTCAATCGTGGTTCTTCGGGACAGTAGTAAACACTCGGCACACACTCGAGTTTCTTTCCTGTCATTAGAAAGCACTTGGGTTCACACAGCCATGGACCAGACATCCTTAAGTTTATCACCCAATTGTTCTTTCTGTGTTGCTTAGAATCAAGAGACTAAATCACCCCCATTCTCCAAATTCTAAGCAGGCTGAGAGACAGACCCACGAGTTAAAATTAAAGACACTATATTTACTGGAGGCAAGTTTGAGATGAACAAAATGTGGCTTGACCCCAAGAAAGTTGAATATCTAAATCTTTGTCCACTAAGCCAAAATTACCAGTTGTCCTTAGAAGTGTGTCAGCTTATGTGGGGAGAAATAAATAAATTATTCGTAGAATGCTTTCCTTTGTATATCACCAGGGGTGTAGGTAAACCTTACAGGAATGTATTCCTCTCCTAATTACTTAAGCAGAATTATCCAATTAAAAAAACAATTATATTTTATTTTACCCCGGCTTAGACAGCGTGATTTTCTTATTGTTTTAAACCATCATAGCAGGAATGGAAAGAACCACTCTGCACAAGTGTAAGGGATATTTAGAAGTTACTGATGGCACTCATGTGAATAAGTGAGAAGCGTACTCGCTACCCACAGGGCTGTTCCCAGGTTCACAGCTCTAAGAAACAGTCCAGGGCAAAACGGAGAGGGGGGACTGTAAGCAGGACCATGGGACGAAAGCTGTTTCAAGTTTGTGTTACGGCTTTCTGGACACACGCCAAGTGTTCAAGCATCTTTTAAAAAACCACTAGATTTCCTCGTAGACAAAAAAAAAAAAATAAAAATAAAAATAATTAAGAAAGCCTTTGAGGAATAGTAGAAATTGGCGTTCACCCACCATCACAACATAATCCCTAGGATGCCCTGGGAGTCACCACAGTGATACATGGAAACCCAGAAAGAAACAAAACAAAACAAAACCACCCTGTGTGTTATAAGCCCATGGTACATAGAGCTTTTGACTTTAAGGCTATTACACATTTTTTTTAATTTGTCTTTTACAACAACTACTTATTAGAAAGAGGGGGCAGGCAAACACTAAAAGGGCTCCTGGTGTCTGTTCTGTAGTAATGGAAACTACCATTTTAGCTGGACATATCCCAGTCGAAATAGTGACCATAGTTAGTCCCTTGATCTAGGTATAGCCATACAACTACATTCTTACTAATATAGTGTGACAACTTCAGGGAAGTGTCATTAAAAGATGTGTTCTATGGGGTTTCTCAATGGAGGAGTTAGAGAAAGGACTGAAGTAACTGAAGGGGTTTGCAACCCCAGAGAAAGAACAACAATATCAGCCAACCAGACCCTCCTGGAGCTCCCAGGGACTAAACCTACAACCAAAGAGTACACATGGAGGGACCTATGGCTTCAGCCACATATGTAGCAGAGGATAGCCTTGTCAGACATCAATGGGAGTAGAGGCCATTGGTTCTGTGAAGGCTTGATGTCCCAGTGTAGGGGAATACCAGGGTGGGGAGGTGGGAGTGGGTAGGTGGGAGGGCACCATTATAGAAGCAGGGGGAGGGAGAATGGGATAGGGGGGTTTGCAGAGGGGAAACTGGGAAAGGGGATAACCTTTGAAATGTAAATAAATAAAATATCCAATTTAAAAAAAATGTGTTCTAGCTATTTGCCTTCCTGCTTAACTTCTTGTTTGCTGGAAAGCAAATGGAATGGCTGATATGCCTACATGATATCTGTCTTGCCCATGATAAGACCCATGATCAAAACTCACACACAAAAAAATGTCATGTGGTAAATGCAACAGTGGACATAGTTGTTATCAAAGTTCTGAGAATTGCTGTCTGAATTTTTATATAAAAGAGAACACATTTCATATTTGAGCCTGTGTGTGTGTGTGTGTGTGTGTGTGTGTGTGTGTGTGTGTGTTTTCTGTACACTACACAAAAAAAGGCTAATTACAAATAGGTAGAGATTAGGAAAGAGCATTCACAATTTCTACCCAATGGAAAATTTGTTTTTAAAAAATTCTTTTTATCATCAAAATAAATATTAACTCTAAATTGATAATCAGGCATATCTATTTGAACAGTTATATAATTAACATATCAACTATCCACTCTAAAAATTAAATGCAGAAAAGTCAAGAAGTATGATAAATTTTTAAGTGAGACACAGGTCCTATTTAATTTTTAGGATATTTCTTCATAGGACAGTGATTCTTGTGTTTGCTGTGTAATGGCTCACTCCAGCGGGCAGATCAGGAGGTCTTACATTACCTCCCAATCTAGCAAGGACAAAGCCCCAACTTTTAAAGTTTAATCACTTCATTTATCACTGTTTATTTTCCTGGCTGGAACCAGGAGGATGGTTGAAGAAACAAACTCTTCTAGTATGTCTCAGCCTTTTCTCAAGAAGCTATTGCAAATGACTCCTCACAAGGAAACTCAATGCAGCATAGCTGTTTAAACATATCACACTTATGGGCAAGCCTCAGGCCCCAGCTGTGGATGCCCCAGCTGTGGATGCCCCAGCTGTGGATGCCCCAGCTGTGGATGCCCCAGCTGTGGATGCCCCAGCTGTGGATGCCCCAGCTGTGGATGCCCCAGCTGTGGATGCCCCAGCTGTGGATGCCCCAGCTGTGGATGCCCCAGCTGTGGGTGGCCAACACAAAACAAACTCAGTGGAAGTTTTGGAGATTTTTTTTTGTCTCCTAATGCTTTGTTTGGGCATTTAAAAAATATAGAGCCATTTGCACATATATTGTCGTTTCTAATATTTTGTGGGTTTGTGGGTTTTGTGTGTATGTTGTGTATGTGCATGTTTCTGTATGTGTGTTACTGTATTTTCATTTTAGTTTATTTATTTATTTTTTGCTTGTTTACTTTCTAAAGATGGAGAAAAAAGGTATGGAGTTGGATGGGGGAGGTGGAAGATGGGAAGGTGGGGGCTGGGGGGGCTGGGGGGATAAAGGGAGGGGAAGGGAGGGGAGGGAGAGGACACCAAAGGGGATAAGGGAAGGGAAACTGTGGCCAGAATATATTCTATGAAAAAGTTCTTTTCAATAAGGAAGAAGTTACTGCGATCATTGATATAAACCTCACAAACCTTCTCAAACTGTATATATAGCACCGCTGTGATAGGTACTTTTCCAACTTTATCATGTACTAACACGTCTAGGAAGAATTAGGTTTTTAAAAGACACACACAGGATAGGACCCCTGAAATATATACAAAATTTCAAAGTGCTCTTGAAACAGCTAGAAGGCCAACTCTAGCGTCGTGGGTATTCTGAACATTGCAGGGACTAGATGTCTAATTATCAGGATGAGGCATGACATTTGATAGAAGAACATATTATGACCAATCGAGTTATAGAAGCAAGTTATCCCAGACTCGTTTCTCAAAGGATGTTGGTCCAACATAAGAATCCCATCTGTGAGTTATCTTTAGCCATGAACTTGAAGCCAATACCTCTCTTACGTTATTATTATTGCTTCTGCACAAATGTAATTGTCCTGTTTTGTTTGGATACTCCAATAAGGAAAATCAACAAAATTGAATTTCAAAATTTTTGTTAATGTGTATTTCTGAGACAAGGATTACAGATGAATAAATAGACTTTGAGAGAAATTGTAGTTGTAACTATTGCAATATAATGTGCTCTTTCTTCTATTCATACAGCTTTGTTGAAGTACCACTTAGAAGTTTTGTGTTATGGTGGGAGTACACAATTTTTAAATTTTAACATCTGTGTGTCAAAGGTCATAAAAGACAGGGTTAGTTTTTTTCATTTACAGTAGTATATCTATTTTCTTGAACAGCAGAAGAGAAGAGAGGGGATTCCCATCACAGGGAAAAAACAGTGAATGAAAACAGCTCATTGGAATAGAAACCTGACTGTCTAGGAACCAAACATGCCTAGCTGCTGTGATGATTCATAAGAAGAAAGAAGTTGGAGAAACTGTGAGAGGTACTTTGGTGAAACCCAACCATTTCCTCTATCGCCAGTTGACTTTTTATTATATTTTCCTGTGTTCTAAAACGTGTAAAGATTATTTCAAAATGCCATGCCAACAATCTTGCATGAAATTCTTGCCCTATTTTCTCTGCCTAGATTTAACTAATTTTTTAAATTAGTTTTATATACAAGCAAAGGTGACAGGTACAGACTGGAAAACTGATTTTAACTTAAGACCTTTATATGGTCCCAAACAACAGGGACTGTCAATCATGAAAAGATTCTAAAGTATTATATTAAACTAAAACCAATGCTGGGGGGGGGTGGGGGCTGGTGAGATGGCTCAGTGGTTAAGAGCCCCAATTGCTCTTCCAAAGGTCCTGAGTTCAAATCCCAGCAACCACACGGTGGCTCACAACCATCCATAAAAAAAAAAAAAAACTGAGGCCCTCTTCTGGAGTGTCTGAAGACAGCTACAGTGTACTTTCATATAATTAAAAACAAACAAACAAACAACAAAACAAAACAAAACAAAACAAAAACACAACAAAAAAACCAAACCTGGAATGAAGCTAAGTTTTTACTTATTTTGGATCCTTATGTAATTAATGTTTTCAGTATACACCCTTTTCACAATATTTCTAAGCTGTGTAATGTTTTTAAGCAATGGCATTATTTTAGAATATAACATGGTTCTGGATAAAAGATGAGAGAGTTCTAAGAACAACAGTAAAAGCAAGGACAACGACTACCATTTACTGGGGAAAAAAATCCCACCTTTCAGCTACCACTGCAACCAGTTGTACTTACAATAACATGTTTAATATTCACAAGTATATGATTAGTAAGCCTAGTTATTCCTATTTTACACTTTAAAAGCAACTTTTACAGCAAAGAAACCAGGATTTCAGGTGAGCAAAAAAAAAACAGCCCATGATCTCAGGTGAGCAAAATGTAATTGACTCAAGAGAATCAATTAAAACACTGTTTTTAGAAGTCCATGCTACTTGTTGAAAAGACGTTTAAGTATGGCTAGGTTCTTTTGTCTCATATTAGTCGTACTTAAGTCACTCTTTACTTAAATGGGCTAGATAGGAACTGGGCTGTGTAATCCACACAGTTTTCTCTCCACAGGGAAGCAGAGATTCAAGAAGGTTAAATCCCTCAAAGAAAGCCACAGGTCTTGTCTGTTCAGAGCCTAAGCTTTCAAAGAGGGCAACTTCTGCCTTTTAGAGAACCCCTCCTCCGCGGCATAAATACAAAGCAACCATTATCGATTAACTTGGTAACTGCTCAGGGATAGCAGGCCACCGGAAATAGATAACTTTTAAGTTCATCACAGACCATGTACTTCATGATATGCATATTGTTCCTGTTTTTCAACGCGCTAGAAATCAAATCCAAGGCGTTTCGTTTGCTATGCGGATGCTTTTCCCACCTCAGTATCTCAGGCCCAGTTCTTAGTTTTTATCTACGGCTCTGAATAGGATGCTTCTCGTACCCCAAATTACTATGCAACATTAGCTAAAAGTCAATAGTTCTTCATGCCAACAGGAAGTGATGGGGGAGAGAAAATGGTACCCCCCTACTTCATTGGTAACATACAAAAGAAAAGTAGAAAAATTCGGGCACAAGAACAAGATTCCCAAATGCTGGCTATCTTCAAAAGTTTTGTCAGCCTCAGCCAGAGATCAGTTTTTTGATCAGTTTCTCTCCCTGCAGCTAGAGTTGCTACTCTCCTGGATTTTGAATATTTAAAATCACCTCTTTTAGTTGTATTCTCCCCACCCCCACCCCCCACCCCCACCCCGTATACTGTAGAACTTTCTGGCACCAGGTGGCGATAGAGAGTCACCACTGCTTGGGTTTGGCAGAGGGTTGGGGTGGGGGTGGTCCCTTATTATCCTAAGAAGCAAAACAAACAACCCCCTCAAAACCAAACCAAAACAAAGACAAACAGAAAAGAAGAAAACTTTTGAATTAATTGTGCTTCATTTAAAAAAGACTATTTGGAGGGCAGGTGAGAGCAACACAAAAACCCCTTTATCTTTTCTAACCAAGACTCTGTAGCCCTAGCACTAGACATTTCTAGACAGCTCAGAGATGGTCTGTGTATGTTTTTAACCCTAGCTTCACATTGGAGTCACTTAGGGGCCTCTTTCCATGCCCAGCTCCTTCCAGTCAAAATAAGATACATTTTCTTGAAATTGAGCCCTGATATTTGTATTGAGCCCTGATATTTGTATATATTTTAAATTTTCAGATGTCATATTTAAGCAGGTTGACACTTGTCGTACTTTAAAATGTTTTTAATAGGGTTGCCGACTTGGACAGGATTTTCACGAAGCTTAGAGTCTGGCCACAACTCAATAATTTATAAGGATAATTTAACTCATGACCTCCTTCTCTTGGCAAAGATTATGATTATGAACAGAAGGTCAGTATGTTCATTTATTTCAAGAAATTCTTAACTGGGCAACTCTGGTTATACAAGAGAATGAAATGTCCTATAGCATACTTACTTATTTAATTATTCATTCACCATTTAGAAGAAGCCAAAAGAGAAAACTGAAATCGAGATATACGTTTAGATGGTTTGACGCATGCAGGAATTTAACACAGAATGGAATGTAATCTACAGAGGCAGTACAATCAACAGAACATGCTCCAGGATTAAGGTGGAATTAAATCTGCATCCAAACGGGTTTTTTAAAGCATTGAAAAGAAAGGTTAGTCAGAACAAGACAAGATCTAAGAATACATGCTGACTGTTTCTGGGCACCGTCCCATCCTAAAGGGGCTCCTAGAGTCTAGGCAAGGCCACACAGCAAGCTTAATGCTGCTAGGAACACCACACCTGCTCTGGAATCAGATTGCCCAGGGACGACTTTGGCTCTGACACCACTAAGTGGTGTACTTTGGAATAAATTTGCTGTTAACTATGGAGCACCTCTTTTCCCACCTGTAAAATGGGAAAATAATCATTCCTGTGGCACAGGGCTCCTCCAGGAGCCGAAAAATTGAGGACTGGGGAGATGGCTCTGCAATAAAGAGCTCTTGATGCTGTCCTAGAGAATCTGAGTTCTACTCTCTATATTCAAATCAGGTGGCTCACAGTGTCTTCTAACTCTAGATCCAGGGTCTGGCCATGAGCGTCTTCACTCATGTACACACACACACACACACACACACACACACACACACACACGCACGCACGCACGCACGCACGCACGCACGCACGCACGCACGCACGCGCGCGCCATTAAAAACAACAAAAACATATTTAAAAAAAATGAGTAGAGGCAAATCGTTGTAGTTCTCTGAGTATGGCTTTGTGGATTCTCACCAGGGAGCTGCTGTTCTGGCCCAATGAACTGGGGACTCTGGAGGTGGGGTCCAAAATTCAGGGTTTTGACTAAGCATTCCAGGTTTTTCTGATAGGCACTAGAATTTGAAAACTCCTAAATATACGGTAGTAAATCTTTAATAAAGGAAAAGTCCATTCTCATAGACTGGACTTGTAGTTATAGGAAGAGAGTTCTCCAGGGAACCAGAACTCAGCAAGGCACAATGGCCCCTAGCTCCTATCACTGAACTCACTCAGGGTAAGTGGGAGCGTAAATATGACGTCACCGACTGGAAATTGGTTACCGGCACTTTTATCCCTACGCTGTGGGTCCAGAGCCTGATGAGCTAGGCTGGGAGTAAATACTGTGTTGGGAACATTCCCATCTAACGCTATTTATCCCTCGGGGGAAACAAACAAACAAACAAACAAACAAACTGAAGATGACTTAATGACTTCTCAAGCAACGGTGCATCAGAGAGAGGGCACTTACCTTGTTTGCATCGGTCATGTTAATTCCTCTATTTGTTTGAGTTAAGTAGAAACAGGCTTTTCCTTAATGTTCCCCTTCACTATCTGGCTACAATACCCAAAACAGCTATATCTTTATTTTCCTGGCCACAGTCCCTGGTTCAATAAGACACACTAATCTTAAACACTTCTTAGGGTGCATCTATCCTATCTCCATTGAATCTCTCCTTGTCTGCTAGTTAATATGGCCAACCCCTTTTGCTCAGGCTGACTCATTTCCCAGTTGGATTAGAAGCCACTGAAGAGCCAAAAATCTGCATCTGCCTTCATTTCTCCTGTCTATTATGTGTCTGAAATTGTCTTCACAGTCCCAAACCCATCCCAGGAAGCGCTCTACATGGTGATCTTACATGCTTTAACCATATAAGAATGTACATTTTTTTCACCCATTAGAGTGCTATAATTACCTCACTGTTTCAACTGGACCACCTACCATTTTGTATGCGTCTCTTTGCTAGCTGGCTCTAGAATGTAAAGGCAGTCCCAGGCACATTTTACCATGCATCTAAATAGTATCCAGATGCATTTTAAGCTTAGCTTTAATATATGGCTCTGCATCATCTCCTTTTAAACCAGTGCTGTAGTGATAAAAAGGTCTAAAATAGCTATGTGTTCTATTGACGATGTGCACAATTCACAAAGTTAGTCTTAGACAATGGTTTAAGCATTTTAAAGACGACGTATCACATCCTTTGAACTTCGGCATAAAGCGTAACATTTGGAAGTGAGTATTTTTATAAAGGGGCCTCTAGAAAATGAAAGTATTTGCCAGCATAATTATTAACACATTCCTGCCCTCTTCTCTTTGCATCAACAGATTTGCTGAGAGACAGAGGACTGTGTTGGATTGAGTAGAGTCACATGTTTAAAATGGAAACAGTTGGGGTGAGGGAGGAGGGAGCACCTCGAGAGTGAGGTGAAGTTAGGGGACCCTCCTCTGGGCCTTATGCCACATGACTGTTAGGTCACGCCTGAAAATGAGAAGGTATTGTGATCTTGTTCATTTGTGAGTCACCCAAACTGAACTGAAATTGTAAGATTAGGTGAGAGGGCTCTAAGCTAACAGATCTACAGCCTTTTCTGTTGATGTAGACAGTCAGACATATGTAGAGAAACAGTGCCAGACCACTAACAAGAAGGATTTCAAAATATATATCTTTGGGGGGGGGTGGTATTTTTTAGATCTTTTTGTAATTTACCAACTGACAAAACTTATACCATTTGCTTGACTCCTAAGCTCCCAAAATGTATTCTTCCCTCCCTGACAATAAACCAAAACCAATAATATCTTATGAGGATTTTTAATAACTAATCTTCATCACTTTTGTTAAATAACAAATTCTTATTCATTTCTTCACATTATAAATAAATATAATTAAATTTTTTTCCTATTAGATATTTTCTTCATTTGCATTTCAAATGTTATCCCCTTTCCTAGTTTCCTCTCTGAAGGTCCCCTATACCCTCCCCCTGCCTTGCTCCCCAACCCACCCACTCCTGCTTCCTGGTCCTGGCATCCCCCTGTACTGGAGCATATAATCTTCACAAGACCAAGGGCTTCTCCTCCCATTGATGGCTGACTAGGTCATCCTCAGCTACATATGCAAGTAGAGACACAAGCTCTGGGAGGTGGTGGTGGGGGTACTGGTTAGTTCATATTGTTGTTCCTCCTATAGGGTTTGCAGACTCCTTCAGCCCCTTGAGTACTTTCTCTAGCTCCTTCATTGGGGACCCTGTGTTCCATCCAATAAATGACTGTGAGCATCCACCTCTGTATTTGCTAGGCACTGGCATAGCCTCACAAGAGACAGCTATAACAGGGTCCTGTCAGCAAAACCTTGCTGGTGTATGCAATAGTGCCTGGGTTTAGTGGATGTTTATGGGATGGATCCCCGGGTGGGACAGTCTCTGGATGGTCCTTCCTTTAGCCTCAGCTCCAAACTTTGCCTCTGTAACTCCTTCCCTGGATATTTTGTTCCCCGTCCTAAGAAGGAACGAATTATCCACACTTTCGTCTTCCTTCTTCTTGAGTTTCATGTATTTTGCAAATTGTATCTTGGGTATTCTGAGCTTCTGGGGCAAATATCCACTTATCAGTGAATGTATATCATGTGTGTTCTTTTGTGATTGGGTTACCTCACTCAGGATGATATCCTCCAGACCCATCCATTTGCCTAAGAATTTCATAAATTCATTGTTTTTAATAGTTGAGTAGTACTCCATTGTGTAAATGTACCACATTTTCTGTATCCATTTCTCTGTTGAGGGACATCTGGTTTCTTTCTAGCTTCTGGCTATTATAAATAAGGCTGCTATGAACATGGTGGAGCATGTGTCCTTATTACATGTTGGAGCATCTTCTGGGTATATGCCCAGGAGAGGTATTTCTGGATCTTCTGGTAGTACTATGTCCAATTTTCTGAGGAACTGCCAGACTGATTTCCAGAGTGGTTGTACCAGCTTGCAATCCCACCAACAATGGAGGAGTGTTCCTCTTTCTCCACATCCTTGCCAGCACCTGCTGTCACCTGAATTTTTGATCTTAGCCATTCTGACTGGTGTGAGGTGGAATCTCAGGGTTGTTTTGATTTGCATTTCCCTGATGATTAAGGATGTTGAACATTTTTTCAGGTGCTTCTCAGCCATTCAGTATTCCTCAGTTGAGAATTCTTTGTATAGCTCTGTACCCCATTTTTAATAGGGTTATTTGATTTTCTGCAGTCAAGCTTCTTGAGTTCTTTGTATATATTGGATATATATATATGATTCTTGACTAAGAATTTCCCTAACATTGAGGCTTATGGTGGGAAGGTTTTATCTTCTTCTTCTTTTTTTTTTTTTTAAATTTATTTATCGTGCAAGCTTTTTTTTATTGATCTTACAAACTTTCCTTCTACATTATTCACAATAATTATGAAAGTATTTATAAATAGATAAAATTGTTCTCCATCTGATTTTCCCCATTAATGAACTCTTCCTCAACTTTTCCCCTCTTTTTGCAGACTAAAAGTCTTCGCCACATTTCTCCTAAGTCTCTTCGTCTGCAGCACGTAATTATCGACACTGGCTAAGTAGAATTTTGAAATATAACCCAGAACTAGTTAGTATTTTTGTGACTCTTTTGCTGATTAAAACCAAAGATGCCAAGTAGCCAGTGTTGCTATCAATTTTAATATAGTTAGTCACAAGGAGATGGCACCAAACTTGCCAATGCATTGCCTCTCAGTAGTCATGATGGTTTATAAGGACGTTACACAGTCTTTCTTGACACCTTATAATTTTCCTCTAATAAAAAATCTTCAGGGTTTTAAATTGGACAGTTAAAGTAAAAATGCTGCTTTAAAAAAAATACAGAAGTGGAGGGGTGGGAAAGGTTCATGCTTGGTAGATGGACAGATGTCTGAACTCTAGCTCAGTAAGACACAGGGGATCTAGAAAAATCCTGACCTAGTGAGTTAGTCATCTCTTTAAAGTTAACATGAAGCTTTGTGAAGGTGCATACTAATCTGAAACTAGAATAATAAAGAAAAACACACAAATGCAGATGTCTCCGATTAGGATAAAAGCTAAATTGAGGAAAGAACCACTTATTACCACATCTAAATGGTCAACTTGGACTTCTTGCACACTTGGTAATTAAGAAATGCAGAAACTACAACTACTTCCTCTTTCTTCTTCTCCTCCTCCTCCCCCTCCTCCTCCTCCCCCTCCCCCTCCTCTTCTTCCTCCTCTTCCTCCTATTTTTTCCTGCTATTCTTTAATTGAAGGTATGTATGTTCTTAGTCTTCCCAGTCCTGAAACTCACTTCAAGAGTGAAGAAGAAATTGTTCCTGTGCAGGCCACCCTGATTGATACCAAGTATTCAGTAAAGATGGATCCTTTTGTCACAAGGATCTTGCCAATTTCTTGCTTAGATTTTTCAGGGCTTCCAGTTGTCTGGAAAAGCTTACCCCTCTAACACTACCTGAGTTTCTATTATGGCAAATTAGTATGTATGTGGGCCTTTGGTGGCTCCCTCTAAGCTCTCTGCTCAGTGTTAAGTTTCCATTGAAATCAATTCCTGTTGGCATGGTTTCTTCCTGGCTTTAGACCTCTTTTGATCCTAGGTATGTTTCTGTTTGTTGCTATCCAGTGCGTTTCTGGGACTTCAGACACAGTAACATACATTTTAGATTTTCCTCCTCCTCAATTTATATGACACCAAGTTTCTACCTACCATTCTACAATGGTATATGATTAATTTCCTCTGAGTTTGGTATTTAGCATGCTCTGTGCTCCGATAGTTTACACCTCAACTGAGGAAATCACAAGTTGCTGCCTCCAGATTTTAAAATCTGTTTTTTAAACAAACAAAACAATTATATGCAATCATATTTAATTTTGAGAAGCTCTGCTTTTGAACATGTGATAATATATACCTGAAATATATATATATAATATATACTTTGAAGAGACTGCCATCTCCTAAGGAGACACTTTTCTGTACTTTGAAATTAACGTCACGTCTCCACAGATTCCACCTATAAGAATATAATACATGCTTTGGCCAGCCTCAATTGTTAGCATCCTCTCATGTGATCTTAAAAACATGTTGAAGTAAATATTGTGTCATGTAAGTTTTACTCTATGCTATTGTTCAAGTACTTAAACAGCTATTCATCTCACATGATTTCAAGTTGAGTTGCACAAAGACATCTCAGCTTGACTACTTAACAACAAACACTCTAGCACTTAGGAATCTCACAGGCCAGCATTTAGGGACTAGACAGTTGGACCAGTCTCAGGCTGATGGGGCTAAAGGGACAGGACACTTTTCTCTCCATTTTCTTTCTTCCACACTACTTTTCATTGAAATCTTAATGACTAATCCACTAGAAATCTGCCATGAAATATGCTGGAAATCTCATCTCTGCCTCATATGTATGTCTGCATTTTCTTTCTTTAAGAATATTTTAAGTGTGTTGAAATCTAAAATATTCACGATTTTTGAACCTTTAAAAATATCTTAGAGAGGCTGGAGAGGTGGCTCAGTGGTTAAAGATGTAGACTCTTCCTGCAGAGGGTCCAAGTCACACTGGGTGGCTCATGACTTGGCCTGTAACTCCAGCTTTAGAGAATCCCATACCTCTGGCTTCTGTGGACACCTGCACTCATGTATACATCCTATCCCTTAACACACATACATGATTAAAAATAATGAAATAAATCTTTTTAAAAATAGGAAGAGAAAAAAATTAAAAAAAAAAAAAGAAAATAGCAAGAGATGATGCTGTGTCTCTTAATAGAGGCATCCCTGATAACTATAGTGTCATTTTAATGCTCCGAACTTGCATCCAATAAGAGAGACCCATTATATGGACTTAACAGGCAGTATTGGCATGGAATCGTAAGAGTCAAACTCAAAAATAGAAGGCTATGTTCTCACAGGGGAAAGTGCAGTCACAAACTCTATGATGACATTTAGCCCTGTGGAAATACGAGTGTTCTCTGGCGTTCCAGCACTTAGACATCAGTTCATGGTGGTCTTAAGCTATGTTTTTGTTCTGGCACATTAAACAGAATGAAGACATATGTCTAAATTTAAGACATCCTTTTAATGCTCTGTGCACGAGAGCCAGCTGAGAAATTTGAACTATTTCAAAGCACTAGAAAAGGAATCGTAGACACATCCTTTGTTTGGGCATATATTTTTAATTATCCTGCCTTTTAATATTCTTCTCCATTTGAGGATAATCAGACAAAATGGATCCTGCTGGGTATTGTCATGCTTAATAAACGTAAGACTGAACATCTGCAAATATGGCGACAGTGTGGCGCGTAGGACGCACCAGTGACCAGGCTGCATTCTGATGTAATTATAACACCACATGGAGCTGCAAGAATGTAATTCTCTGTTTACATTAGTTCTAGCACTCGGAGTAAACTCTTTTTCAGTTAGGTGCTAAGCAATTTCTACTGGGTAAGCATGCAGACTGATGAAGGAATGTATTAACTGTGCAGTGGAGATAGTGGTGAGGGCAGACAGATGAAAGGCTGTAAACTATCAGGGCTGAAGGTTATAGCCTGAGGTGAATTCAGCCAAGCACTGGCTGTGTGATCCCGAGCAGGTCCTAGCTTCAGCGAACCCCCCACCCCACTTCACAACTCTCATAAAACTCATAATAATACACATAGCATCTTCCACCCTTTATTGTCACTTCTCTGCATTCTCTTAACCTACTTAAGTGTTTACTGTCCATTTTACTGTTACCAAGAAGCAATTAGGAAAGGGTAATTGAAGTGTATGGCCCCAAGTTGTTAAATCTCACCGATTGGGGCCCATGTACAAAGGGGGCAGTGGCTAGGTGGTGTCAGAAAATTGATGACACTTGGGAGTCTCAGATAATGAGAACCAGGTTCTTTGCTGTCAGAAGCATGAGGTACAAAAGCAGAGAGGAGGTGTGGGAACAAATCTTATGGCATTGGAATCGAATTCAAGGCATTGTCAGATGTCCATCATTTAATAGACAAGACATACATGCATACATACATATATACATACATACATACATATATACATACATACACACATAAATACATAAAAATGAAAAAAGTAAACATACTTTGGGAATCTATTCATACATGTATGTGTTATATACATATACTTATTTAATATATAACTATATGCTTGTTTCTCATCTATCTATCTACCTATCATGTTTGATATATATACACACACATATATATGTATATGTATATATATATATGTTTGATATATATACAACATCTATGTATTATTTCCTATCTTGAGATCCTGAAAAATTCTGAGAACAGCATAATTATGACCATGTACTCACTTAGTATCCAGGCCTTAGTTTCCACACATCACTCTCTAATAAAAGGAAACTAGACTGCACTAGAAAAACAGCCATCCTAAGCATATATTGGGAAGAGAACAGGGTGGTGCTATAATTTTTGTTCTCCCTCCTCCTCCTCCTCCTCCTCCTCCTCCTCCTCCTCCTTCTTCTTCTTCTTCTTCTTCTTCCCTTCCTTTCTTTATTTTTATTTTTGAGAAAAGGCCTCACTGTGTACCCAAACTGACCTTGAATTGTTCTGAGCCTCCAAGGTACTAGAATTGTGCATTAGTCACCTTTCCTGATCCTAGAACTTAATGTTATACCAGAGAGTAAGGATAGACTCAGAGAAAATTATCTACTCAAAGAACAGAGAGGCATCATTTGATGCCCTTGAACATCAAAATAAGATGGGACAGTAGAAGATGAGAATACACTGGAACCTATGAGTCCTCAGAGATATAAACTAATATATCTATAAAAGGATGGGTGTATAAATGAATTTCAACACTTGGAAGACTGATGCAGGAAGATTACCACAGGTTCAAGCCCACAGAGTGAATTCCAGGTCATCCTGGGTTTCAGAGTTAGACTTACATTCAAAACACAGGGGCTGGAGAGATTGCTCAGTGGATAAAAGTTCTTGGTCCCTTAGGGCCCGAGTTCAAATCCCTAGTGCTCATATAAGTACCTAGGTATTGAGGACTCATATGTAAATCCTTTGCTTGTGGGGTGAAACAAGACGATTGTTTGGGCTTACTGGCTGTCAGCCTAGCTTGAGACTCCGTGGGAGTCCCTGTCCTGAGAAGTAGTGTGAAGAATGCTAGAACACAGCTGTCATCCTTCTCGGACCTCGTGTGTATAAGGGTGTGTGTGCATGTGTGTATGTGTGTGTGTCAGTGCACACATGTGCACATGAATGCACAGTAAGCAGGTAGATAAAGGCTAAGGGATGAGTGTGTGAGTGAATCTTCTTCCCTGTCATAGTAAGTTGGCATAAAAACTACAGTAGTAGAAAAATCACCATTTGGTAACTATTATCATAACAATCCCAAAAGATGGAGATGTGCAGCTAACAGGTGAGCAGGAAGTAGGAAACAGGATTTTATGTAGTCTTTATTATCTGCCATCAAAATATTTATCACTTGAAAAGGGAGCGGAGAGAGTCCACATGGAGAAGCCCCAAAGACATCATCTGCTAGCAAATGGATGACAATGAACAGTGACCATAATATTGTGTGCTAGTCACAGTGACCCAGCATTTGAAGCTGGTCATAAGGAAATATCATACACACCGAGCTCTAAGGGCATTCTACACAACTGGCATATGGCCTTCATGGCACATTCAAGTGGCGTGGGCATGGTGGCACACTCCTACAATCACAGTATTTGGGAAGCAAAGACAGGAATGTCATTAGGTGAGGCCAGCTTGGGAGACAGGGATCCTCAACTACTTCACAAGGTCTGTGGATGTTTTGGAATAAACAACATTATGTGGTGAAAGTGCCTAGGATTCTTAGGAGCTACTTCAGCCTGGAAGGCCAGATAACCATACAAAGCACTGACTCCTAATGGATGTTTGTGCTAGGATATAACTAGGAAATGGGCAAAATTTAAAATTTGAATGAGCATAGAGCATGTGAGGTCTTTTTTTTTAAACAACTGTCCTTTAAGCTTAATAAAATTATTAAAACATGTAACAGAAACCAAATGTCACATATCTGACATAGTAAGTAAGGGCCCATTAGAATTTTAGTCATTTTAGTCACTGAACCATAGACAGTTCTAATTGTTTGTATCTTCATTCATCGTCAGTGTCCTCAGGTAACGGGCAGAGTAAAATGTGAAACCTGCAAAACTTTAACATCTTCACCATTGTTCAGATTTCTATGTCATGGTGCCATGAATTAGAAGCATGTAAGTATCCACTTAGGCAGATACTCTACAAAGATCCAACCCTATATCCAAAGTTCTATTTTAAAATGAGGAGCTGAAAAGAAAGGGGGAGGGTGTACAAAAGGAAACCGAAGAGACTCCACTAAATCCACCCATGCAGTACCAGCCTTTCAATCACACAATCACACATCATGTATTTTCTAAAAACAACTAATTCTCATTTTCCTTTCCTTTTTACCCCTTCCCTTTCTTTCCTTTGCTTTCTTCTTCATCTTATGTGTGTGTGTGTGTGTGTGTGTGTGTGCGTGTTTGTGTGTGTGCTCAAGAGTGTGTGTGTGCGCGTGTGTGTGTGGTCAGAGGACAGCCAATGGGAGTTGGGCCTCTCTAGGGTCTGCACATCAGACTTAACAGCAAGCAGCATTACCCACTGAGCCATCTTGCTGGCCAAGGCAGCTTTTCTGTAATCCTGACCAGCATCTGCTACCTTTCATTCTTATAGTAATGTTTATTTAAACAATCATGAGCTTGTGTAGCACTGTGGTTTCAATATTTGTTTCTCTGGTGGGTAGTGATTCTGAGTACATTTTATATGCTTGCCACCAAACTATATATTTACTTTTGAGAGACGTTGTTTTTGGGTCCTTGGTTAAAAAGGGATGGTAGAAATGGATATCTTGGGCTTCTTGATTTCTGAGGGGAAATTTTTTCACCAATGAATGCACAATCTTCACTCTGGGTTTGCCACATATGATCTCTTCTGTGTTAAGGTGCATCTTTCCTTTGCCAAATTTGTTGAATTATGAAGGATCTTACATTTTGTTAAACACGTTTCCTGAGTCTATTAGGGTAGTCATGATTTTTTGTCTCTTGTATGGTTAATGATGCGTATAATGTTTTTATATGACAAAACCACTCACGTCCCTTAAACTTACTTCATGTAATACTTTCACCCACCCAGCAGCCCTGAGTCATTGAGTATGTCTTATTTCTGCATATATAATCTTTCTAAGCTGGTTCTTCTGGCTTCTTAATGATGACCTGTTAACCAAGAACTACAGGACCGCTGTGTAAATACATTAAAAAATTTGTATTTGGGACAACTCAGAAGCAACTGGTATGATCTCTTTGAGGGCGTGTGATCCGTGTTTCATTGTCTCCTCAGCATCTACTGTATGACTGGGTGGCTACTAACTAACTGATCTCACTTACCACTATGGGATTTACTAATCCAGTATGTTCTGTGTAGAGCACAAGGTATCATGCTAAGAAAATCTTGGGTAACACATACTATCCTGGAAAACCAGATTTTTTTGATCTTTCAGTGATTTTTTAAAAATCTTTTTACTAGACATTAAATTTTTTTTTGTCCTCTAGAAAATACTATGTTAAAGACCCTTCCTCTCTGTTGGGTAGTACTGGAAGGAGCTGTGTGTGCTGCTGGGGGCAGGTCTCCAGTCCTGCACTCCATGAAGCACAATGGTGACTATATGATATAATCCTCATGGGCAGATGGTGGCATAAATATTATGAGAGTAACCACCACTGGCTAACTGGATTTAAAGCCCAATCCACAGGAAGAAACACATGCATGGTACTGTAAATGTGAGCAAGAGTCTGTGATTGGGGAGTTCATAGGCTAAATGCAAAGTGTCAAACTGCCTTCTAAATTTACAGCTCCATACCCATAAATTAGTGTATCCATCAGGCCTCATCAGAGACGTGTGTGTGTGTGTGTGTGTGTGTGTGTGTGTGTGTGTGCATGCACGAATGTGCATGTGTGTGCATGAATGTATGTGTGCAGTGAATTGGTGGGCAACACAGAAACTCAACTGATCAAAGTGCAGAGAATAATATCATTGGGATTCTGAGCTACAAATGGGATATGTAAATCACTATCTCCATTAGATTCACAGGCCTTGACGAGCCTGAGAGATTTCAGAAGCCAGATGCCAAGAGGATTGGGGTAGAATAGTGCTTTCTGGATAGGATACAGCTGCAGTACTAATGAACTCATAGGAGCTGTGGTTGACTGCACAAAACCAAGTCAGCCAACATTCTAGCACGGAGGACAGAAACTATTGACAGTTGATGACTTCTGGGGGATAGAGCCAAATTCCTTTAAGGGTGTGGTTTCAGGTAGGCAGACCACCACTCTGCCGTGGATGGCTCCATATCCACTAATATATATGGGCAGTACAAGTAGTCTTGATGTATGTATATGAACACAGAGCTGGGAGTGAGAGGGAGGTGGAGGCAGATCTGGAAAGAATTAGGGGGAGGAGTGGAGGGGTGGATATGATCAAAATACATATACGGAGTGCTCAAAGGATTAATGGAAACGTTATACTAACTCTCAGGCAGCAAAGGGGATGTAAAGCAGGTAAATGAGCAAATAAATGGAAAAAAAGAATTACTTAAGTGTTCAGAGTATTCCTTGCTTACGGTACTTTCTAGAAACTTGAGTGAGGTCCACAGACTGTAATTTTAACCAAACGTTCCAGGGATTCAAAAACAGAAAAATAAATAAATAAATAAATAAATAAATCTTTCTAAAGATAACTAAACCATGAACATTTGCATGTCAGAACGCATTGTTTATTAAAATGTTTACTCTAGAAAATAATGAAATAAACTCCACTAAGTAAAGACAGTGTGGAATATTTGTCAAAACACGATGTTATTAGTAATTTGTTTATTCTACCTATTATGTTCAACAACATAACAAGAGTGCTTAGAATTTATTCTTCAGTCTAACCTTGAGGGTTTTATTAGATTTATTAATGTGAAAAAGTTTATTGCCTTCTAGAGACAGTAAAGTATAAAATAATAAAATCAGAATTTTATTAACCTAAGTGCTTGAGAATGCTCATTCTGTTTCATGAGAACCATGAATAGTCTTCGACACTTTGCAATTGAACATTGAGACATTCTGCTACGATAGCATAACATGACTCTTGTGACATGGCCATTTGATTGTTCTGGGCTGTGACTTTCAAAAGCACAGCCTACTAGACAGTCATAAGACTTGGGCAGGTGCCCTCCACTTGGTCCTCAGGACAGATGGCTTTGTCATTTATTAATCATTCTTACTTCACAAGAATTCCACAGCATAGCAAAATAAACGGAAATCTCCAAAGAAAGGGAAAATATAGGTTTTTTCCTTTGTGGTAAAATTATATGATTCTTTAGCTAATAGAGATCAAGAACAGCCAAAATGTGCGCCCATATTTTCTCTGTTCCTGAAAGCTCTAATGCAGATCACACACACACACACACACACACACACACACACACACACACCAGTGTTCTGCTTTTCATATCATTGACCATCTAACAAGCTAATTTCTTTATATATTAAAATAAATCCTATATTAAGTTCTGATATAGGCTTCTAAATTGTCCCATGAATGCATAAAACCTACTCAAATGTGACAAATAGAAGATATCTATTCATAGATAGTTTTTCCTTGGCCAGGAATATAGGTGAACGGTACAGCCCTGGCCTAGTATGCAAAAGACCCTTGGTTTGATGCTCTGTAACACACACAGACACACAGACAGAGACACACACACACACGCACACTGAGGCAAAACAAAATGAAAACAAGAAAGAAAATAAAATAGCAAAGAAAGAAAAGAAATAGAATTGGCCGGAAAGATCCTTAAGTTGGAAAGGTGCTTGCTGTCCAGACATGAAGAGTGGAGTCCATCCCCAGCACCCACATCAGGAGCCAGCCGTGATGTCTGACACTTGTGTTTCCAGTGCTGGGGAGTCATAAGTAGCAGAACCCTGGAGCTGCTGTCCAGCCAGCCTAGCCTAATCAGAGATCCAGGTCACTGAGAGTCCTTGTCTGATGAGCACAAGGTGCTGGGTCCCTCAGAAACAACACCTTCTGGCCTCCACATGTGTGCGTGCACACATGCACATGATTTCACATACACACAAACAGCAGCAGCAGCAACAACAACAAGAAATAGCTTTTCCTTTCTGGTTCCTTGTCCTCTCGGGAGCTTTGGCTTACTCTCGCAGACATCTGTTTCTCCTGCAGTCTGGCTGTGGTATTGTGCAATTCACTCTCCTGGGCCTTTCCTTGGACCTGCCTGTTTCTACAGCCACCTGAGGGAAAGCCTAGTGCTAACTGTTCAATGTTCTGAGAATTGTTTTCATTTGATCTTCCAGGTCCTGTAGCCTTGTTCTCTAATGTCAGGGATTTTGTGTTGTCTGATTAGCTTTTTTTCATTGTTAACAATGCTTACTAGTTTTCAGAGATTAGAGTCTTCATACCAACTACATAATTGGTCACAATCGAAACAGATGGCCACAAACATTTTGCAGAGTTTTGTGTACAAAGATTCCTTTAGGATCAGGTCCAATTGCAAATATTGTGTTGCTATGCAGGTGGATAGACCTTAAAGTTGTTCACAAAGAGTGAATGGATGCGAATGATTCAGAGAATGATTCATTGACTTGACTCTAATCCTTTCCAAGCTATTCGCCAACAGTGCTAAGAGGGAATACAGAAGGCTCAGCAAAAGCCAACAGTTTACAAAGTACAATGCCTCACAGGCAACAGGTACAGTAATTGCGTTTTTGATAACATAGAACTTGTTCATAAATCTTGGAAACTATTGGTTAATTTTATGGGGTTTGCTTTAAAATTCATTATAAATTTTAAATGGAAGCCCACCAGGCTGCACCATCCCAAACTTCTCATCCTTTTCCTACCTGACTCCATCCTCATGGTTTTAATGACTGACTAAACTGGATATTTCCACTTGTTCCTAACCTGCATAGACCAAGGGCAGCACTTCTCAGCCATGTGTGGAGAACCCACTTATCCCAGTACTGTATTTAAGAAGCTACTAAAGGAATTATATTTGTTTGGTAAAAATCATAGTTGGTGAATGAATCATGAGGATCAATATGGCTCACCAAAAGTAGAGTATTATTTCATCTTCTCCCTCTTTTCCTCCCTCTTCTTTTTTCTTCTCCTCTACTTCTTATAATTATTAAATAAAATGTGGGTTCCTTTCTGCTTTTCAACTTTCCAAAATGAAATAAGAAAAATCAGTTTTATATTGCAAATAATGAGCCAGGCAACATCTTATTTGATGTAAAATTGCAGTTAGCGATGAAGAGAAAATAATGTTCCTTTTCCCAATGACATGTCTCCAGAAATTTCCAAATGCTAACCTCCGAAAGCTGTGGGGAGCAAGCTCTCACACACGGCTCATCCACACTGTAAATTATCAACTTCAAAGCTGGTCAGATGAAAGGTACAGGCAGAGAGGATATAGTGCTTTATCCAACCATACAATGTTAAACCAGAAGAGACATTCTGCTGGATTCTTATGGGACTTATTAACTAAATGCTGTTTGTCTTCTCTTCCTGGCTAACTAACCTACTCAGAGTAAGTAATGAGCTCAGAGGAAATAAAACAAATACTGAGCTCTTTCCAATCCTTCCAACGGCTCTGCCACCCACTAGTCCTTTGAAAGCTGTGCTCTTAATTTTGTTTGACCTAAGGGTTCCAAATGAGCTAAGCAAAAGGAGTACAGGAGATGGCGGACAGAAAGCAAAGAAGGTTTCTTTGATTTCCACGTGCACCCAGAAAAATTCTCAGAGACATGTCACTCAGCCCATTGCATGAGTTTAAGATTCTAATTGAAAAAGAACTTCTATTTTCTGGCTCTCAATCTGTTGCTTGTCTAAAAGCATTTTCTCTTAGACATCTATGACATTAAATATGTTTCCCCTAGTCTTCCAACCTTTACACTCTTTTGTTCCAACACAGTGATTCTTCCTGTCTACTTCCCAAGGCAGAGACAACAAGAAGATACGTTCATTTAGTACTTCCTGCAAGGTCATCTTGCAGAAAGGATCAAATTCAGTGTCACTTATGAGTAATCAAATAACTATGTTCAGTTATCAGGAACATTTTTAATGTAAAAAGTGTCAACCAATAATGACTCATACAAATGAGCAACCCTTCGGTTTATCATAGAGAATTGTAATGAGTATGAAACACCCATGACAGTCAAGACATATGGAGTGGTAGGGCTGGAGAGATGGTGCAGCAGTTGAGAGTGCTTGCTGTTCTTGCCGAGGATGTGGGTTAGGTTCTCAGCATCCCCAGCTGGCAGTTCCCAACCATCCATGACTCCAGTTCCAATGATCTGATGCCCTCTCCTGGCCCCCCACAGGCACCTGTGTACACTCAGACACCCACACCCACACACACATGAAGAATCTTAAAAAGAACAGTCGGTAGAAATTAGGGAAGGGATGAAGAGAAGATGGGATAGTTAAACACAACAAATGATAGACAGTGTGAGCTGTCAGCTTTCTAAGAAAAGGCAGTCTGAGCTGAACGTGGGAAAGGCTGGGAGTCACTGAGTATCTTGCAAGCTTCCTAGTTCCCAAGGCCTTTTCGATCAATGACCATTTAAACGGGCAACAGAGAAATCCAGCTGTGCTATTGCTACTATGCAGCTGTGGTGAATTCATTCCTACTACAAACTGATTAGCTTTTCAGAACTGGAAATTGATTTGGGTCATTGGCTTCCGTGTAAGGGACTGCCTTAACTTTCAAAAGTTCCCATGTTGTAAAGTGTCAGAGTTGTTGTACTTAGTAACTCATTACTTGATTTCTCTGTAGATTTACATAATGGTAGTGAAATAGAAAACATCAAATTAAAGCTCTTTTTATTTATGGCTCATCGTAGGTTATCATGCATGTATCTTTGAAAGTTCTTAAGTGGCACTATAAAATAGACAGTCTATTACAATATTTTTCCTGTAGCAATAAAGTATAAACATGAAAATACATTTAAATTTTAAAAGAAAATTAAACATTGAAAGATCAAGCTTATTTAAATTTTATGCATATAGGTTTTTCTAACTGGGATCTTAGCCCAGAGGAAAAAAATTTTTAAAATCTTAAACATTAAAATATCTGATAATAATTAAGAAACAGAAAAGGCTAATAGTGGCTTTTATTAGGGCATAAGATTGTGGATTTTTAGCATTTTAAATTACTTTCCTTTTTTTTGTACATCAAGCATACATTAATATATTCATTAAAATAACCTGTGTATGTGTGCTATGCATGCACATGTGTGTGCATATACATGGAAACCAGACTCACCAGGTGTCAATCATTTCCCCCTTTATTTGAGATTAGGTCTCTAACTGAACATGGATTGCAAGGTCCAACTAGCCTGGCTGTCAGGCCAGTGCTATGGACTTGTGTGTCTCAATCACGGCTGGGACAATGTATGCTCACTGGAGCACCTAGGCTTTATATAGGTGCTAAAGATCCCAATCCAGGTCCTCATACATGTGTGGCAAGAAGTTAACTGACTGAGCCGTCTTGCCAGCCCCCGAATGTCAAATTTTAAAATAAAAAACAAATTCTTTCTTCTTTCATTCAGACATGAATATCAAAGGAGAAAAGATGGAAGCTACCTTCATTATTTTTATATAATTTGTGTGTATGTATGCATGTATTAATTGTATATACCTTTCCCCTCCTCTTCTCAGGAGATCTTTCTGTCTCTCTCCTTTCCCCGACTCTCTGTACACTCATGTGTGTGTGAGTGTGGGTGTGTGTATGCTATGTATGTGGTCAGAGGAAAATCTCCAGCATCAGTCTTTGCTTATACCTTATTTGAGACAGGGTATCTTTGTAGTTTGCTGCTGGATATTCTAAGCTAGCTGGTGCGTGAACTTATGGGAATTGTCCTGGCTGCCTCTTATCTTGTCTTAAATCACTGAGATTGTAGATGCAGGCTACTAAGTCAGTTTTATATGGGTCCTGTGGATTCAAACTCAGGTCTTCCCCTACGTTTAGCAGTCCCGGTATAGTAATTCTAACAGAGATGTTATAGCTTAAAAATCTACATGCATAAAATTACACATTACAAGGCCAAGAAGGGCAGCTTCCTGTATTCCCGAACCCAGTTGTAGGGCCTTCAAATGAATTGCTGAAAGTCAGACAGTTCATATTTTCTATCATGTCACCATTGTGTACGTGCATCCACCTTAGGAGTCCGTTTGCTTGTTGCTATGGTTAATATTGAATAGCTCAGTTCACACCACATGCCTGCCCACCTCGGTCCTAAGCACTTTACAAATATTAACTTGTGTACACCAATCCCGTGGAGTAGATAGCATTATCTTCATCCCCCTTTACACAAAGGAAGCTGGGAATACACAAGTCGTCGGCTCCAGGCCATACAGCCACTGGTGATGGAGAGCACAAGCAAACTGAATTCCAGGTCTGTTTGACCAATGCATTGAGGGATATGCTTGCTTATCTCCTAGCAGCTGTGTTAGCAGCAAAGCGCTCCTCTTTTTTACTGCTGGGTAATCTTCAAGACGGATGCTGAAAACACTCCATAAAGACTAAAGGGAACAGAATTGTCTCTTCCGGAGATCGCTTTGCTTATGCACTCCCTGATCATTAAGACCCCATTTGACAACCTCCTCCCACCCCGAGCTTTTAGTCAATGTTTGGCCCTTGAACAGTGAAGAAAAAGCAAGCTCATGAAAAACACTGAAGGCAGAACGGAGCGCGTCCCGTTCAGCAGACCGTTTGCCCAAGGGTAATTTCTTTGGCCTCTCCCATTGTTTGCTGGTTAAACTGTGGCTTACAACATTTCAGGGAGCAAAGACAAAATGTGCTACTCATGCTATGGTAGAACTTTCCATTTCAGGGAAGCAGATTCCAGTGGGAGCGAGGCTGCCTAGAAGCAAAGCCCTTCTTATGAGGTTAATATAAAACACAAAAACAAAAACACGCTGTGGAGCATGACCCTCTCATGGCGCACGTGCACCGCATCTGGGCTGCTGTGCAATGTGGGCCCCTGGCAGAGGCTCTGTCCACACATGAAAAGCAGGAGAGACAGAGAGAGACTCTAAGAAGAAGAAGGCAGGCAAAACTAATATACTCTGTCTTCCTACTTGAACTTGTAGTAAAATACACATAACATAAATTTGTCATTTCAACCATTTTCAGTATGTAATTCGGGGACAATAAATAGGTTCATGTTGTGCAGCCCTGCCTCTCTTTGCCTGTGGAAGTTTCATCATCCCACAACCAGAAAGGGACAGATACCCTTTCTCATCTCCCCTCACCCTTGGCAGCCAGTGATCCCCTTTCCATTGCTGATTTTTGCTCTTCAAGGTACCTCCTCTAAATGAAATCACACAATGATTCTTTTTGCAGCTCACTTAGTTCACACAGCTTAATACCATTAAGTTCATTTGTAATGTAGCATGTGTAATAATTTCCTCCCGTTTAAAGATAATAATCCATAATGTAGATGTAAGGTGTAATAAATGAGTCCTCCAGTTATCAAATTAATCAACTCTTAGATTTGCAAAACATAGAGCAATAAGCATGGATATGTGACTATCTCTGCAGGTTCCTACATTTGCTTCTTGGAGGGGGATGTCCCCCAAAGTAGACTTGCTAGGTCATATAATTATATATGTGCATATATATATATATATATAAATAGTCATATTGTTTCCTACAGACATTCCAATATTTTACAACAAATGGGTTTTAGACAAATTCATGTCTTCAGTTTCTCCTTCCTTCATGTCTTTATAAAGGCTAAGTGACCAGCCAGTGCTGTTTGTTCTTAACCGTGTGATTGACAACTGTGGTAGCTATCACCTTAATCCAACTCAGTTTTCAGTTTTCCTAGTTCCTCTTACCTAATTAAGCCACAGTTCCACAGATCCTGTGGAACTTGCACAGTCACAGAACTTGAATCATAACTGATATCATGGTCTCAAGGTTCCAGGACAGGCTCACACAGGGGTTGCTCATAGTATGATCAGGTGACATGAATCAGGAAGGGAGATTAGCCTCATTTAGATGACACTAATTATTGCTGTAATACTTACCATATATTATTCATGGTTATCATATACATAACGTGTATATCATGGTGTGTACATGCCTCACAGAGACCTATTAAACTTCATGGAATATATTCTTGGGGAGTCTATGCCTAATTCTCTTCCAGTGCCAACGGTGCCTAGATGAGGCACTTCTTTTCTTTTACATATTTAGTAATAAATGTTATTTCCCAACTATAGAAGCAGAGCTAGTATCCCGTCTGAGAAAGGCAAATGTAGTCATGAGAAAACAAGTTAACATGTACCACCTAGAGAATTAAAAATAAGGTCTATTAGGCTATAACTTAACATTAGAGATTTGATGTTGTAGTGATGGTGGTTTTGTTTTGTTTTGTTTTGTTTTGACAAGGTTTCATTCAGTAGCCTTGGTTTTCCTCTAGCTCACTAGGTACACCAGGCTGGCCTGGAACTCACATAGATCTTCTATTATCCATGCAAGCATTAGAATTCTTTGGTATGCTGTCATGTTCTGAGTGTGAGTCCTAGTACTGAAAATCAAATCAAAACAAAACAAAACAAAACATCAAAAATGAAGAAAGAAAAAGAAAAAGCTCATGTCAAATAAAGAAAAGAACTAACTAACATTAAAATGCTACTTGTGGATATTCTTCCCACTACTGCTTTATCGAGGTGAGGTCTTGCTAAACATAGTTTTAGGTTCTGAGGGTGACCTTGAACTTTCCAAGTAGCCCTATCTGATCTTGAACTAACAATCTTCTTGTCTCAACCTTCTAAGTACTGGGATTGCAGGCACATATCACCACTTCTAGCATCAATTATTTTTTATATAATTATGAGTCATTTGGTCTTATGATTAAGTTAATTATTTATATCAATATTATATACCATAAATGTGTATGTGTTTATTTAGAATATTCAGTTGGTAGATACAAAAAGTGAAGCTAAAAAGAAATGTGGGAAATCCAATATTCTAATCTATCCATGCATTGCTGGAGACTGGGGTCAGTGGGTCCTGGTGCCTTCTCATCCTCACGACCACTGAGAGAACATCAGGGTGACTGGATGGAAAGAGAGCAGACACCAGGGGCGATGCAAAAAAAAATGACAAACATGAATAAAGCCATGGCAGGCACCCAACATCTCCAGCAGGCTCTCCTATCTATTAACCAATGAAATGTACTAATGGGAAGGGGACATCAACCCACCCCTAAAACCTTCAACCCAAAATTTGTTCTGCCTATAGGATTCACAGAGATAAAGATGGAGCAGAGATTGAGGAAATGGGCAACCATCGACCTGCCCAACTTGAAACATCTCCCATGTAAGATAGGCAATCCCTGATACTATTAATGATACTATGCTATTCTTGTAGACAGGAATGTAGCATAACTCTCTCCTGAAAGGTTCATCCAACGCAGCATATGGAAACAGATGCAGAGACCCATAGCCAAAATCAGGTGGGACTTGGGCAGTCTTGCAGAAGAGTGGGGGATAGAATTGACTGAACTGGAGAGGCCAAGGACACCACAAGAAGACATTCAGAGTCAACTAATCTGGATCCATGGGGCCTCACAGAGACTGAACTACCAACCAAAGAGGATGCAGAGGCTTTTCCTAGCCCCCCTACACATTTGTACCAGATGTGCAGCTTGGTCTTCATGTGGGTCTCATAACAATTTGAGCAAAGACTGTCTTTGACTCTGTTGCCTGCCATTGGATCCCCTTCCCCTAACTGGACTTTTTAGTTGGGCCTCAGTGAGAGAAGATGGGCTTAGGCCTACAGCAATTGGATGTCCCAGGGTAGGCACACTGTGTTTACTTTCATTGTCTTAAAAATTCGAGGAGAGACAGACCCAGAAATCCAATTTTTTTACAAATCAAAATGATGCAGAAGCTGGGTGCTCACAAAGATCTCTGGAACATTCTCTGGACACGAAGAAGAAAAAGAAGGGAGAGGAGAAGAGGAGGAGGTAGAGGAAGGAGGAGAGGAAGAAAGGAGGAGGAGAGGAAAAAGAAGATGAAGATGTCAAAGAAGAAAAAGAAAATGACGATGACAACAAAGAAGAAGGAGAAGAAGGAGAAGAAGAAGAAGAAGAAGAAGAAGAAGAAGAAGAAGAAGAAGAAGAAGAAGAAGAAGAAGAAGAAGAAGAAGAAGAAGAAGGCGGAGGAGGAGGAGGAGGAGGAGGAGGAGGAGAACGAGAACGAGAACGAGAACGAGAACGAGAACGAGAACAAGAAGAGTTAAAAATACAGAAGAAATTGTACAGAGGAAACTTCTTGGCGTGGAATGAATGACTATTGATGGCTGGAGTATTATATGGAAAGATTCCTGTTTGCAGAAGACACTTTCTTTACTTTCTTTTCCTGGACCGAGGAGTGCAGAAGTCCAGTCTAGAACCTGGAGCTCTCTGTTATTCTAATCAAAACAGGCTGATGTTGGAACAGTGGACAGATGAGTGGGCTACTTAGGAAGGGCTGTGAGCACAGTAGCAATCATAGAGCAGTGAAGGTTCTCGCGGTGCCGCTAAGCTAGAAAGGACATGATGCCAGCAGCTGATGCTCTGCTGGGGCCTCGCCTCTTCATAGCTGGCTGACATCCTTCTCCAGCTGGCTATTTCCTGGGCTGTGGCAGTCTCCTCCCTTCACATCCCCTCTGTAGCTGTGGTTTGGCACTTTGCAAGAATCCCACTGCCCAAAGTTCCCTCTGGGCTTGTTTCCAGAGAGCAATGGCCTGACTATTTCCACTACTGACTGAATTTACCCACAGTGCCGGGCGGAGGCAGCTTTTTTTAGATGGCCAAAGCAAATTGGCACGGATGACTTAGAGCAGCACAGTCATAATGAGATCTGGTGTCTGGGACACTGGAGAACACAAGTGCAGCCGGTAAGCTGCTAAGAAGGTTTTCTGCCGCATCAGAGAGAGACACCGCTGGCTTAAGAGATGGAAGCATTGGAAGGCTGTGGGAAAGCTCCTCCTTATACATGGTGTCTGGCTGTGGCCAGAGGGACTTGTCAAAATGAACTTGTTAAACAGGGCTTCCCCCCACCCCCGAAGAGCCAAGAAAGTGACTTTGATTCTTTATACCCTGGTGGTGTCAAAGCAGAGAGCTGCAAACTGTGGCCGGCGAGCCCAACCCATCTTGCCTCCCCTTTTTCATTCACCCTCTAAGCTCAGCATGGCTTCTTCACGTTTAGATAGTCGAAAAGAATCAAAAGAATATTTTGTGACACATGGAAATGATATGAAATTCAAATTTCAATACCCATGAATAAAGTTTTATTGGAACGCTGCCACACCCATTCACTTACGCACTGTCTCTGGCTGCTTACAAGCTTCAAATGCAGAGCTAAGCGGTTGCAGCTGAGACCTTATGGCCTGCAAAGTCTGAAATATTTACTATCTTGCCCTTTACAAGCGGCTGCTTTTCTAACGCCTGTGCTAAATCGGTGGCCAATGGGAGCAAGGGAAGAAGAGAGAAATGGGAGGGAGCTTTATAAAGGAGGCTTTCTTTCTCTATCCCTGCATGTGTAAGTGGGTTGGTGGTCTCTGTCACACAGAGAGTCAATAAGACTTTCTTCATTATTATTGCTTTTGATATTTCTGTCTACACACACACACACACACACACACACACACACACACACACATACACACACACACACACACACACACACACACACACACACATTCTCAGAGCTCAGAACCCAGCCATGTGCTTGTGATCCACGGAAGCTTGACAGTTGCAGAAAGAAGGGACAGTAACAAGTTGCATGATGAACCCTGAAGGATTAATCAAAAATAATTTTAGGGGATGTATTTAATATGTACAGAGGACAACATGCCAGCAGGCATGTCAATGCAGTATTCTAATTACAGACACTATTATCACAATTCAGTCGAGTTTGTATGGTCAAACTATCTGGTGTGGACCCTTTAAAATTGGCTTGAACTGGCCACTTAAAATGAAGGCAGTAGCTTTGGGTTAAATAGTATATAAGAATGGCTTCAGAAAGCACCAGCTCATCATTTGGAGTCTAGGGGGTGGGGTGGGGTGGGGTGGGGTGGGGGGCACGTTCCTGTGAGGACAGACCTGTAATACACAGAGAGTAATATGAAAGCTAGCAGCAGCAAAGTAAGACCGAAGAGGATTTAAGGATCGGAGAAGGGGCCGGGAAGCATTTCCCAAGAGACCCAGGTCTTACACACTTCCTCCTTTAGTTTGAGAATCCTCTTGATTTCTCCTTGTAGGACCTGATCTCAGTCAACTTTGCTCCCCACTCACCCAGCTGCATGGAGAAGAGAGATGTCCATATTGCCAAAGCATTCGGAGAGAAGTAGGGAGTGTTCTGTCCGGTTTCTTGGAGATGCCCGTCTTAGTCCACCCGTGCTGTGACATATTTGGCACACCCTGACTGATAACGAGATCTCTCGACAGTACTTTTTCAACGCTGAGGCTTCTTCTTCGGAAGGCGGAGGAAGCTCAAGCCTTCCTTCTAGATGCTGTACAGTCAACTCGGCTCTTTCCAAACAGAGTTTACAGCTTCCTTCTGACCACAGGGGTTCCAAGAACTTCTGCTTTTATTTATTCATCTTTTCCACTAGTCTTAAAACTAGGAGACAAAGGTAAAGTGCTGGCACCCTTTGGAAGGAAACTTGGCTTTCCTCTGATGCCGCTTCTTACCAGACATCTGCTTGAGATATGTCAGTATTAAGTGTTCTTCTATCACTGCTAAGAGTGTGTGAGCAGCTATGCCCCAGTGTAGGGGAATGCCAGGGCCAGGAAACAGGAGTGGGTGGGTTGGTGAGCAGGGGTAGGGGGGTAGGAGACTTTCAGAGGGGAAACCAGGAAAGTTTGAAATGTAAATAAATAAAATATCTAATAAAAAAAAAAAAGAGTGTGTGAGAAGAATGGGCTGTGTGGACCTTCCCTGGACATTCAGTACATTAATCTTATTAATTTTCATATTAATCTTGAGAGCTTCCAAACTCCCATTCCATACTATTTTTTATTAAGGCAATTCAACTCAGAACGCAAGGGGAAACACTAATACTTTTGACTGGAATGTTGTTCTTTGTATCTGAAAGTTAATTGAGCTGCCAAATTTGACAACGTAAAACAAAGCAAGTTGAAATCAGGTAGAGAAAGAATTAATTTTCTCTATGTTATCTATTCATTTCTCTATTGAAGATAAATTGCTAGATTATGAGTCCTGTTTTAGGGACTGGAGCTGATTCTATGGGGAGTGAAGGACAGGCCTCTTTAAAAAGAAAAGCGCTGAAGAACGGTTTGCCCTTCATACTAAATATTTGAATATTTAGATTCAAAAGAGTACTATAACTTGAAGCAGCACACCTTTTCCAAGTTCCAGAGTAAAAGTTGTGCCTTAGACATCCATGCAAAGACAAGAAGACACCCTGAAACTTTCAAGGCAGGAAGAACACAAGAAATACTGTGATTAAATAAGTTTTATAGATATAGCGGAGGCCATAATTAAGGTTGGTCCTCACTTGCTTAAGTGTCATCTTTCCTGACATTAGAAGATTATCCATCTAGCATTGGGCTCATGAGAAAAAGTTATCACCAAGTTATAAACATTATTTTCAGAAGTGTTATTATAACTTAATGTAATTAATAAGAGTGATAAATAATGTTGTCTTTTCCAAGTAGATATTTTTCTTTGTAGGTGTTCTTTGTGGCTGTTGCTTTGTTTGCCTTTACAATATCTATGTAAAACATAAAGTGATCAATTATTGTTATCTTCATTTTAGGATAACAATATCATACCTGTCTATAATATCCTATAGTCTTTTACGTAGTTCACAGTAACCATATGATAGATGTAAATCAATCTGGTGTAAATTTCTTCAGTTTGCTTACAGATGAACTAAAATTCAGGTAGAGTCTGTGTTCTGTGCTCAGGATATGGGGATCTATCAGGTCAGCCAGTAACTGCTATAGAAAAACCAGAGCAATAATTCTATATATCAGATGAAGTCAACTCAAAATTCTTGGTATTTTACTTTTCCAGAATCACATTTCCCATGATTGTAAATTTGTCAAATGCCCCATGAAGGACCTCCTAGACTTTAGGTATTAGGACCAACATTATGTTTCATTTCAAAATCTAGCTGTGTTGCTTAATGTAGGGAGGTCTCTCTCTCTCTCTCCATCTCTCTCTCTCTCTCTGGCTTTTAATCTTTAAAGCCTTGCTCAAATGATGCTATTAAATAAAGAATACATATTGAATTATCTCTTTGTACTGATGCCCTTCATGGTGGCAAATAAATATTTCTGTGTAGGTATTTGCTCCCTGAAGACCCACAAGTGGTTGTTAGGAAGTGTCCACAAATTACAGGCAATGAATTCTCACTAACCGCAAGTAAGAGACATCATAAAAATACAAGGCACATAAAATAACTTTAATATGCACGTGTGTTCTGGATTTCTACCAGGTGGCTACTGTGTGACCATTTGCTTGCCTTTATATATACAAGAAATTTTATAAACATAAAGATACTTTCAACAAGCTGTGTAGGATTAATATTATCCATACTTGATTTCATTCAATTTTTAACACTGGTAATATAAGTGAAGCTAACTGATATTCTAGTGCTTTAAAATATCTAAACAGTGGTCTTCTTAAAAGACTTCTGATTTTAATAAAAGAAAAAAACTGGAACAAAAACATCATTGAGTGAGCACTGGTAAGTATATTATTTTGTGAGGCATGAATGTGTAGTTTCTAAAAATTAAATATTTTTTAATTTGAAAATTATTAAAATGTTATAAGTAGTCACAGAATTTCCCATTATCATTGGGGGAAGTTTGAATCTGGCTTGGTGGAAATGCTCCTCAGCACTGGTACAGAATTCTGGAGAGTTCTAAGGAGAGATGGGGAAAGACAGAAACCAAACATTTGCTTCCCCCTCCCCACCCCCCACCCGCGCTAAGAAGGTTTGTCTTCCTGCTACCTAATAAAAATCAAGTACATCTTTGAAGGTTTACTGCAAAATCTTCCAAGAAACACTATCGTCTTCATCTCTAATCTGCTCTTTCTTCAGCCCTATTGTCTCTGTATCTAAGGCTTGTAGCCTTCATCTCTCTCCTCTACCTCCATTCACAATCCTCTATCTTAAGCTTTTATCGCATTTTGATGAGATTTTATCAACACTGTCCCAACTTTTCCTGGTCTTGTCTGTCTGTTTCTCCACCAATCCCATTTGCAAACAGCTGCAGTTTAATCTTCTTACAGCGCCGCCCCAAATCGGTCCTTTTCGTTAAATTTCTTTTTCATTGGCTGCTCTTATGTACCAAGTAAAATGATGATTGAATCTTGCATTTTTTCAGTCCTCTCTGATGCAACTTGCCTCTTTTTCATCAGCAATCTTTCGTCCAACAAGACAGGGCAATACTGGTATCTGTGTAGTGCTTCTCTTTAAACAGACCTTATCTGTTCGCCCAGCTTCCTCTCCCTCAGCCAGATCTTATCCAATTTTCAAAGGCCGGTACGAATGCCCACCTTCTGGATACCTTTTAAGAACTCCTGTTTAAATGTATCTTTTCTGCTCTGATATTCAATGTTCTTAGCTGCAAAACTTACTGCATACGGGTAATAGAGTCAACAATACAATCTTGCTTAAGTTGCTTGAGGTTTATTTCTTGTCTCTTTATGTGATAATGAATAAAGACTAGTTCTTGGCTTTTTAAAATTCTAAGTCAAGAAGGCCTGAGAGTACCAGTTCAACACAGCTGTAGTGAATAGTATGTATTAAGTACACGTAGCAGTAAGAGCCAGTAAACAATAGATATTGCTACGCACCTCATTTCTCCCCTCAAACAAACTGTGTCGGATCTTAGGTTGTTTGTTATCCTGTCTCAGCACACGTCAGGCCACATGCTAGTGTTTAACCTATGCATGTCAAGGAACCTATATTTCTGAGGTCCCATTGTGTCCCCTTTCATAGTTTGGATAATTTTAGACAGTTCCCTGGACTATACTTGACTCTTGACTCAATGCACCAAAGTTCCTTTTAAGAATAGCTTCCGTTTCCAGGAAGGTGGAATGAGTGATCCTTGCTTTTCTGTTTAATTAATTAATTGGAGTCATCATTGATGAGAAGACATAGAAGACAAGGTACAGAGCAGGTGCAGGAAACTCTCATCTCAGCGTTGCATGTGCCTGTCTCTTAGGATACTTTTAAGTAGAGCTGAGGATGCAACTCAGTGGTAGAACATGTGTCTAGAGTACACATGACTCTAGGTTCTCTTGCATCTCCACCACTACAAGTCAACCAAATAATAGGCATTTCTTAACTAAGGCTTTACAAACCAAGAGATTATATGCACACTTTACTGCGACTCATTTTGAGGAGCCTCTTTGTCTACACAAAACCCAGTGTCTTTATGGAAACAGGGTGCTAACTCTAGATCGAGCATTGGGATTTCTTGACAGGGGATACTGTGGAATTACAGAAACAGCATTGATACACATGCACATGGTAACTTACAAAGATTTAATTTTGAACCAAAACACTGGTATTTGTCTTTCATATAAAAATTTGCATGTTTCCATGAGAAAAAGGAAACATTTCTTAGCTTCACCTTCAGCTAAGGCTATTAACAATAACAAATACTGTAGGAGAAAAATGACTACTACTGTTTGCTACTTATGTAACAACATAATCATTATTCTAATTCAAAATAAGCTTCCAGGGCTGGTATCATTATTATTCCTATATTGGAGGAATGAAATGGAGGCTCATTGTAGGTCATTGGTTCCAATCACAAGTCATGTTTTCAATAAACAGAGGAGACAAGAGTCAAATCCCCTGCCCCCTTTTCAGTCTCAAGAATGTTCCATATGGATTTAGTTCATAAATTTGGTGTATAAAGTTTTACAAGTTTTGCCTATAAAGCATATTATAGATACAAAAGTTTAAAATCTGTTCTTCTCTGAGTTCTTTGGTCCAGCTTTTTAGTCTCCTGCCATGTGCTAAGAACATATTTATTAGAAGGGTCCTCTGAGAACTTACCCTGAAGATAACTCTTCCACTTAGCCTAAGGGCATATTTCTTAATGTTAGGCCCCATTCTCTTTCTTCAAAATAAAGTCTCAAAATGGTTAGTCTAGGTAATGGCCTCCTGGCCTTAGTCAAAGAAACATTCCACACAGGCTTTCTTGTCTGGCTCTCTGCTTCTCATCAAAAGGTGACTTCATCCTCTAACGAATCACAGATGCCATGAAAACATTCTCAGTAGCCAGAAGGTGGAATTATTTGTGTCTATCAGTGGAAGAGTGGGTAAACAATTGATAGTGTATACATGTAATGGAAAGTTGCCCGGTCTTACAAAGGGATGGACCAATGTGATAAGATGGATAAGCAAGCCCAGAAGGCATGCTCATGACATAGGCCTGGCATCAGAAAGATACACACTGTCTGGTTCTACTTACAGCAAGTATCTGGAAGACTTGGATACTTAGGGCCAGAAAATAAAATGGAGGTTGCCAGAAGTGGAATGGGGGGAGGGGAGGAGAGTTGTCTTATTAACAGATTTAGACCTCAGTGTCCAAAAATAATAATGACTTGTTGTAAGACAGTATGAATACATTTAACAGTATTGAGCTGTAATATTAAAAATGGTGGACAGTAAAAATGTTATGTACAGTTTACCACACATGCTAAGGACAATGGGAAACATGATTTTGGTAAATTATTAATGTCTCAGTGTATAAGAGATAGGACCATTTGAAGAATATGCTAATTCCCAATGCTAAATGATCCCTACCCTACTTTGGCACCAGAAAATACTATGCAAGCTGCTAAAGGAGGAAAGCAATGAAACAGCCCTACCCAGCTACAACACCAATGGACCATGATAATTACCAGCAGAGCAAGATAGATATCAAGGTGCAATAGTGGCACAGTGTCATTCACAAGCTCTTGGCAACCAATAGCTGTCTAATTGGACTTAAGGCCAGGAGGAAAACCATGCCTGGTACTGGAAACCTAGCCAGCTTCCTGGAGCTAGGAAGGTCATGGATCCTAGAAACTACTACCACCACTTCTCAGTAGTAAATTCTTTACCACACTCCTTACTCCAACATTCTAAATCTTATCCTGATGCCCACAGGTAAGTACAGTGGCCACTCCTCAGCAAGGAAGCTTCTAACAGGTGGAGACCATCGCAGCAAACCACTAGATTCACTACAATGAACAGATTGTAAGGAACCCAACCCCCATGGATAAATCTACATCATAGATTCTACATGTATGGTTCAGAGAACATCTTGTAAGAGGAACTGAAAGACTGGAAGAGCTGGAAGTCTGTTATGAAGCAGTCTCCTAGACGTGGGTGCATCAACAAGACCAGAGCAATAGCAGTATCAAAGTCATGTAATGTGGAAGGGGGAAAATTTAGCAGGATTGTACTCCAGGACAAAGATCTATAAGAAACTGGTGAGTGCTGGAAGAGGTAGAATAGACAATATGGATGAGTCCCTGTATTGATTGTCCGGTGTGGCATAGCCTTGAAATCATATACACACTACCACCAAAATCAGACTCAGCAGAACATGTGTGTGTGTGTGTGTGTGTGTGTAAATATAAAGGGAGACTCTCAAGAGTAAGAAGTGGATATGAGAAATTTTTTGTTTCTTTTTTGTTGTTGTTGTTCTTATTTTTGAAACAGGGTTTCTCTGTGTAACCCTGACTGTCCTGGAACTCACTCTGTAGACAGGGCTGGGCTTGAACTCACAGAGGTCTGCCTATCTTGCCTCCTGAGTGCTGGGATTGATTAAAGGCATGTGCCACCACCTTCCAGCTATATGATTTTTAAATATATTTTTATTAGGTATTTTCTTCATTTACATTTCAAATGCTATCCCAAAAGTCCCCCATACCCTTCCCCCCACCACTCCCCTACCCACCCACTCCCACTTCTTGGCCCTGGTTTCCCCCTGTACTGAGGCATATAAAGTTTGCAAGACCAAGGGGCCTCTCTTCCCAGTGATGGCCCACTAGGCCATCTTCTGCTACATATGCAGCTATGGGGGGTATTGGTTAGTTCATATTGTTGTTCCACCTATAGGGTTGCAGACCCCTTTAGCTCCTTGGGTACTTTCTCTAGCTCCTCCACTGGGGGCCCTGTGTTCCATAGCTGACTGTGGCAGCTATATACTTTTATTTCAACTAAAAACATATTTTAAAAAATGCAACTACACATGATCATGTCCAGATTTTAATCTTCATAGTTGACCTCCCCATTATAGGCCATATATAATGTATATGTAAATGAATTATATAATTTTTTAAAATTTGTAACCAGTTCTATTCTTATTACTTGCCCTGTGGTATCTGAAAGGTATCCCAGATGAAAGAGTTCCTAAGATTGTCTCTTTCCTCCCTGATCATCCTCTTTTAGGCAAATATCTTTAAGACACCCATTTAAGAAAAACAATCTAGCATCTGCCTGAGAACATCCCTGTATCCTTCTCTCAGACCACTCAATTCATCAGCATATTCTACAATGACTGACTATGCATATTCTCCAATGACTGACTATGCATATTCTCCAATGACTGACTATGGTACTAGAGAAAAGCATGAAGAGCTGAGAAGATGCACTCCAAGTGATATGATCATCCAGCTCTAACGCTACCATAACTATTATGAAGGTAGCCGCCAAGCTAAACTTGGACTCACCTACTCTGTCCACCTCTGCTAACGTCCTCAGCCTGCATTTTACCTGGACTACTCTCCTTTCTAACTGTCACCTAACCTTATATTTTCAACTCCAAATCCATGCCTCTGATGGATTTCTATAAGGTAAAATGATCATCTCAAGGCACAATCAGACTTCCCCATTCCCCACCTTAAGGTTCCTTACTGCCTTCATTTGTAACTTGACATATATTGTTATCCACTTATTATGTCTCTGAGAGATAGCAACCAACAAGATAGAGAAAAGTTTCTGTGAAATGTAACTTACATTTTAATAAGGGAAATACAAGAGATTAAAAAAACGATGAGGAAGAAGGGGCATTGTGTAGCACACTGGCTAGGGATGAATAGTGAGATATAAGGTGGGGCAGAGGACTCAGGAGAATTGGAATTGTGCTGTTAGGTAGTCTGGTCAAGAAAGGCCTCACTGAGGAGGCCTCTTGAGTAAAGGCCTGAAGGAGGCTAGGAAGCATGCAAGAGGAACTTAGGGAATGACTTCATCCCAGGATGAAGAAAGAGCAGGTGCAGAAGAAAAACGAGAGGCAAAGTGAATGGGGAAGGGGAGGCTCAAAGATGGAGTTAGAGATGACAGATGGTATGCAGGATCTCATAGATGGAATGTGCTGCTGCATGGAGACTAGACGGCTTCTGACTTGGCCAGTTGATATTTTGTTGTCAGTTGCTCTATGTCTAGAGGGGGGAATCCGATTGAGTTTTGTCTCTGTCTCTGTTGTTTCTTTTCAAGGACCATTCAATGAAACCATTTCCATCTCCATCCAACCCCTGCTTGGAAGCAACTTTGTCCTGCTTACTTTCTAAGCTGTTTAGTATTTAAATGACTAGTTTACTATTCACCCTATGCAAGAGTAGTCTATTTTTGCTCTTCAAGAGAAGAGGCTAATCACTCAATTGATATTTAATGAGTGAGATAATTGATCCGTACCTCAGAAACTAACAAAACTATCATAAAACACCCCCAAACAAACACAGGTAAATAATTCCATCTTGAGGTATAGAATGGCAAGATTCTGAGACATTCCATTTGATGATGTTAGAAAGTGTTATGAGCGGATTTTCTATTTGCATGATACTAAAAGTCTGGACTACATACAGAGTCCACTAAAGGCATAGTTCACACACAGCCTCTCCTTCTGCCCTCAGGTACTATCTTATATTCGCCTGAGAATTTTGCACTATTTGCTCTATGATACCTTTCAGAGTCTCCAGTCTCTATAAAGATAACCCTCATATTCATATAGATCTACCAGATGGTAAATATATCTTGAGTGTTCATTGAAGTGATGCAAAGATAAATCATTTGAAATCATCATGTGCAAATGGCTGGTAAGTCTGGGTGTGGTCAGGCATAACTATAATTCCAGTGCTTGGTCTCTGAGGGGCAGAGGCAGGAGGATCGCTCCATGCTTAAGGTTAGATGACATAGTGAGTTCCAGGCTGGCCAGGGATTCCTAGTGAGATCCTGTCACAAACAAACATTCATACAAACAAACAAAACAACAACAGTGGACACTGAATGGCCATTTGTTTTGTTTTGTTTTTCTGTCTCATTTCCTTCCACATTTCTCAAGATTTTCTTTAAAGAAGTTGACACAGCAATACTTATCGTTGCAATCTCTCTCTCCTTTTTTTCCTTCTTAAATCTCTCTGATGAAACTCAGGGAGTCAGTAGACATGGGGTCTGGGCCAGCTTCGGCTTCGCCTTGGTAATTTGGTGGGTCCTTTCATCTCCCTTCAACAGTCTTATGCTCATTGTTTGTTGCTGCTAAAGCAGTAAAGACTGTTTGTCTTCACCGCAAAACCAAGGCCAGGAAACTTTGAAGTGTTTTCTGTTGCTTAATGTCACCTACTGTTCCTGTCAGCAAACCGAGATAACCCTGATGGACCTAGGTGTCTGGTCTAATTCCTTTATTGACACACAGTCCTGTCTTCAAACACCAGTGTAAATGAATAAGTACTGAGTTAGCAATGTGTCAGTAATAGGCTGCCAGATAAATGCCATTGTTTATATACTGATCCCTGTTCCTTAAGGCCCAAGCAGCTCAAAAATCTTACAAATTAGCACCTCACTGAGATCAAAGAATTGTCTCTTCTTTCTGCACTTACCTACTTGGAGGGTCAAACAAGCAAATGAAGTTAAGCTGCCTCTCTCCAGGGCAAATCTTTCTTTGCAAGAACAAATGGGACCTCTGCACTGACACACAAAGACATGCTGGAGAAGAAAGGAGTTTACTTGATTTTGCTGGGTAGTAGGGGAACCCTCAGTAGGTTCTTTGGTTATTTCACCATTTTATTCCCATTACGAATTTTATATTGAAAGATCAATAGTGGGGCCATGTTCACTTTTAGCAATCAATCTTTTGCGATCAAATGAAACAGAGATCAAGCTATTTTTGAGTCAGTAGAAGTTTCATAGGAGCTACAGGCTTAAGCAGAAAGCATGAAAAAGGCCATTTTTGAAGGAGTTAAAAATTAAGATGTTGAAAATCAGCCTTATTGGTTTATCCTAAAGGAAGGCATGGTTAGTCTCCAGATATTTAATAGGTTGGAGGCATTGCCTTTACATTTCATTTGTTCACTGTGTAGAGGGAACTGTTCTCAAACACATTCCAGCTCCATTAGGCTATAAAAATCATTTGTTGTCCATCCTCTCAGGAAAAGGAGAATCAGGGATTCGAGGGAGGGACTGTGTGAAGCAGGCACAGGGAGTGGGGGAGGGGGTGGCGATAGGGATGTAAAGTGAATGAATAGATAGATAGATAGATAGATAGATAGATAGATAGATAGATAGATGGAAGAATCCATTGTTTAATTTGAAGACATTAGTAGATACCAGAGAGAGTTTATTTACTTGATATCATCAACTTTATACTATTCAGTATCCTTCATTTCATATTAATCATACAAAGTTGAGATAAAAAAATAAGAATATAAGTTTGGTATACCTCCCTCCATCGTTAAAGAAGGAATGAATATCATCAAGATATTTATTTCAGGTTGAAGCAGAACATTGGACATCTTTTCCTGACATAGATGTTCAAATTACACTTTTTGATGTCACTGTTTTTATTTTAATGTTTTATATTTACTTAATTTATTTTGGATTTGTTTGTTCATTCACTCATTCAGTCATTTGTTTTGTGTGTGTGTGTATTTGTATGTGTGTGTGAGTGTGTGAGTGAGTGTGTGTGTGTGTGTGTGTGTGTGTGTGTGTCTGTGTGTGTAGGCCAGAGGATAATTTTGGGGAATTGCTTCTCTTTTGCCACCCTATCTTCTTCATGCTTGGAGGCGAACACTTTTATCCTCCGAACTATCTTACCAATCCCATATCATAGTTTTTAAAGATGGTTTTAAATATATTCCTCATACCAAAGTTCACAAAAATAAATTTTACCTATAAAGCAAGTTTGAATATAATTTGTTTAATTTTCACGATAAGTTTCTTCTAGAAAAAAAAATCCTAGCATTTTTGGGACCAATCGAGGCTAGAAAGAGACCATCTCCTGGGACCTTATAACCCCCAAGTTTTTGAAATGCCAACCATACCTTGTCAAATCTACGAACACCAAGAGAAGTTCAGCACGGTTCTGAAAATAATCTTAGAACAAGTGGGTTTCTTTCCATGTTTCTAAGCTTGTTCAAATATTTTATTACAAATATCTTTATTGTGAACAGCTGGTGTCAAAGTTAAAAGAGGAAAATGTTAACAAATTACATTAGTGGAAGTGAATTAAATGCCCAGGGACATGAACTTATGAACTTAGTGAACACTTTTGCTCAATTGATCAAGAAGGTTATCCAACAGCTAGACAGGAATATCTGAATAACCACCTTGATGGTTTCATGTATTAGTGAAGAGAAGCAGGCCTAGTGTGCCAGAAAGAACATGCGACATGGAGGTGCTTGCTGCTGTTGGTCTATGTTGCTGTATCAAGTCATTTTATTAATAAAGCCTCAATTTTCTCATGCCCAATACATGTAACAATGCACATCCTTTTACCCTGCAGTTACCATAAAAATTGACGGCAGTGCCTCTGTTGGTAGAACTTGTTTTTAGAGGATGGTGACTGTCAATGGAGTTTAAACACGAGTGAGGTAGATGGTGGCTCACACAAAAAACTCACAACTGGTTAAAGTCTAGAGCAGTGGTTCTCAATGTGGGTTGTGGCCCCTTTGGCAAACCTCTATCTCCAAAGATATCTGTGATTCATAACAATAGCGAAATTATAGTTATGAAGTAGCAACAAAAATAAGTTTGTGCTTGTGGGGTCACCACAACCTGGGGAACTGTATTAGGAAAGGTCGAGAGAACAAGTGTCTGGAAATGAGCCATGAGTGACATCTATATTACATGTGATCCCTGGACAGTGCTCAGCCATGAATGGCATCTATATGACATGTGCTCCCTGGACAGTGCTCAGCCACCTATGAGTCACCTATATTACACATGCTCCCTGGAGAGTGCTCAGCCATGGATCACATGTATATTATGCAAGCTCCCCAAGGTTCAAGAAACATTACAAATGAAAAAAGAGAAAGATTGTTAAGAGCCAGAGGTCAGGAAAAATGGGAGTGAAATTGTATCTCCTGTATACCACTGGACCAATACATTCAAGACCTAGTAATACCTGTAGTTGCCTGTACAAGACCTATATAAGATCAAGCCAACTGATGTTCTAGTGTTGGGAGAGAAAGGGGTTCATGAGCCTCCACCTTCAGCTTAGATGATGTTGAAAGTTGATAGATGCTAAGGGAGAGAGAGTCAGACATTTTTAGTTGACCATGCCCTATACCCTTGAGTACATGGGTAGCACAAATTGAACTCAGTGGCCTTAAAAAATGGGCAGGAGATGTGAAGTTGGACAGGGATAAACGGTGGAGACAGATGCAAGAGGACTTAGGGGAAGGAGTTTGAGGATGGTAACTATGAATAAAATACATTTGGGGGGTTTGAAAGATGGTTCAGCAGTCAAGAGAAGCGGCTGTTCCTTCAGAGGACTACGTTTCAGTTGCCAGCACCCACAGGGAATGTGACAGCCTCTTCTGGCCTCCATGGGCAACAGGCATGGACGTGATGCCCAGCAGGCATGTATACAGCCAAAATAGTCATACACATAAAATAAAGTAAGTATTTAAAAATACACCATGTATATATGACACTCTCAAAGAATTCATAAATATTGTATTAAAGAACAAAAAAGAATCTGCTCGCAATTAAATTATGTTAATGAGTCGCAATAAGCAAAACAGCATCTACATATTTGGGCTGTGTAAACACAAAGGTTATTGAGCACGGAGAGGCCATTCTCCTTTCCTGCTGGGGCACTCTTTCAGCTCACTGAAAGAGAAATTACATTGCTTAAGCCTTCTTAAGCCTGGGCTCTGGGCAGCCATGTGCAGGGATTCAAAGGTGCAAGCATTGAAGGCTCCAGAGAATGTTCTTATAAGAGTTCCTTTTGATTCAGGCAGTTAGATGTCAAAGACCACAAACCTAGACCCTTAATCGTTTGCCTCAACCCCGTAATAATGTTCTTGAGGCTAATAAGCCACAAAGTGGTTATTTTATCCTTCCTCTTTTAAAGACTACTAAGAAAAATGTAGAGTTCTTGTGCTTTCTTGTTACAGTTACGTTAGGTCTTTGAAAGAAACACACACACACGCGCACACACGCACACACAAACACACACACACACACACACGCACACACACACACAAACACACACACGCGCGCGCGCACACACACACACACACACACACACGCACGCGCGCACACACATGCAGAGCATAACAACTTTGGAGTATGACAATGTCTGTCTCTCTTCTCTGGGAGGTGAATGAAGGAGATGCAGGTGAAACCCTTGATGCAGTCCCATAAGTGAGCAACCTAAAAGCTGGCTACAGTGCTTATGTAGCCCCGAAGTGGCCACAGTAGAAGGATGGGAACCTGGTGGCTGCGTGCTCAGTCTTTCTGGAAATCCACAAAACACCTGTTGTGAAAGCCTGTACCAAGGTGTTGGAACCAAAACTCCTGCTGATTTTGTCACTGTTTTGGACAAATAAAAACCTTGCAGATCCATGGTCCTAAGGATTATTTATAAAAATGTTGTAATTTGAACTCTTCTCCTGCTAACATAGACACAAAAATGCCAGTCTATTTCCCAGCGTATAGAGGAAGCCAGTGTTCACAGCTGCTACATCCCAGGTTCTATGACGTCATTGCTTTTCATTTTGTGCAAGTTTTATACTTAGTTGATTGATCTGTGAATAATGAAGATTTATTATCTTTACTACCACTGATTTTGGTTTAGCCATACAAAAGAAATGGAATTAAAATTCATGTTATTATTTCTTCATTTTGAACAAAAATGTAATTTAAATGTGTATTCTTTAAGAAATCATTTCTGACGTTAAAAGTATAAAAATGAAAATAAATTTTAGACTAAATTTTTTTTTTTTAAAAATGTGTTTCTTGTAAATACTGAAGGGTCATTTAAGAAAATGCACAGACAGGATGCTTTGCGAGTATTCTCCTGAGACCTTCCTACCATTGTTGACGAGAAGAGAAAGGAGGATGAAAGCAGGCAGTAAGGCTTTTCTCCCACCAGACAAGAAAAGTTATCCCTTAACATGAGTTAGGTAAACAGTCCTTTGTCCAATCTCCTTCGTGATTGATTCATTTCTGTTCTATTTTATTCCCCAACCGAGAGTGGACTCCCCCTGCAGCCTGCTGGTGTAGCTAGCAGCCCACAGAGGAGAACCCATATAATTAAGTTTCTGTAGGCAGGTCTAAGGATCCATGAGCTCTGTTCTTGCACAGCGCATCTCTCTGCTGGCCTCTGTCCAGAGTGGTAAAACCTGAAAAGAGAACATGTTTTGACCTACATCACAACTTCATAAACCATACTTTATCCCTTCAAATAACCTTTACATCCCACCATGTTCTGACGTGCACACTGGATACATTCTGATTTTACCATACAGTTTATTTCTTATATAATTTTAAATAGTAGCTTTTTTCACATAAAAGTTTTAGCAACTAATACATTCCCTTACATATATACTATATGTTTATACAAAAGCTAGGGAATTGAAAAACTAGGAAAATCAGAACATTGATACCCTGTTGTCTATAAATATTTATTCATTTGTGTATTTATGCATAACCCTCTTTTGAAAATAAAAATTGAGATGGTTACCAGAAAAATTTTATATGTATATATATATATATATATATATATATATATATATATATATATATATTCAATTTTATCCATACAATATTTTGTATATAATTTATACACACACAAACATATATATGAAACCAATGGAAGAAATATAGGGCAATTTATAGAAACAGAGCCAATGAGGAAACCTTCATGATAAAAGAAATATAAAATATATAAAAAGAAATATAAAATATACTAAAGCAGGCTTAAGTTGCTGCCTACGATGTTGGTTCTAGGGTCTTGCTAATGGGAGACAATTATAAAAGCAATTACCCTAATACTTGAGACAAGTAGTTGAAAATTAACAACTACACATAGAGCAGCCATCTTGCTAGACACAAGTTATACTGCATGGAGAGCAAGTATGCTTTTTCTGTGCCTATAACTCATGAAGGATTTTCCCAATACTTTCTCATGAAGTAGATATGACATGGCAAGTGGTTGTCAGGAATCAAGCATTTGACACATTTGGCATTGTTGCGGGGTTTGAGGGGGCATGAGTCAGGGGATAGAAAGGAGACTTGTGTTCTGTCTTCTAGGATGACACTTTGGGATGCATAGAAGGCAGAGTTCAGTGGTCTTTGCGACAGGACTCACTTTCATGGGCTATGTAGCATTACAAAAGACTGAACACCCACTATGTGCAAACTTGATAGGTGAAAAGTGATATGTTCCACAAACGTGTTTTGAAGTTATATAAGTGGCGTCCTAGGAATAGTACGAGTTAGACAGAGGGCTGAACGGGGAGTGTCCAGTGGAAGCAAAAAGCATCATTACCCAGGGAAATTCTGTGTTTCCTCCTTAGTCCTCTCATAGTCTGGCATGCAGTCAAACTGATGTTCCCCAAGGACCAATCTAGTCAACTGTTAAGCTTGCCAAATCATTCAAATAAATACGTATGTTTGAATTTTAATTTCAGACGTGCAAGAATTTTAATAAGTATGGTTCAAATATTTTATACTAAATACTGATAAGTTATTTTTCTGCCAGTCAGATGAGCTAATTCAAGCCAGATTAAAATAAAATTTAATTTGGTTTTATTTTATATTTTATCTTATAACTCTACCTTGGTAATACTACTAGGTATTCAAATCCTGGTTTGTTAGAAGCATAATTCAACATTTTTATTTCTTCCCTACTAATATCAACGTATGTTGAATAATTGAGTATAATTTTTCTCTCTAAATGAAAATTAACTTTGCGATATCATATACTGTTTTAAAAACTGAGATATGTATATAACCTACTTCTTAAAAATTAGTTTTAAGCTTTTAAGTTAAAATTTTAATTAAATAGTGGTTATAGAAAAATAAATACAAATAAATAGTATAAAATGCTAATAGTCCTTTTTGGAAATAACTTTCTATTATAATTTTCCTTTTTTATTTAAATATATTGACATATATCTTTGCATTATATATCTTTGTAAAGTCAAATAATTTGAAATTTTTTTTGTGTGATGATAATGGACTTTTGGAAATCAATTGGCAGTATTTGGATAGCAAACATCAGCGAGTTAAAAAAACAAATATAAAAGCTTTTCACAAAAATTCTTTCTTCCTTTGAAGAGTGAGAGTAAGGGCTCTTATCTTGCCTAGTAGATCGACCATGAAGATGTCAGGCTCCCGCATGGCACGGGCATGAGGAGGACGTCTGAGACTCCTGCATGGCACAGGAATGACTGAGTCCAAGATTTCTGAACTGATATAACGTGACTCATCTCATCATTGTGAGATATAACTGAGAAAGCACATAAAAGAAAATCTCTTGGCTGACTGATGACGTGCGTCCTTGTGGTCTGTTAAAAATGAAATAAGTATGTATTTTAGTAGGAATACATGCCAAATAGCTCTGCTATATTTTCCTTCAGTTTGTACAAGACAAATACTAGATTTTCTTTCGGGAGAAGTAGAAAACAAAACAAAACAAAACAAAACAAAACAAAACACATACATACATCCTTTTATGTTGGGGTTAGGTTTTGCTGTTGTTCAATTTGATACAAACCAGGGTCATCTGGGAAGAGGGAACTTTAACAGAGAAAACACTTCCGCCAGATTGACTGTACACAAATGTGTAGGGCATTTTCTTAATTAATGATGGATGTAGGAGGGCCCGGCCCACTGTGGCTAGTGCCACCGCTGGGCAGGTGGTCCTGACTGTGAGCCAGAGAGCCAGCCAGCAAGGAGTGTCCTTCCATAGTCCCTGTTTCAACTCTTGCTTTCCACGACCTGATGTTAGTGCCTGCCCTGCTTCCCTCAGTGACAGATTATAAGGTATATGATGGAAAAATATAAATAAAAACAAAAACAACTCCCCAACCCCCCAAAGAAAACCCTATCCTTTCTTTCTCAAGTTGGTTTTGGTCATGGTGATTATCAAAGCAATAGAAAGTTGACTTACAATCTTTAAAACTTGTGAGAGGCCGAAAGAGAGATACAAGCCCTTCGCAGCTTTTTATATGTGAATGGTTTCCTTTATGAAATAAGTTAGAATAGGCAAAAGCCAAAGACACCAACAAAAACAAACAAAGTTCTAAACTAAAACAAACAAACAAACACACAACAACAACCCCAGAGCAATGATTCAGCTGTTTGACCAAATTCAGATTTTCAGACTTTGTTCATCTCCCCAAATGCTATTCCACTCATCAGTCAATACACATTTAAGGAAAATAAAAAAAGCTGCAAATGATCACAGAGGTCCTTAGGGGACACTGGTGTGGCTCTTTACTGACAATTGGTCACTGCCTAAAGATGAAGTGATACTGGTATTCAACATGCTTTATTTTTATTGCTAATATCAGGAGGTTTATTTATTAATTCAATATACGTTCAGTAAGTATAGTGCTATGAATCAGAGGAAGAGAGACATAGTGCCCTATCTTGGGAAGCTTACACATTGGCACAAGGCTGAAATTTAACAAGTTATGTATACTGAAGAGTGGAGACTGGAGCCGAAGGCTAGAGAGGAAGCTGTTGAAAACAACTGTAAAGCAAACATTTTAATTTATGTTTAGACCACAGAAGCAATCACAGGAAATTTCCATCTGGCCCTGGAGGTTTCAGCTCTGCCCCCCTTATTTGCATACAGGAAACAAACAAACAAATGAGACAGATAAAAGAAAATGAACAAATCCTCTAGAAGCTTCCATTAGACGGTTTGAAAACACACAGGGTTCTATTGTGTTTGTCGTTTAAGGACTGATGGTGGAAATGGAGGCATCTCAGCAGACTGCTGCCCTGTGGACACTGGGTTTGCTGGGTTGCTGTTGGTTGGTTGGTTGGCTAGTTAGTTTGTTTTTGTTGTTGTTGTTGGTAGGTGAGTTTGTTTTTGTTGTTGGTAGTGGTTGGTTGGTTGGCTAGTTTGTTTTTGTTGTTGTTTGTGTTGTTGTTGGTTGGTTGGTTAGTTTGTTTTTGTTGGTGGTGATAGTTGGTTGGTTGTTGTTGTTGCCCCCACCTGTTTTCATTGCCTCACTTGGGAGACGCCAGGAGATCTCCAGGAAGGCTAATAGTTGACATTTATACATTTATAAGACCCAGCACCCCTTGCTTCTTTTCTTTTATTTTCTGTTCATTTAAATTCAATGTGGTTTCTAGTAGATATGATCTGTGCACTGGCTATGTGACCATAAAGTACAGTGCTGGTCTCTTCGTCTGTTCCAAGCTAAGAAACAGATGCTACTTTTTTCTCTTCTTCAGCTAAAGAAATTAAGATATGAAGAAAAGAAAGAACATGCCCCAGGTTATGGTGCTGCTCAGACAAGACAACCCCAAAGCCAAATAGTTCAAGGGCAGAACCTTCCATTGCCTGCTTAGTCATTTATATCATTCAGGGCATCTTGAAAGGCCCCTCCACTGTGACTGTAATCTATTTTTTTCTTAAAGAGGGGAGGGACAATTTCTTAGGAATTTAAATCCTTTGCTTGGAACAATTTTTATGTCATTTTATGTTGAACCAACCCATCAGAAAACATTAAATAAATGTCAACTTGCAGTAAATAACACCCAACTGGTTCTAGTCAATGTGAACTCAGAAGCACTGACAGGGTCCATGATCCGTGTTTTGTTTTTGTTTGTTTTGTTTTGTTTTGTTTTGTTTTTTTTAGTTAAAAAAATACTTGGACCTTCATATAACCCCTGCTACAACTTTTTGTGCAGCTACTTCAGCCAGTGATTTTCTGAGTATAATACTCTCTCTCTCTCTCTCTCTCTTCATATGTATATGTATATGTATATGTATATGTGTATGTGTATGTGTATGTGTATGTGTATGTGTATGTGTATGTGTATGTGTATGTGTATGTGTATATGATGTATATGTATATGTATATATATATGTATATATGTATGTGTATGTATGTGTATATATGTGTATGTATGTGTATATATGTGTGTGTATATATATACACACACATATATATTTTAATGCTCACTCACACATGTGCTTGCCCTTCACATCAGATCATCCACTGCCCTGACCACGAGTAGTGGCACCGTTGGTTTATGGGTTTGGACCCAACAGTGCCATTTATTACTGGGGAAGAGCCAAAGCATGTTAGCCTTGGGCTGATACTGATCAAAATGATTCTTTCAAGAGTTTATTGCTGTGACACCCATTGTCTCTGAACTGTTGCACAGATACCAAATTGTTTAACATGAGAAAAATAGACTGGTTTGTGAGGAAGATGGTTGAGTAGAAGCTGCCTCTATGTGTGGGCTGGGGAAGAAGAGGCTGCTTGAGGTAGAGTAGGGCCGGTTCACAAAGGGGAGAGCGGAGGAGTACCAGAGTCACAGCCAGGGAGTGTTAGGACCGCTGGGCATGCGAGAAAAGAACAAAAGAACATGAGTCAAATAAAAGAAGGAAGTGGAGCAAAGCTAAAGTCCTCTGGTGGGAGGAGAAGCCAGGAGCAGCCCAGAGCAGCCCTTGGAGGCTACGGCAGAAACTAGCGCCGCGCCATGGGAGCCCGAAGCTGGGTTCTCCTGGAACACCCTGGAGTGACTAACCTCAAGTGCATGGAAAGCACTGCCACTGCCACTGCCACTGCCCGCCTGCCTGCTGAAGTGACAAGGAAGCCTGCAACACGGCACCGACTCCCAGATGGCCGAAAGTGTCTTCATGTGAGAAATACAGGGGACTGGTAAATGTGCATCCAGGGTCTAGGTGTGGCGAAAGCACCAGTGGAAAGGTTAACTACAAGCACAAGTGAGGATGCAAGGCCCGCTTGGAGCTTTGAACACACACACACACACAAAATCTGCTGTAAAAAGTAGGATTTCAATACACCAGACCCCAGGTTGGATCAGAAAAGAGGGAGATCTGAGGCTGAGAAAATGCCAGAGGAAGCTGAGTCTGACGTAGAATCTGTGCTCTACAGGAGAGTATACTAATGTAACTTGTTTGAATCATCTAGACCATCTTCTATCCGTCTGTAGAGTCAGCTTCAAAAAGGAAGGCAGAGAAAGGGAGCCTGAACAGACTTTAACAGTGTTCGTCACAGTGGGAAGCAATTCTGAGGGGCTAGGGACAGAGAGGGGGCGATACAGATTATTCCTCAGAGACTCTGCTCTTAATTCGAATGTCAGGAACATGAAAAGCTAAGGATATGAAGAAGGTATCTTTACGTTCCCATCCTTACTGGAGTTCAGGTCGTCCCCATATAAACTACACCCTACCACTGCCAGGAATTATGGGATCGTTATTTCATTCACAGCTAACAGCTCACAAACACTTTTATTAGTGTAAAGAAGGAGATGAATTTACAGCCAAAGATTTAGAGATTTCTAATAAGGTAAAGACACCTATCAGAAGCAAGCCTTTTCTATAACTGTGTTTGGACTTTACTCTGTCCTCATTACACATGCGCGTGCGCGCGCGCACACACACACACACACACACACACACACACACACACACTTGTTCATATAATCTAACTCCGGGGAATATACCCTGAAAGAGGCTTGGTGAGCATAGCACTCCAGGGAATATGCAGATCCATGCTCATTGCAGCCTTATTAACAATAGTCAGGCTATGGGATCCAGCATGGGGATCTATCAAACAGATGGACAGATAAAAGAAAATGTGATATATGTGCGCAATGAGAATTATGTATGGATTATGTATGGAATCAGAAGTCAATCATATAACAGGAAATAGATCAAACACAACATATATTTCCTAGCTATAAATATATGTATTTGCTCTATTTATTATTTATTTATTTATTTATTTATTTATTTATTTATTTATTCTATCCACTGAAAAGTTTAAAAGCATGGACAGAGCAACATAAGTAAACATTCATTTGCTCAGATATTGATTTCTAACATCTTTAGAGAGATGGCTGATTCCAAATATATTGGAATAGGAAAGTACAAGATAAACCTATAGTAACTTATTCTGGTAGTTTTCAAAAGACAGAAAGAATAATGGCTGCATGTCATAAGAACCCTGGAGATGTTTGCAGGGCTTCCTACTGACTGTATATATCACTATTTGAGTATCACAATGATGATAGAGGAATACCAAGAAAGATCCAGGAGACCATTTTTATAAAAGTAAATTAAAAATATAATGAGGGATAAGAGAAATGATTTCTGAGAGAATATCAAACAATCAAATGGAAAGTTATCACTTGGCGTTCATCATAATTATATCTAAATCGAGGTAACTCTCTCCAATGTACTTGCCAATTTCACACACACACACACAAAGAGTTAATGGTGATACTTTGGTGGGAAAAAAGTCACTGCAGATGTTAACTGGACTTGAAAAAGGAAAGTTAACATCATTTGTGGTGTGAAAGGAGTATTGCGTGTCCTGTGATGTGTCCCACAAAGAAGGCTAGATGCACTTCCTTTGATATTCCTGCCAAAAATACACAGCTCGTGTTATGTGGTAAAGAAAATCACATGGAGCACATATCATATGTAATGAAAATGTAGTGTTTTTAAAAGTCAGTGATATGGAATAGCAAAGAAACACAAGAAAATTTCCCTTGATTGATCAGTGCTAAAAAGCTGTGCAATTAGGAAGATTGTGTTTTTCTTGACTGAACGTGAACAAGAAAGCAAAATTTGAATGAGGTTGATAGCTAGAGTGATACCTGTTTTAAAATTTATTTTTTATTAAAATTTTCATGCAATATGTTTTCATTGTGAAGTGGAAATTTCTGGTTTTTGGAAGCTTAGTTATGACATGTGATGTTTTGCTGAAGCAGACACGTGATGTTTAGAAAGGGTATAAATATGACCCCACAGACAGTGGGAGGAAGCTCAGGCATTGGCTCAACTCGCTCTGACTCTTTGCTGACAAGGATCTGGCACTGGTTGACTTGTGGTGACTTTGCAGATACTAACTCACCAAAGAACCTCTCCTGATATTTCAGAGGCTTCTTGCCACTTCCACGGACTCAGCAGATTAGTGGGGCCTCTCATTTTTTTTTTTTTCTGGATGGAACAGCCATTGCTGATTTGTGAGCAGTGATTACCAAGTAAACTGGACTGGAGTTGCTGATTCGTGTTGGTGTTTTGCTAGTGAACTGCTGGTATCCTGACAATGAAGATTGGAATAGCCCCAAAGAACTATTCCTAAACAGATCCACAATCCCTGTTTCCTATCAACCTTTCTTTTCCACTACCTCTGGTGGGTGGTGGGCTAGGAGGGAGGTTGAAGTGTTTAAGAACCCTTATTAAAGTAGGTATTGAAAAAACTCTAAAGCCTTCACACTCATATTATTTTTCCACCTCCAACTTCTTTCAAATCTTCTCTTAGCACCATACTTACCCAACTTCATGCATTCTCTGTCATTCTCAAAAGAGAAAGAAAAGAGAAAACTAAAACAGAGAGAGAGAGAAGAGAGAGAGAGAGAGAGAGAGAGAGAGAGAGAGAAGAAAGAAAGGAAGAAAGAAAGAAAGAAAGAAAGAAAGAAAGAAAGGAAGGAAGGAAGGAAGAAAACACTAGTAAGACAATACCAAAACAGAAAAGAAAGTTCCCCCCATGTTTTGTGTTTTCTAACTACCCCTGGGCTTGAGGCCTGTCATGGGGTGTGGCTGATAGACACAGTGACACTCCATTGGAGAAAACTGATTTTCCCAGAAGGTATCAACTATAAATAGCTCTTGGTTAGGGGTGTCCACTTCTCCCTCCGCGTGCTTTTCTTGATTTGGATAGTTATTTGCATGTATGGTATGGGGCATCATACCTAAAATTTGCTCTCTAAATGCCTGTAACTTTTCTGTCAGGGAGGGGTGGTGGGATTATTCCAAATCAAGGAAAGGCACAAAGTTAGAACATAATTCTCATTAACATGGTAACAGGATGAGGGAAAAGGAAGGAAGACATCTGCATGTCAATGAAGAGGACAATATTTTAGAATCTGAATTTCCATTTTTGGTTGTAATTATACTATGTCACTTATTACAGTAGGTATAATCCCAATACTTATTCCCCAAACAACTTGACTTAAGGCAAAACAGAAACAGCACGGATGGTTTAACTTCAATGTTTGCAAAAGTTTTCCTCAGTAAATTAAAATTTCCCATAGACACGGAATGCTCCATCAGGACCACCTATATGCAGCTCAAAAAAGACAAACTGTAGGCGCAAATGTCCCTCCAGCAAATGATAAACACATGGATCTACCAAGGGACATTTTCATAATGCTGTAACTCTAGACTTCTTCATGGGCTGAGAAAAATATCTTTTTGAAATATCTCTGGAACTGTTTAACATCAAGAATGAATGGGCTTGTGTGAAGCATTTATGGAATGCTGGCTGTCAAAGACACAAAGACGCATCCTTGTGACTCTGCTTCTGAATTCGTCCTCATGACCTAGTAGACTTTAATCCACTAGCGGCCACCTTTATAGATATTGCCGCCTTCTGTTCTTGGTTCATATATATTTCTAGTTGACCTGCTAATTTCCCACTCATTATAAAAGGCAAAGAGAATCCAGCAGTGAATCTTTCTTTGAGTCTCTACATCCTTCTTTTTTCACTTATATTTAATTTTGTATGACTTTATCAATACTTCCTAGTCACTTTCATTTAAATTGACTAAACATCAGGGCTTATAAAGTTAATATCATGCTAGAAGCTACAACTGTCACACCTTCACCTACACATGACTGCTGATGCGCTGCTCATCTCAAAAATAAAGAGATGAGATAAAAGGAATGCCTTCCTCACCGCTTCCTTTGTCATTTCAGGAAATGTATCCTTTGTTTGATTGGCCAGAAGGCTCTCATGAATTTCTTAACCAAAACTTAACTAAGGAAGATTTAGAAATATTATTGAGGCATCACAGGAAAAAAAAAAGTTCTGTTTATGCAACCATCCGAATTAAGTGAGATGAATTAAACAGAATTTTGAGGAAATTGGAGAATTTCTCACTTATTGTTTTTTATTTATATTAACATCATGCATATCGATGTGATGGATACTTATTTATTCTTCTGTCTGTTGGGAACAATTCCCGCCTTAGTGTTACACCCTACCTTACTGGCACTGAACATGATGAGCAAAGGAGTTTATGACACTGTATATTGTATCCTACTAACCCACATGTAATTGACTCACGAGTGGCTTCTGTGTCATTGAGGTCATCAGGCTATAGAATGACTCTACTTTTGAGACTTCTGGGGGGGGGGGGCGCGGGGAGAGAAAGTCATTTGAAATCTTTCTAAATACAATTGAAATCCCAGGAGTTCATCACCAGAGCTTGGCACTCACTCTCAGTTAAGCCATAGGAGGAGTTAGATGTAGCTTGAAACAGGCTAATTCAGGACAAACCCAGAACACCTTACTTCCCACACTAGGAGCTAGCAGAGCAGGATGGAGGTTACCCAGGGAGCAGTAGCATTGAGTGGCTAACAGCAGCCACCACAAAGCTTTCTTTCCTCTAGACCTCTGCTGTGGCAGGCAGCATGATGGAACTGAATTGTCTGCCACTTATAACTAATGTCCTAGGTGCAGTCATTTATTCAGTTATGCGGGTGATGCCTGTAGGGCCAACAGTGGCATCTTCCTGTAAGCCTATGTATCTACTTTGTAACGATGTTCTGCATCTTCCGGTGATGTAAGTGGACAACTCAGAGATGGCTGTTTTCTGTTATGTGTCTACTTTGTAACTATGTTCTGCTCTCTTCTGTTAGTAGTTCTCACCGTGGGATGTGCTTCTGATAGCTAATGAGTATGTGCCACCCGCTTTCCCCTCATCCTCAAGGACCTTCATAAAGGGAACTGTGTGTTGAGTCTTGGTTCACCTCTTTACAGCCACAGGAAAGAATTTCCTGACTTACGTGAATTTTTTTGTTCAGTTTCCTTATTAAGAAGGACAGTGCTATTCCATGCTCCATTTAAAGCAGTTTCCCTGAGCTGACCAATATAATCCTACCAGCCTTATTCTACAAGCTGTTATCCCCTGCTTTATTTTATTTGTGCTGCTACATCTACAGTGAAATGCCCAAGGACTGGGGAACTTATTAAGTCTATCACTCAGTGTAGGAGATGAAAGAACTGGCTGGTGTTTGGTCTGGTGAGACTCTCACTTGTTGGTTTCTTACAAAACACAGAGGCTTGTGGCCTCTTTTGCACATTTGCATGGACTTCAATGCTAGAATATGGGGGAGGAGTAGTCAACTGCTGATGGCCTTCTGCTTAACATCATCCCATTGGCAACATCTCAATTTTGTGATTTCTCTATCAAACAGGCTGAGAAACAGAGACATAAAAGAGTTGGTAAGTCACACAAGGTCACAAAGATGGGAGTTGGAATCAAAGCAAGACAGGTAAAACTCTCTCTCTCTCTCTCTCTCTCTCTGTCTCTCTCTTTCTCTCTCCCCCTCTGTGTGCTCTCCCTCTCCCTCTGTGTGCTCTCTCTCCCTCTGTGCTCTCTCTCTCTCTCTCTCTCTCTCTCTCTCTCTCTCTCTCTCTGTCTCTCTCTCTCTTTCTCTCTCTCCCCCTCTGTGTGCTCTCCCTCTCCCTCTGTGTGCTCTCTCTCCCTCTGTGCTCTCTCTCCCTCTGTGTGCTCTCTCTCCCTCTGTGCTCTCTCTCTCTCTCTCTCTCTGTCTCTCTCTTTCTCTCTCCCCCTCTGTGTGCTCTCCCTCTCCCTCTGTGTGCTCTCTCTCCCTCTGTGCTCTCTCTCCCTCTGTGCTCTCTCTCCCTCTGTGCTCTCTCTCTCTCTCTCTCTCTCTCTCTTTCTCTCTCTGTATACAGTGCAGGTGTACACATACTACAATGCAAATAGGAAGGTCAGAAGACCTGGGTCACTGTTTGTTTTCAGTCTGTTGAATCAGGGCCTCTCTTGTTTCTGCTACACTGTATACTCTAGGGTAGCTGCCCTACAACTCTCTTGGTGATTCTCTTGTCTCTGATCTTATCATAGGAGTGCCGGGGTTACAGATGTGGCCACTGCATTCAGTATGTATGTATGTATGTATGTATGTATGTATGTATGTATGTATGTATTTATAATTTAAGCTGGGGTGGGAATAGTTCAAGTTTGGGTTAGCAAGCTTGCCCAGCAAGTGATTTTGGCCACTAAAGCCAGCTTAAATCCTCCCTAGTAATGACTACTTTAAATGGCCATATAACTTTTTCTCAAAACACTTGATCACCAGACACTTCCTCAGACAAAAATTGAAGCAAGATCATACTTAGTGTGGTTCATCGCTGCCTTCTCAACCATTGATATAATGTTATCTTCTCACTAAGGCTGAATGAGTCTGTGTTAAATCAAAGAGAAGGAAGAGGCGAAAAGGAGACAAAGTAAAAAGAAAGACAAGATAGTAATATCTGACCAAGGCTCAGAGAGGAAACTTAAGGCAAGTAATCAGAGAGAACGATTTCAATTATGTCAGTGACTTTTCTGCTCAGTTCTAAGAAGCTAAATTTGCCAGAAAAATGAATGCCACTGTTTATATCAATGCATATATGTTCCCATCTTAAAGAGTGAGGGAAACTAAAAGAATCATAGTAATAACATAACCATACACTTATAGTAAAAATCTACATCACAAGTTGCAAAAGCTAAAGGTGGATAGGTTCCTTAGATACATGTGAGCTATAAAGAACTACACCAACAAGGTACAGAGAAATAGGTCTATAGCAAGTAAAGAAATAGAAGCAGTAATACAAAGTTTCCCCTCAAAACAAAAGCCAGGACTGAATGGATTTACTTCCAAATTGTACCAAACCTCATACTATAAGATAAAGCAGGAAGAGCTCATTCTATGAGCCCAATTGTATTGGTCAGGGTTCTCTTGAGTCTCAGAACTTATGAAATGTCTCTATGTTAAGGAATTTACTGTAATGACTTATAGTCTATAGTCCAACTAACCAACAATGGACAGCTGTGGATGGGAACTCCAAGAATCTAGTAGTTGCTCAGTCCCATGAGGCTAGTTGTTTCAGCTGGTCTTCTGTAGAAGCTGGAATCCTGAAGAAGTAGGCTCCAACAGATGTACTGGCAAGTAAGAGCAAGCAGGTGACGAAGAGTGAGTCTTCCTTCTTCCAATGTCCTTATGTAGGCCTCCAGCAGAAGGTGTGGCCCAGGTTACCTCCATACCTGGATCTGGAACTTGCTTTGTCCCAGGCTGTCCTTGAACTCAGAGATTTGCTTGCCTCGCTCTCCTGGAATTAAAGACATGTACTAACTTGCCTGGGCCTAAGATTTTCATGGCCACTATGCCCCAGTACCTCCATATCAAGATCCAGGTCAGAAACCTGTGTCTCCCAGCCTCAAGATCTGGATCACAGGTGTGCCCTCCATTTCTGGATTGTAGTTTATTGCAGATGTAGTCAAGTGGGCAACCAGGACTAGCCATCACACCAATATTAAACTGAAAATAAAAATCAGATAAGGACACAGAGACAAAAGATTATAGACCAACTGTCCTCTTAAACATAAGCAAACACACACACACACAAATCTCAATAGAATAATTGCAACCCAATTTCAAGAATACACTAATGTCATAATTGACAACCAAGTTAGCTGCGTCCCAAGAATAAAACTTGGTTCAATATTTATAAACTAATACATACAATAAAGCATAAACAGGCAAGGACAGAGATCACACGGTCATCTCAGTAGATGCAGGAAAGGCCTTTGACAAAGTTCCAAATCCATTCATGATAAACAATCATGAAGAAACTACAAATAGAAAGACTATGCTTCAATATAATGAAGACCTCATCGCCAACATTATAATAAAAGAGAAAAACAGAGACCATTTTCTCTAGAATCACTAATGAGCCCAACTAGTATTCTAGAGGCTATGCCATTAAAGAAAGTGACACTCCCTCCTCCAGCAACTAGTAACCTTTAACAGCCACTAAATCACCAGGAAGGGGGTCCAGGAGCCTCCTTTATACTGTGGGATGCTAAGAGGCTCACTCTAGTGCAGGGAGCCATGGCTGTTGGGTACCACATCTGGGTGGCAGCATTTCATGGCACTCTTCCACATTCTCCAGCTCTCAAATCTTTCTTGCCCTCTCTTCTGTGATGTTCCCTAAGGCCTTGGGAGAGGAATATACAGATTTTTTTTAAAATCATAATAAATAAAATATTTTTCATAGCAACAAAAAAGGAAGCAAAAAGAAGTCGTGTAAGTATCTGCTCACCCGGTAATGAATTTGAGTCTAGGATCTTTAGAACTCAAATTTCACGTACCAAACCGTCATCCAACAAGGAGATAGGTCATGAACTGAATATGTGTATCCAGATGGGAGTAAGTATATGGGTCTAGAGACTAGAGAGGGACCTATGTGATTAGAAAAAAAAAATGGAGGCTTTAACAAGAGATTAGGGAAGACAATATAACCAAACAGAAGGGGATTCTGGGACAAAAGTGTACAGTGGGGGAGTGGGCAGTCAGTCAGGTAGGAAAATAAGAGGCAAGAGAATCAATCAAAATGAAATATATATGGAAAATATCCCATATGGAGACCTATTTGTTCTGTAAACTAATTTCCAAAAAATTAAAATTTAAAAGAAAATACAAATGTTCAATAAATGTTTTTTAAGTGTTATCAGAGAAATGCAAATTAAAATTGCTTTGAGATTCCATCTCCACCTTAGGTAGAATGGCCGTCACCAAGGAAGCCACCGAGGAATGCAGGTTAGGATGTGGGAAAGAGACAGACCCAGCATGCACTGCTCGTGGGAGTGTAGACTGGGGTGGTCATGGAGTAAATCAGTATGGTGAGTCCTCCAATGGAACTCCCATATAAGCCATTTAAACTAACCCTGAGTGGGCAGCCAGAGGACACAGCCCAGACACACATGTATAGTCCCACTTACTGCTGCACTACTTACAACAGCTACGAAACAACAAGACTAATGCTCGTCAGCAGATGAATGGACAAGGAAATACAGCACATACACAATGCATTTTTTCACCCATAAGGATGAGACGATTCTGAAACACCAGACTATGGCATTTGCAGAGAAGTGGATAGAAGGGGAAATCTGTATGTTAAGTAAAGTAAGCCAGACTCAGACAAGTCTCTCCCTCCCTCTCATCCTCTTCCCCCTCCCCACCTTCTCTTCCTCTTTCTCCCCTTTCTCTGTCTCTCCTTCTTTCAGTCCTTCTCTGTCTCCTCTCTGTGTCTCTCTGTCTCTCTCCCTGTCTTCCTGTATCCCTGCCTGTTTCTCTGTCGTTCTCTCTGTTTCTTTGTTTCTTTCTTTTCTCTGTTTCTTTCTGTGTCTGCCTGTGCCTCTGTGTCTGTATCTGTGTCTGTTTGTCTCTCTCTCTGTCTGTGTGTTTGTGTCTCTGTCTCTCTGGTGTGTGTGTGTGCGTGTGTGTGTGTGTGTGTGTGTGTGTGTGTGTGTGTGTGAAAGAGGAAGGAGCGTTTGGAAAGGGAAAGTGAGAGGGGACTGTTTGGGAGTGGGAGGGGGTGAGCAGGAGCCTGGGGTTACTTGAGGCAGTGGGGAGAGGGGTGACTGAGAATAAGTACACTGACATAAATGCAGGAGAATGGCAAGACAAAAGCAATTACTTTACATAGTAACTTTAAAAATAACATAATAAATGAATACATCTAAAACGAAACTAATAACCCATACAAGCCTGTTTTTGAGTTTACAGGAATAAAATAAGGGTGAATTTTAAATGAACTGACTGTGGGATCTTTAAGGATTTAGAATAGAGAACAAAACTCTCCCGTGAGGCTTGACAGTAAATCAGAGAGAGAGAAAAGAGAGAGAGAGAGGGAGGGAGGGAGGGAGGGAGAGAGAGAGAGAGAGAGAGAGAGAGAGAGAGAGAGAGAGAGAGAGAGAGCAGTCACTTATTGCCACACAGTTGTAATCATCCTGTGAGTGGGTCCTGAAACTCCATGACTGCGCTACCTTAGCCCTTGTCAGAAAGCAGCCCTCCAGTTCTCCAGAGCATATTCATGGTCCTCCCAAGGTGCATCTGAGGCAGCATCCACCCACAAGCTCACTAGGATTTTAGGGTTCAGCTCTTTGGGGTGGATGATGGCTGCCTTTAGCCATTGCTTCCTCAACAGGCTTCCTCAGCAAGGCAGCTGGCCTTCTAACAAGACAGGAGCCATCTTTTCAACTTCTCAATGTACTTACTAGTTAAAGGAAAGCTACAGTGTCTTTTTCCACACAGTTTCTTACAGTAACGAATGTCAGGAGGTGGAGATCATTGTAGAAATCAGAATAGCTTTTCTATAGGTTAAAAAGACTGCATTTAAAGTATATAGCCTATTCATACTTAACATATTTTGTCTTAGTCAAGACTACATACATATAGTCAGTACATATATTCATGTAACTATATATTCATATACATATGAATATATAATACATATATAATTATAATTATAAGGTCCTCTAACATTCAACAAAAATAGCCCAAATCATAAACTGGAAAGGTAAAAATAAAAAATAGCTATTTTTTTTAACTAAAATGAATGTATATATGCATATAATAACATGTTTTATTTTTTAACTGCAAGATATAAGATGTCACTTATTTATGCCTTCTAAGGGGGTGTTTAATAAATAAATATCATTCAGTTTGTAAGGAGTATGTAATTATGAGCTGATAGGAAGCAAAAATATAGCTTTGGTTAAGGGCAACCAGATCAAGACTAATTTCCAAGCCTGAAAGGCAGAGAACAAATCACTGTAGGAACTACCCCTTAATCCACCCACCCACATCCCACCCACCCCAACCCTGGCTCTCTGCCAGAAGAGAAGGTCTTCCAGTGATCTCTCAACCACTTCCTGCATGTTTGGCAGGAGCAGGAAGGGCCCATGAATATTTCCTGGAACCATGACTTGTAAGTGTTTCACTGAATATTCAGAACGGGACATTCGAAAGGAGACTCTAGGGGGAATGTCCCTTTTAGAAATCCATGGTATGGGTGTCTTATGCTTTTAATCGGCCTGAGGTTGCCTGTGGCTTTGTTTGCCAGCAAGGCCCTATTTTACTTTAAAACATAACAAAACAATTGAATGTCAAATTAAAGGCGGAGAAAGCTGCCAGGACACCCACTGTGAACTACGGATTTTTTTTTTTTTTAAGAGCCAGTTAAACTAGGCTTTGCTTGTGATTCAGGTCGCTGCATGGGGGTGGGGTGGGGGGTAGGGGTGGGAGGAGCACCATGTGGGGTCTCACCAGGAAGTCACCCAAAATGCATGTATTTTATTTTCCTCCCTCTAATTTTGTAGACAGAGGAAAGCAGCTAGAAGGGCAATGGCAGAGTCAAAGAAGGCAGAGGTAGAGAAACAAAACTAAAACAAAACAAAACCCACCGAGAGACCGAGAGACCGAGAGACCGAGAGACCGAGAGACCGAGAGACCGAGAGACCGAGAGACCGAGAGGCACGTGGAGAGACTTCTGGTTGACTGACTTCCCTCTCTCCTAAAGAACCTCCAAACCCCAGGGCACAACAGCCATCCAGGCTCTTGTATTTCCCTCAAAATCTAAGTTTCTGAAAGTACCTAGGGCTATGGACCAGGATTTCATCATGATATGAACATTAACTACTTGTGTGGAACTATATCTGTGTGGAGTTGGCCTCAAATGTATGGGAATCAAGAGGTTGGTCTTACAATCCAATTGTAGGGTCGGAGCAAAGAGGCAGCTAGCGTAACATCTCTGTACCATCATCCCTTGGTCAACAGAAGAGTTATATTTTACACGTGTACAGATTACTTTTAAAACGTAACTAGCAACCATCTATAAAACAAGAAATGTGTGTATGACCTAGCATCACTTAAACACCTCAGTTTAGGAGAACAGGGACAGAGTAAATGGGTATGGTTTGAACAACCTGTTTATACAGAGATGCAAACGGCCCTGGAAGTCAGCAGCCCAGCTATGGATCTGACAGGAGTAATTTCTACACACAATATTTCCAGACACAATCTCATGACTCTTGATATGGGCTACTTTTCTGTGTAGAGGTGTTTTGCTACATGCATGGACAATCACTATGTGAACATGTGAATGCCTGGTGTCTGGGAAGTCAGAGGCATTGGGTCCCGAGGACTGGAGTTAGGGATGGTTGTGAGCAACTCTGTGGACCGGGTACAGGGCACTGAATTCTCCCAGGTCAACAAGTTCATCTTGCCAGACCCTTGGTTTCTCTTTTTCTAAGCTGTGCATTTCATTTTATGAGACTGAAGTTTGAATTCTGAAAAGGCTACCATTTGAGTTCCAGAGTCCGCCTTAGCTAAGCGTTTGGAGACACACTTGTAGGAAAATGCTTAGAACGAGACAATGATAATGATCCTAAATCTATTTTTCCAATTTAACTTCCTCTCAAATGCCAGGCAAAATCCTTTCCATCCTTATAGTATATCCTTATATAGTTCAGTTGAATTCGTACATCATTCAGGTCACAAAAGGCAATAACATCCAAAGCCTTAGTTGACGGATGCAGAGGAGAGTACAGCTATGCCCTAAGTTATTATCCCTATTCTCCAAATGTAATGGATGTGTATTAATCAGATATGGTTAAATATCTGCTGGGAAGAAGACAGAAATAAGAATTTTCTCCAATGTCAACCATAATCCAGGGCAGGTTTCATGTGCAGGAGTAGTTGACCAGTGTAAAACAAACTCCATTTTATTCCCCCTTGGTTTGGTTTAGATTTTTGTTGTTGTTTTTGCCTTTGTTTTTGTTTGTTTTGTTTTGAGAAGGAAAGAACATGATGTTGGGTGGGGAGGGAGATGGTAAGGCTCTCAGAGAAATTGGATGGAGCAGCAATGTGATCAAAATCTATTGTATGAAAAATTTTAAAATAAAAAATGAATGAACCAAAATAATTCTGGCTTCTAGAGAGAAGAATGGAGGAACCACAAAAAAAAAAAAAAAAAAAAAAAAAAGGTCATTCCGTCATTCCTCAGTACTATAATTTGGACCTTCAATGGATATCCTCAGAGCACCCCTGCTCTGACTACCTAGATGGTTGAAATTATAAGGTTGTCATCAGAGGGATGTCTAAACCAAGTTAGATAGTTAAGCATGTGCCCCTGCAGGTAGTGATGATACCAGGCTCTCTCTCTCCTCTCTCTAGTTCTTGGTGGCCACTAAATGAGCAGCTACTTCAGTGCTCACTTACTCCTGTGGTGATCTAGCATATGCCCAAGAGGTCACAGACAAACCCTCGTTTTCTATGCCAGTTGTCTCAGATCCTCCTCATGATGGTGGAAAGCCATCATATTCCATATTGCAAAAGAAACTTGAATCTGATGCAAATTTAGAGACAGGATTGAAAAAATTGACATTTGAACAGTTAAGTTGCTAACCCAGTAATTGGGTCAGAAAAGCCAGGACTAGAACCCAGCACCTGAATTCTGGTGTGGTAAGTTCCCATTCTGTACTTTCATTTGTTCTGAGAGATGGCTCAGCCGTTAAAGGCTAGGCTCACAATCAAGTTTTAATACTTAATGAATGGACAGCTAAGTAATTTTGTACTAAGGCTCAGAGATTAAAACTTACTAATGAGTGAAAAATAATTCAGTATTTTTGGATTCAATGTATACTTGATATATAATTATGTAAAATAAGGCATTATAGTCACAAAATACAGTAGATACTAATTTATGAATGAGGACATCTTGAAGCTATCAGTTATACATCTACAAAACTTAGTTCTGAGACTAAAATGCTAAGTTAAACTAGCCGTATCCCTGAGATAAATTTTTATGTACAATTGACCCTTGAACAACACAGGACTGCACTGTGTGGGTCCACTTATACAAGAATTTGGCTTTTGAAGCTTTATTGCAAATTTGGAAAAGTTTACATATGGACTTCAAAATCCAGAAATAGTTTAAAAGTTAAAACAATATTTCTTGAATACATAAAATACATGTAGAAAGTTTATACTGTCACATATGAATACAAAATAAAACCATATCTATTATAAAAATTAAAATTTATACAAATGTAGACAACATACAGCACAATATATGGTAGAGAGAAGCAAACACAAACATAGCATTGATTATAACTATCAAATTAACTACAGTACATGCTACCTCTGTGATAATTTTGTAGGCATTAAGTATTGCTAATGTTATTTCAAGGTTATGTTATCTGAAAACACTCTGTGATGCTAATCATGTCCCTAGCAATTGCTCTCTCTCTTTTTCTCATCATAGTAAAGTCTGGGGCTAAGGTATAGTTTGGCTGGTAGAGTGCTTGCTAGCATGCTTTGCTGATCTCCATAAACTGTGTTAGATGTGGTGGAACAGCCAGTAATCTTAGTACTTGAGAGGTAAGGGCAGGAAGGTCAGAAGGTCAAGGTCACCCTTCCTTACATAATGAGTTTGAGGCCACGTTGGGCTATATGAGACTCTTATCCAAAGTGTAAAAAAATAAATTCTTTAAATTCTCTCATCTTTTTCTCCCTGTATATAATACATGTAATGCACAGAATATATGGTTCCTCTTTCAGTCACCAGCACTTGCTTGTAGTTAAGTTTTTGGGGCAACAAAAGATATGCTCATAATTTTTAATACCTGGATGTCAGCGTCCCTTGTCCCACATTGCTTAATGGACAACTATTATTTTATGATTTTTTTTTATGATGTGAATGTGTGTGTGTGTGTGTGTGTGTGTGTGCACGTGAATACCTGTACATAGTACAGAAAAGGGTGTTGGATCCCCTGGAGCTGTAGTTACAGGCAGTTTGAGCAGCTCAATATAGATGTTGGAAATAAACTCAGGTTCTTTGCAAGAGCAGAACTTTCTTCATTGCGGAGTCACCTCTCCATGCCTGGGCAGCTGTATTTCTAAATGTAATCACATAACCTTTTGTCACAAAATATCCAATAGGGCCAGTCTAGATGTGTGACTCATTGCCACAATTCTCTCAAGCCTATCTTACAAAAACATATTAAGGGTTATCCTCAAAAGTAAGAGAATACTTTCCCAAAATAATCAACGAGAAAATACAAAGTAAGATTGCCTTTTTTGAGCTTTGAGACAACCTGATGACAATTTCACACAGCAAACTTAAATACATTGCCTCTTCAATATTTGATATTCATGTAAATATAAATAAAAACAGTAAAAAGAATAACTAGAACCATAATTAAAATCCCATTATGGCACAATTAAAATTCTATTGTTGATTTCAATTATAGCTACTGATTGAATGGCCCACCCCCTTTTATTAATGACCAATGTATGGTAATGATCTTGTTGTATTTGAATTCCCCAAAATATGTTTGCATTTAGCAGACTTTTCTTTTTGTAACATAGTCAAAACTTTCCAACAATATTATTCACCAAGGGATTATTCAAACAAACCATCAATTCAGCTCTTACTGGATGCGTACATAGTAGTTCTGTAAAGTGAAGACTTTTTAGAGAAGTATTTCTCAAATAAACTTTGAGATCATTGGTGACAAAGTGTCAATGCACAAGGCATTCCTCTTACTTTTATTGTTTTCTTCAAACTCTCTCAGTAGATTGTTAAGAATACTTGACCTCAATTATTTGAGCCCGAATTAACCTCCCTTTCTTCAGTGCTTCCATTTTAAACATAATGAGCCTGTGATGATGCAGACAGACTGTCCTTGCCACAGGAGCTAGAGGGTTGGAGAGGTGAGTGCTGTTCTTTCAATCCGGTAGCTGTTCTGAGGAGCTAGAAGTTTGGTGGCAATTGGTGTCATTTGCTGGCAGTTGCCAACCAACTGTGCATTGTCTTGTGGAGAGTGACAGTTCAGGGTAGTGGGAGGAGCGTTTTATACATAAAGCAAAGTCTTATAGCCCTAGATGATCAAAGCCTCAGGCACACAGGTGAGAACTGTTCACTTAGAGGGTCATCTATGGAAGTCATCAAGGGGACTTACAAAGCTTGCTAATTCCATTTGAGATTCAACACTAACCCAGAAAAAAATATAGAAACTAAAAAGGGGCCCTGTTAAGAGAAAGTGTCACATTTGGCTTCTTTCTGAAGCAGTTTTCAGCACTGTGGCCACATTGCCTGATGAGACAGGCCCAATACTCTGCTCTTCAAGAGAGGATAAATTCCTAAGCGGAATGGAGATGAAAATTACAAAAGGAAATCTGGAAATCACGTGTCTGATTACTTAGACGAGATTCCAAAATATGGCAGAAGGGTTTTCCATAAAAAGTGTGACATAGACTAAGATGAGAGTGAGAAATCAAAGTCTGTAGAGAGTAAAGGCAGAAAAGAAAGCAGTTTGGGCTGAGATTTATCAAAACACACACATAAAACTTTTATGAAATATTTGTTGAATGAATGAACGAATGATTAAGAAACACAATTCCAGGTTCTAAGAAGCCTGGTGTTCATCTAAGAAGACCCACATGCTGGGGGGAGGGTTGTTAGTGATACACACTGGCTATGTTGTTTCTGAGGCATATGTCCAAGATATGCTAACTCACTGCTGCTGTCCAGTCTTGGTTCATCTGGGAAACAGTCCCTCCAGTAGAACCCAGGGAGAAAATCAAAGGAATAGCTATAGAGTTTCCAGTAATGCATAAAATATATACCAAATTCAAACAGGAATTATAAAAGACACAGATATTCCTATTCTCAGAGCCTCATGTACCAGCAGACAGTTCATAGAAAACTAATGTGAATTTGTTATTCATAGCACAGGGTGTAAAGTACTGATTAATGATAAAACATTAACAATTACATAATGTTATGTAGGTATTATTGAATAAGAACAGAATATTTTGTGGGGAAGGGAGTAGATTGTATCTAAGACTTAACTTAGTCCTAAGATATATAAAGATATATAAAATAATGTTTTCTAACACCAAATAAGAAATTAATAAGCATTTTCCAAATAAGCAAATGAGGAAGAAATAAAACAATTGAGACACAGAAAATGTAGACAATACAGCTAGAAAGAAATAAATTTAGATGACAAAAAATTCAAAATATTGTGAAAAAATTTTATGTTAAAAAATTTTGACAAAAGTGAAATGTAATGAAGTCCTAAAGATAAAACAGGACTGTTAGACATTTGACATTAAAATACATGAAATAACTCAAAGGAAAATGAAATGCATTTTAAAGTATAGGATAATTGTAAATTAAGAATTAAACAAAGGACAGAAAAAACATAGCTAGTCACAGACAAGTCATGCAGGTCCACCGGGAATTTCTAGGGACAGTCGAACTTCCTGGACTAACTGTTTCCAGCTGAGGCAGCTGGCATTCATTGTTCCATGGCAGGGAACAAAGGAGGGGGGATCCATATGCTGTCCTTATGTGCGTCACCTTATGCTGGGACATGAAATCTCATATCTCATCCACCATATCTCCCTGCTTCCCCTATCCTTAGAAAGCATTATAGAGCTCTGGGGGTATCCTGGATTTCTACCTGCAGGTAGATGCAAAGCAGGTTGAGCCATCACCCCCATCCTATCTATCATCTGCCACAGCTGTACCAGAATGTTGTCCTCAGATCCCTAAAGTGTTAATACGCACTGTCCTAGGGTTCATGACGAGGGAAAGTGAAGCATGAAGAAAATCACTGTGGTGAGAAGAAACACTGCAATGACACATGCTATATGTGCACAGGAAGAACTGGACCAAACTACACACTGTACGTGGAGATTACAACTGAAGATACTAAACTAAAACCAGAGAAGAGGAGGAGGGGGACACAGGAGGAGGAGGAGGAGGAGGAGGAGGAGGAGGAGGAGGAGGAGGAGGAGGAGAACACACCTAATATAAATGGAAAGATATGGACTAGGAAGACAGCTAAGCAGTTAAGAGCATTTCCTACTCTTGCAGAGGACTTGTGCTTGGATCCCAACACCCACGTGGCTAATCATCAATAATTGCTTGTTACTCTACTTCCAGGGTATCTTGTGCTCTCTCTGGTGTGCGAGACACACCTGTGGTATACGTACCTACAAGCAGCAAACACTCATGTATACAAACAATCTGTTAGAAAGAAGGAAATAGAAGGGTACATGGTCTTCATCCACAGCAGCCGTGACGGGCCCCACACAGTTGCCGCACTGGAAGGCTGGAGTCCCTTCTTGCAGCTCTCAGTAGTTTGGGGCTGAGAAGGGTCTTCAGATTTTGCTCATTCGGTGAGGTCAGTTGGCTTGTCATTTGGAATATCTGTCCTTCTAGGGACCTAGTCACATTCAAAGCCCAACCAGAACATCGATGGCCGGGATTTTACTCAGGAGTCTAACATAGCCTCTCGCTCCAGTCTGCAGACTTGGGATCTGAAGGCAGAAACAGATAAAACACTTTTCATTTCCGGTGTGTCTGGTGTTGGGAGCCGTCTGTCAGCTGCCTGAACTGTTCCTTAGTCACCAAGGGCTAACTACCACTGGGAAACTGCGCTTCCCCTGACTCTATCGCCCCTCCTGCCCCCCTCCTGCTGATCAGTAACTCTGCAGTCTTTCAGTCTGGCCTCCTTCCTTATTACTCATATAAGCCGTGCAGTGCCCCGGCTTTCACTCTCACTGGTACCACTAAGCTTCAAATTCTTTTTATGAAATTTTGGAATATTTAAGGCTATTTCAAAACCAATAGCAGCCAGGGAGAGTGAAAGATTAATGTATTAAAAACCCTGAAAAAAAAAATCACATGCCACAAACTCAGCCCCTGAAAGGGCTCTAATGTCCAAGAATTCTTCTTTTAGATCTAGTGTATGTGTGTGTTTCTTTCATATGTGCCTGTGTATCACATGCAGACCTGGTGCCTTCAGACTCTACAAGAGAGCATCCAATTCCTTGGAAGGAGTTATGGGTAACGTGAGTCACCATGTGGGTGTTGGAAACTGAACTTAAAACAAGTGTTCTTAACCACTGAGCCATCTCTTCAGCTTCAATTTTGAGCAAGATTGTTTTAAAGCTAAATGAGAAAGACTGATTATCACATAGGAGAATGGAAGAGTAAGAAAAAGGAGTATAAACAGCTATTTGTAAAAATATTTTTAAAAAAACAGTAAAATTTTATACTGTGAGATTCTAAAATGAAGATGTATTAAGGATCTCTAGGGTCACAGAACTTCAGAATGAAATGAATATTCTATCTCTCTTTCTCTCTCTCACACTCTCTCTCTCTCATATGTATTTATATGTGCATATATCTATGTATATATAGATACACGTGTATACATATATGCATATGTGTGTGTGTGAAGGGAATTTATTGGAATGACATAGGCTGCAGTTCGATTAATCCAACAATGGTCAGATGTTAATGGAAAGTCCAAGAATATAGTAGTTTCTCAGTCCCACGAAGCCGGGTGTCTCAGCTGGTCTTTCAGATAAGCTGGAATCCAGGAAGTAGGCTCCAATGTCAGTGAAGAAAAGGATGTGCTGGCAAAGTAAGGGCAAGCAGGCTAAGGATGAATGAATCTGTCCTTCTTCCACTGTTCTTCTATGGCTTCCAGCAGAAGGTATGGCCCTGATTAAAGATGTGCCTCAAGACCTGGATTAAAGATGTGTGTCATTCCACCTCAAGATCTGAATCAAAAACCTGTGTCTTCCTGCCTTAAGATTCAGGTCTCAGGTGTGCCCTCCATTTCCGGACTGTAGTTCATTCCAGATAGAGTCAAGTTCACAACCAAGACCAGCCATCACAGAAGGGCAACTCAAATTTAGAATCTTTACAGTGCAAACCCATTTGCAAAGGAAGAAACCAGGGGGATACCTAAGCAAAGAAGCTTAAAATAAATCCATAAGGACAAAGTTAAAAAACAGAATGCTCAAAATCATGAACACTGGCAAGTGATGGCTAGATTCCTCCTAAACTTGACAGTAAAATTAAATTACAAGGAAAAATAATAGACGATTATGCCTCATGTAGGAAGAAGCCACTCTAACTGATAGCTTGTAGGGGGAATTGCTGACTTGAGCTCCTTTCAGGAAATCATGTTTGGAATGAGATTACAAACAATGCCAGTAGTAATCTGGTAAGCTATTCACACTCTAGGGAAAAGAATGTATTAACAGAAGGCGATGATTAGTAAACACAGAGCCTAAAATTTAAAGATGTGCACACACAGGATATTCAATGCACCCCTAGCATGGCCTTACTGGATTCCATTGCTCAGATCCAAGCACCAAACCTTCCACTTCCTTCGCGGAGATGTTGCTCCTGCCTATGTTCCTTGATGTTTGTGTTCAGCGGTATCACAAAACTTACTTTTCCCCTGAATTTTCACATGTTGTGATTTATCATGTGTAGAATTTTTTATTATGTAGGGCTGGAGAGATGGCTAAGTCACTAGGAGCAATTGCTACTCTTGCAGAGGAACAGAAAATGACAAGTAATTTCTTTTTTAGGGAATCTGACACCTTCTTGTATCCTCTGCTGAAACTTGCTCATACTCGTGTACATGTGCACACACACACACACACACACACACACACACACACATATACACACACCACACACACTAAAAATGCAAGAAAAGAGGTTTTATTGCATTCAACTGACCAGGCTACAACTACAAGTCCTTACTCTATTACCAACTCTGTGTCTTGGTGGAAATTTTCTCAACTAGGCTAAATAAGATTTTGATGAGCAAATGAATGTATGAAACCATGGTAAAAAGCCGTAATGCACCACCCAGACCTGAAGATCGCCACTTCAATTTTTGTAATTCTGTGAGTTGGGGAGTTATTGCTTTAAGGAATGTTTTTTTTCTCTCTCTCTAAATTTCTAATGTCTAATGAAGTAGCAGAGAAATTATTTTTCTTGTAGTGAGCAAGCCTCCATCTTCCCTGGAAGCAGACAAAGGTACTGAAATGGCTGTGTTAGATGCAAGGACCACAGATTCCCAACTCACTGTTTAAACCCTCCCCTCTTTGCTACTGCTGACCAGAGTGGTTCTGATGAAGCTAGTCCTATTCCACATCGTGAGAAACTTCACGTTGCAAGAGTGTGACATTCTGACCCCCTTGCACACTTTGATCCTTGTTCATTGGCCCCTTTGATCTCTGAACGGTACACACAAGGTTCACTAACCAGTACTTTCCTTCATTTTTTGGTTCTTGGTCTGGTAAGTGCTTACATTTAGATCATTGACTAGAATAGGTGAATATGTACGGTGCGGTTCCTTTTCCACTGGTGCTTGTGTGTGTGTGTGTTTCAAGATAGAAAGGATAAGAGGGCCCTCTGACTGTATTTTTATTAAGAGCAGAGTTAAGCAACAAAGTACATATTATTGTGGGCATGATGGTAAACTCTTTTTCTCCTCGACACAAATAGGAAACAGTGGATATGCTGGGTCTATTTTTATTCTTTCTGAAACCACACAAAGTAGATATGAAACCTTTTCATCTCAGATGCCAGGAGAGAAATGTTCCTGAGGTAGCTTCGTGCCACTTCATCCAAATACTAAGGGGCTCCTGTTGACAGAAGGTCTAAGTACTTTGGCAGATAATTCACTTACCACTGGCAGAAGACCCAAGCAGAGATAAGAATAACAAATGATATATGAAGAATACCAGAAATCAACTGTCATACCCAGTTTGAACTTTGTGAGCTACAATAACATGTTGTCTGGTAATACGGGTCTACTGGGGAGATGGTGGCACAGTTGATCTGGGAGTAACCAACCACTTTTGGACTGGATTTAGGGCCCATTCCTCAAGACCAAACACATGCTGGCAGTATTGACTAGAACAAAAACCCTTGGATTCCCCTTGGTCATGGGCCCTAGGGGAAAACTTATTACTAGTATTCTGCTAAATGGACAAAATAATGAACGTCCCCATAAGTTCTCATCTTTATAATGATAGATTAGTGCCTTTCCCAACCTAATTAGAGAAGCTGTTCTTTCAGAGGGTGGTGATTAATACAGAGACCCACAACCAGTCAACATAGAGAGAATGAGAGACTAGCTCAGCTCTAAATGGAGTATCAATGCCACACACCTTTCCCACAAGGTTTGGATAGTCATGGGAGATGACGTGGAAAGATTGTAAGAGGCAGAAGGAGACGTGCACAGCAACACACTATGGGCAGGTATGAGACAGCACAGTTTCACACATGAACTCAGAGTGGTTAGGATTGCATGCACAATACGTGCAAAAAATCAAGCTAGCCAAAATCCTAGGGTGGATTTGGAAGTGACTCATGAAGTCCCATCCCTGGCTAAGAAGCTAGGGTAAGTCATGGCCACTGGGGGAGGTAGAGTCAGTTTTCTTCAGGGATTCAGGGCCCTGAAAGGCTACACATGCTCGAGTAGGTAACCATTCACACACCTGCAACACTAACTAGCCTCAGTGAGGTTTTTGTTTGTTTTTAAGGCAGAACACAAGAATTTAGAAGGGAAAGGTGATGTTGGGAATAGAGAAGAGGGAATGAGGGGTGGGCTCGATCAAGACACACGGAATATACAATTTGTTAAAGGATGCCATATATATGCAGAGTGGAGTTCCAGAAAGGGGGAATCAATGAGAGCTTCATAATTAGGAAGGGTTTTTTAAGTAGACTTTGTTGGGTCAAAAGTATTCCAGAAAGGAGGAGCTGGATGCCAAGGGCTAGTGATGGAAATGTGGGAACAGCGAGTCCTGGGCAAGTTATCCAAAGTAACTAAGAAGTTAGGAAAAAGTTGGTGTACTCCTCAAAAGTAAATAACCGTGTAGTTTGGTATGGCTAGTTTGGGTTCTGAATTTTGTTTTATTTTACTGTGAGCTACTTTTAGTAAAGCAAGCAGTTTATTTCAAGCATTGGTAGTTGAAATATTATTATGTCTGATAGTGAACCCATTATTATTTGACTGTCAAAATGTATTAAAGAAAAGACCTCATGCCTTTTTCTCTTTTGCTTTCATTCCCTTTTCTGTGTGAATCTGAAATTTCAGTAATAGTACTATAGGCAAACATGAGAGGAAGGCTGTCAGTAGTTTTTGTACCATGCCTACTCGTTATAAACATGTAAAAGATCAACTAAGGGCTGAATATGGTGATGCACACTCATGATCCCTGCACACAGACAAGAGAATTGAGCATTTGAGGCAAGCTGAAGCTAAACATGAGAAATACATACAAAGTCAAAACAACAAATGAACAACAACAACAACAAAACCCCCTACAAAACCACTACCACCCAAAGCAACATAACCAAGACTCAATCCCTGTTATCCACGAATCTCTCATCCTCTAATAATTTTTACATTTATTTATTCTTATTTTTGTGTGCATGTGTGAGTGCACACATGTACGGATATGCACTTATATCTATTTCTGATGCCCATAAAGCCCAGAAGAGAGTGTCAGATCTGCTGGAATGGAATTTCAGACCATTGTGAGCCATCATGTGGGTCACCTGGGCCCTCCGCAAAAGCAGTGTGTTCTTATGATCAGTGAGCCAGCCTTCCATCCTCTTTCCTCCAATTGTTTGAGGGTGAGGGGAAATGAAAGCAGATGTAAGCAGCACTGGATTATTCTACGGAATGTGAGTCTTCTACATGGCCTCAGATCCACTACTCAGGAGATGAGACTGGTAGGTGACAAACAGTGGAGTCAATGATAGTGTTCTACTCATTTCTAGAGTGGTGCAAGCACTTATGCCTTCATTAAAGGAAAAAGAAGACTAAATCCCACATTTCCATGTAAAGCATTGAGGTAAAATCACCTTTATGCTTCCATAGAATCATTGCATCATACAGTGGTGTCTTGGGGTGTGGACTTCTGGCAATTGTATCAACGTTCAGATGAGAAGGTCAAGACTTGCAAGCTTTCGTGATTCCCTGGACTTTCCTTTCTAAAGGAATCATAGATTTCCCAGCCCATCTTCCCACTGGACTAAATTTTCCTCTCTTGTTAAACGAGAGTTGTAGCTCCCAGGCTCTGTTCTACTTTAGGTTCCATGATGTCCTGCTTCATGATTCTCAAGGAGAAGAAATCCAAGCCTACCAGGCAGATGACTGCATTCTAATTTCAGTTCATGAAGGACCACACTAAGCGGGCCTCCTGTGGTTCCAATGGTAAGTGCTACATGGTGGAGCAAGTTAGAACCCTGGTTGTTTGCCACTGAAGGTAAAAATACATGTGGAGGTCTCAGCCAAGTTCCTGTGGATCTCTGTCCACATCCCCAGAATACCACACATACTTGGCAAGAATGAGAGATATGGCCAAATAAGGCCAAAATCTTGAATTGCTAGAGTGTTTCGAGTAAAGAACAACATACCATGGAAAGCTCTATCATCTTGAAGTTTTAGAATCTTTCTTTTTCTTTTCTTTTTTTTTTTTCCATCATGCAACCCATACTCTGTAAAATTACAAAAGTGCATTTTGTCCTTAGTGATTTAATATAGTAAACTAACCACAACCCAACCACTCATCTAGGCATTGCCTTAACTAAAAATTATTTATTGTAGGCTACAAAGGGACACACAGCTTGAACTTCCCAATTTCTCCCAAAGGGTATTTCTATTTTGTTTTCTCCCCTATAGTTTACAGTTGTTCTGCAGGGCCTGTTTTCCTTTCTGAAGTGGGCTCGAATGAGATGCTTGCCCTTGCTGCTGGTTGGGTTCTTTTGGAGAGACTGGCATATTTTTGGAAGCAGTGAATACAATTTTAGCATTTTGGTTGAAACAGAGTGAATACAGCAGTCGAGACATATGATTTTAAATGTTTAAATAGGCACTGGGGAGACATCTCAGTGCTGGAGCACTTACCTGCTATTTGGGAGGCCCTAGGTTTGCTCCTGAAATTCCAGGGACACTGAGACCAGAGGAGCAATGCAAGATGGATAACTTAGTAAACCCCTGTGTTAATGCTTTAACTATGAAAAAGCGCTCTAGAGCTACAGCTCGGAGAGAGTGCTTGAATATTATGCACTAGACCCTATGTTCAATCTCCAGTACCACAAATAAACACAAATCTAATATATTTATATGAACCATATATTTTTGAAAAGTATTTTTATGTTGAAATACTATATAACCCTATATTTATGCTTGTACATATTTTATAGATTATATAATACATGTTTATGGATAAGTATGTATTTTATATATTAAGACAAAACAACATATATAAATCATACATGTTATACAGAATATTTCAATATATTTGAGTATATGTTTATGTGTAACATGTATGTTTTTAGATATAAAAATGTGTGAGTAATTCAATAATATATTTTTACTGACTAAATATATTAGTAAATATGCAATGTAAACTCAAGCAAACAATTATTATGAAGAATAAATTAACATTTTTATTTTCTGAAATTTACTTAATTGTTCTATTTTCTTATTAAAGTATTTGAAAACCAAATGCTTGATTCAGACTAATTTTAGCTATCGTGCACTGGCCCAGGCTAGCATTTTGGGGTGGCAAGGAATTATTTGATGACTTTGATGAAGGAGAGAACGAAGTGAGTTAACTAGAGAAAGTAAACTGTCTAAGAGTGGCCATTCAAGAGAAGAAGATGCCCTTCGTTGTAGAGTTTCTGAAGCAGGAAACACCAGTACATGAGAGGCGAAGGATGGGCCAGGCCACTGCTAGACCAATTTGGGGACTTCTGGACTTCGACAGGAAGCCTCTCCCTCCTACCTCCCCCCTCAAACTGCTGCTTACAGGGAGCACTGCAGCTCTAATTGCAGAGTAGAAAAAGCTGGGATGCATTGTGGAAGGTTGGGATTGGAAAGAAACTTCCCTGATCACCTGAGTGCTAGGAAAATTGTTTCTGACGAGGGCAAATAAATCAGGCCTAGACTGAAAATATCTAGTCTGAAAAGCAGATTTTAAATACTATATGTTTGTTCTAATATATATTAGAATATATATAAATATCTGGGGTGTGTATGTGTTATACTAAAATGACTCTGAAATATACTATAAGGTGATTTCTCCATTTTAGGAAAGCAATGACTCCTTATTACATTTGCAGTCAGGATCAAATTATCTAACTGTAGTTAATTACATTTTTCTGTTTATAAAATGGAGATAATGCCAATGTATCTCAGAAGGCCTTTGGGAACTATAAATTATTTGTGCAATAATTATAAGCTATTATGCAAATAGCAATAAAATAAATAGTAATAAAATAAAATGTAATAAAATTCTTATTAATATTCTGTTGTTTGACATGCCATTCAACCTATTGAGTCCTCACCAAAAAAAAAAAAAAATCCCTATTTATCTAGGACTAATTCTTTGGGAAATTATTCATTACAAACATCCTGTTGACAAGTGGCCTGCCCATCCTCTTTACATGCATTCTGGGGTTTTGGGATACATTCTTCCAGCAGCATTTGACCACAGGGACAGGAGAGACAGACTTGTAATCATTCCTCCTCCTCCTTCCCTTCCTCCTTCACCTCCTCCTCCTCCTCCTCCTCCTCCTCCTCCTCCTCCTCCTCCTCCTCCTCTTCCTCCTCCTCCTCCTCCTCCTCCTCTTCCTCCTCCTCCTCCTCCTCTTCCTCCTCCTCCTCTTTGCTGAATATCTGGCCAGCTGTGGGGGTAGTTACTCCTTCATTGTTATTGAAAGTCTGTTTTGCCAGAGAATGTAACCAGGCTGGCCTTCAAACCCTACATCTTCCTGCCTCAAGCTCTGGAGTTCCTAGGCAGGGTCACGTAGCTACTGTACTGGCAGAGGCTCCTGTCTGGGTCAGGTTTTCTCCATGTCTCCTCTTTGTCACTGGTAGTTTCTCTATGCCTGCTTTCCCCTCTTTCTAGTCTCATCCCATCCTTCTCGTGGATTGACTAAAGAAATACAGACTTCAAAGTCTACACATTGCTCTTAAAGACAACAGAGACATGATTCTGCCATGAATTTGATAGTAGCTTATGCCAGGTTTCTAGGCTCTGAGTTCTGATGTTGAACTTGCCCCTTTCTAGTCAGCGGAGATGAAAGTACAGAATAAAGGGATTTTATGCATGAGGAAAATTCATACCCCCAAGATGTTAGTCCAAAATGTTTTTCCAGGAGGAACATAGTAAGCTATTCTATGACAAAAAAATATCTAGCACTTAGAAGAAAATAGGTCGGGAGACACCATTTGACATGAATTCATTTACATAGTCACCAAATAAATGAGTCCCTACTGTAGACCAGGAATGTAGGTCTCAGGTTACCTTAACAATTAAAGAAAGGAAAAGTCTCCGGACTACAGTTCCTACCTCTGTGCCCTGAGTCCTGAGACAACAGGGCATGCACCACTTTGTTCAGTTTCTATTATGTTTTCAAGAGGACTTTATTTTGAAACAACTTCAGACTAAGAGAAAAATTTTTCAAGCAAAATAGAAATTTTCAGTAATTTTTCTTCATACATACATATATAAGTACATATTACACATATATATGCAGTCTATATTGCAGTGATTTCATTAGTGGATTTGTAGCTCTAATCGTTGTTTTATACAGTTACATAACTAATTGACATATAACTATTATATACACACATTTTAAGGAAGTATTTATATGGCATATGATACTTTAGTTTTCTTATTCATCACTTGTTTTTTAATTAGTATGGGCAGTAACAGGTTTCATTTCCGCATTTCATGCATACTTTCTTTAGGGTCACCTTCCTTCCCAGTTCCTTCCCCTATCTCCATGCCCTTACAGCATTTACCCTTCCATTCCCAGAGTTCCCTTTTGCACTTTCATGTCACATATCTTCTATTACCTTTCCATCTCCTTTATTTAAAATAATTCTTTTATCTTTGTCATGGTCCCCTTTGAAGTTCATGGACCCATTCTCACGCCCACATGAATTCACAAATATAAAAATTAAAAGTTTGGGTTTGCCTGTGAGAGGGAGCATGTGATATTTATCTTACTGAGTCTGGCTACCTCATTTAAGATAATAAATTCCAATCCCACCAATTTTCCTGTAAATCCCACTTTTCTTTATTGCTGAATAAAACTGCATTGTATGTATGCATCACATTTTCACCATCCAATATAAAGTCTGTTGATCATCCGGGCTGGGCCCACTTCCTTGCTATTGTGAGCAGCAGTTATAAATGTGTATGGAAGTATCCTTGGGGTAGGATATATTTAATTGGGTATATGCCTAGCATTGATTCTCTCTCTCTCTCTCTCTCTCTCTCTCTCTCTCTCTCTCTCTCTCTCTCTGTGTGTGTGTGTGTGTGTGTGTGCTTATATATGCTTATCATTGAGGTGACATCTTCTGGGAAGTGTTTTCTGAAAGCACAAAGAGGCTGTGTTCCAGAGATGGCCAAGGTTGTACTCATGCTGCAGCGGGACTTGGTAATATGTAAGGGTCACCCAGGTGGTACTGGCTTTGAAGGCATGAAGGGGTCACGCAAAGCAGCTGAGGCTCAGCACTGTGAGAGGCCATGGAAGGCCATTGGTGAAGGTGCAGCCTCAGTTGCAATTGAAGGCCCAGGACTGAAGGGGTCATGCAGTGTTTTGGAGATGCCAGTACCATGAGATGACCACCAAGAGCAGCAGCAGCAGTGGAGTACAGGCATCTGGAGCCTAGAGGATGACGCGTGTGCTACAAAGGACATGGCTGGAGAAGTGACCCAAGCCCTTGGAGGAGCCCAGAAGATTGTGAGTTGTATCCCAGACATTGGATGGTTGGAAATTGATATTTGCTTTTGATTATGACTGTGCCCTGATATTTTCCCTCTTGAAGGAAGAAACTATTTTAGTGGAGCCCACAGTTAAGAGACTTTTAATTGTAAAAAGACTTTGGATTTTTTAAAAGAGATGGATATTTTAAAGAGATTGAAAACTTAAGAATATGTAAAGACTGTGGGACATTTAAAGTTATTTAGACCTTGGGGATGAATAGGAATGTAAGGGTTGAGGCTTACTAGTGATGTGTTTGTGTGTCAAGTTGACAAGGGGGTCAATTGTACTGGCTAGTTTTGTGTCAACTTGACACAGCTGGAGTTATCACAGAGAAAGGAGTTTCAGTTGAGGAAATGCCTCCATGAGATACAACTGTCAGGCATTTTCTCAATTAGTGATCAAGGGGGGAGGGCCCCTTGTGGGTGGGACCATCTCTGGGCTGGGAGTCCTGGGTTCTATAAGAGAGCAGGCTGAGCAAGCCAGGGGAGGCAAGCCAGTAAAGAACATCCCTCCATGGCCTCTGCATCAGCTCCTGCTTCCTGACCTGCTTGAGTTCCAGTCCTGACTTCCTTGGTGATGAACAGCAGTATGGAAGTGTAAGCCAAATAAACCCTTTCCTACCAACTTGCTTCTTGCTCATGATGTTTGTGCAGGAATAGAAACCCTGACTGAGACAAATTGGTGCTTATATATGCTTATCCATATGTGCACAAGCAATGGCTAGAGTTTGATACAGGGTATCTTCCTCTGTCTTTAGCCATCTTAGTTTTGAGGCATCTCCACAGAACCTGGAGTTGACTTCTTTGGCTTCATTGGCTGGCCAGCAAGCCATGGGGGATTCTCCTCTCTGCCCATCACCATGCTGTTTGATAGACATCTGCCACATCTCACAGAACTTTACATGGGTGTTGTAGATCTGAACTGTGTTTTCATGCTTGCACTGAACGGTCTGTCTCCTTAGCCTCCTCGGCCTGCATCTTGAAGTGCTGTTCTCTGTATGTTTTCTGCCAGTAGATTTAGCACTTGAGGTTGTAAATTAAGGGGTGTGCTTGATTTTGAGTTTATTTTTGTGGGAGGCAAGAAAAATGGAGTTAATTTCATTCTTTGGCTGGTGGATATACAGGTGACCAGCACTGTTTATTGAATAGGCTATCTCTTCCCAGTGTTTGATTTTTGACATTTTTGTGGAAAGTTAGATGACTAAAGCTGTGCAGGTCAATTGCTGGGTCCTCTATTACATTTCATTCATCTTTACGACTGGGCTTTTGCCAGTCTTTGTCATGATAGTTCTGTAGTGTTATCTGAGGTCAGGTGCTGGAAGCAGCTTGCTGTGAGGAACATTAGCTGGCTTCCTTTTAGAGAAATCCAGTCAAGTCTTATTTCTGTTTCTCAGACTCTTATTTCTGTTTTGGCAGCTTTACATTTGGGATTTCTCTTATCCAACTTCATGATCTCACACAGATGGCATCAACCTGACATCATTCAGCCTCCACTTTATTTTTTAATTCATGAGCTAATATATCACATAATTCATGCTTCTGTATTTCCTAATACTTCAATGTGTATTTCCTAATATCAAACCTTATGTTTATTATTACCATCACAGTATTAAATCCAAAATGGAGCACTTATATGAATTTTAAACTAACCTATTTCTATTCTAAACTTTGCACTTATGATCTTCTTTGCGATTTTCCAGTAGGGTCACAGGATGCAAAATCATCCTGTTCTTCAACTCGAGAAACTACTCAGCCGTGGTTTACCTTCTTCATGTCACTGGTCCTTTTAATGAACACACATCAGTGATTTTATAAACCATTTCTTCCCTTTGATTTCTTGTTAGTTCCTCATAAGATTCACTTTGTCCTGCTTGGGAGTAACTTTTGGAGTCATTCTACATTCTATGTCCCTGAACCATTCACTGGGGATATTTGCCTTAGTAATCAAGCCAGAGTGTAGTTTCCCCTCCATCTTATATTTATAATTACTCAGAACTATTAGGAAACACTGACTCTGGAAAGTCATGTTGAGTCCATTAATCATTTTCCTTTAGACTCAGTAACTACTGATTAATACGTGTACTGAATCAACCAACCAGCCAACCAACCAACCAACCAGTCAGCCAACCAACCAACCTGCCAACCAACCAGCCAGCCAACCAACCAGCCAGCCAACCAACCAGCCAGCCAACCAACCAACCTGCCAGCCAACCAACCAGCCAGCCAACCAACCAACCTGCCAACCAACCAGCCAGCCAACCAGCCAGCCAACCAACCAACCAACCAGCCAACCAACCAACCAACCAGTCAGCCAACCAACCTGCCAACCAACCAACCAACCAACCAACCAGCCAGTCAGCCAACCAACCAACCTGCTAACCAACCAACCAACCAACCAACCAACCAGCCAGCCAGCCAGCCAACCAACCAAACAAACAAACAAATAACCAACAATCAAACAATAAGTAAAATAAAACAATAAAAACTTACCATGAAGATAAAGAAGAAAAGCAGCAACTTCTGAAAGTCACTACATCTTCTACAATGATAGATTACTATTCTTCAAACAATAAAATCAGAAAACCCACATACTCAAGGGAAACTGAACAACTCTGCTCAATGATAACTTGGTCAGGGAAAAAAATACAGAAAGATATCAAGACTTTATAGAATTTAATGAAAATGACACAACATACCCAAACTTATAGAACTCAATGAAAGCAGTGTTAAGAGGAAAAAAATCATAGCCCTAAGAGCCATCATAAAGAAATTGGAGAGATCCCATAGAAGCAATTTAACAGCATACCTGAAAGCTCTAGAACAGAAAGAAGCAAACATACCCAAAAGGAGTAGACAGCAGGAAATACTCAAACTCAAGGCTGAAATCAACCAGTAAGAAACAAAGAGAACAATACAAAGAATCAGTAGAACCAAGAGCTGCTTCTCTGAGAAAATCAACAAGATAGATAAACCTTAGCCAAATTAACTAAAGGTCCCAGAGACAGTATCCGAATTAACAAAATCAGAAATGAAAAGGGGGACATATCAAATGAAACCGAGGAAATTCAAAAAAATCACCAGAACTTACTACCAAAGCCTATACTCAGCAAACCTGGAAAATCTAGATGAAATGGATGATTTTCTAGACAGATACTGTGTATCAAAGTTAAATCAAGATCAGGAAAACTATCTAAACAGCCCCATAACCCTAAGGAGATACAAATAGTCATTAAAAACCTCCCAACCAAAAAGAGCCCAGGGCTAGATGGTTTTAGTGCAGAATTCTACCAGATCTTCAAAGAAGAGCTAATAATGCCAGTTCTCCTCAAACTATTCTACAAAATAGAAATCAGATCTTTAGGCTTGGTATCTATGAGCTATGCAATCTCACTCTGTCCTCTTGTACAATCTATTTAGCTTCAAGCCGGCTTCATGATTCCATTGAAAGCAAGAGCTGTCATGGACTTAGATATGATCTATCACAGTCCCCTTACCCACAAGGGAAACTTCCTTGATTTTCTTGAGCCAGTTACACTTCCTGTGCACCAAAGGACCTCACTGCAGTTCGTTCAAGCAGAGCATCCCCAGTGTCATAGACTATAGCATCACCAAGGAAGGGATTCGTCTTTTCAGCAGGTTTCCTCCTGGATGGAAGCAGGACAGAGAGATGCATTATGCAGATAAAAGCCCTGCCGTGGAAACATGATCTTCAATGGCTGCTAACAGCATGGACACACCACTGATATATAAAAGCTAAAGCAGAATCTGCAAAACAAACACTTTCTAAAGCTACCCGAATCTGACAATTTACTTCCTAAAACAAATAAAGTGCAATTCTAGCAATCGTTCAGTCAGCCTCACCCGAAAGAGCAAAACAGAAAGTCTGTCTCGAGGACTCTTTAGAAAAGAGCTGGAAGCACATGTATTTGTTCTACACCCAAGTAAACTCATATTGATAAAATTAACCCTGCTAGTAGAGAAGAGTAGTCAAGGCAGCTCGCTCAGGTTGCTGCTTTGGATCATCTTCCCTGCCAGGCTCACAATGTAGTCTGTTTGCAAACTGCATCCTTGAGTACGTGCCAGCCCCACGTTTATTGCTTTCCTTTTATTTCTGTTTTATAAATGCATATTCTGGGTAAAAAGGTAGAGGGGAATAGATCCAACTCAATCTGCTAAAAACCAACCAATGAGTCACAGATTGTATTTTAAAGTGCTTGACAATAGACTCCTTAAAGCTCCTTTAACATGTAGAAATGTAGGCGCAGAGAAAGCTAAAACCGATTGGCTGATTAATTTGCAATTCAAAAAAAAGGCAAAGTCAAGATGTGTCAGTTTTAACAATGCTAAAGCTGGGCATCCAATTTCGGAGATAAAAGATGAAAGGCAGGCAATCCACTTCACTCCAGCACAGCAATGAAAGTCCTGTGGTTTCTACTGCTTCAGCAGGAACTACAAAGTACCTTCCTTCCAGGATCTCTGTGTGTGTGTGTGTGTGTGTGTGTGTGTGTGTGCTCGCACGCATATGTATGGATTCTATATAATATAGTGAGGAAGGTTTGTTTATGATAGAGGAAATCTAGAATCCTCATGTTTGGTGTTAACACAACCAGTAACACATGACCTCAAACAGGAATATACTTAAGCAACTTAAGCAGAAGTCAACAAGTGGGGAATTTGCACTACTTTACGTGACACATTTGTGCTATTCTTTTTTTCGGTTTCCTTTTCCTTAGTGGTTCTAATGTACATTCAGACTATCCTAGTAGTTTCCATTTTTTAATCACGTCTTAATCTCTTAAGATCCTGATCGACATCAAAATACATAAAACTAAGTGATTCATCAGATTTTTCATAACCTCCCCTGGTTAAAAAAATTATCATCATCAATCTACTTATTCAATTAAAAAGCATATCTGTGAGTTGCTTAGTTAATTTTAATTGTCAAAGGAAGGCTTTCTGAAAGTAATCAGTAAAATGGTGGGCCAAAGTGCTCTCTGTCCTTTTGACAAAGTGATCCCCATGTTCAGACAGCGAACAAAATGTCCAAAGTTTGCTTCCCTAGAGACAGTCTAGGAAACAGATGGAAAAGCTGTAAAAAGGCCCCGAATGCTTTGGTGGACAGACTGACTTTGAAGATTTCACTGATTTTTTTTTCTTTTTTTTTTTTTTAACCTGCAAGCCACTCACGGCACAAGAGAGCAAGTTTACCGTGCAAGCCACAGTGGAGGAAGCTCAACCAATTCAGATGTGTGTGTGGCCCAGATAATTCCCTCCAACATTCAGATAATTGCCTAAAGCTTCTTTAAGCTGTGGAGAGAGTTCATTCGCTTCTTCACCTCATCTCTTCCTTTCTTTCTCCTATAATCCTTCCCTCCCTGCTCTGATCTTCTTTTTTCTGTCTCCAAATCAACCTACTTAAGTCTCCCTCTGTAATCCTAAATTTCCACCTCCCTTCTGAAAAGACCTGCCTTCCTCCTCGATCCTTCCCCTGCAAATGCTCACTTAAGCTGTTAGAGTTTTCAAGAGCGAAGGGGGAGTGGGGTGGGGGAGGGGTTCTTGGCTCTATGGAGAGGTTATTAAGGTATTTCTAGAAAAAAAATCACATGAGCACAGATTCTAAAGAAAAATTGTGGTTTCAAATCTGGCTACTTGAAGCAAGCTGTATTAACTGACCAAGGGTACTACTTATAACCATCTGTAATTTCCCTTGTGTCTGTCTCAAAATATCCAAATGAATAACTGGGTAACATTCACAATTCACAAACAGATACAATGCTCGTCACATTTAGGTTCTGAAATATGTTACAGTTAATTTCAGGAAAGCAAAACCCTTTGATCTTTATGTTCTAACTAAAGGCTGAGCACACGGGAAGCAAAAGATAAGCTTCAACCCTTCTGGTAAATGTAAATGTGTTTTCGTCTGACCGGATGACCCCCTCTTGATAAAAAGGTAGTTGAAACATCTCCCTAAGAAGTGGTGATTTGCATGTGTGTGTGTGTGTGTGTGTGTGTGTGTGTGTGTGTGTGTGTTCTTGGGGTTTGGGTTCAGATAATACAAATCTGACTGTCAACAAATAGTTTACCATTAAACCAACAGGGAAGATTCATTTACATGTTTACATGTTTACATTTTCATTCATTAAAAACCTAGAGAGTAAAAAATCAGCTAAACACAAATCAAACTTACTGTTCAAAAATATTAAGCTCCACCATGGAGTTATAAGGTATATTCAGAAATAATTATAATGTAAGGTAGGAAACGGTACTCAATCTAGGGACAGATTAGAGACCATGGACTCACATGGGAGGACTGGTCACAGACAGTAGAATGGAAGGCTTCCTGGGGGCTTGCATGAAAGTGGAGTTGTGCATGCATGAGTCAGGTTTAAACAAATGTGAGGACATCGTGCTGTAAACTGTATATGTGTCTTTACCTGGAAATCATGGAAATCTGTGCTAGAAATCAAGTCTCTGGTGTTTGACTGAGACACAGAGTGATAGGGCTTGAAAGACAATATGGTGTGTTCAGTCCTGATGGACCCCCGGGCTTGTGGGTGTGAAAGCCTTCAGGACAGGCTACACTTTGAATCGATTCCTCAGATATTATGAAAACACCCAAACCCTGTGAGATGCCATGAATTTTCAAAATGTTTTCAACCAGCAAATTTAAGGATTATTTGTTTAACAAGTAATTTTGGGGCAATGGGATACCCAGAGTAAAACAGATGAATAAACAAAAAAAAGTTAGTTCGTGGTAAAAATGGGTACATTGGGAGGGAATACAATTTTAAAGTCTCTAGGAGAAAAATTGTATAACTTTATTAGCCAATTAATCAATTCTTAAACAAAATTCATGCTAAGTAAAATTTTTAGTTGGTAAATAACGTGATCTAACAATGTAAACATTTTAAATTTAGTATTAAAGGTAAAATAAAAAGACAAATCGTGGAATGAGAGAGAATATTTGCAAATCCATAATAATAATTGGCTTTTCTAACTCAATAAGGCCCATTATAACTAATTTCTCTAAAAAAGAAATGATTGGAGTAGACATTTTATATACTAAGGACTAGCAAACACAAGAAAAGACTTGTTCTCTTTAGTCATCAGGGGAAACCTAACTGGATACATCACAATAAAATGGCTGTTATTGAAAAACAACAATGTTAGTTGAAATGTGAACTAGAGCTTAGTCTCTCTGTGTGTCTCTGTCTCTGTCTCTGTCTGTCTGTCTGTCTGTCTCTCTCTCTCTCTGTGTAGATCAGAGCATGACTTGTGGGTGACGATTTTCCCCTTCCACCATACGGGTATCAACCAGGGATGGAACTCAGGGTTTAAGCTCTGTAAGCATGTGCTTTACCCCATGCATCATATAACTGGCCCTAAACTAGATGTTTTTCTTTTAATTTTTTGAGAAATTCATATACCGGTACATTATATTCACATCATTTCCTCCTGACCCCTCACCTCAATTTCTTTCCAGCTCTCTCTCTCTCTCTCTCTCTCTCTCCCTCTCTCTCTTTCTCAGATTCATGACCTCTTTTGTATAATTAGTAATGTTAGACACATAATTCTCATTCTCAGGTGTATATGGGATTAGGGATGACTGCTTGGGATTGGATAACTTGTGTAGACCCAACTAGTGCATCTACAACACAACCCTATATCAAAGACTCAGGGAACATCGCAGAGAAAGAGATGGAAAGACTGTAAGAGCCAGAAGAGTAGGATTTCTGCTGCAAGAAGTCTTTTAGACATGACATAGAGCTGCACCATGAAATCTCAACTATGTAGTTGCCTAAACTAGACTTACATAATGGTAATACCAGTCCCCATGCTAAGAGGGACGAGGAAACTCACAATTTCCCACCCCTAGATATAGCAGGGACTTTTATAACATTGCTAGAGGGTATAGAAAATATTGCAACCACTTTGGAAGTCTGGCAGCACTAAGATATTTAAATATGTTACCACATGATCTAGCAATGACACTTCTAGGTATATTCCGAATAAAAATAAAAATACATGTCTACACCAAAACTTGTCTCACTGTAGTATAACTCATAACTGATCTAAACGGAAAATAGCCCAAATGTTTATTAACTTGAAGGTGAATTTCAAAACGTAAGAGTTGCAGAGAATGGAAGATTGAAGTCAATACATTCTACAAAGGACTAAATCTCAGAATAATATGATAAATAAAAGACACCAAGATGAATGACTGACTATAAAGCGTATGATACAACTTTTATTAAGTGTACAACACAATCAAATCTATCAACACAGCATCCGTATTAATGTTTACTATGAGAGGAATCAAACACAGTTATTTCTGAGAAGTCTGTACCATTTAGTGGCCCGATAGCACAGTAATAAAGCAAAAAATAATAAAGAAGTAAGGCTTAAAACCATGGATTCATATACTTCTGGATAAAGGACTGTGTTCAGAATACTAGCCCAAGCAAACGATTCTCAAGTTCAGCTACATTTTCTGCTGCAGGGGTGGCATGGAGAGACAGAAGCCACACAAAAAGACAGGGGAGGAGGTAAGAGGAGGGTTAATGAATAGATACTGCAATACTTAGAAGCTCAGTGTGAAGACAGGATAATGCTACTGCTACAGAAGCAAAAGGAGATGAAAGAAACATCATGTTTTTAGCTGTGTAATTATGAAGTAGATAGAACTTGAGAAAGAACTAAACTAAGAGAATAAATGACCTGGACTTCCCATAATTAGTACATTCTGGGCATACTGGATTATATGGTCTAATAGGCTATGCTGCCGCTCTCTAGGTTACTTCAGGTCAACAGAGTGGAAGCAACAATGTAACAAGAAGAATGAGGAGACTGACACTGTGGTAACACTATCAGCTAACTTCTTAGGATACCACGTGTCTAGATGGAATCTCTGAGACCTAGCAAGTTTAGACAGAAGTGGTGTGAGGATTTCCCCCAAGTTTGATAATGAGACACATTTCCCAGCATCTCCTTCCTTACAGTCCTGGGGAGATGAGAGTGTCTCCTCTTCATTCAATTTGCTTACCTGGTAAGCAAAGCAAAGCATTCATTTGGATTTGGGCTAAATGACAAGATGCTGTCAGGGACTTGTGTTTAGCATCAAAGCGGAGAGGAACGCCCAGTCACAGTTCTTTCCGACAGTCTTTCTAGGCCATTGTCATCTCTCCTGTTATCACCACCCCCCACCCCCTCTTGCTTGTTCAGCCATCACCCATTTGTCCACTCCAACTTTTATTCCATTTGTCTTTTACACACTCCCTGTCTGGTTGAGCGCTCCCACTCATGTCTTCAGCAAACACTGGATGAGTCTTGCAAGTAGCTGGTGCCACACTGTAGACTAGGAAGGGAAGGCTAAACAACATAAGAAAGTTCCAACCCCGCAGGGAGTTTGCTAAATATTAACCCAAAGGATACAGGGCAAAAGCAATGGGCTGGCTTCTTTATTGTGTGCATCTAAGCATATCCACAGCGTTATCTCCTCTGATAGCTTTTTGAATGGATACTACGTCTTGTAGGGAAAAAGTGTGGACAGGGTGATCAGGGTTTACAGTTTAATAGTTGTGAATTTAGCTTTGTAGCTGAGTGGAGAATGGTAGAAGAGCATACTCTCTTTTTTTGGAGGGGATTGTTATGAACATGGCTTGCTCAGTTAATGGCAGTAGTGAAGATGTGAGAATTTTATTACTAGCAAAAATACATTCACTAGCTTCTGTAGGGTAAGAAATATTTTGGGCGTAGTTTCTTTCTTTCTTTCTTTCCTTTTTTTTTTTTTTTTTTCTTGTGATTTCAGCGAAATAGGTGTATAGAATAGAGCTCTGACAATAGTAACACAAGGAACGAAATATAAACCTCATATCCCAAAGAGCTGGATTTGACTCTTAGATCTGCCACTGATTTTACCACCTTGCACAAGATAGTGACAGCCCTGGGCCCCTGTTTCTGTATCTGACAAACTTATATAATAATGCCTATCTTCTCTGAATGTTCATGGTTTCAAACACATATGGCATTTTATAAAGTTTTAAACTCTGGGCATAACCATTCATCAAATATAGGTGATAAATATTTTCCTGTCTAGCCCTTTCTTCTTTTGGCAACAACAAAAGGAAGGGACATGAAACACTTTATAATTTTTCTAGACTCAAATCTTGGCTGCATTCTATCTTTCTCAAGATTTATTTATTTATTTATTTTTTGTTTAGTCTACATGTACGTCTGTATCCCATGTGTGTGCTCCTGGTGCCCAGACAGGGGGTCAGAAGAGGACAGTGAATTCTTGGGAACTGGCGTTGCAGACAGTTTGGAGCACTGGGCACTGAATTCAGGCCTTCTAGGAGAGAAGGGCTCAGTCTGCCGAGCCATATCTCATCTCCATTCAGTCTCATTTCTCATTGTTTCTATCAATGGACATTTCTGTTAGTCATGTCTCATGTCCCCATCTTTTAAATCTGTTACAAAATTTGGTTTTTTTTTAACCTAAAAAAACAATTTTCACTTTATCCCATTTCATATCTTTCAAATTACAAAAAGAATATGTTTATTGTAGAATGTAAATATATAAAGATGAATAAATCCAGACTAAACTTTGACATCTCACCTCTTCGAATCATGATTCTCGTGGTATAACCAGAGGTGTGTGTTTCTTGTGGAGACATCTTTTTTTCTGAAAAGAAAATAGTTTAAAACACATTGTTTATCTTACTTTTTAAAATTTAACATTTAATAATATTTGGCACAAATGTATCTTTCCCCACTTTCCTTCCAGGGTTATCTCTTGCTCTTATCAACAGCTAGATGTGTGTGTGTGTGTGTGTGTGTGTGTGTGTGTTTGGGACTAATTAAAGGTTATTAGGGTATTCCAAACACACACACATTGATACACACACACACACACACACACACACACACACACACACATGCACTCACACACACACACACACACACACACACACACACACACACGAATGAATGAATGCAGAACTCAAGAAAGTTAATGTGCAGAAGGACCCAAGTAAGGGTGCTTCAATTCACTTGGGAGGGAGAAGAAAACAATCACAGGAAGCAGAGGGAGGGAGGGATCTGAGGGGAAAAGGAGAGGGGAATGGGAAAAGGGGAACATGATCAGGTATGAGGGGGATGGGAGAATGAATGGAAATATGCAACCTGGGGGTGGGGTGGAAGGTAGGGGGATGCTCTAGAAAATACCAGAGACCTGGGAGGTGAGAGACGCTCAGGACTCAAAGGGAGGGACCTTAGATGAAATGCCCAACAGTGGGGAGAGGGAACTTATAGAGTCCCCTCCAGTAGAAAGACAGGGCATCAAGTGGAGGGATGGGGTTCCACCCCACAGTCAAATACTCTGACCCAGAATTGTTCCTGTCTAAAAGAACTACAGCGACAGAAAGAGAGAGAGAGAGAGAGAGAGAGAGAGAGAGAGAGAGAAGAGAAGAGAAGAGAAGAGAAGAGAAGAGAAGAGAAGAGAAGAGAAGAGAAGAGAAGAGAAGAGAAGAGAAGAGAAGAGAAGAGAAGAGAAGAGACTGAAAGAAAGAAGGTCCAGTCACCAGCTCAACTTGGGATCCATCTTAAGGGGAGTCCCCAAGGCCTGACACTATTACTGATGCTGTGGTGTGCTTACAGACAGGAGCCTAGCATGGCTGCCCTCTGAGCAGCCCAACAAGCAGCTGACAGAGTCAGATGCAGAAACTTACACCCAACCATTGGACTGAAGTCAGGGACCCCTGTGGTTGAATTAGGAAAAGGCTGAAAGAAGCTGAGGAGGAGGTCGACCCCATAGAAGGACCAGCAGTCTCAACTAACTTGGACCCCTGAGATCTCTCAGACAATGGGCCACCAACCAGGCAGCATACAAGAGCTGATCCAGGGCTTCCAACACATATACAGCAGAGGACTGCCTGGTCTGGCCTCAGTGGGAGAAGAAGTGCCAGGGAGTGGGGAAGCTTGGTTGGGGGTGGGGACATGCTCTTGGAGACAGGGGAGAGGAGGACTGGGATGAGGCACTTTGGGAGGGTGGACCAGGTGGGGATAACAACTGAAATGTAAATAAAAGTAATTAAAAAAATTTTAAAATTAATTAAAAAGTAGAGCACAGGAGAAAGAACAGAAGCAGCAACAACAAGAAGAACCCGTTGACAATTACCCAGTGTGGTTATAAAGCTAGGCTTGTTTCTTTATGCTAACTCTTGTTCACATACATCGTTCTTTCTCCTGTCTATGTTCCTTCCGAGCCTCACTATTTCTTGAGGTTAGTGATAACCTTCGATTCATACTCTTATCTTTAGAGGCAGATAGTAAATATACAGAAGCCTTTAGAAAAAGTAACTTAGGTAATGGCTCAATGCCCCAGTGTAGGGGAATGCTGGGGTGGTGAGGCAGGAGTGGGTGGGTGGGAGGGTGGGGGGGGGAGCACTCCAAAGGAAGCAGGGAGAGGGGAGATGGGAGAGGGGAGTTGAGGAGGGGAAACTGGGAAGGGGATAACATTTGAAATGTAAATACATAAAATAACCAATAATTTATAAAGAAAGAGTCCTAACTTTTCAAGTCAAAGAGATTTAGATTCAAATCCTCTGGCTGAAGCTGGGTGAGTGTGTCAATGGGCAAAGCTCTTAAAACAAGAGCGCCAGAGTTTGGATCCCAAGGACTCAAGTAAAAAGGCAGCAACAGCAACATACATCCATACTTTCTGTGCTGGGGAAGCAGGGGGAGCCAGTAGACAAGCTCTAGGTTCAGTGAGGGACCATGTCTCAGACAAACACTCACACACACACACACACACACACACGCACACACACACACACATGCACAACCACATACACACACACACACACACACACACACACACACACACACACACATACACACATGTGGAACAACTGAGGAAGCCCACTAGTGTCCACCTCCAGCCTCTGCATGCAACATTATTGGGTTCAAGAACAGTCAGATTTATCAATGAAGTGAAAAGAGCATAAGGGAGAATCTTAGAGATCTTGGGAATTGAGGAGATCTTCTGACCTTTCTAAATCACTGCTAAGCCTTTGTCCAACCTTTGATGCTCCCAGGGCCTTGTCACTTCCCTTCTGTTTGGGGGACTCTAGACCTGTCTTTTCAGACAAACCTTAAATTCCTCACTGACTTCTCTCAAAAGAATGTCTTTATCTTACACCTTAACTTTTGCTTCTACATTTAAGAGAATAATTAATACAAACTAGTCGAAAGTAGTAGATGAAAACAGAGATCCTTTTAAGTAGAGTTAAGAAGTAATCCAAATGTCATTGTCTCATAGTCCGAAACCAGGGGTGTTCTTCCAGGTGGTCGAAAACCATCCTTGAGCTAGGAACCATACTGAGGGGTCAAAGCAGTTCCCCCTCCCCTGGGAGACCATGGGGGAGATAATGGGATCCATACAAAGAGGCTTATCTCACTGAAAACCATGAAAGAAGCGAGCAGTTTAGGAATGAAAGGTTATCAACCAGAGACAGAGTGACCTGGTGGGAAAGGCAGTCATTTGAAAGGTGTGTGTGCAGCTCCTGGAGCCCTGCAGTGTGCAGTGCACCCTCCCTAGCTGGATAGTTGTTACGCAGAGTTAATACTGAAAGTGACTGTTAGGCCGCTGGCAATCAAGAACTATAAGCAAAATTAAAATTGCATGTATTCAGATACTAATAGGCAGTTCTAAACTATTCAACAGCCTTCTCATGGAATTAAGAACATTAAAACGTGGTAGGCCATCTGAACACCTCAGTCATTGCCTCCAGGAAGGACATAACACATACATGTGGAAGGAAAGCCCCTTTATATTTAGTGGAAGTTCCAGGCACAAAGGTAGTTTTGGTAGTATAATGGTGACTCAGGGAAAGAGGAATCAAAAAGTTAAAAAGAAAAGAGATCAGTAAGAAGATGCCTAATCAGCCTAGGGGCCTTGGCAAAGAAGAGACCAAAGAGGAGATAGGGTTAAGAGATGGTTGAGTAAGAAGAAAATGGATTCGGTGAGTCCCTTGATAAGGAGGAAGAAAGGGATGCCATGCGTCTGTCTGAAAGATGAATGATAGCATCGTCTTCAGTCTGAGGGAGAGGCAGCAGCTTTGTCCACATGACACTGAGTTGAGTGACGGAGCCTTTCCTTTTTCTTCTGTAAATAATAAAAATAATCCCAGAGAATTTTGCACAGTTAAGAAGCAGCCCTAGGCCTAGTGCTGAATCTAGGTTTATGCAGCATTTACACCAAGCCTTTAGCTTTTATGAAAGGCAATGTAAAAATCAATTCATTTGTACTGAAACTTCAGAGACTTGCTCAATGGGTTCTGTTAGCATGATCGACTGCTAGTGTTTTGTTGTAATGTTTCACTCTGTATTTAATTATCATCTTTTGTGGATTTCATCTTTTAGTACACAGAGCCTCCTTACACAATGTACAGGATGTAGAACTATACATATTTTTCTAACTAGACCTTTGCTTTATTTGTGTGTGCTCATTTTTTCTTAGAATGGTCCTCACATCTGTACACAATGTTTAGGGGCTGTGGAGGGAGGAACAAACAAGAAAGTAAAAATGGATGAAATTTAATGTATAAACTAATTGGCCTTAAAGTCCAGAGTGAAAACTTTATTTGTTACGTTGTAGAATAAACGTATCATCTCACATATAAAGAACTGTTACTGAGAAAGAAATATTAGACGTCTTTGACAATACAAGAGTAAAAAAAAAATGCATGGGTAGAGATCAGCCAGATAAGGGTTAAAATCAGGAATGTAGGATGCAAACTACATCAACGAAGTAGTACTACATCTGTTAGTAGTACTACATCTTGGTACTACATCTGTTTAGTCACCATGAGTAAAACAGACATGAAAATAGATTTTTAGCTTCTTACTTAAGCCAAGGGCAGCATATTTTTGGAAAAATGAATTGGGTAGAAAGAGGTTAGATGTAGTGAAAATAGCCCTTAAATATAAAAGCCCACGACAAACCCTGGGGCTAAATGGAAGTTGTTGCTGCTCTATTTCAGTTTTCGTCAAACTCTCCCATTATCTTAGAACCCCGTTTTCCCTTGTTGTGGTCTTGCCAAAAGCTCTCTTCTGCTTTTTTCTATACTCAAAACCATGATCAAAGAGCAGGTTAGCCCAGCTGTCTGTACTGTGCAAGTTCTTTGAGGAGCTGAAGATAGAGGCACGGGCTGTGGAGAAAGATGGGCAGGTTTGATTTACGGGAAATATCTTCGAAAGTCTGGGCTGTACAGGGCTGGAGGAGAAACCGGCTGCCTTTATCTTGCTCTACTATCTGAAAGATACGGAGTCCATTCCTCCCCTTAAGAATTCAAGCAATGCCCCAGCAAGGCAAATTCCTACTGATTTGATCTTTATCTGAGACATACCAGGCCTGGAGGTCCAAACTCTACCTATAATTAGGTGAGTCACCTTGAACAATTCTAGACCTTTCTCAGGAATAGCCTCTGCCCCATAAAGATGAGAGACAGCAAAACTCCTGCCTCCTTAGCTTTGTGGGTGCCGGGATCTTCCCTGAGACCAGAAACGGAAAAAGGATGGGACTGGTATAAACCAGCCCAGGTCAGAAGCCAGCAGATTGCCTGGCTGTGCTTACACTCGCATTAATGTTTACCCAGTGACCCGAACAGCTGTGAGATCCTTACAGGATTTTTCAGGTTCTCACTGAGTACAAAAGTGAGTGAGGGATCCTAAATAAAAGAGCAAAGTTCAGATCTCAGTAACCATCATTGCACAAACGTAACACATTCTTAAATATAGAAAGATTAAACAGAAGCAAAATCCCATTGATTAAAAGGCAAAACGGACCTTTGTTTGTTTGTTTTTTTTTAATATGTAACATTGTATCGTTTTTCTCCAGCGGCCTTTCCCTCCCAGGCTTCTGGTTTTCTTTAACTGGTGTAATGAGCTGCCTTCTGTATAATCCTGACGTTCCTCAGCCTTCCCTTCAAATGCTTGTTACTTGATTTCGAGGAGAGATACAACCTGCTAACTCTGAAATACAGAGCTCTCGCCCACCAGGTCCGGGTGACCAACCAGCCCCGTTTCTCAGCAGTTACACCTTCCAGATTTCTTCCTAACCTTCACCCACTCTGTTTCTGCCCAGTCCCTTTATATGTTTAAGACACACTAACTAGTGTTCGTCTGGGTCTTTCCCTTTGACCTCCTTTCTCATTATGCCTCCACTTAATTCTACGAGGCTTCCCCAGCGAGTCCCTGCCTCTGGACTGCCTTTCCTACATAGTCTTATAGAGTCCTGGCTGAATCACACAGTTCCTCTGAAGCCTCTGGGTTTGATTTGTCCTATGAATGCTTGCGTTACGTCCAACCTTGTTGCTCTAGGCATCTGAAGAATAACAAGAAAAGCAATGTCTTAAAACATAGTGGTGAGGGATGATGGAGTGAAGCTGAAGTTTCAGGAATGGTGCAGGAGGGTTGTTTTTTGTTTTGGGGGGGGGGGTGTTTTTTGTTTGTTTTAAACATCCCTTTAAGAAAATCCTCTAGAGCAGTGATTCTTGTCGCGCCCACTTCGTCCAACAAGGAAAACGCAACATGGTCGGATTCTTCTCAACAGCTTTATTCCAGGAACTCCTCGATGCCACGGGCACCCAGAGAGGACTCCTTATATACACCCCAGCACTGGGGAGGGCTATGTGTCCTCCTGGGATTCGTCAGTCTCCCGGCATCTTAATTTGCATGCACCCGCTTGGAAGGGGTTGGCGCCAGATTCCGGCTAGCGCCTGAGCAGTGGTATTATTTACAGCGACAGTGTACCGGAGACCATCTTTTAGGCGCCGGCTGCCTACAGGTTCTCACCCTTCCTAATGCTGCGACACTTTAGTGCAGTTCCTCACGTTGTGGTGACACCCCCAACCACGACATCATTTTTATTGCTGCTTCATAACTAATTTTGCTACTGTTATGAATTGAAATGTAATGGAGATAAGACTTTTGACAAAGGGGTGGTGACCCACAGGTTGACAACCGCTGCTCTAAAGAGTTTACCATATTATCAAATCTATCAATGAAAGGCGGCGATTTATTATTTTAATTTTATATGTCTATTTTTTTTGTAGTGGCAGAGATTTAGCACAGGACTTCATATGTTTTGAGCTACAGTTCAACTGCCCTCGAGCCAAGATAAGGGCCTTTAAATAACATGGAGAAAGAAGGAAGAGTTGAATTCTGTTCTATTTTATTACATTTTTACAAAAAATATATTTAATTAGAACACATTTAGTAAGAATTATTGGAGAATTTACCAAAATATATGACAACCCAAATCTGCCTTAATTTCCAAGAATGCTAGTGAAGAATGAATGCCTCTTAGAGAAGGTGCTTCGTCTCTAAATGAACCAAGGAGATAGGAAGAAAAGACACCAGAAAGATCTGCTACAGAGAACACAGTTTTACTCAGAAATCAGAGATGAAAGTGTTCGGGCCAAATGGGAAGAAAGGGCATCCAGGTAGCTCTTCACCGGGCTTTCTCTAGCTCATTGTAGACTCAGTCTGAAACCAGGGGGAGTCCTCTTCTGCTTGGTCCCCCAGTTCCCCTTTCCATTTAGTCTGTGTAGTGTTTGGAACGAAGGCTGTAAGCACTGAAGAACTGTCGTGATCTCAAAGCTAGCTCAGCTGAGGAATGTGGGCTCTTCGAAGGGCGATTTCATTTGCCACATTCACATCCAATTCTGAAACGCTGGGGTCACTCAGGTCCGACGTTGCTAATCAGAGCAGCTCTTTCTGCTGCTCAGTCTCCCACTTGCCTAATACAGAAGGCATCAGAGATCAAAGCTGGCCCGGGACATCATCGTCTATTCCCTCGGCTTCTGTCAGCCAGAGTAGCATGAGGTAGACAACCAAAACATTTGCACTGTTATTTGTGTCTACTATGTTTAGTTTGGGGACATAAATTTTAGTACCTTAGCCCTCAAGTTTTTAAAACAGAAACCAAGTAAATATTGAAGCCAGTTAGCATTTTGTTGACAGTTGGCAAGCACAGGGTACTTATTTTCTGCTCTGATTTTTGAATGTGCTTGCTTCTAGGGTAGATTCATGGTAACTGTCATCTCTTGGCTATGTGTATAGAAAAGCCTCTAAAACAAGCCAAGTAGTCATTCTTAGAACACTAGTAGGTGCCCAACTACTAATGGGAGGAAACTTCTCTAGTGGTGATTTTTTTCTAGTCTCTACATCCAAGTTAACAATTATTGTGCCTTATTTAATTACTTATTTGAGTTCCCATTTCATTTAGAGTTTGTGTTACTAATCTTAATTCCTATGCCATTTCTGGACTAAGGTCTATACATTTCTCATCATAATAACTTGCCAAGGTGTCTTTTCTCCCCTCTTCTCATTGTGTAGTCGATTAGTCTGTGAAGCCTGGGTACTTGCCAATGGTCACAAAGCAAGTGAATCAAGGTTTATTTAGACCCAAGCCTTGTGTTATTTTCACCAAAGAAATTAAAATGGCAGGTGTAATGTAGATAAAGTATCATGTAGAGGTAAAGTAAGGAGTTTTGCTTATGGGAAATGGGTAGATCTGTAGAAGATTTATATTTGTGGAATAAGGGAATGACATGCTGTGAAATATACATTTTTCTTTTCTTTTCTTTTCTTTTCTTTTTTTTTTTTTTGCCAACTTTGAGTAAAGTGAAAAGGTATATTTGGCAAATACCAAGACAAGGATTTCAAAGTCTAGTTGAAGCCTGGAGCTAGAGATGCAGCTCAGTGGGCAAAGGTCTTACCATACAAATGCGATTTTTTAAAATTGAAAATTGGGTGTTGATCCCCAGAACCCAGGTAAAGCAAGAATAACAGTAGTGAAAGTATATGTAACCCCAGCACAGGCAAGGTGAGGTGGGAGGATTAGACAAGAGACTCCCCAGAAGAGTGTAGGCCAGGTAACTGGGTGTGGTCAGAATTGAATAACAAAAGTGGAAAGCAAGGACCAACGCTAGAAGTTGAACTCTGATTTCCACATATACTCTGTGGCCCAAGTGCAACCATGCTCACAGGCACACACACACACACACACACACACACGTACTTACACTCACAGGCACACACATATGCACATTCATGTCACATACACATGCATGCACATACACATACTCGCACACTCACTCACAGGCACACACACATGCACATATATATACACATACACACTCTAACACACACACATGCACACACACATACACACAACCTTTAAAAGTCTAGTAAAAGTCATGTAGTCCTGCCACTATGGACTCCATTAGAGTACAAAGAAGGTAGAAATAATTCAAAGGATTATAAGGATTCTGTAATAAAACCTTATGTCAAAGGTAGTGGGGTTTAGACTAGAGTCATAATAGAATGACAAATAAAAATATGAGGACATGAAATTAAAGAATAAATAATTAAAGATTATTCTACTAAAATACAATTATGAAAAGTGAAATAATATCTGATACCTCATCTGGCAAGCTCTGAACATCCTAGATGTTGTAGACAAGACAAGTGGATAAACCACAGCTAAGCAGTTTCCTAATCAGACCCTGTTTAACTCTACTTATGTGAGTGTCATGCTGAACAAGAATAACAGCGCTAACTTCAACCTTTAGGGGGATCATAAATTGATATTTGGTTGAAATGCGAGTAGGATGTGACATGGAGGGAGAGTCAGTTCATCTGTAGTTCATAAAAACACCCTAAGGGGTTCTGCGACTGTCTTCTTCTTCGGTTGTTTGTTTGCTTTTGAGACAGGGTTTCTCTGTGTAGCCCTTGCTGTACTGAGACTCAATCTGTAGACCAACTTGGCCTCGAACTCAGAGATCGGTCAGTTTCTGTCTCCTGAATGCTGGCACTAAAGGCATGCACCATCAATCTGTTGCAAGTGTCTTCTAAAACTAGATATCTTTCTGTTTGCCTATGGAAATATTTAAAAACTACAATGTAGCTTCTAGATTACTATATTTTCTCTCTTTGTTTATAGATCATGAAATAAGCAACATGGAGCTCTTGAGTAAAATAAGAACTGAATTTGCAGGATAGAGATGTAACCATCAAGCTAACATCTATTCCCACCGGTGCCCTATTTAGCTTCTAAAGCTTGCTGCGTAGTCACTGTTCTTTAAATGCCTCGCTCTGTTTTTTAAACTCAGATTTGCTCATCAACCCCAGAAGGTGGAGAACTTCTAATCCCCAACTTTGCTCTTCTAAGTTCATAATTTAGAACCACTGAGAAGACGAGGAGGGAAATATTACTGGGTAAGAGTCTTAAATACAAACACAAAAGCTCAGAGGGGGAAAGTCACAGAGCTAAAACCATACTTCTCCCTGGTATGCGGAACTGAAGACAACCAGCCCCAGGGTTTCCTACATACTGTGCCGTCCTACTACTGAGATACACTTTGCTTCCCTTCCTGCAGGTCAAGGAACAGCAGCGTGGTCGGACAGTTTGCAGGCTGGAGGGCAAAGTTGAATACCACAAAGCTCTTGAGTTTGAAAGAGCTTAGCCTGGTATGTAGACAAACAGACTATTATACTATCGCAGCAAAACTGCATTCTCGACACTAATGTAAAATGTAGTACTTGCAAACGTTAAAGGACTGTGAATTCTTTGACCTGCCTCTCACTGGAAGGTATCCCCTTCCCTGACTTTATGTCTTGGCTGAACTCTTACCATTTGAATGTAATAAAGGTCCATCTTATCATTCTGAGTTCTGATCCTTGGAAACCTATGGCGTAGTGCAGAAAATACTACTGATGGCCTTACCGTGTGGACCATAAAGAGGCCTTGCAATTACATGAAGAAGCAGAGGGACACACCTGGCCCTGCCTTTTGCTGTCAGCAGTGTTCCAGCTTGGAAATCAAACTATTAGAACTTTACAGCGAGTGATAAATCAGATGATCAGTTAGTTGTCTGAAGTTCTCTCTGTACCTTAAATTCCTATGCAACAAACTATAATTAAGTTTACTTAGTAAACTAACATAACACCTAAGGATATATGTATAAACATCAAACAGCCAAATATGAACTAAGCATGAATAGATCATGCACAAATAGCACAATTACTTAGCAAGAGCCAATCAGGTAATTACTTTGCTTTGCTTCCAGGTTTGTTTAGAAAAGTTTGCTGATCAGAAAAAAATGGGATAACTAATTTCCTGTTATGGAAGGAAGTCCTCTCACATGGAGAAGCCTGAGTATAGTGTCGAATGGTAGAGGAAGGGATGGCTTCCTCATCTAGTGGCAGGAGTCTCTTTAGGCGGATGGAGCAGTAAGAGAGAAGACAGACACCAGTATTGGTGCAAGGTATCAGAACTTTGGGGAATAAATGAGAACTTGGGGAACAGACTGGAAATGCAGCACACCCCGACTCCTAATCACTTTCAACTAGCTTACGGCTGTTGAGGGAGAAAATTGAAGTCGAAAATTCACTTAGAAGGTGACACCAGTGTTCCAAAGAAAATCAGATGTGGCAGTAGGAACAAAGATTAAGAGGTAATTTAAAACCCAACTCCATGAGCAATGGATTGGCTGGATAAAGAAAAAAAAATCAAGAAAGAATATTGAGTAAATCTTAATTTTTAGATTTGGTGACTGAGTGAGTACTCACAATTAAAAAATTACTAAGAATTTCAAGTTGGAAACATTTTTAATGAATAACATTTTGTTTTATGCACATGGGTAGCTTTTTTGCACGTAAGTATGTGTACCATGTATGTGCTTAGTGTCTGTGGAGGCCAGAAGAGGCATCCTGGCAGTGGAGTTACAGATGGTTGTGAGCCACCACGCGGGTGCTGGGACTTGAACCCAGGTCTTCTGGAAGAGCAGCCAATGCTCTTCACCTCTGAGCCTTCTCTCCAGCCTCCAGAAAGTTGTATTTCAAGCTCAATATCAGCCGTGCCTTGCGGGAACATCTTCTGGATATAAAAAATACTTAAGTTTAAGCTTGATGTTGGGGCTCTTTCTCTGTTCATATTATATATGCTATCAATATGTATACATATTAAAAAAAAAACTAACTACCCACGGAGAGATGCTGGAAACTTAGTAAGTACATGTTGAAAATAGCACAACGCAAGGGTATTCTGAATAAACCAGCAACATGAAAGTAGAGCAAGCAAGCAAGACTGACTGTTGATGCTAATGTATAGAGGGCAGGCAGAGAGAAGGCTATGAGGGGATCCGGCCAGGCAAACACGCCATGAAGATCATGTTCAGAGCCGGTCTACTCATTTCAGTTGCTTAAAACTCTGTTCACAGACCCCACCCAGTAATCTAGATTTTATTTCAGTGTCCTTGTGATTTGACTGCTAATAATATCTAAGTGTTATGTGAATTCAAATAACTATGAATTTAGGTCTGGGGGTAGCAAGCTATAAATATATATAATTGCCCTGTTTTATACATGTGTATTTATTCTATACTATTCACTCCAATGTTTGCTTTTAAAAATAGCCTTTCACCACCATATCAAGTGATCCATTGCTTATTTTCGACCCACTATCAAAAGCCAAATAAAACATAAGCGGTCAAAATATGTTTTACTTTATAAAACAAGGGCATATTCTTAAGCTATAAAACTCAAGTTAAAATTTATCAGATTGATAAATATGTAATTGACCATTTTTTTTATGAGTGAAGTAGAAACTACGAAACAAAAAGGAAATATATATTATTTTGTTAAGAACCATAGAAATGTCAGAATTTCAGAGGTGGGCCCACGGGGAGTTCAAGGTTAGCATCAGCTACCTTTGTGAGACTGTTTTAAAAAACAAAGCAAATGAACTAAAAACCCCCAAGGAACTGCTTGTTCCTGTCATTGTCAATATGAAGCGTTTTGATGGAAAGACCATTACTAATGTACCAGCCTGCTGTCATCTCCTAACTCAGGGAGTATTCAACTATTTTGAGAGGAGAAAATTCTGACATGACTTGTAATTCTCTCTTTTTTATATTAGAGTAGAAATATATTTATTTTTGCTCACTTTTCTAGAGATCAGGATTTGAAAACAAGAGCTTCACTATTTCTTATTTTTCTCCAAGACCTTAAATCTCCTGTAAACGGAACATGGTCAATTCCCACTTGTGGAATAACCACAAGGCAATTGGAAGTTAAATTGTTGAGCAGCCTGCATCTAATTGAAGTCTCTCCGTTTTAACTATTTTATTTTTAGCACCTGGAGCAGTCTGTAGCTTTCCTAGCCTGTAATCATGTTTATTTAAGAGCAGTGCAGTCTTCAGCAAGAAAATACAGACCTACCGGAACTCTCCAACTGAATAGGAGAAAATAGGAAGAGACCGGCAAGCTTCGGGCGCTGCTTACCCTCCCTTCCCTTCAGTTAAGGCCCAAGCATCCTAGCTCTCTAAAAGCCGCCCCACTCCTATAGTAAAACAGATAATGTGTATCTACCTGGGCTGAAGCAACCTAAGGAGCTAGAAGGCAGGAATGTTGAGAGAGATGTGAGGAAAGAGGAATGGCTTGTTGATGTTTCCAGAGAAGCAAGAATCTATCAGGGCCATGTGTGTGGCATTTGTGATTAAGAATCAGAGGGAAGTGAAACCTTTGCTTTACAGGGACAATCAATAATGGTTAATTGGGGCTGAAGGATCAGCAGTGATTAATAAGAGGGGTGAACTCCCCTGGGAAGTACTTCCCTTGGGTCAGCACACCGGCTGCAGTGCCATGGTGGAGGGCCTAGCTGGAAGCCGATCTCGGTAGGTAACGTGAAGAGTTTCCTACATGATACTGGTTTTGAAGGCTTGAAGGGGTCACAGGGAACAGCTGAGGTTTGGCAGTGGGAGAGTCTAGAAGAGGCCACTGGATAAACTGTGGGTACATTTTCTTGCTTGATAATGGATGGAGGAGAGCAGAGCTCACTGTTGGTTGTGCCTCTCCTGGGAGAGGTTCCTGGGTAGTGTAAGAAAGCTGGGTGGGCAGAACCAGGAACCAAGTCAGAAAGCAAAAGTTCTTCCTGAGTTTTTGCTTCAATTCATACTTCTGTGTTCCTGCTTGGGTTTCTGTTTTAACTTTTCTCCATGATCACGGAGTCTCTCCTTGTTGACTTCTGTGTCTTCTGACATGTGTTCACTGATCTTGAGGGGCTCTGTTCTGGGAATATCTAAGGGTTTTAGACTTCTCTTGTCTTTAGCCTATCCTAGGATTTTCTTAAAGAATCTTTCCCATCTCTCCATGTTTCTCTAAGTGAGGGATGATGCTTACAAATGCAATTCTAATTGGTGTGCTTGCTCCCTCTAAGTGTCACAGACTTCAGATTTTTGAGTATAAGGCAAGAGAGGGAAAGGACGTGTAAATGTGTTTGCATATGTGTTTTGTGCATATGTTATTGTACACACACATCACAAATTTATACTGGTGCCTTGGTCAATAACATCACTAGATATTAACATGGATTTCTTTAAAGATTATGGGCAATATGACGTTACTTATCCCACAGGCTACTTTTAATCATTAAACAGAAAAGAATATTCTTACAACATAAAGATCGAGTTGCCATCACGTTAATCAAGTAATCAAAATTTTCATCATTAATACAACAAACCAACGTTGCAGGTCTGCTAATATAACAAAATAGAAAATCACAATGGCTCAGTATACATGCGAGAAATATTTAATCATAAATTATCACATGACAACTATCAGGTGAACTTAAAAGGGTAGGTAGGCATGATGGTATCTGTTTGTTCTGTCACGAGGACTTCAGAGTTAGAGAAAGGAAGATGAACAGTTTAAGTTACCCTCACTTCTACGGCAAATTCGAAGTCATCCGGGGAGACATATAAGACTGTTTCAATCCCTACCCTCCTTTTAGCATCAGTTTCAAACTCTTTTTAAACATCAATACCATGAAAAGATAAATAAGGTTGTTTTTATTTGTCAAAGACATGACAACCAACTGCAATTTATGCTTTGGTATTAGGTCCAAAATTAAAGGCGAATAATAGGGACCTGTGTGGTGGGAGAGAGGCGAGGTGGTGGGCAGCTGTAGAAATGGAATATAGATTTCACATTAAGTGTTACTGTTGAGGTTAAGTTTATTACGCTTAATAATGTTAGTATGGCAATCTCAAAACACGTTCTCGTCCTTAGGAAATATCTGCTAAAATAACTTGGGAGTATTGCCCGATATCTGCAGCTTTGTTTGAAATGCTTTAAGCAAGTTCTACCTAGGAAACAGTGACGTAGCTCATGGTTGTAGTTTGAAGTTTGTTTGTAATTGAATTTATTGTACTGTTCTTTTAGTATTTTCAAAAATAAGAAAGACTATCTTAGTTGAAGTCAATACTTTCAAATAAACACATTTTGTAATCATCAATATATTGAAATTTGCTTAAAATATACATTCATAAAGCTTCAAGGGGAGAGATTAGCCTTTTAAGATTAACCATTTTAAGATCACTTAATATTTAGTAAGCATTTATTAAATACTTACTTTGTTCCAGAACTATCAGTACTTCATAAATAGGCTACTAGGGAGGTACCACTATTCTGAATGCAGTGATAAGATAAATGAAGATTAGAATTCAAGCAACTTGATAAGGGTCCAAAGCTAATCTTTTAGATTCCACTCCCGAATATACAATTCTTATCTACTTAATTCTATGAGAAGAGGAGGGCTAGTCAAAATTCAAAGCCTGAGTTCTGCACTTAGTTAGGCATTTGTGTCTACCTTTGTCCAGTGGTCTGATTTGAGAAAAGTCACATAAAGTGACCACAATTTGAATATCTGTGTGGCAATTATGCTATAGAGCCAAATCCATTGAAAACTCTTAGTACTGTAGCTGGCGTGGACACAGTCAATGCATCCTGGACAAGGTTCGGGTTCACTCTTTTTATATGTGCTTTCTCATTTTACCCTCACCCTGTCCCTCCCTCACACAGTTCCTCCTCCCAAAACCCTTCTCCTCTGAGAGGGTAGAATATTCCCCCTCACCCCACCCACCACCCCCTGCGTGCATATCAAGTCTCTGCTGGCCTAGGCGCATCCTTTCTCACTGAAGCCAGACTAAGTATCCCAGTTAAGGGAGCAGGTTACATAGACAGGCAGGCAACAGCTTTAGAGAGAGCCCTCCACTCCAGTTGTTGGGGAATCCACATAAAGACGGAGCTGCATATGTGTGGGGGTGGGGGTGGGGTGTCCTAGGTCCAGGCTGTGTATGCATTTTGGTTGGTGGTTCAATCTCTGAATGCCCCCAAGGGTCCAGGTGTGGAGTTCCTATCTGCTTCAGGCCCTCAATCCTTCAGGAAACTTCCCTAAGAGTCCCCAGCTCCATCCAATCAATGTTTGGCTGTGGGTCTCTGCATCTGTTTCAGTCAACTGCTGGGTGGAGCCTCTCAGAGGATTATGCAAGGCTTCTGTCCACAAGGATAACAGAGTTTTCTCATTCTTAAGTATTCAGTACTGCCAGGTAGATTCCTACAAATAACGCTGAGGACATCTTAAGTAGATCCAAGATCAAAACCAGGGTTTCTATAATAGCAGAGCAGGTGGCTAGTCTGCTGTCTTACCCTGAAGGGCTTTTCTAAGTTTATTAATCTAATAGGCTCCTTTAAGTTCTATCTTTTTATTCTTCAATTTTTCAAATGAGTAGATCAAATAGAACTAATTACAAATATACTTCACAGTTTTCCCTTTTGAATATAAAAAAAGTCATTGACAAAACCCCTGTTGGTTTTGATTCAAGATTGAATTTTCACAATAACGCAGGAATTAGGGTAAGATTTGTAAAGTGATGTTTATAGTGAGACTGAACTATTTTTTTTATGTCTTCCCCCTTCCCATTTTCCTCTCCGTAATCTCCTTGTCCCATCCCTCCCTCCCCCCTGCTTCTATGAAGGAGCTCCCCCACCCACCTTCCACCCCCTGCCTTGGGGCATCATGTCGCCACTGGACTAAGGGCCTCCTGTCCCTTTGATTCCAGATAAGGCTGTCCTCTGCTACATAAGTGCCTGGAGCCATGGGTCCCTGCAAGTGTACTCTTTGGTTGGTGGTTTAGTCCCTCGGAGCTCTGGCGGCTCTAGTTGGTTGATATTGTTATTCCTATAGACTACTTTTTAAAGCTTTTTAAAGAGCTACTTGTGACTTAAACTTTAAATTTAGAAATGCATAGTGTCATGAAGATATTTTTAACTTAGAAGTGTTTGAAGGCAACTTAGCAGCATTTATTTTATAAACAATAACAATGGCCATATAGAAACCCAATACCACCAAGGGAGAATGTGAAGGCTTATGGGAAAGTGACCTCAAAATACCACCCTGATAAGAATACAAATGAGGGGGAAACAATTTAAACAGATTTCTCAGTTGTAGGAAGTTCTCACGTGTTCTCCTTGGAGATCTTTGGACTATATGTTGGAAGAGGCAGGAAGATGAGGCGGCAGATGAGAGGTGGAAAGCTCTGTATCTGATCAATGCTTATAGAAGAATCATGTGAATGATACACCAAGGGAACTGGCTCTGCAAACAAAGGCGATCTGATCTGGGAGTAATGCAAAGTCCAAGGGGGTCAAAAGAGAGCAATAGAAACAGAACAGAACAACAGTGCCAATAGGTCCAGAAATGGTCTAGCATATTCACTCTGCATGTATGGAAAGTCAGGACCATGGAAAATGGATCAGTGTTAAAGACAGATGGAAAAACTGCAATAATTGGATATTATGATCCAATAATACAACTCCATACCCAAGGCCCAGGAATCATTATGGAAAAGGGAGCAGAAAGATTGTTAAGAGCTAGAGGATCCGAGAGTTTGCTGTGAGATTTTTGTCTGCTAGGAACATCGGAAGCTACACTCAGAAATTCTCACCAACAGGACTTCCTAAATGTGAGCTGAAGAACGATAACATAAATAGACATGCTAACGCGGATGATGGTGGGTTAGGGTGCCATAGATCAGAGAACCCAGGAGGCTTCAACCCTACACAAAGAACTAGAGACAGCAAAGAAAAGCTGAGCTCAGGTGGGAGAGTCTACCCTGGAAGGGCATCCTAGTTGCTAATTCAATATTAGTTTGTTTGGAAGCTGGTGTTTTCTTTGTCTTTCATCTCTAGTTGAGTCCGGTGTCTCCTCACTCTTTACTCTCGTGCCTAGCCATCTCTTTGCAGTATCTGTATGTCATAGCTTCCTGCTATCTGTCCTGTCCTGGATTTGCAGAATCTTTATCTCATGGAAGGAAGAAGTTGAAATCCAATAGATAATCTTAAAAAGGAAAGATAATCTAGGAGATTTCAATGTGTATGAATTATTGAAACAGCGTTTGCTCGGGCAGCTTTCCAAGGAAGCCAATTATTCTAACTCTCCAAAGTATGCATTTCTAAGTGTCCAACCTGTTTCTCCGTGGAGGAAACCTTATGAATGTTATTCATTTAGTTCCTGGGTCTGGGTTTATTTCCTATGAACATTGAAATTTTTTATGTTATTTTTACAAGAACACCTTCCACTTAAACTTGTAATTACAATTTTTATTTGTGTGTGTGTGTGTGTGTGTGTGTGTGTGTGTGTGAATGTGTGCATATCACAGAAGGCAACTTTGTTTGTTCTCATCTTCCACCGTGTGGGTTCAGGGGATTGAACCCAGGTACTTAGAGATGAGGCAAACACCCATCTGCTAAGTCATTACACTGGCTCACTATTATTTGTTTGTTTGTTTGTTTGTTTATAACATTAGAAAGTCTAAAACACATCTGGTAAATTCCTGATGAACTTATTTCTCCCAAGAATTTTGGGAGGAATACTTTAAATGCACCTTTTTTTTTTGTTCCCATATCTAGCTATTATAAGCCTGTATAGAGTAAATTTTATGCAGTTTTTATATATAAGTATAGAAGGACCTCATTTTGAGAAACAGGTTATTAATGGAATTGTGAGGTTGGGATAAATGTTCTTAAGACAGTTTGATACTTTGGCTTTTGGTTTTAAAAAACGTCTTCCAGGAAGCTGTCTTACTTAGAATACTAGTGTGGATACCAGTAGCTGTCATAGATATTAAAAAGATTTTTAACTCTAGAAAGTAAGGCAGGAAACATAAGTGAAAAGGCGTGGGATACGCAGCAGATAAAGTTAACTTCATGAATAGCTCCAGAAGGCAAATTGAAGCCCCCTGAACATTGCCACGTTCAATGAACAATTGAAATAGTGTTCTGTTGAAATCTGATGATTAGTAACATCTCCTGCTGGAAACGGTATGGGACTACATCCTTCTCTGACAGACACTCATTTCAGGGATACACGTGGACCTTCTCTGACACTGGTATCATGGATACACTTAAGACAGTGACTACTGAGAGGTAATTAGCACCATACATTCACATGTTAAAGTAAAAAACCCATATAAACAAAAGCCTGCGCATATACTCAAAGGTATATATTAGAATGTTTGAAACTGCATTGTTTAAAAGAGTGCAAACTTGCGTGCCAATAGTCAAGAAGATGATGATTAATAACCTACAACCAACTATGCTATGGAGTAGTGTACTGACTTTATGGTGAAATATGGTGAGTTTTTATATGTTAGTTTGAAAATCATCCAAAATAAATGACTGGATGAAAAGTAGTTTGGAGCCAATTATTATGGACAGTCTTATTTATACTATAATGACAAACATTTAATGTTTAATGATTAATGGATAATTAATAATCATGGATATGGAGTTTGTGGTAGAAGAAATGAACTGCGAAAAGATTTGTCCAGGTATATATCAAATAATGAAGACATATCTTTGTACACCTTCTGGTTTAAAATAAAAGATATTGAATTAAAATCAACAACATATAATCCACAAATGAGTATATTTTAAAACATAGCTAAGTCTTAGGGTGGACCGGGAGGGGAATAAAATCTGGAGTGTAAGAAAGAGAAAAAATAATAAGAAGAAGAAGTTAAGAGATCTACTTATCCCTGAGTTATTAATTTTTAAAAATACCTATTTTTCTTGATTCTTCAATAGTAATATCTTTTGTAAGCCAAGATATAAATATTAGTGAATAATAGCATAGCAATAAAAAATTAATATATGGAAGGCATATACAACAGTGTTCATTTTCTTTTTAAAATTTTTTTTGTGTGTGAAATAAAAGTGTATATTTAGAATTAGCCAGCTGTACTCAGTTTAGATGATCCTAATCTTATTGGCAACATCCAGAGCATCATAATCAGGAGCCAAGTGAGCATGCGCCATCTTCTCTCCATCAGGCCACATCAATGTCACAGAGATTCTTCACGGCCTGTTCGATTTGGTGCTTGTTGGCCTTGACATCCACAATGAACACAAGCGTGGTGTTGTCCTCTATCGTCTTCATGGCTGACTCGGTGGTCAGTGGGATTGATGATAGCATAGTGGTCAAGCTTGTTTCTCCTGGGTGCTGGCTTTGGAGGATATTTGGGCTGCTTCCAGAGCTGCAGGGTCTTGGGCCTCCGGAAGGTGGGTGATGAGCGGACCTTCTTTTTGTGGCTGTGGACGCCTTTCAGTGCTGCCTTCTTAGCTTTCAAGGCCTTGGCCTTGGCTTTGGCTTTGGCTTCAGGTTTGGGAAGGGCAGGAGCTTACTTCTTTGCTTTTGTTGCCATCTTGACAAAAAGGGCAACAGTGTTCATTTTTTAAAAATAAATTTATTTATTTATTATGTGTAAGTACACTGTAGCTGCCTTCTGACACACCAGAAGAGGACATCCTATCCCATTACAGATGGTTGTGAGCTACCATGTGGTTGCTGGGACTTGAACTCAGGACCTCAGGAAGAGCAGTCAGTGCTCTTAACTGCTGAGCCATCTCTCCAGCCCCAACAGTGTTCATTTTCAAAGAATTTTTTCCAGCATAAATTATTGGTAAAACAATTGCTTGTAGGCATAAAATTTTCTTTATGAAACATACTTTCTGTAGTGTTCATGGCTTCTTGTTAAAGCTTATTTTTTTCTTTTGATTTCTACTGATACAACAGTGTCCATCAATAGTTACTCTGAAGGAATAGTTATCGTTTAATTCAGACTACTCAAACAATTTTAATCTTTATTATTTTTTCTTTAAGAAATTCACCCAGGTTGAAAGATAATTACTTCAAATGAAGTAATAAATATCTGTGCCATTTCAGAATTATGGAGTCTGAGTCAGTAAAATCCAAATCAGTGGAGTACACTAAAATCTGAAACATTCATGATTAAAGTTTTAAAGTCATTATTATCAATATTTTATATTTTATTATATATGAAATCGTACACTACATAGATAGTCTCTGGGCTCAAAATTTTAAAAAATGCATAGTTGTATCTGGATATGTTTTAATTTTTATCTTGTTTTTATCATTGTTAGCATATCATATCGTCTGACATTTTCTGTGTCTCTATAGTAAATACATATGATACAATAAACAGCAAAGATTTAGAACCAAGGTCTTAGGGAACATGAAAAGCTTTAAAGCAACAGCTGCTTCCACAAATCAAAACAACCAACAGCTTAAAGTTTATTACACTGTAGTGTAAGGCAAAGGGAGCCAGAGACATCACTGTGGGCTAAAAAAGCAGTTGATGTTTAGTTTAAAAGAAAGAGTGGGAAAAAGGTCAAATGAAAGACTAGAATCCTTAAGACCTTGACACCTGTGCCACTTACTGGGCATGAAATAATTAGGAGTTAGGCCACCTGTGTGCGCATGCCCACCTCAGCTGAGGTCAAGGTTCAACTATTTCCAGACTAGAGTTCAAGGAATTAAAGGACATGTGAAATCGGCCTAAGCTGCCTTTCTTTTAAAGTGGGGTTGCTTCTTTCTTCCCTCGGAGCTTAACTTTTTATATACTTTCTGTGTCTTCCACCACAGGCCCTGTCATCTGCTGCTTTCCGCTCAGGGTCTTCCAGGTGATAGAGTATAGTTTGTTCATTCATCGAAGAGGAAGAAAAATGAAGGAGGCATAAACATTTTATGGCCACAGAAGATGTTGCTGTGTGGGACTAGAAGAACATGGCTGATGTTCAGTCAGGGTTAAGCTTGCAAGCTCTTTAGAAGTACTCTAGCACAGTACTTTAGAATCCTTGCTTACTTCCAGAGACCATTGGTTTTGAATTGCAACCTCCTCCTCCTCCTCCTCCTCCTCCTCCTCCTCCTCCTCCTCCCCTCCCCCCTTTCTAACCTAATAGCCAACATCACAGCAGAGATTCCATCCATTCTCCAGAACAGATTCACAAGACGCATCGTAGAAAAACATTTAGCACTCCCAAGTATGCGTTCAAGCTGTATCCTTCTCAGATCAAGAAGTCAAGGATGATCGGGTTGTTTCCATTGCTTGAACATTTTCTTGCTGTTGCTCATTGCAATGACTGATCCTGCTTAATTACCTATAACTGCTTCCAAGCCACCGCCAACACTTTCTGTCATACAGTTCATTTTGTTATAGCAAGTTTCATAGAGGATATACTTCACAAGTAAGCTTGTTAGAAAGAGTACAAACACTGATTTCCATACTGGATGGAGTTGCACTGCTAGTAGGGTCATAACAAGAACTTTGTGTCACGTCATTGTCCCCATATGCCATCGGGTTAGCTTTACTTTCTTTTCTTAATATTACAGATAACTTCTCAGCGTCTTATCCACAAATGAACTTGGAATTATTCTCAGTGTCTAAGTCCTTTTCTCCCCTGAAATTCCCATTGGAGTTGGAGGTAAACAGCAGTTAGAGTTAGATTGAGTGTGTTGGGAGGTCACAGATGCTGCTGAATTCTGAGCTGTTAGAGAAATGTATTGCATGCTTTCCATGCAGAGCACATCAGACGTACATTAGGGAACACTCAAAGTGGCCTCCAGTGTAGTTGAAGCTAACTTGCTTGAGAGAACTGAGAGTAGCAAGTCAGTTGGCAAGTGACCAAGGAGGGGGGCTGCTACTCTATGAAGCCTTTAGGCATGTTCAGCTGCTTGCTGCTGTGAATCAACTCAAGTATGAGGGATATTGTTACAGATAAAGCCATCATAGAAGATGGAAGTAAGTGGGCCTTTGAGCCTAATTCTGAAGCCTATAGAAAGAAACATAGCCAGAGAATGCATCTCATTGACTCTAAAGGAGGTGTCTAGCGGTTAATTCCAGCCTTGCTGGCAGGTAACCTAGACAATATCAGAGAGAAAGTAAAACCATTTTGTACAGGGGTTCTTAATTAGCAAGACCTAATAGTAGTTTTGGTTCCTAAAGAAAGAGAGCTTACAGTAAAAGGAAGGCACTCTCCTAGGCAGTCACAGTCAATACATCTTTATCAAGTGCTGGCTGAGCTCAATCTCAAGAAACACAGTATGCCCTCTCAGGTCACATTCTGTGAAAAGTTCATCTACTCAGCCATCTCACAATTTAGACACGATCTCCATGAGAGTAACACAAGATTGCTCGTTTGTTGTAAGCCTGGATTATGAGTCATGGTGTAATGCTCTCTGCCCAGAGTTACAGCACCTGCTTGGTCAGGCCATTGGTGTATTAGTCTCAGTAGGTTATTTGTTTCAGGTGGGTTCTTGGGTACTGGCTCTCATGGTATTTATAATCCAGGATAGGTTTAACTCTCCTAAAAAAGAAGACAATATTCTCCCCACCCCCCAGCATGGGGAAACTTGCTTTCAAGGTCCCGTAACTACAGGAAAGGGTATGAGCCAGAAGTTGTGAGTACCATCACAGGATGTATCAAGCTGCTGACTTTAGAGATCTTGGGTTTGACAGTGGTATCCTTGGGCAAGGTGATAACCAGACTCTTATTATCACAGTTACTGCTTATATGACAAACACGACTGTTAAGAGTATATTGTTGACTCATTTAGACATGGAAGTTGAGCACTGGAAGCAGAACTTATCATAAGCCAGATGAACACTGGTATAGCAACATACTCTATGAATATGGGAAATGGTTATACTTTGATGGTGTCTCTGTATCGGACTTCCTCGGGCTTTTCTCACATCTCTCAGATAGCACAGGTGATGTCTGTCCACATGTCTATTCTAGACTTAGATGCCTGAGTTCTAGTTGGCCTTCTGCCTCATAAGTTGACAACAATCCACAATCATCTGTATCGCAAGCATCCTAGTTTACTGCATACAAGTGAAAGTACTGTTCCTTGCTGAGGTTTCTAGGAATTCTGCTCTAGTAGCTGCCTTTGCCCTTGGTGCACCAGGCCTTGGTGGCCTCCCTTCACCTGCATCATGACCATCTCTGTTCTACAGAGGAATCCCAGATCCTTTAACCTTTCAGTTGGCACTGCTTAAGGGTGGGATTCTTGCTAGTATTTCTGAGAACTACAGCCATCAAGTATGCAAGAGTCCTGATTGATCTGAGTGTGCTTGCACTCTGTTCAGACCCTACTGTTTTAATATTTGCTCTGAGGAGAGCCAAAGTAGTACTCAAAAAATAGATTGAAGATTAAGATTCTTAATTTGACATGACAAGGTCATCATGAATACTTAAGCTAATGAAATGGATATAACCATTAATAGTGAGACCTTAGCTTGTGACCTTTCCACAATGAAGCCTCCTTATCCAAGACTAATGAGTTTCCTCTTTATAAAAAGTGATGATGCTCATGGTTTGTCTATGGTTGACAAGTTTCAAAAGTCAAGTACAGTGATTGGGATAAGTCAACCTATGAAAATGAAATCAATAACAGAAGAAAGCCATTATTTTAATGACAAGGTTATGGTAAGTATTCTAGGAATCAATAACTAAGGCTTGAATATACTCACTTAGATGGCTGTACAGTAGAAGCCATAGATAGACTCAGAAGGAATATGTTGGGACAAACACTATATGATGTTACTATGTCTTTTATTGATGAACATTTTTTTTCTATTCATGAAACTACAAAGCCTGTAGATATTGAAAAATCTGTTATCTTTAGGCCCGATGGTCTTATACAAACACAGACTTGGACAATAATAGGGAAAAGACCTCGAAACATTGGATCTTGGTCATTTGTTAAAATTTACACAGGTGTTGGTACCAGATTACTGGAAAGGAAAATAGGGAAGATGGCTGAAGACCTTATTATACTATGTGACTGGATCAAGCTTAGAAGAGAAGTTGACTAACCTTGTGGAACTGCTATACAACTTCCTTAGTGAGAAGGGAATTTGTCTACTTAGCTTGCCTGTTGTACTAGCACAGTGACCCATAGATGCCAACTGCATCTTCCCTCTTGGTCTCTTCTTGTTACCAAGAAAAGACAAGAATACATGGTCCTGGATACGATGACACCTGTCAAAGTTGATAGGTGTTAAGATCATAACTCTGTCCACTCATTGTCCTTGTCCAAACACTGGTACCTCTCATTGTTTTTTAAAGCATATATAGTGCAAGAGGGTATGGAACTTATTGTATTCTCCAAGGAAACTCCAGTTGATATTATACCAGATGATTGCCATGTTATAAATGTCGCAGTCAACAAGAGGGGAGACTCTACCATATTAGAGACCATTAAGAGATCTTATCTCTGTGGAGTGGTCTCATTATGACTTCAGTCATAGTTCTCACTGTCAACCAATATCTCGGCTGCTCTTTTCTTTGAGTTTAGAAGGGGTACTAAAGGTGCTATTTCTTGCAGTAATGCTCATACTAAAAATTTTTATGAATAAAGTCAGGTCAGCCAATTAGATTAAATCAAGTGTGTTGAAAACCCGTAGTTCCCAAGATGCTTTTGTTTTGGCAGCATGACTATTGATTAATCAAATAGCTTTTCAAACTAGTTGCCAAGGCAATATTTAATTTCTTAGAGGCAATATGTTTGTTTCCTATAATGGTCTAAAAGTCAAGAGAGGGTCATTCTAAGTAGAATAAGGAAATGGGATGGAGGGAGTGCTGGCATCAATGATTAATTCTCTTCAGTGTTTCCAAGAACTTGCAAGAAAGGCATTAGGTCAACGTGTGCATCCTGTCTATTGGTATCATTCAAGCTATGAGGAGGAGGGATTGTCTGTGGTCTTTGGTAGAGGACGTGTAGCATATAAATATGAAGCATTAGGTCCTTCTTTAGCTTTGGTTTATGATAAATGAGTTTCTGTGTCTTCCTTGTTCACCTCCTGTGAGTTACTCTTGTTGTGTGGGGCAATTTTTTTTTTTGACTCTTCCTACTTTTTTATTTTGACATCATGATAGTTCCAGAAATTTAAAGTGGAAGATAGCTGTTCAATAAAAGCCATTTCATATATATAATATACAGAAATTATTTTAAAAGTCTTTCATATAACAGATTCATTTGGTGCTACCAAAAACTTAACGATACAAATAAACAACTACAAAGGGAACCATCACTAAACTAAGACACACAGGAACTAGGCTTCATTTCAGGGGAAAAACCCACATAATCTCTATCATATTAGAGGAACCGTGTCCATCTGCCACAGTGTGCATTATCGTAGTCCCTTTAAAGCAGACTCCGCAGAATCTTTAAGTTTAAAACTGTCCAGGTATAATTCTGTCTGTACACTCAAGAACAATCATATTCTGATTACATACAATGCTTTCATCGTGCAAAAATGCCTTAGTTAATTGTTTTCTAAGGTCTAATGTCAAATGAACTAATATCAGGCATTTACTGACCAAGCTGTCAATCAGAGAAGGACAGTGATCAAGCTGCTAAGCAGTCCTTCCTGCCACAGTATGGCCACTACTAGATCTGTTTCCTTCATGCATTAGAACTAGCAGGTGCCAAGTGAGAATTCACTACTGCAGCAGATGACAGAATATGCAAGAAGAGTTCCTCACGTCCAATAGCCTTTGCCATCCTACAATACAATATTACAACTGCATGTGTATCAGCAGCGGGAGCAGGAAATCAGAGCAGGTTAAGACAGGTATATAAATAAAGGGAAACGAAGATAGCGCATGGTATTTAAAACCTTGCCTGAAGTTTGCATAGCGCACGAAGACAGAGCAGAGCAGGTGTCAGTGCAACTTTAACCTGGACATTTATTTAACCTGGACATTTATTTGTGTATTTATTTGGGGTGGGAATGGGGGAAACCAGTTTGGATAAAAAGATTTTATTCCTTTCAAGCACAAAGAAAATCGACAGGAATTTTAAAGGTCATTGATCAGAAAATGAACAAAACTTCTTAGAAACCTTTTCAATTAGCCAAAACAAGGTAAAGATAAAAGTTAAATTCTTTCAGCCTAAATATTTATCCATCTCTATATCCCACTTTGTGAATAGGCTTTTGATTAAAAGAAGAAATGACATCAAACTACCCCCAAACATTTTGTAAGAGGTACCACCATCTAGAAGTGACAAAAATAAATTAGTTTCCCCCATGATATTTAATCTCTAAAGCATAAAAAGCTATATAATATCTTATACAAATTAACCAGTGTTTTTACAAAAGTAAAGCAGTTTTGGACTACTAACAGTACACTGTACTTGTGGTGAAATATGAGGCACAAGAATATATGTATTAATTAGGCATTTTCCATCTACTCAGTCTCTATGGTCTTAATTCTTGGCAATATATAACTGGTGTGTACTCTGGTACATAAGTCACGATTGTAGAGAACAAGAAGCAGTGTAGTATAGTAACAAGGTTTGTATTTGACAACGACCGCATTGCTGAACATGTTTCTTTTATGAACTTTGTGATTTGTGTTGCAGATGGTCACTTGTAGTAGATCCTTGACTTGACTCTTCAACAATCATGCTGTCTCCATCTGCAGTCTCTGCCATTTCTTCATCTTCTTCATCATCGTGTAGGTCTTTTGAAATTAACTGTCTGGCTAACTTAATATTGAGTCCTTCATTGTAATGAAGCTTCCTTTTCATTTCAAACTGCCGCTTCTTTTCTCGCTCCTCAGGGGAGAGGTCATTATCTTCCTCTCCACTACTTTCTTGCTCCCGAGTCCGAGTCCGATACTTTGGCTCTGAGCCTTCAGCAGCAGCTAATTTCTTAGCTAAGATATCTGGAGTCATGACTTCATTGCCTTCAGAATCACTATAGGCGTCTTCATCGTCACCTATCATATTGTGATATGGGGTGTTTGGCTCGTCTATTTTCATCAAGCCATAGTCTTTGTCAGCGGGATGATATGTTCCCAGGATGTTCATTTCATCCCACTTCTGAGACTTCTTACTCAGTTCCTCTTCCACGATCGGGCGGGGCTGTTCGGCCGAGGGCACCACCGGAGGGGAAGCCGCAGAGGTCTTGTTCTTCAGGATTCCCTTGATGGGCCGGTGCGAGGCTGCCATGGCCGGTTGCTCCGGCTGCCGGCTCAGGGTCGCTGCTGGCGTGGGGTCCCGGAGGAGAAGGGATGGGCGCTGCAGAGACCCTCCAGGCAGCCGTGGAGCCCAGGCCAGGCTAAAGCAGCCGCACCCGCTGCCGCGGAAACCACGACCGGCGGCGTCTCCGTCACGACACAATGACCGCAACGCCACAGCCAACGCCGCGCGGCGGGCGGCCCTTCGCCGCCGGCAAAGTAGCCCGCGGCCCGCAGAGGAGGCCGGCCTAGTGTGTGGGGCAATTTAAGAAGGAAAAAAAAAAACAAAAAAAAAAAAACAAAACAAAAACAACAACAACAACAACAAAAAAAAAAACCAGAGAGAAAGAAAGAAAGAAAAGGAAGGAAGGGCGAAATAAAGAAAAAAGAAAGAAAGACATGATGCCAGTAGAAAAGGGCAAGCTGTCAAATGAAGTGGAACTATGTTGAGAGAGAGAGAGAGAGAGAGAGAGAGAGAGAGAGAGAGAGAGGGGCTTGTTTCCCAGTTTCACTGGTAATAGACCACAGCCACACCCAGAGCATGTTGGAGTTCCTGGTACATTTGTTTCTTTTAAACACTTTCTACCATAGACCATTTAAGTGTGGGGACGTGAGAGCACTTGGCACTCCTTGATCAAAAAATGATTGAGACGGAAGGGAAAAACTGTGAATGTACAGAATCCCCGAGTAAATATGTTCCATCCTCTTTGCTGTCTCCAGCTTTCTGTTTACATTAGCTATGAAATTCAATCTCCTAGCCAGTAAGGTGGCAAGTCAGGCTGTCTAAAAGTTTCACTCTCTCCACAGGAGAAGGGCGAGGTTTGTCTCACAAATGGAGCTGTCTAAACTAAAGATCATGTCCTGCTCAAATGGTTTGATGTATTCACGTAACTTATGTTTTCTTTCAGTTCACCAGAAAGTAGAGTTAAGAACGTAAACATGGAGCCAAGATAGGAGTTGGGGGGGGGGGGAGTGAGAGTGATTATTACAATGTAGCTGTGGTTTGTTTCTCTGCCTAGCTCCTCTCCGTGCTTTGGATTGTTAATATACGCCATTTTATTATGTCGGTAAAATTGACATGTCCTGTCATGCTTTCTACAAGCCCTGACCCTCTTCTCTGTCTCCCCACCCCCCGTGACAGTTATTCTGTTTCATATTTCTTACTGGAAAGTAAGATGTGCTTAGTAGGTGGAGGATTTTTGTCAGTGAGTTTTCCAGTTGGAACGTAACTCATCAAGCTTCATAGTTCTTATGGAAAACCCATGTTCCTGCTCTCCCTTTAGAATGTATAATATATTACATGATTGAGAAGAAAAGAATAAAAAGAGATGAAGTAAGTCCCAAAATTCTGTCTTCCAGGTAGGCCATGTAGAGTTAGACTAGGTATTCAACGTTCCTGTAGGATCATGTATGCTTTATAACATGCTAGATTCTAATGTTCACACATGGAAAAATCTTGATCATTTCTCCATATTATTTTAATGATTGCAGAGTTTCAGGGACCTACACACATTGCCTACACATATCTGCTCTGTTGTACGTTTAATCCGTTTATAGGTTTTGCGATTATGCCACTGAAAATAAACTTTTACATAGCTACAGTTCTGTTCTTAAGATAAGTTTCTAGAAATCAGAGTATTATGGGAAAGACCATTCTCATCTAAAGCACCTGCCAAGCTGTGTTTCACAAAAAGGGCCCCACTGCTCTCCCTACCAGTAGCACCTAGATTTTTGTAGCTGTACCAGATACAGATTTCATTCTCTGCTTCTTTAGATAGGAATCTGTTTAATTTAGCATTTAGGATCATTACAGGCAAAGTAAACACTCTGCACACAGCTAAAGGGCTTCGTAGTTACTTTTGTATTAACACTACAGGGCGTGCATCTATTACAAGATGATGTTTCAATCTTGTTCTGACATAACTGCCGTGTACGAATAGAATCTTAGACTTGTGTGGCAGTTAAACAGTAATTCACACTTAAGTTATCCTCTTGTTTATGATGTGAAACTAAAGCTCAGAGTATCTCTCTGCAGCTCTCCTGTAAGCTCTCTTGGTTTGCTTTGAACACAGACAAACATACACGTGGCTTTTTTTGGTGCACATATACATATTATCTTTCTTACATGTGCTTTTAGTGTGAGATGCTTTTATAAGTTATACACTATGCACTTTTGGGACATGGTTCTTTGAGAACTAATTAACACTCAGCACACTGGCCTACATATCCGTCCACAGTGCCAACTGAGTAGAAGATGAGCTAACTGGTGTCAAGAGAACTTCTGTATGGCGTTCAAAGCACGTGATGCTCTGCAGTGATCTACACAAGGCTGCTACTGTCTTCCTTCGAAAGAGTTCCAGTATGCAGGTTTAAGATGTGTTGTTGTTTGAATAGACTCACCTGAACACTTCATCCCAGTGCTGTTTGGGAAACCTGTGAGACCTTTAGGAAGGGAGACCGTGGGGGCAGACTTCATGCTGTGTAGCCTGTCCCACACTTGGCTTTCTGAGCATAATGACCAGCAAGCTGTCTTTTCCCATCACCATGCCTTTTGTGTCAGCTCCTGTGTCTTTCCTGATACATATACTCCCCCACTTTAGAGCTGAAAGCCACAATAAACCCTTTTCCCATTAAGTTGTTTCTGGCAGAGTAGTTTGTCATACTAACAGAGGAGAAACTAAGACCAAGAACATTCTAACATTATCAGGTTCGAGTGATGTGTGTCTTTTGTATTAATGTGACTATCCTAAATGAACTAGTTAGTGAACTAGTCATTTATGGTTTAGCCACCAAGCATATCAAGCCTGAATAAGAATAGAAAAGAAAGGACAGCAATACTCAGAATGCTGTGTGTTCATCTGTTCTTCATTTGCTATGAAATGTCTCCATCAGGTTCATGTTTTGAATACTTGATCCCCAGCTGGTGGGAACTATTTTGGGAGGCTGGAGAAACCTACAGTGTGGGGTCTAACGGAAAGAACTGGACCACTGGGGATCGATTCTTGGTGGTACATTGTCCCTGACCGCTTCCTATCTCTCTACTTCCTGCCCAACATGAATAAAGAACTCTCCCACATCAGTCAAGCTTGGTGACACATGCCAATCCCAGGACTTGGGAGATGGAAACAGAATCTGGAGTCCAAGATTATTGATGCCAGTCCAGGGTATACAAAGCCTTTCTCTAAGTAGAAAGGCAAATGATGGAGCGAAAAGAAAACACGTTTCCTTCACAAAGTGTCCTTGCTATCGGCAATGTTCTGCTCATGTGCTGGAGAACAAGAAAGCATCCATGAATCCCATGAAAGTGATCAGAATCAACAGGGCACTCTTCTCTCAGGTTGTTTGGTCGGGCGTGTGGAGAAATACGTCGTCGTCGTAATCTGCTCAAATAGTTTCTCTTCAACTGCTGTCTGATGTTTAACCACAGCAAGCTTGTTAACAAGGCAAACAGCATCTCCTCTGGGTGTAGGTTTTAACGCATAGTTCTCAGTCCATGGGACAGACAACACATACTGACACTCATGGCTCCCACAACAGAACCTAGCTAGCACGGCCATGCACAAGGAGCAGGAGACTAGACATGTTAGAATTCCTCTGCTCTTCCAGTTAATCTGTGTGAATAATTGTGGCAAGACCAGGGACACATAGTCTCTTTAACTTTGTTAATAGCTTTGGAACTCTGATCTTCATCATAGGAGGGAGGGAAGAAGGGAGGGAAGGGAGGGAGGGAGGGAGGGAAAGAGAGAGAGAGAGAGAGAGAGAGAGAGAGAGGGAGAGGGAGAGGGAGAGGGAGAGGGAGAGGGAGAGGGAGAGAGAGAGAGACTGTGCTATTTGACATAGTGATTGCTTGAAGAAATCTTCCCCAAACAGTGAAACCCCTCATGGTTCCATCAGATTCTCTCATCTGCTTTTGATTTGAACTTCAGAGTGTCGCAGATATGTGAAAGCTTTCAATATAAGATTCTTTTAACACTTTTTTTTTTTCCTTTTTGCCCATGAGGAGAAAGTTGTAAAATACTGTAGAATGTAATATTGAGTTATACTTAGCCATGTTTCTCGTCTTTCCCCTAGTTTAAAGGTTTGTGTGTGTGTGTGTGTATGAGTATGGGGCTGGCAGTCACTGCTCTACTAAAGATAATTCTGCATGTAGGGGCTGGGGATATAGAGACATGGCTCAGTGATGAAGACCATGCTTAGTGTTTGCAAGTCAGTCTTCCCCACCACTGCCGCTGCTGCACACTGCCTGCCAGTTCTGGGGCTATGAGAATATGCATATCTACATATACACATAAATATACACATATACATATATACACATATACACACATATTTGTGTGTATAAGAAAAAATTAGAGAAAAACCAAGAGGTTGTGGATCTGAAAGAGAGCAAGGAGAGGTATATGGGAGAGACTGGAGGGAGGAAAGGAAAGGATGGAATGATGTAACTATATTATAACGTTAAAAATAAGAAATAATTTTAAAAAGAGGAAACACATTTCAAGTCTTCCAGCTGAACATGAGATAGAGGTGAGGGACTTGTATAACCACTTTGATATAAAAGAGGTTAACCTTCTCCTAGTAGGAGAGACTGATGCTTACTGTAAAAAGTTTAAGTAAAGCTTCTATCCCACCCTTCCTCCCTTCAACAAATTTTCCTAAGAGTTTATCACCACAGAAATCAGAATCTACTGTGGCTACTGTGGCCATGCCAGACTTTGAGTAGGTAGAAAAAGCACGGCATTTGATTTGAAATTTTGTGTCAAAACTCAACTATACTATGATTAAAACAGGAGGATTTTATGCCTGTGGCACAATAGTTATTAAAGTCACTCTGGAAACCACCTGATTGTCTCTTGGTACCTGGTTGAGTAAATCAGAGAGCCTCTACCTAATGCAAGCCACTCACAGGTTGAGTCGCCCACTCTTTGTTGTGTAGGACAGTAGTCAAGACACTCAAAGCAGAGAGAGCAAGGTGCGAGGCAGTGTGTAACCTATGGAAGCTTAAAATGGTAAATTAGCTGGTGAAATATTCTCATGGGGAAGAAGTCAGATACATTGTTTAGGGGTCAACCATCACAAAGCATTTGAACCAGCTATCACAAACAAGTTCTAGATCCCCTAAGATCCCATCTAACGATTGTGTGGTATATAATGTCCCTCTTCTAATTTTTCAATTAAAAAGTTCCTACGGTTTTGATTTTTTCATCTTCATATATATATATGTATATATAATATATGCAATATACATTATGCACATATATGCAATATATTATACATATATATACCATATACTATATTATATTCTACAAAACATATACAATATATAATATAAATTTATATTCTATATATTCGTAGATTTCCTTTTCTTGGTACTGACCTCCTAAGATCCCGTTTAACGATTGTGTGGTATATAATGTCCCTCTTCTAATTTTTCAATTAAAAAGTTCCTATGGTTTTGATTTTTCATCTTCATATATATATATGTATTTATAATATATGCAATATATTATGCGTATATATGCAATATATTATACACATATATACTATATACTATATTATATTCTACAAAACATATACAACATATAGTATAAATTTATATTCTATATATTCGTAGATTTCCTTTTCTTGGTACTGACCTCCTAAGATCCCAGGTAGATGGAGGTTAACTGACCAGTCTCTCTGGCCTCAACCTGAGGGTCACCAGGAGAGGCTGAAACTTAACATGCTCAGTGAGATGTACAGAAAAAGGTATCCGCACTCCAGCAGGCCCCTGCATAGAGGATCCAGTAACCAGAGTGCAGCAAGCATCTGCCCTACTCCTCTCCTAGAAAGCCCTTCTTCCTCCTGTTTTACAAAAATGTCCCCTTGACCTTTCCTCTTATTGGGTACTCCTGAAGATGGCAGGCCTCGAGATCCACCCTCCTAGAACAAGAGGCAATGAACACACTTAGAGAGTTTCTCTGGATGAAGAAGCAGAGACCTGTGAACAAAAGGGCCACAGCCACTGAAGTCCTGCCAGAGTTCCTCTCTGAGAGCCCCAGTCGGAGTGCATACGCGGTTGCATGTCTCCCTTGAAAATTAACCACTTCCGGGAACACAGAAACAGATGAATATTCTAGGCCAGCTATGCTATTTAAGGAAAATGTTGGGACAATCAGTCAGTCCCGACTATCCTGTGAATAGTGAACCCAGCATTTTGTGGTTTTGATGCAGACTTCCAGAATACTAGAGAATAAATAAATTAGGAAGGTTGTTTTGTCCTGCCCCGCAAAGAAATATGAAATTTAGTGAGAAAACATGCAGAGAGAATTCAATTCGGGGATTTTTTTTTTTAATAAAGCCATTCTCATTCCAATCAATGGAGTACAGGTGAAGCAAAAAATGAAATAATTTCTTGGCAAGAGAAGTGTTACATTCTAGAATTTATGATTGTTTAGTAATTATTTTTTAAATCAAAGTGATTGAAACAATTCTTCAGCATGTCAGAGGATCTAAAATATTCAGAATTAATTATTTGGCTTAAGTTGGCAGGCTTCCTTCTGCATAATCTCTTCTGAATTCTGCCCATCATCTGGAATCACTTGCTTGGGCATTCCCTCCCTTCCAATAACTGTTGGTCACTTAGGTGAATATTAATTGGTTGTTAACTACTTTTGGTTGATGTTTTTTTTGAAACTGAACATTGTTCTATAGAAAGAGTTGGCCAGAATGGACCTGAGTTCATGGGCATCCCTCTGCCTCAGCCTCCAAAATCCTGGGATTATAGGCAAAAGCACCAACCACACTTGTTAGAAGTTTTGAAGGTAGTTATACCAAATTCAAGCCCATATTACCAAAGCCATTTGAGTTTTATCAATGTAGATACATTCTCTTTAAACTAACTCACACACAGACAATATATCTTATCATTTTAACCCCCCCTCTCTCTCACACACACACAGAGCCCCAAATGTATCTATACTTCTAACTTAATGATTATTAAATGTTAAATTTTATTTCAAGGACTACCAGCTGAGAGAGACAGAACTAGAGAGGAGAGATGTGTGTGTGTGTGTGTGTGTGTGTGTGTGTGTGTGTGAGAGAGAGAGAGAGAGAGAGAGAGAGAGAGAGGGAGAGAGAGAGAGAGAGAATCTAAGCAGAGAGCACATCTCAGGAAATAAACTGATACTTTCATGTTAAATTTTAGATGCCTATCACCGACTATTCCATTTCTCCTTACATTCGACCCCCTAGACATTGAAGCAGAAAGGGTTACACATTTAAGAACTGTAAACCAAAATTACTTCAATATAGAATATTTATGAGTCAAGACAATCAACCGTGTACAAAAAAAATTTACATGCAAGAGAAACAAGGCAATGTAGCACACCTCTAGAAAAATAATTAAAAGTTTTGCTGCATTTACAGGTAAGTGCCACACTGAGGATTTACAACACAGTAATTTACTGCAATCACAGGGGAGTTCCATCAAGAAACAAAGTCCTTACACTCCAGAGCTTTTGGAAGGTATTGTCGGAATGCTTAATTACACACTGAAGATTCCTACATCCTTGGGATTGAGCTGACAAATCATAAAGGATTTTCGTAGCATATATTAGATAAAAAGAGTCCATCATATTTAGACTGTCGGTTTAGTGTCTCTGGCAGGTGTGGAGCCTAGAAGAATTGCTGGCTTGATGGTGATCTTTCTGTATCCTGCAAGCCAGGCCTTCCCCGCAGTAACAGCGCTGGAATATCTCCAGCCCGTGGGAGCCTTTCCGTTTGTGCTTGGTGCACACCTGACCTTCTTTAAGGACAGGTTTACAGATCTTGGACCAGAAGTGTCTTGCACAACACAGCCCTGCGGCACAGTCTGATGATCGGAGGCAGACGGAGCCTTCTTGTCCTGTGAAGGAGACAGAAGGAAAATTACAGTTACTGCGAGGCCTGTACCATCCCACTGAGACAATTCTAAATGCACTTCTGATATATTAAATGGGAAAGGCTGAGCCTGAAAGCCCCTTTACTACCTTTGGTGTGATATATTTTTGAAGTCAGTGTGGTTCTTCTGGGATATCCATCCCCCGCGGCGGCGTTGTGGTCATTACCAAGGTTTTCAATGATGCTTTCCTCAATTTCCCCTCGAGGAAAATGGCTGTGGTCAGAGGGCATGCATATTCCTAAGAAAACCAGAAATAGTGATTAATCCTCAGGCTGTAGTTTGTTGCTGCTAATAGCCAAGACAGGAGCAGTGGGTTATACAGACACCACTGTGAGTTACCTCACTGCTGTTGCTGCCTTTCTATTTACCAAAACTCCCCAGAGAAAGCAGTATCAATGAGTGTACTGTCGAATCGTATGGAACGCCTCAGGTATAGCCATTTTAAATGCTTTCCTACTAATTGTAGTGGAGGCAGTAGAGACTTTTCTGTCTATTTTAATATTACCCTTTGGGCTAGGAAAAAGAAATCCAGTCACTTAAAAGAAATTAATCTTAAAAAATAACTTCTCTGCTCTGGGTGCTAGCTGCGCAATGCAGTTCCGGCTGCCTGGAAGACTGCGATCTCACCCGCTAGTTACTTTACTGTATAATTTTGATATTACGGAGATTTTAGTGAGTTGACTCTGGAATGCTGCTGTAACCTAGGAAGTTAGCCACCCCTCAAGTTTATTTCTGGAGACTTCTTTGAGACATTAACATTTTGTGGATCTGTGGTTGTGTGTGTGTGTGTGTGGGGGCAGTACTTCTTTGAAGGTAGTTGAGGGTGGAGGGAAAGGGGAGAAGGGATGGAGAGCTAGGGGTGTAAGCGGTACAGAGATCTCTTTTAAAAGCTGGCCAGCAGAGATTAATCATTCTAGCTCCCCGTTGACAACAGTTGTAATAGCCTTAGAGGAAAGAGAGACTGGCAAAGCCACGCAGAGTCCACCTTAAGAAAAAAACGTCTGGCTCCCCTTTCAGAACGACCTCTCCCCCTTTCTCAAGTGCCCCAAGGCTCCCTGAAGATAATTGTTTGATGGAAGGGTCCACTTTCAGGTCTTGTTGTTAGATCACAGAGGGAGGCAAGGAAAGATAAACTTTCAAGTGCTCAAACACAAGCCAGTGACGATGTGTCAGGAGAACCCTTGCATGAGCACGCGTTTGCAGGTGGCGCCACCTTAGCTTTGACAGAACCAGAGCATTTCATTTGATTCCTGGGTCCTCAAAGGCAAGGTGGTTCTAATTTAAAAAGGAGTCCAAGACTCACCATTTTTGCAGTAGTTCCCGGGGCAGCACATAGCGTGCCTCATGCAGCGCTTCCTGCGCTTTCGGCAAGCCAGACAGATCTGTACACCTCCGACGCCGGCTGCCCCGCGGCTGGGGCTGGAGCAGTACTCGTCAGAGCCGCACTCCTCATCTTCAGCGCAAGGGTAGGGCTGTGGGAAGGGAGCGGACTGGTGAGCAACTCAAGCATCCTGGTACCCACACCTTCAAGGTCCCCATCTGCCTCTTCAAAAGCCCCTTAAGCGCGCTGCTCTTAATGCAGTGATTCCAAACACACCCCAAATCTCACACACCTAGATCTTTCTGAGACCCCCGTCGGGATCACAGCACCCCTCTTACCTGGTAGTTGTCAAGAGTCTGGTACTTGTTCCCGCCCTCATAGAGAACTCCCGGCGCCACACTGACAGCAGAGCCCGGCTGCCCCCCAGCACCACCCAGCGGTGGGGGCAGGTTCTTGATCGCGTTGGAATTGATGAGAACTGAGTTCAAGGTGGCACTGGCTCCTAGCAGAGGGAGGCTGCAGAGAGCCATCATTGTAAACACGGCCAAGAACCGGACAGCTGCCGCTGCACACACAACCATCATCTCCGAAGGACGCAAACAGGCAAAGGTCAGGAAAAGAGAGGTCACTTTGCACGGCGGCTGGCTGCAGAGTCTGGACTGCGGAACCTCAACTTCGGGACCTCCGCTGGTGGAGTCTCTGGCTGCCAGGCGCACAGCTCTGCACCGCCACCGCCACCTCTGGCTGCCTTTATACTCAGGCTCCCAGCCCTCCCAGCTCCTCAGGGAAGACAACAAAGCCGGGATGGGATTTCAAAGCTTTGGGAGGAGCTGGGAGGGGGAGTGTTTGTGTGTCGGAAGCAGGGAGGACTTTGACACTCTCCCCTCGCCCCTCCCTTGCACTGTGGTCCCCTTGTCCAGCTCACCTTAGAGTGTGGGTCACTAGAGCACTAGAGCATTAGAGCCTAGCCCAAACTTATAAATAAATAAATAAATAAATAAATAAATGGCGGGAGGGTGCACTCTGTGAGCTTGAGTGTTCTGCTGTGGGGCTGGGTTAGTTCTGTCTGAAATCCTTGTCAGAGTTAAAAGTGATAGAATATACAAAACCACGTTTCTTCTCTTCCCCATATGAGTACCCTCGCTTTCTGCGCACGCAAATAATATTCAGTATTAAATACAATGCGAGCAGCCATTCATCAAAGGTTTTGTGAAAAGCCCAGGTGGCTCCTATAGTTGCTGATTAACCCTTTAGCGTTGCGATTTGCAAATGAGGTTCTTGTCTTTTAAGTTTGTCTAGTTGCTTCCCCACTTCCCACTCCCTCCCTCCCCCCACCCAACCCTACACACACCAGGAGAAAAAAAAATGTGCAAAGACAAGAAAATTTGCACATCAAATGAGGATGCCAAGGGAAGAACTAATTCGCTTTTGATGGTGAGTTTGGGGGGGTTGGGGGTGGAGGCGAGAGACTGCCGTTTGGAAATTAAATCAGGGATGGAGGGGAGAGGGAAATAGGCACCCGATAATCAAACTATTTAATGTGGTTCTTTGAATCTGGTCAATCCCAGCAGTAGATGAACTTGATTAAGCAGACACATGAGATCAAAGTGGCTCTGAGCCAGAGCGGACAGGGTCCCTGAGCCTGGTCAGTCCTCTTTCCCTGGTTCCCTGTTCCCAGCGGTGGGTTAATAGAAGAAGATAAGAAACCCGAAGGCTTAGCTCCCGGCTTTCTCATTAGTGTTTCATATCGCTGAGCAGGAGAGGGCTTGCTTTTGATCCCAAATCAAACCTCGTCCAGGACAGGACAGGACAGGAGGAATAACCCTCTAGGGAGATAACAGAGGACCTCCTGGAAAAGAAGTGCTGAACCTAAATCAGAGAATGAATTTGAAGGGGTTTCGCCCAGTGTGTAAAATAAGAAACAACATGGACATAAGAATGCCGTGCTTATAAATTAGCGGTAATGTATGTAATAATGACTTTTATTAAAGTCAGTCTTTTATCCAACCATCACAGTGCTAAAAGAGACAGTTGTCATGAAATAACAAAAGATAAGAAATGTGAATGGATAATGTTTAAGAACAGATCGATAAATCTGAGACCACAAGCAACTGTTGTATGAGACTGAAAAGGAAGAAATGATCTGAAATCCTTGTTGGAGAGGGTGAGCTGAGATGTCCTTTGTAGCCCCTTAGCTTCTGGATCTGCTAGAATTATTCACGACACCGCTTTATCTATAATAGTTATTCTTAGGAAGCCCCCCACCCCCACAATAGCCAATGACAGTCTTGTACAAATATAACCCTGAAGTTGAGCTAGGAGGGATATTATGAACAATATTTAAATATCTGTTTGGTGGATTTCAGAACTTAAGTGTCTTCCAAGTAACTTTTAATGTTGCCTCAATTCTACCCCAAACTCCATTCATCCCGAAGAATTTCCTGTGGTTTGTTGAAAGTCTAACATGGATTAAATCCTATGTACTTATCTGGCTTTTATTAGGAATATGTGCAATTGTGTAGCAAGGCTAGTTACCCACAGATCTTTAAAATATTTGAAAACAATGAACAGGTTTTAAAATTTTGTTTAAAAGTGAATATTAGGAATAATAAAGGGGGACAAATAACTAACAATAAATCAGATTTTCCTGGCTCCACGCAGACCTACCAGTCAGTGGATCTGAACCTTGCATAGATGCCGGGAGATGGTGGAATAATGTGGTGGTGGTGGTGAGCTCATATTATCACATTCAGCATACTACTAGCAATGTCAATGATCAACGTGTTAAGTATCTTTTCCTAGAAATACACATATGTGCCACTTCTCTCCCCATATTCTGATGTAATGATGATTCTTGATTAATACACCTACTCTAAATGAGCAGAGCTCAGCTCACCAAGAACATAGGCCCACAGTTGAAACCAGGGGTGGGTGGGGGGCGTGGGTGGGGGTGGAGGAAGTTTTGGCACTTTCTACTTTTTATGTTCCTTCTGGAGGTATGAATAGGTCCACACCTGAGGCTAAGCAGTGTCCTTGTTGCTTCAATAAATAATAATAATAATAATAATAATAATAATAATAATAATAATAAAAAGAACAAGAACAGTCATCTTCAAGTTATTTAGGAAAAGATGAAGCAAGCTCACAGATGATACAGGGGGAGACAGTTGCCATTTCCTGTGCAGCCTATTCTCCATTTGTGAACCCTTGTTTTGATTGAGCTTACTTCCGGGGTGTCATAATCAGGAGGTGAAGATCAAAAGAGATAGGTGCACTGCTCCTGCAGTGCCGGAGAACACCCAGAAGAGCCCCTTAAGAGTGGTTCTCTCATATGCTGAAGGCAGGCTCCTTCCAGTCTAGGAAGCATGCAGCCTAGGAAGCATGGTATCAGGTCACAGAGGGAGTTTTGCTGTTGTTTGGCTTGGTTTTTGTTGTTGCTTTGGGGGGTCTTAGCACTTTAAGACCACTGGAGTCCGACTATGTAGCCTGCACGTTAGATTTTCTACCACAGTTTCCTCCATTGCTAGGGTCAGGGGCGTATATCACACAGTTTTTTGTTTTTTTTTTTAAAGTAGATTTTACTTGGTGCGTATTGGTCGGGAGAGAAAAGAAGAGAGGTCCAGGAACTGGAGCCACACCCCAGCCTCAGGCAGTCAGAGGTCACGTGACTTGGAGTCTCATGCAGCCAGGCAATGGAGTGCCTTGCTGTATCGATCAAACTTAGTTTAATTTCTTCAGGAGGGAACTTTGTATCTTGTTGGATATGCTCTCACTATGACCATAGTTATGGCAATACAGTTAATGTTTCGTATTAGATTTAAAGCTAGGAGGGATGTTTAGCACAGTAGAATTAAACTGTGTGTGTAACTCGAGGATAGCGTGAGACATGACTTCCTTCTGTTTTAAATGTTGGGCAGCAGCCTAGGATACCGGTCCTTCTGATTCATGAGACAAATGACAAATAATATTTAAAGACACAGAACCCTGGGATATTTGCACACTACTCTCCCACCTCCGTTATTTGGGGGTACTTCTCCTCCCCCCTTGTCTCCTTTCCCCTCCTCCTCTTCATTCCTTCCCTCTCCTTATCAAACTGAAGGTAGTCGATCTGTTCACATTTAGTTTTTGTAGTCTTGTCTTGTCTTGTCTTGTCTTGTCTTGTCTTGTCTTCTCTTCTCTTCTCTTCTCTTCTTGTTTGTTTGTTTGAGACAGGGTTTCTCTGTGTAGCTCTGACTGTCTTGGAACTTGCTCTGTAGATCAGGCTTGTCTGGAATAGAGATCTGACTGCCTCTGCCTCCAGAGGGCTGGAATTAAAGGCATGTGCCACCCCCACCCTCCCTAAAACTCTTATTGAGCTTTCAATAAGAAAACTCGAAGTAGGTGGTGGGTGTTGCCAGCATCTTCCTTGGTGCCAGCCTTGAATTAATAGCAAAGATTTCCCGTTCCTGACGTTTAATAAAAAGCATATGACTTTCTCCTCGACTTTTAAAAGATTTTTAGTTTCTATGCTCATCGTGATAGACAAGCTTTCAGACGTGACTCATGTTTGGAGTCCCTTGAAGTGGGTAGGCTTTTCTGTCCTACAAAGAGGAGCAAGTGAGTTTGGGATGCTTATCTTCGCTCTGTCCCTGGAGATGGCTAGCCTAGATAAACCCAGCGCCACAGTCACAAGACTATCTAACTCAGCTCAGAAAACGATCCTGGAGCCCTTGAAGCATAAACAGCCTGGAGCTCAGAAGTGAAGGAGGTCTGGTGAGAATGATGACAGCAGCATCTTTCAGGAGGTCCTGACTCCCAGAAAGGCCTGTGATAGGTAGGGTCTAGGAGTCCAGCTGCCTCATAATATCCCCTGTAGGACTTAATATTTCCAATCCTAAAGATAGGGCGGTGCCAGCATAAGGCGGGGCCCGGACAGCAGATATATAGGAGATGGAATTTTCTTCTGTGCCACTGGGTTCTTGTCATACTCCCTGTATCATACTGGCATTCTCCAAGGGCTGTGACCAAAAGGGCCCCTTGCCACTGCCCTGGAAGCTAAGGGCTGGAGCTCAGCAATGGACTGCAAGGTGACAACTGTCCCTTTGTGATTGTGGAACTAGCTTTCTTTTCATTTGTAAATGTCATGCTGGGAAGTCAAGGGAGCCCCCTTCTGGATACAAAAGTAGTCTTTAAGCCGTCCTGGGCAAGGCCTTTTGTCTTCAGGTTAAATGTCTTTCAGACAGCGTTATTAAGCAATACTCACTATTGTGGACCCTGGGAACTTGCTGATTTTGGAGAATGTAAACTAAGTTTCTGGAAATATGGTGAATTACGTGACTCTTGATTTTCTAAAAGATGCCCGAGCAGAAGGGAGTGAGAGAACGAATGAACAAATTAATATGAATGAGAATGGATGAATGAATGATTTTGTTTCTTCATCCCCAAATTTCCAGCTAGAACATTGTATTAGAACCTTGGTGGAAACAAGATGTAGGCTAGAAACAGTACTAACTTCTGCTAAGGGGTTGGAGCAAGGATTCTTCCCCCTTGAGAGGATCTTGGAGCTCCAAGCTGCTGTTGCACTCTCTTCCTGCCAGGGTGAGCCGCGAACCTCCATTGCCTGAGCGCTGGCTCAGGCGGCTCACTGCAGTCACAAGCCATCGCCACCTTACAGTAGTGTAAAATGAAACTTGCTTAAAGACTCTTTGATGAGAGAAGATCAAACAGCTCAGGGTCCCTGTCTTAATCAACCGTGAGCCAGGTGGCCTCGCAGAGAGCTGGATTTGGGGCTTCTGTGGACTTTGTGTTTAGCAAATTCATCAGCGTAATCCCGTTGAAGCCCTGGCCTGGGCGCAAATCTCTTCGCACTACACTGCTGCTGTGGGTCCACGGTGTCAGTTCTCGGGGCAAATAAATCAGGGTTAATTAGAAGTGGGGAGGGTAGAGGGGGAAAGGAGAGGCACAGGAAGATTTCTGCTCTGAGAGACGGTAAGTCCTCACCACTGCTAGTTCGGGAAGGAGCAATCCCGTTCCTCTGCTTCCCCCTGGTGGATCCTATCGGAAGTGATCTGGACCTAAAGTGAATTAAAAAAATAATTCTTTGGAAGATTTGTTTCATTTTGTTTTTAGAGACAGGGTTTCTCTGTGTAGCAGCCCTGGCTTTCCTGGAACTCACTGTTTAGACCAGGCTGGCCTCGAACTCACAGAGGTCCACCAGCTTCTGCCTCCAGAGTGATGGGATTAAGAGGGTATGCCACCACACCCGGGATAACTTCTCCAGCTCTCACACTGAAAACGTTTCAAAGCTAAATAGTCTCCAACTTTTAATATTCCATATAATATATAGTAAATCTTCGCATAATAGAATAAGATAGGATAGCGTCTAACCGCTGTCTAAAGACTAAGGAGTTGGGGTCTGGCACAGAGGCTCTCAGTGAAATGTTTATTCAGTTAGGTTTAATTTGCACACCAGCATTCCTCATTCCTGGATGAAAACTTAGGCTCTTCAGATGATAAGTACCACACTTAAGGAGAATCCTATGCTGCATGTATTTCAGGAAAGTTCATTCATCTATAACCATTTTTTATAAAACTTTTTAGAAAATGAAAATATGTCATTTGTTTCAATGAGAAAATGTTAATTTCAAATTTTCCACTTTTTTTAAAAAAAGAATATTATCTAGGAAGCTTATGAAAAATACAAGCAGGTAATAATTTTGTGCCCACTCATGTTTTCCTTTTTTAAAAAAATAAAAGCTGTTGGAACTTGTGTGATAAATCTTTTAAGCATGCAACTCAATATTTATAATCTACTAAATTTTAGATATAACAAGTGCCAACTATAGAAATCACACAGCATTGTTTTCATATTGGGCTTTAGATTATGTTTTCTAAGAATGGTTTTAAAGAAGTAAATTGACCTTCAACAAAAGAACTCGAGAGGTTTTGTTTTTGTTTTTGTTTTTTCTTCCTGTTGTTGCTTGGGACAAGGTTTTGCCATGTAACCCAGGCTTGTCTTGACATGGCAATCGTCCTACCTCAGGGTCTAAATGCTGGGGTGACAAGCCCGTGCCACCTGAGCTGGCTTCTCACTGATAATTTCATTAATCCCTGCCCACCTTTTTGGCTTGAACTCTGTGTTCCATCAGTACCTCCACAGACTGCTGTATCAAATGGCTCTAGTTATAAGAAAAGCCACTTTCACGTAAGCTGCAAGCCGGAGAAAAGAGTGAAAAGCAGTTTGCAAGGTTCAGGAGCTTGGTGGGTTCAGCTTAGCTGCAGATGTCCTTAGAAGGTACAGGAGCGGTAAGGAAAGCTGACTAGCCTTCTGTGAGAACTGGCTTCCTTTCTTTCCTCCTAACGATGTGAGAGGAAGACTGAGGCTAGATATGTAAGCCCTAAGTCCTAAGGTTTGCCTTTTTCTGTGCTTTTTGTTGTTGGTGTTGTTATAGATTTAAAAAAAAAAAAACTTTAAACATTGTTATCTTAACAGCAGTAAAAGACAAAAACAAGAACCAGAAACCCACGCAACATATTAATTCCCACCCCAAAGACCGCACAGTGCAGCGAACATAGAGTAGCCATTGGAAACAGAACTCAAGAGCTTCACGTCTTACGCTTCCACTATGGATATATTTTTTATTGTTGCCATAAAAAAAATCTACAATAGAATTGGAACAAGGAAACCATCAGCTGTGCATCAGCATTCATAACTCATTCTGTCCTTCTTCACCCCTCACATTCAGCATTTTTGACTCTCTTGTTGTATGCTAGATGGCATCTACATGCAAACTTGTTTACATACACACACATACACACACACACACACACACACACACACACACACACACACACACACACGCACTGTCATTAGATTCTGCATATGAGGGAGGATGTGGCTTTTTTTCTTCCTGAGATTGTTTGGCTTCATATTACTCTAGACTCTGAGTACATACATTTTTTTTTTTTTTTTTTTTTACAAATTTTGTGGTTTCATTTTTTTTTCCTTTAGCACTAAGTAGTATTCTATTTTACACACATACACACCAAATTTTTCTTTCTCCATTATTGTAAAGGTCATGATTGATAGGCAAAGTCAGTTTATTTGAAAACTTATCATGCTCTTGCTTTATGATGTTTGAGATTAGAAAAATGGAAAGGTGGGACGTGGGTAGAGAACTGGCTCAATGGTTGTGCACGTAGAATAATATAATAAATCCAAATAAAAAAGAGAAACATAAATAAGAGAAATTTTCACTTTCATGTATGGGAAAAACGAGGGAAAAAATTGAATATTTTGTACTGATCTGGCTGGTACAAAGTTGAACAGACCTCTGAGGAGGAAGTGAGGGTGACTATAGGAAAGATAGAAAAGCGATGCAAGAGACAGATATGGGAGGGCTGCAGGTCAATACCACACTAGAAGTGAGTGTATTTCTCTTAGCCTTCATATATTATGGTACCCTGGGAAGGAAAGCCACAAGCTAACAGAAACAAGTTGCTAAACTATACACAAGGCATTTGTTCTCAACCAACCCCCAATTCCTTCCACCGAGGTCAATAGAATCTTAGCCCCTCGCCCTGAGCCTCAGGTGCACACATCCTTTTCTCGGTCTGTGTGCCTTAGCAGGCCTGGAAATCTGCCAACAGACCATGACCTGCCTTGACTCTGCCCGGAGGTTCTCTGTCTGTCTGTCTGTCTGTCTGTCTGTCTCTGTCTCTTTCTGCTTTAGAGAAGAGGGCAAGCAGCTCCCGACAATACTAGGGATAGGAAAATGGCTCAGTGGTTAAGTAAGGTGCTTGACATGAAAACATGAGAATCTAAGTGCGACTCTCCAGAGCTAACCTAAAATGCAGGTGCTGGAGTAGGGAGCTAGAAATGGTAGTCTGAGAACCAGGCAGGCAGAGGCTGGAGGATCCTGAAGGTGGATGGATGGGCAGCCAGTTTAGCTGAATCATTGAGATTCAGTAGTAATGAGAGACCTTATCTCAAAATATAGTTGAAGAGAGACTGAGGAAGACACTAAAAATCATTCTCTGGCCTCCAAATGTATGTGCGCACACACACACCAACATTAAATAAATAGGTGAATGAGTAAAATATATTTTTTTTTATTTTGAAGATGATGACCAGGCCAGCTCAGTCAGTCAACCAGGTCTCAAGGGAGGGAGGGAGGGAGGGAGAATTGAAAAGAAAAAGACAATTAGACAACATTATAACATGACTCCAGCCAGTGCAGAGGCTGAAGTAAATTTTTTCCCAGTCTGCTTTTATAGCATTTTAAGTACATGCAAATAACAAGGTCAGTTCTAGGTCAAGGAACAGACAAGGCAATAAACTCAAATAGTTGAGGGGCTTATGATGACCAAGACAAAAGGAGTGCCACACATTCCTGGGTGGCTGGGCCCACTCTGAGCTTTGCCTTAACCCAAATGTAAATATTCTCAATATGAGACTATTTCCTGAGTCCTAGCCCAAAGTCAAATTCCTGCCTGAGTTTAACATCTTTGTTCTAGTCCAAAGTCAGATTCCTGCCTGAGCTTACCTCCTTGTCCTGGTCCAATGTCAAATTCCTGCTGAGTTTCTAGAAGTGGCCCCCAAAGCCCTCCACAAGATAGTGAAAGAGGTTGTCAATTAAAACTTTCTTTTTCTCTACAACTGTTTTTCAGAAGCCCTTTGGGTGTATGACTCTTTTGTTTGTTGTTTTGAGAGTGAGAGATGTAGCAGCCTAGGCTGGTCTTGCATTTCTAGTCCTATACCTCCACTTCCAAAATGGTGGGATAAAAGGCCTGTGTCACCACACCCAGGTACAGCCACGGTTCTTAAATATCCACTAAACTAAAAGCAGCTTTCCCTTCAACTTTGAACCCAGCCCTGATTTTATTTACTGTGGATTTTTCTGAACACTCCCATCATGAGCCAAAGAGATGATCTCAAATGTAATAGTAGTTTGGATTAGAATTTTTCAGTTTATGCCATGAAAGAAATACCATTCACTGAAAAGCTTAATGTTTGGCTCTAGATCTTGCCTGGGCTATCAGGACCATTGGTAAGATGTGCAGTGTACAGGAAGCTATAACTCCCAGTCAGTCATGGGGCCACCAGGCAACCGACCAGCACTCCACAGTTACATGGACTGCTGAGCCATCACGTTAGGTAGTCGTTTACATTATGTTAGGTGCATTTTGGGTTTAAAGTAATTTTCAGATTTTACTGTGTATTAGGTGCAGTTTGGATTTATATTATTTTCAGATTATGGTAGTATTACTGGGCTTCAGCTTATTTGGAAGCCCAAGAGCAATTGTCAGAATTCTCTAGGGAAAGAGAACTTGTGCTGGTTAGTCTTTGTCAAGTTGACACAAACTAGTCACCTGGGAAGAGAGAACTTCCACCGAGAAGTGCCTCCCTCGGGTTGGCCTGTGGGCATGTCTGTGGTGCTACATCCACTCCAGTAGTGACTTGCTTGACAGGTTTAGAAACCTGGAAGCAGTCCTGAGGCGAAGAGTCTCCTGGAACTGTGGCATCCCATAGCATGTATGCTCCAATTTTGTCCTTGCAAATGGATCTGTGTGCTTTCTTTCAGTATTGTTTTATTATAGGTGCCTCCAAGCAATGACTTGCCAAATACCTAAGCAAAATTGAACTTTGCTTCCTGGCCTTCACCAATGCCGTAGGTAGTCCTTGAGCTGACCCTGGGCTTTGAATTCAGTAAGAATGTTAACTATTCAGTGACATTCAGAATTGCCTCTAGTATTGTAAGAGAGATAGTGAAAGAAATCAGGCATTACTATCTACTACATAGAGTTAGAAATCTCAGGGCAAGCTTAGCAAAGTAAGTTTAGAATTCTTCTTATAGTTATGTGTGGCAGACTACATTACTTATTAGTAGAAAGTCCCCCACACCATCACTTAGAATAAAAGCCAAGTCACTCCCATATACAGGAATTTACAATGGTTTAGGAAGTAGATCGGGCTGTGGTTTTAGAGTATTGCATTATTCATGAGAAGGTTAGCTAGAGTGGAACTCCCTAATTAGAACCATGACTTGGGCAAGAGAGCCCTTGCCCTGGAGTGTAAAGACCTCACACCTGGCTTCTAAGACTATTGCTGACCTTAGATAGAGCTGACTTTGTCTCAGTTGTTTTATTGCCCAGTTCCTGCCAGCCTTTGTGTTTGCATTCCTGTTTTGTGTATGAGTCATTAAGCATCCAGTAACCTCATTGTATCTTGCCAATGTGTCACCTACCTTCCCTATTTTCTTCTGTATAAAAAGTCTGATGCTCAATTTGACATTACATTCAGATTCAGCACAGTCCCTTGTGTCCTGTCTGTTTGTTACCCCATTCTCACCGACTCTATGCCCATCTGTCTGAGACCCTGATCCCCACAGATTGAGGGGGGGGCGACTGGGCCTGGTCTGTGGCACTGTGGGGTTGTTTTCTTGGTTAACAATTGATGTGGAAGGGTCCAGCCCACTCTGGGTGGTTCCATACCCAAGAAGGTGGGCTTTGGTTGGATAAGAAAACAATCCAGTGAACAGTGTTGCTTCATGGTCATAGGTAGCTATGGACCCAAAGCCCAATTCTAGGCTAGAAAATGTTCTCATACAAAAGAGTTTTAACCAGCCACTCTTTCTCCTCATTCTTAGAATGTCAGCTCATTAACCTGTGGTATGTTGTCAACTTTTGGGGACTTTTGGAAGATTTTCAAAAATTATATCCATAATACACACACACACACACACACACACACTATTATATAAAACTACAGAGATGGCTTCATAGTTAACAGCACTTGTTGCTCTTCCAGAAGACCAGATTTTGATTCCAAGCACACACATTTCATCTCACAGCCATCTGTAATTCAAATTCCAGGGGGTTCCAGAAACTTCTTTGACGAGGGCAGAGAGATACATTTATCTTTTGGTTTCGAACACAGAAATGATGCTGTTTTAGGAAAGTAGCAGTAGTAGACTCTCCTCTAGAGTGCATGACATCGGCAGCCACAGGTAGTTGGCTGGGTATAAAGTAACAGGCACGAATACCCTCCTTTTGAGTGGGGCTTAAGTCCTATTAGATGACTGTTGGTTGCTCACAAGGTAGATATTGCATCCTTGAGTGTATCTTGCAATGCTGGTCATTCTCATGGCTTGTAGGCTCACACTGGGCGAGAAGACTGCCAACTACTTTTCTTCCTTGGCAGCATGCAAAGCACCTTCAGCTACTATGAGAGCTAGTCCCCAGGGAGGAGGCCTCCAGGTCCATTTTAACCCAACTCCTCCAAGTCCTGTGTCTGAAGTGTGTGATGTTTTCATTTATAGGGCCTCACCTTCAAGTTCTGGGAGGCAACCAAGGGCAACAGTGGTAGCTTATGCTGTTTTAGAAATCTCTTGAACTCCACTGATCAACTGGAATGGAGGTTTTGCATGCCTGGTACTGTCTCCCCCCTCTCTCTGTGTGTACAAATCATACCTTGTGAAGATTATACTATGTCTATTCCTCTCCTTCTGTATGGGTTCCCTCCTTTTTCTAATTAAAGATACTTTCTCTGAAGAGAACCATTAATTAGTAATCTAATGGCAAATGTTCAGGCCTGAATACATACACACAAGTTACACTATAAAGACTGAGCATGTCTCTGTGTGTGTGTGTAACAACAATTAATGCAAAAATAGGCCATAAGTGATGTAATTTATTGTGATCTCAAGATTTTATTTATTTATTTTTCCATTTTTTATTAGGTATTTAGCTCATTTACATTTCCAATGCTATACCAAAAGTCCCCCATACCCACCCACCCCCACTCCCTTACCCACCCACTCTCCCTTTTTGGCCCTGGCGTTCCCCTGTACTGGGGCATATAAAGTTTGCAAGTCCAATGGGCCTCTCTTTCCAGTGATGGCCGACTAGGCCATCTTTTGATACATATGCAGCTAGAGTCAAGAGCTCCGGGGTACTGCTTAGTTCATACTGCTGTTCCACCTATAGGGTTGCAGATCCCTTTAGCTCCTTGGCTACTTTCTCTAGCTCCTCCATTGGGAGCCCTGTGATCCATCCATTAGCTGACTGTGAGCATCCACTTCTGTGTTTGCTAGGCCCCGGCATAGTCTCACAAGAGACAGCTACATCTGGGTCCTTTCAATAAAATCTTGCTAGTGTATGCAATGGTGTCAGCGTTTGGATGCTGATTATGGGGTGGATCCCTGGATATGGCAGTCTCTACATGGTCCATCCTTTCATCTCAGCTCCAAACTTTGTCTCTGTAACTCCTTCTATGGGTGTTTTGTTCCCAATTCTAAGGAGGGGCATAGTGTCCACACTTCAGTCTTCATTCTTCTTGAGTTTCATGTGTTTAGCAAATTGTATCTTATATCTTGGGTATCCTAGGTTTGGGGCTAATATCCACTTATCAGTGAGTACATATTGTGTGAGTTCCTTTGTGAATGTGTTACCTCACTCAGGATGATGCCCTCCAGGTCCATCCATTTGGCTAGGAATTTCATAAATTCATTCTTTTTAATAGCTGAGTAGTACTCCATTGTGTAGATGTACCACATTTTCTGTATCCATTCCTCTGTTGAGGGGCATCTAGGTTCTTTCCAGCTTCTGGCTATTATAAATAAGGCTGCTATGAACATAGTGGAGCATGTGTCCTTCTTACCAGTTGGGGCATCTTCTGGATATATGCCCAGGAGAGGTATTGCTGGATCCTCCGGTAGTACTATGTCCAATTTTCTGAGGAACCACCAGACTGATTTCCAGAGTGGTTGTACAAGCCTGCACTCCCACCAACAATGGAGGAGTGTTCCTCTTTCTCCACATCCACGCCAGCATCTGCTGTCACCTGAATTTTTGATCTTAGCCATTCTGACTGGTGTGAGGTAGAATATCAGGGTTGTTTTGATTTGCATTTCCCTGATGATTAAGGATGTTGAACATTTTTTCAGGTGCTTCTCTGCCATTTGGTATTCCTCAGGTGAGAATTCTTTGTTCAGTTCTGAGCCCCATTTTTTAATGGGGTTATTTGATTTTCTGAAGTCCACCTTCTTGAGTTCTTAATATATGTTGGATATTAGTCCCCTATCTGATTTAGGATAGGTAAAGATCCTTTCCCAATCTGTTGGTGGTCTTTTTGACTTATTGACGGTGTCTTTTGCCTTGCAGAAACTTTGGAGTTTCATTAGGTCCCATTTGTCAATTCTCGATCTTACAGCACAAGCCATTGCTGTTCTGTTCAGGAATTTTTCTCCTGTGCCCATATCTTCAAGGCTTTTCCCCACTTTCTCCTCTATAAGTTTCAGTGTCTCTGGTTTTATGTGAAGTTCCTTGATCCACTTAGATTTGACCTTAGTAAAAGGAGATAAGTATGGATCGATTCGCATTCTTCTACACGATAACAACCAGTTGTGCCAGCACCAATTGTTGAAAATGCTGTCTTTCTTCCACTGGATGGTTTTAGCTCCCTTGTCAAGATTTTATTTATTTATTTTATGTATATGAGTACACTATAGCTGTACAGTTGGTTGTGAGCCTTCATGTGATTGTTGGGAATTTTATTTCGGACCTCTGCTCGCTCCGGTTGGCCTGGCTTGATTCCCCATTCACTCAGTCCCTCCTTGCTCCAGCCCAAAGATTTATTTATTATTATAGATAAGTACACTGTTGCTGTCTTCAGACACACTGGAAGAGAGTTTCAGATCTCATTATGGGTGGTTGTGAGCCACCGTGTGGTTGCTGCTTTCTGCTTGTCCTGCTGGGCACCATTCTGCTCCATCATGCCTTCCTGCTTTAATGGCCTGATCTCTTGGAGACATCAAGGTTTGAAGATTTCCTTTAAGTTCTCTCTCTCAGGTGCTGGTCACAGTAATAAGAAGAGTGACTAATCAGGATAGGACACATTTAAGGCTGAAAAGCTGAGTAGAGATCTGTAACTAGTAGGAGATTCTTCTCTAAGACACTGACTTACTGACGCTGACTCCCATGAATAACTGTATAATGACTTGACTCTACTGATGTGATAGTGGGGGAGTGGCCAACTCTAGCCTTTTATTATGTCATTTGTAAGCATCAGTGTCACAACACACTGGGCTTAACACGGTGGATAATTTTAAAAAAATAAGAAATGAATAAAATCATTCTTAGAACTATGGTAGAAAAAAACGGGTAGATATTTCCTTCCAGGTTTTGACTGTCTGAGAAAGTTACTGGACTGGGTATCTGGTTTTCATAAAGGATATCTAGTTTTCATGAACTGTCACTAGTCATCCAAGCATGTCAGTGGGATAAAAGCAATTGATTTGAGGGAACCCAGATGTCAGCTTTACTGGGTTAGTCATTTCCTGCAATGAGGAGCAAAGGCGGCGGTGGCATGTTAAGAGAACTGAGTTTTTACATCCCTGTTGTCCTCAGCATCCTATGTTCTCTGTGTATCTGAAGCTCAGTGGCAGGATCCAAGGAGCAAAGGCACAGAACAGTGCTTTACATATCAAATACTCCAGGTTTGCTATGGAAATCTTGCTCTTCCCACTGCACGGTCTTCTGATATTATCTTTATTGAATTAAAAAACAACCAAACCACTGCCTTATGTTTCTATTATGCTATTTCCTGAAAGACACTTGGGTACTAGTTAGAGTGACTATGTGCCATCTCAAGTGCTGTATGGTACCACACTCATTCTATTGTTCGACTCATCTAGAATTAAAGACAAATAAGTTCAAAAGTAATTATTTTTTTTATTTCAACTCTATAAAGTATCCAACAGGCACTCTGCAATTACAGCTGCAGGGAAAATACAAAGCAAATCAAAGCAGGTTAAGTTATGAAAAAGTTTTTAATCTACATCAAAAGAGTGCAAGTGGCCAATGACCATTAGATGACAGTTTGTTGCATTCTAACAAAAGACTCGTTCATGTAGAACAAATTGTAAGAGGACAGTCAAATAACCATAGCTGTAAGAATACAAAAGAACTGACCAGTTGTAAAAACATCATACGTTGAAATAAACTTGATAAATGATGCTTAAAGAAATGTCCCTTTACGTAGAAAGCCCAAACCTCTGCGTCATAGCCAAGGTCCCAGAGCTCTGTCTGTCGTTGCAGGGCTAGAGAAGGAGGAGGGCTAGCAACATACTTCCAACGGTTTGCTTTCAAAGTCTCCTGAAAACTCGCCTCATACATGATTTACATATACGAGAACTCAGAGAGAGCATCCTGTTTTGTTGAGGGGTGCACCAAGGTACATTTTCATTGTTGGTTTCCTAACGAGGTGTGGTGAGCAGTCATTTCCAATTTTTCCTTTGGGTTTGACCATTGTTAATGGAATCTTAAAATGAGATATGTTAGGATTTGACTGCGCTACTTTTTTTTTAAATTTGTTGAGTCTGCACAGCTTTAGCAAAACAGGAATATCTGTATACAGACTGATAGTATGTCATATAGTAATTTGACCTGCACATACATTTATACATTTCACAGAAATGACGCTGTATCTCATGAACAGACACACAGCTCTGGTACATTGAACAGAAATAAGATAACAACTTCATCATTTCTGTAATTCATCAATATTATATAATAAAGGCTTATAAATTGTTAGCAGAAAGAACTGTAAAACGCAGCAAGCTAAGAAAGGACAACATTTTGAGGTGTGTTTGTCTTTGTCATGCAGCATAACACCAAATTTGTTTTCTTAATAAGATGCCATGAGTTTAAGGCACTTGCAACAACGCCAGATAGCCAGGTCATGTTCTAAACTATGGGACAGATGGATGACAGTACTGTTGACTTAAGTTTCAATAATACTAACAATTGTAACGTCCATTCAAGTCTACTTGGACCTAAAACATTATTTAATACAAATAAAATAAAATAATGCTGTGAAACACTAAAAAAAGTTATATGTACCACAAAATATCACACAAAAATATCTATTTACATAAATATTTGTTGTGGTCCTATCCTGAAAGAAAATGTGGTGGATAATGCACAAATCGCCTCTGTTGTATAAAGTCAGTTTTAATACACTTGTGTTCAATATGGTAGCTGACTTCTTTAGGTTTGTCATCAAGCCTGTCATTTGGAAATGAAGTGAGGACGATTCCACAGTTTAGAAATTATTCTACATGTGTAATTCGCGTGTATGTTCCCTAATTTTAAGGAAGAAAAAACTATGACTAATGAGGATCATAATAAAAATAAATTTGTTTTAAATGCTACATGGATCTCGTTTACATCCAAAAAACAAAGAAGATCACAAATATAAAAAAAATCAACCTTAACAATTTTCCAAAACTCATTTTCTCTAATGTGTTCGATCTTCTTAAACACTGTGATGTCCTTTCTCGGCAGTTTGCTGTTTTGCTGTGATTTCGGACACACAGGAAGCCCTATTTCCCACACACAAAACTATCAACAGGAAGGTCAGTTAGCAAATCAAACAGGTTGGCACTTTTCTATTTTATCCAGATGGTCTTTAGTACAACAAAACAAAATGATCCAAAACCCAAGGGGGCATGGAAAAGTCCAGAAAGTTAAAATGTGGTTTAGGAAGCTGACCATGAATTATAGCCCTAGTGTCTTCATTAAGACAAGATTTAAATCCTTAAAATTCAGTGTTGAAAATTTGATGAATGTTTTCTGTTAGCCGTTCATGGAAGATAGAGTTCACCTTTATCTTGTGATTGTGTTGGGCATTCTAACTAATACTGTGGATGAAATGAACAAAGAAAACAAGTGGAAAATCATGAGCTGGAAGCAACAACTTTCTTCTTCACAGAACACACACACACACACACACACACACACACACACACGCGTACGCGCACGCACACGTACCCATGCACACATGCACACACACACACACACACACACACACTCACGCACGCGCACACACACACACACACACACGCACACATGCACACGTACACACACACACGCACACATGCACACACACGCGCACGCGCATGTACCCATGCACACATGCACACACACACACACACACACACACTCACGCACGCGCACACACACACACACACACACACACACGCACACATGCACACACACGCGCACGCGCATGTACCCATGCACACATGCAAACACACACACACGCACACGCGCACACACACACACACACACACACACACACACACACACGCGTACGCGCATGCACACGTACCCATGCACACATGCACATGCACAAGACACACACACACATGTTGTCTAAGCCTCGAACCCCAGTTCTTAAATACATGGTCTGTGCTAATTCCTGGGTATCTGTGACTATTTGAAAAATTAGAGAGACAGATCCCCTCTGCTAACAGCAAGGCTAATATAATACCTTCGCAAGCCTTTAGCATACCTAAACCACACTATCTTGCAACAAAAATTATTGAACACTGATGATAATGATGGAATTATGTTTTTAAAGCCAGTTAAAAGATAAATAAACCTCCAGAAATCCCTGAACTTTAGCATGATATGTTTAATTTTATTGTATATAGTCTGTTGAAATCTATAGATCTTTTGGGAAATCTAGTAATATTGAGAATTGCTTATGAAAGAGAGGATTTCAATCATCATCATCATCAGATCAAAGTTTTAATTGAACTTTTTCCTGCTTAACTATACACTCAGCAGTTTTAGGCTTCAAATGTAAATTTTAGACTATTGTATTTCGATAGGATAAGCACAATGAAAGTTTTAAGGATGAAATTTGAAACAAAAATCATGTGATTTATTGGCTAGGCTATGATAATCTAATGGAAACATTTTTTTTTTGTAGGAATTCATATATATAGGAAAAAAAACCCTACTGGAAAAATAGCAAACCTCTATTAACACACATATATCCAAATCAGGATGTTATCTTGGACAATTGTTCATTTGTCTGTACAAATAAATGTCACCTGCCAAGGGAAACCTCTGGAAAGTTGTGCCACTTAATAATAGTGGCCAACTGGCCTGCCAACAACACATTCTTGTTTTAATTTGATGATTCTTTTCCTCACGTGAAAAGGACAGTACATCTGATATCTTCAAATCTTATCTTCTCTAGCTCAGGTGAAATTTCAAGATTGCAATACCTCTGCTTGATTCAGCTAAAAATGTCGTTTTTGAGAAATCAGTTTTCTGTTTTCTTTTCTTACCCCCTTCTTACTCTGATAAACTTCTCTAGGGAACAGCCCTCTACTCCTGGTTTTGCCTTCCTCCCTGGCCTCAAGTCAACAAAGCTCCTTAGTACAGTCAAGTCTGAACACTTGTCTTTGTGCTTTCAGACTGGACATATGTATTTTGTTTTGGTTCAGGCCTAAGACAAGAGACTAGTTTAAATACATTTTTAATATCCTTCCTCTCTGAGACCTGGACTGTGTTGCGATGTCTGACAGGAGTTTATTTTTAATAAAGTTGGTGAAAATGCTTGAGTCTCTGGCTAGACATGATGATTAGAATCTGTGTCGTCCACTCAGACACTGATGTCACAGAAGAAAGAAAGACATAGCACCTTTTCATTTTTATTTTTTGGATGGGTCTTAATTCCTCCCCACCCTACCACACCCCTCCCCCCAGGGGTTTATTCTTATAAAAGGGAATAGTTTAAGCCTCACTTTGAGGATGTTAGGTAATAAATAAAACCAATTGGCTGCTAATCATTTCCAGGACCATCTATAATAAGCACAATATGTTTTTTTTTAAAGATATGAAATGGTGTTGTGAATTCCTTTTCCCACTTCCATATTGCCATGTCACTTTCTCAGTTTTCTTGCTTTTTTTTTTTTCCCATCTCCAAAAACACACTATGTACCCATCATGGGAGGCTCGTACAAGAACCATACAGTTGTGCTTTTTAAATCAGGGCCAATGTTTAGAACCGATCAGAAAGAAAAGGTACCATTCAGTCTTGTCATCAGCTCGGAAAGAAACTCAGAAACATCTAGCACTGGTTTGACATGAACTCTGCGACCCACAGATATGTGGTCCTCGTTGTACAATATATATCCCAGCTTGCAGTCACAGGCTCTCTACCCCTCTCTTGATGAAAGGGAATGTAGCCCAGGTTCCGTACCACAGTCATCTATCGTACCAAATATATTATTCTCTATTCTCCTTGGTAGTTCTAGCAAGATGCAGACCCTTCTACTTGAAGTGTTTCCTACACTCTTTCAAAATATAATCAGAGCAAAGCAAGGCTATCGCAACAATAGAAAACATCATTTTACTGGTGAAAGGCTTTGCTTCAGGACCACCATGTCAACTGCTATTTTAGGTTCAAACATAAAACAGGTAAAGAGCACTATCGTCATCTAAGCGATAAGTCCTAATGCCACTGTAGTTACTGGAGCAGCATCGATCAAAGGCATCATGGTGACCCCGAGCACTAATCTTCTCTCTTTCCCTCAGGTTTGCTGGCAGCTGTGTCTCAGAAAAAAAGCTGTCTTCAGCAAGGCAGAAGCAGGTAAGAGAAATACATTAGAAGTCTATGTCCCAGCCTGAGTTGTCATCAGGTGGTGGCTCATCGCTGTCCTCAGGGAAACTGTCAAAATTGCTTGTGTCTGTGGGTGACGCAACCTGCAAGGTGACAGAAGGAACAAGAGGCTTTTGATGATTTGGGCAGAACTGTGACCTAGAGATTTTACTTTCTGTTATTGAAAAGGATTGCTCTTTATTTTAAAACATGTACCACAAAAGCAAAATCTGTATATACTGATGGGTAACCTGACAGATGTATGCATTCAATAATGTTTAGGTCAGATTTAAGATATGCCTCCTGAATCCTTTTTGGTCCTTGTGAAGGCTTTGAGCATCCTTTCCTCCAGCTCTGAAAGGTGAAGCTCCTCTTTGTGTTTGCTCTCCCTGCTCTGATGCCTTAGCAGCCAGTGTTTTCTGTTTCGATCTAACTCGGTAGCTATAGATCAAATACCCATTCTTCACTCTTCTTGCCATCCTTATTTTTATCAGCCTGTAATTTCAACATTGTAAGGGGAACTTGCCTTTAGAGTGCTCATGGGGCTAACTGTGTACTCTCTTTCTCTTTCTGTGCCTGAATTAAGAAAGTGACTCCTCTCCCCTACTCATGTTGTGACAAATGCCAGAATTTCAGTCTGTTTACGGAAAGATAGTATTTTATCTTGCAAATGTACGAATCGTCTTCTTCCATTGGACTAGAATTGTGGTGCTGTTGTTTTGAGACAGGGTCTCACTGGGTAGCCTCTGCTTGTCTGGGACTCAATATGTAAACCAGGCCCGCCTTGAACTCATAGAGATCCACCTGTTTCTGCCTCCCTTGGGATTAAAGGTGTGAGTGCTGGGATTTAAAGGTGTGTGCCTCCACGCCTGACATTGGGTTTGAATTTTCAATGGAATTTTCTTTTTTTTTCTTTTTTTTAATCCTTCTCCATTCAGAGAGCATTTTGGAACGTGTATGGTATGGATGTCTTGCTTTAAATTCTGAGTAACTGAGCAAGTGCAACCAGGCATTCTTGTTATACCCAGGGGAAATTAGACCGTTGTTAATAATTGTGTACATAAAACAAATAATCACAGAAACCTGTGAGGAATTACAAAATTATAGCATTATGAAAAAACATACAAGTGCTATGAAAATTTAAGTGGTTATAGAAAATCTATTTGCAAAGATATTATTTTAACTTAGTAATTTTTCAATAAAGAGGACACACCAAGGCCCTAAAAAGGTTCTATGTTCTAGAGCTAATAAACTGGCCAAGATGCCCACATAAGAGAGGAGGGTGTAATGGCAGAAAGCTAGAGAGGCAGGCATATCATGAAATTTGCATGTGCATTTTAAAAAAGTATAATGAAAGAATTCTAAGAAACATGTTGATTCCAAGTATAATGGAAGTTTAGAGATTTGTTCTAAACTTGAGCACAATTCTTACAGATTGGCTGGTTAAGTCCAATCTTCAGGACATCAGCCAAAACCCTTGTAATATTCCTATTATATAAAAGTAGTCCCAGATAAATTTAGGTGAGAAAAATTTACATCAGATATCTGGGGCTTCTAGTTTCTTACCCTACCCTTACGCTGAAGACAAACCCCCCGAAATGTAATTGGGGTCTATGCTGTGAGGTCTGAGTGCAGTATTTTTACTTTGTTTCCTGAATGAAAAACAATCAGTGGAGAAATACATCTTGGAAGAAAGGAAAAATGTTTCTGTATACAAAGAATCTTGAATTAATCCAAGAGCGTCGAAGCATTTAACAAAATCCACAGAGCTACAAAGCGCTCCCTTCACCATTCCCGAAGTGCAGTGGGATGCATTAGATGGCAGATTCAGGTGAAAGATACAAGTTCATGCAGTTGTCTATTTTTGGTTAATATGGTATACACAGTCCACGTGGTAAAGTAGCTCTTTAACAGCATGCCTCTCTACCCCTTGCCAAGTAAACTATGCTGGGAAAATAGAGCCTCCTTATAGATATTAATGGAAGGAGGGAAGAACACATGACTTCACAGTCATGTTGGGGTAGATATAGATGTACAGATGAGACTGGACATACACGCTTGCTGTAAATGTATACACTCTTTAGCTTCAGATGCACATTCATCTTTAACATGTACCATAACAAAAGCCGATGTGTACTCAGGAATAAAGCACATCTGAATTCCAGTGAAGAATTTAAAAAGATAAAGGTAGATTCCATGTATAACGACCAATCCTAGACTTGTTGGTATCATGTTTGGATTTTAGAATATGTCATCATTTTAATATGCTGCTTCATAGGTTTTTGTCATCTGATGGTAAAACTCTAAAAATAACAAGTCTTTGTTGGTTAAAAGGTACCATCAAGGGCACATCATTCATAAGCCAAAAAGTCTACTTACACTTGGAATTATGGGAGGTGTCAAGGTGCCTTTTCTTAAGCCTTCCCAATTAAAGCCCTCAAACCACCTAGGAAGCAAAAATAAAGACAATTAAGACACTGCCTCTCTGCTAAATATTCTCACTATAAAACGTTTGACATACGTGGTAGAAAGCAGCCATGCAAATGTTTTCATGTGATGGAAATAGACATTATTTCTATTTAATTTTGATTTTGTTTTTCCACCTGGGAAAGGGTCTCGGACTTGCGATGTAGAAGATAATGACTTTGAACTATGGATCCTTCTGCCTCCAGTTCGATGTACTGGCATTTCACATCTGTGCTACCACATCTGGCTCAGAATGTTTTCAATTAGCTTATTTTATAAAATGTTAAAAACTATTCAAATATTTAAATATTTAAAAATAATTATATCATATATTTATAACTGTTAAGAATTTTATTTAATAACAATAAATATAAATCAAATATAATATATAAAACAATGTTAAAGATATAAAATAATAAATATAATTATTAAACATCAAATAATTAAAATAATTATAATTACTATTATAGTTTTATCTATAAAATATTTTACAGTTAAGTGTACATTTTAAAATATTTACATTTAAAGTTTAGTTACCAAATTCACACATTAATTTACCACACAACTTTTTTTTTGTAATTTCAATTTTTGTCTGTATGTGTAAGTTATTGCCATATCATAATTTAATGAATGTCATAATATGTTTAACTCTGTGCATTACAAATACTTTCCATCTTTGCCAGTGAGTCAACATCCCAGGTATGGTGGAGGTAGAAGATCAGAGACCAGTCCCACATTGTCACTTGTAGCAGCCTGAGATAGTCTTTCAGAAACCTCTACTAAGGTGAAAAAGGGATTCTTGATCTTATTGCAGAAAATAATTTCCGATGAGCCAGTGTACGGCAAAGTTAGAATTTGTTAGGAAAAGATTTTTACCATAGATTTCAGCATGGGGGTTACTAGAAAGAAACACTCATGAAGAAAAAGACTCGCCCAGGTATGGATGAGAGATGGTGTGATAGGTATGGATGAGAGATGGTGTGATATATGTGTTAACAATAGCCATATATATGATTTTTTGTGGCTCAAGCTGAACCTCAAAAGTTTGCTAAGACATGTCCTCACATTCTCTGTTGCCCTCTTTTTGGAGTGTATAGGGTGGCTCCATGGATACCTTGGTTTCCAATATGATAAGGTAAATGGTGGCTAATTCACAATGAGGGGATCTAGACACACCTCTACCTATCCACGAGGCTCCTAGAACACTGTAGGCTTATAGAAGGAAAGGAGAAAGATCATATGGAACAGGGCTTTTGAGTATGACTCGTTGCTGTTTTAACATTGCTATTTGCAGCATTTCTCAAAAGAATCTTGTCCCTACACAGGTGACCTTCACAGCAAGGGTCTTTGTTCTGTCTTTACATATGTAGTGATATTTACATATTTTTCATACGATACTAAGTCAGTTTATAACACAATTGAACATTGATGTAAATTGGAAGAGTAAATTAGCTAAAACTCCTCTTAATTCACAGTATAATTGGGATTTAAGACAGCTCCCAGCTCCAGTAGCCTCAACAGACAAAGCTTAGTCATTTGTCCCAATTATGCAAGTTGAAGAGACTGTAATGGCAAGGGTTAGAGAGAAGGGTTTGGTCTATGTAGTTGTGCTATAGAAACAGCTATTCTGACTGGTGTGAGGTGGAATCTCAGGGTTGTTTTGACTTGCATTTCCTTGATGACTAAGTATGTTGAACATTTCTTTAGGTGTTTCTTGGCCATTCGGTATTTCTCAATTGAGAATTCTTTGTTTAGCTCTGTGCCCCATTTTTAAAATAGGGTTATTTGGTTCTCTGGAGTCTAACTTCTTGATTTCTTTGTATATATTGGATATTAGCCCTATATCAGATGTGGGATTGGTAAAGACCTTTTCCTGATCTGTTGGCTGCCATTTTGATCTGAAACTCCAGGTAACTCCCCCACACCCATTCTGCCTCAGTTACTGCCCATCAGTCACCCACACAACACACTACTTCTAAACCACATGGATTGGATGAACAACTCCAAGGATATCCCCACACCAATTCAGCTTGCCTTTCCAGTTGCTAGGTACCCACTGTGGTCCTGCTCCCATAAACATAGCATAGAGTCTGACCTGGAACTTCAGTGAGGACCTCTAAGCCCAGTCTATGATCCCAATTCTATCAGCGACTCTACACCCTACTCCTATGCTCCCGCCTCTCCACCTGGTACCACATCAAGTCTAATATAGTGCTCCCAGTAGGAATTCTGTACCCATTTAGCCTGCTTGGCTTTATAAGCCATCTCACTTACAGAGTCACCCAGCATAAGTCTGACCTGGAACACCAGGGCGGTTCCTCAGATCGTCTGTGCCCACTCAATTATCAGCCACCCTACCTGCCACATCACCTGCCACAGCTTAGACAATAACCCAGAACTCCAGACAGAATTCCCAGACCTGGTCCATCCACCTGCCTGCATATTAGTCACTCTACCCAGTTCCCTAAGTGGAAACTGATCTGGAACTCCAGGTAGGTTGCTAAGAATCCTTCCATTGTCCTACTTACCGGCTGAATTCTGAACTACCTGGATCTGGCAGGGGACAATAGGCAGGTCTTATGAGACCTTTTCTGCCTATACTGCTGTCCACCAGCCTTTCTATTCTCTGCATTAAGTGGAATACAACCCATACATTCATGTAGCTTCCCCTAGACCCATTCTGCCTATGTGTCTGCCTATCAGTCACCTTTCCCATCACTCCATCCTGGCATCATATGGAATCCAACCAGGAATTTCTTGTATGTTCCCCAAACCCATTCCCATCCCCCACTTGCCTACCAGCCACCCTATGCACTGCATCCAGTGTGACTTTGTACTCTATTACATCCCATAGTGCATCTTTTTACCGCATGCTACCCTACACATACACTGCTACCATACAGTATACAGTTGGATCTGAACTCCAGGTAGGTCCCCCAAACCCAAACTTCTCAACTACCTGCTTATTGCACGCATTGCTCTTCTCCAGCACAGTATAGAGTTTGACCTGGAACTCCAGGTAGAAACTCCCTAAGACAGTCTTGCTCTCTACCTTCCAAGGCACCCGGGGTTCATAAGGTCTTGTGCCTCTAACTCCAGATAAGGATACCCAGCCTGGCTTCCACTCCACCCACCTCCATCTGAGGATGGTGTGGTGTCCTATATTCTATCCCTACAGAGCATTGCCCACTCTCACTGTGATCCCAGCTCCTCCAACCCAAGGAACACCCATAGAAACCAAGGAGGGCTCCACAGCTCAAGACTGACAGAGAGATTCTCCCAGGGCCCAGAGACCCACAAGTAGTATCTTATTTGCTGAGTTAGGGTTACTTCTGAAACCCCATCTACATATCAACACAGAGTGGCCCAAAGACTGAACACCAAGGACCATTCAGCTGATCCATAACCTAGAACGTTAGGGTACAATGAACAAAACATTCAGGAAATCTGAGACACTATAAAAAGACCAAAGACACAAATTATAACTATAGGTGAAAAACCTAGGTCAAAGGCACAGAATAGATTTTCGATAAAATTGTAGAAGAAAAATCCCCAAATCTAAAGGAAGAGATGCTCATTAAACTGCAGGAGGTACAAAGAGCAGCAAATAGGCAGGGCCAGAAAAGAAACTCCTGAAAAAAAAACCACATAATCAGAGCTGTAGATGTTTTAATTAACAGGACAAAGAAAGTGGCAGACAGAAAGAACGAGTCATTCCTAAGAACAGGTCCATCAGAATAGCACTTGCCTTCTCCAGAGAGACTTCCAAAGCCAGAGGGTCTAGAATGATGTTCTACAAGTGCTAAAAGACCACAGACAGCAGCCTAAACTACCCCTATCTTACCAAGGAATTGTGGGCTTTCAGCTCCTATGATGGCTGTCTTTGAAGAGGGAAATTGCTCAAGGTTTCTTAGTAAATGTCCCCACTCAGAAGCCTGCAGTGAACATTGAAGTGTTCCAGAAAACTCTGGACATGTAAACTTTTTCAATATTCCTTTCAGCGTTGGGGTTTTGTTCTTTGCCTTAGGCAGTAATTTCTGATCACTTACTAAGTAGACTTGCGTGGTATTTATAAGGATGACCCTAAGCCACAGCCCTGGGAATTACCAATTTAGAAAAGCCCTGTGTCTTCTATGTAGCAGAGTAAGATACAGCATTGTGACTCCTTACTTAAAAGCTAGGTAAGGGACAACCCCAGACACACAGCTTACTTTAGCAGCTAGACTCTATAATGTGCACATAGCTAAGACACTCACAACCTGTAGTAGCCATGGCAATGCTGGCGGGTAAGCAAAAATCACTCGGATAAACCCGTCCCAGAACCAAATGAAAGTCCATCTTACACCAAAGCAGAGAAGGCATAGGTCACAGACTGACTGAAAATGACTGGTGAACTTAAGGCAACATAAAACTCTTGATTTAAACAGATCAGCCGAATATCATGTAGGGACTTCATGACTCATTCCTCCTGGGAAGGAAAGCATTAACCGTTCTAGTCGTTTATGTCTTTTGGGGTTAAAGGATCATAAAGTCTACAATTCAAATAGTCACAACGTCCTGTCTGCTTTGTCTTCATAATTACCCAGGAGGCAGAACTAAGCACCTTTCCCCAAGTCATTATAAAAGGTCGGCACATTCTGAGGAGATTGACCACGAGATTTTACCCAAGTGCCTCCCTGTCAGGAATATAAATATCTCCCTGTGCGCTGACAATCTCAGGGTGGAGAGAGATCCAACTGCACACAGACTGAGAGAACCCACATGCTATATTGTATAATAAAAATTGTCCCTGCTGAGACTCGCCGGTCTCAGTGATAACATGGTACTTAAACCTGTAAATTCTGAAAAGCTTTGACATCATCTTCAAGGAATAGACAAGTAAAGCATTGTAGTATCGCAACTTCCTAAACGCAGGGACAAGCCCTACTTTACAAATTTACATGTTTGGCATTGTGTCAAATTAGGCACAATTAGAAAATATACTCAGTGGCCACAACCTCAGTATGGTTTTTTCTTTCTTTTTTTCTTTTCTTTTTTAAATTTGTTCTACCACTGGATGTCTTCTTGGAATTGTTCTTTTTATGTTTTGCCACATTCTCAATATACAACTCCTGGTAAGTTTTTATGTCAGCCCGAAGGCTCTCAAGTTTGGAAGTCAAAAAGTATCCATGAGGAGTTAGAGGCGGTAAACAGAGGGTGGCTATGATCAATGATCATATGCCATTGTCTACATACATGGAATTCTCAAAGACTGAAGATTTTAAAAAAGACTCTAAGGAGAGTGACCCTCAATATTCCGAGAACCTGTGCTGTTCATTATTAGAGTGGAGTGCATCTGTATCTGACATGTCAGGCTTAATGTTGTGTCCACTCTAGGTTAGATTCCGACTTAAGTTTTAGTCATTCCCTAGTACTCTGGTCATCAGATATCTCACACATAAGGAGGTACTGTTGTTCTGTTGCTAATATTAAAGATATCAATCTATGTTATACTTTCTCATTTGTATCATTTGATGTCCCAAGTATCTCTTATCATTTCCACGGGATGATACTCCTCCAGCGTCCAAACTCAGACTCTTATCTCATCCTTAGATATCACAGTTTCAGACATTAGCTAGCATTCCTGCTCAGCAGTAAAGAAGTTTTAGAATATACATCTTTGAATGAACATTATGCACCATTAAGACCAAGGGATCAAAGCTTCAGAGGGGGAAACTGAGACAAGATTGAAAGAGAAAACTAAAAAGGCAGGAGAAGTAATGTTTCACTCTGAAGTCTTGTCACAGTCTCCTGCTAGATCAGAGTTAAGAACCACATCCCAGTTACCCATCTGCTGTGAAGATCACCTACATAGAGACAAAGTTCCTTTTATACAGTTGTTAAAACGGAAAGTAATCGGCTTGATTCCTTGTTGTAGCCCTACAGCTAATTCCTTGTTGTAAACCTACAATTACCTAAAGGTCTCACCAGAAAGCATATGTGTAGTAAAAGATGCCTTATCCCTTTGTGCAATTCTGGAGACTCAGTTTTCTAATTTATCATATTTCTATTCTAACCAAGGTATTTCTTTTGGAAAAACAAGTTTCTTAGCAATAATTGAAGATGAAAGCTGACAGCTACCAAACAGGTGGCTACTGTTAAGACACCCACATGTCTTGGGAAGGCCACGCCTATACTTGGGTATACCTTCTTTTTGAGTACTCTCTTTGTATCCATCCCTATGCTTACCATAGAAATCTCTTTCTAATAACTTCAGCTCTGTTTCATCTTTGCCTGACCTGAAACATAGGACTCTCCTCAGCAAAGTCAAGAATCCCATTTTTACTTGAGTAGAGATATCCTAAAGAGAAGATTCAGTTACTATAAGTGGATGTAGAGGTGTATCCTTAGCTCCTGCATCCCAGTGCCACTGATGCTCAGCAATCTCTCTCTCTCTCTCCCTTTCTCTCTCTCATAAATATATCCTTTAATTAAAAATAAATGTTTTAGTAAAGCAATTTTGTTTTTATTATGCAACAAAGAATAAAATTTCAAAATTATCAACATGCATTTTTTTCTTTGTGACAAAGGGGGTAAAACATTACCCCTTAATGTTAATTGAGAGAAACTAAGTGAGTGAATTGCTGGATATTAATGAGCAAATTTCCATATATACACATATATTTCCATACATATACATATACATATACATATACATATACATATACATATACATATACATATACACACATACACACACACACACACACACACACACACACACACACACACATATATATATATATATGTTTTTAAAAGGTTAAAATTCTCTCCAAAAGTTCTCTTCAATAGCTAAAAACTTCCACCTTGGGGAATTCATCATGATTTCTGAATTCTAAAATCTAAGTTATATTAAAAAAAAGAACACTTACTTGTGTTTCTGAATGTCTTTGACTCCGTTTTTCAAATTTCCTAACCTCTCTGATGGGTTGTCCCTAAAAATGAAATAATTGTCATGTGAAAAAAGATGAATATTTTTGCAGAATGATTCCTTAAAAGTGATGCACTCCGAACACTTACCTGCATAGTTTTTTAATTAAATTAGCAGCATTTTTTGCAATCTTCTTTGGAAATTCTATCATGTCAATCCCCCGCAGTATGATATTGTAGGTTTTCATTGGATCTGGGCCTGAGAAAGGTGGGCTGGCAGGGAGGAAGATAGAAGAGATGATATTTTTACTCTCTGAATAAGAATTAAAGTGTCCTCACGGTCACATGCTTGACGTCAGCTTTAACGCTGGGAATTGTACTAGCTAGGACAATGGGATGAGAGTTAGAAACTAACAAAGCACAAGTCATTGTTGAGCAAAGCCACTGGGAGATGCAGCTTGTGCATTCGTCCCTCCGTCCTTTGACCCCCTCTTGCCCCCATGCTTGGTTACTGTGCTGTTTCCTGAATGGTCCTGCCTTTCCACACTGACTTACTGGGCTCAACTTGTGAGGCTATCATATACTTGACAAATTCTTTCTTCTGAAATGACTCTCTAAATGTAGAGTTCATACCTCTTTGGGGGATAAATCTTATGAATTATTTTAGGCTACATTCCTCACTTTTAGGGTGTGATAATATTTCCCTTGATTGTGTGTGTCTTCCTACTTACTTTAGTATATTATTAATAATATGCAACTTTAATTGCCATTCAAGTGCATAAATGCAATTCTGTTTAATCTCTTAGTGTTTGCCCTTCTTGTGGTGTCAGAATGGAATGTTTTTTCTTTTCTCTTTTAAGTTAGCTTGCCAGTTTGCTTCAGAAATGAAGAATCAAATCCTTAGAGTCTTCTGTAATTTATTTAGCATTTTCTAATTCATGTTTTTTTATATTCATGTTTATTTTAGACAATTAAATGATTTATTAGAGATGTCTTTAGTATATTTTAGAGATAATGCATGCTTAGTCTTTGCTAAAATATTAATAGCGCTATATATTATTTAGTAGAAAGTGTTATATAATGCCCCAAAATATTAATAATCAACATTTGATGAACATGATTTCAGGAAATTATTTGTATTTATAAACAGAGACAGTTATATTGTACATGCTTTTAAGTTATTTTTCTCTTTTTAGAGATGATGAATTATTATTATTGAAGCTGATAATTCTGACATGAGAATAAACTTGCAAAAGATATAATTAAAGAAAACACAAAAGCCATTCTGTACAACAATCTTTGATTCAAAAGAGCTGTATTTTAGGTAGCTTTACATTTTCTGATTTGAAGAAGAATCTAGTACATTTTATGACAGATGTATGGTCAAGTTACATCATCATTTAAAATACCCTCCACATGTCCATTTGTCTGCCTTTTCTCTCAGATTTTTTAATCAGTTTAAGTGTTCTATTAGGGCTGTGCAGCGGTGGTGCACACCTTTAATCTCAGCACGTGGGAGGAAGAGACAAGTTGTTCCCTGTGAGTTTGTGCCCGTCCTACCTATACTATGGAGTGAGTTCCAGGACAGTTAGAGATAAATGCAGAGAAACCTTGTCTTGAGAAACCAAAGATAGAGTTCTATTAAGAAAAGCAGAAATCCTTTTCATTGAATATTAAATTTATAGTCTGAAATTTTTAAACATTGGAAATGGATTCTTCCCTCATACAATATATCCCAACCACAGTTTCCCCTCCCCTCCACTCTACCTACGTTCTCCTCTCTATCCCTCCCTCCAGATCTCCTCTGTACCAGGTCCTCTGCATGTATGTGATGGCTGTCAGCTTGGTAGTTTTGTGGGACTCCTAACAGCAGGAGCAGCTATCTATCCAACTTATTTCCTCGTAGTTGGTTGCCATGTCCAGCCTTGATATGAGGGCTTTTGCCTTGCCTTATTGTATCTTGTTTTGTCCTGTTTTGTCTCTCAGAGGCTGCTCTTTTCTGGAAAGCATATGACTTTTAAAATGCAGATGTGTGTTCAACTTAATTTTGATTCAAGGAGGAGTAACATTGAAAGAAATGCTAAGTTTTGAACATATTTTAAAATAATAATATCAATTCCTAAAATATTGTTCTAAATACTGCAAATATTATATTTGAATGATGAAAAATAAATATGCCAATAGCTGACCCAGCCCTTTCCTTCCTACATGCTAATTTATATTGGTATTAAAATGGTTAAAGAGTGTAATATTTATATTATCTTTTTATATTTAAATATTAATGTTTATTTTTAAGGATATGATAAATGTAATCACAATTCTAGTTACATTGGTATCTTATTGAACCCTATTCCTATTCTAGTACACAAAATGGTATCTATCCCTTAAGGTTCTAAATTGCTGTCAAAGAGTTAACTACTCCTAGACAAGGAGATGTTACTCATAATGGACATTGTCCTCACTCATATAATAATAACATATTTGCCCTTTTAATTATGATATATACATATTTTAATTTTATAAAGGCATAGTGTGTTAATTTAAAATATACTTATATCCAGCAAAGTCTCTTTAATAACAAATAAATACACAAAGATTGAAAGATCCAGCACAGGACTAGTGCCTTATCTTCTAAATTAAACAACATCCATTTTTTTTCAGGTAATTTATTATTTATTTATTTTAATATGAAAAGGCAAATATAAATTTAATCAATGAATATAAATGATAGTTTGGTTCTAAATCTTTCTTTGGAATAGGTAACATGAAGATATATAAATATTAATGTCTATTTTTATTATATTCAATACAATATATATTTTTATACCAATCATAAAAATGGTGGACATGTTATTAAATAAACATAAATAGATAAAGTCTTTTTGTTTGTTTTGTTTTTAGTAGAGTTTTAAAATCTTGGCTCTTACTGTTGTACAAACTCAAAATAAGAGTAATTTTTAGACATTGGAGTTCATTGTAATAAGACTGTACTTCAATGTCCCTCACATCACCAAAGGATTTTACCTCCATAGTAGCTAAGCTAAGAGCTGACAGTTCTGCTGTGCCAAGGAATGTATTGTAGGCATGATTATTTGGATACATATTTCCTGCTATGGCCAAAGCTATTTGACTTGAGTGATTGTCATCATTCTCAGCCCACAGAGAACAGGTTACATTCATATAAGAAATGGTGTGTGTATTAAGATGGTCTATTAATGAAGCCATTCATTAACTGTTTCAATGAACAATGGTTCTGCTTGGAGGGTGGCACAGACGTTAGGTGAGAGTAAGATTCTGGTTCATTGGCTGTGATGATTTTGAAAAGCATTCATCTCAGAATAAGAGTAGCTTATAAGTTCTTCTTCAAAATTGATACAATAATTATAAATATCAAGCAAAACATTCAGTCTCACTCTTTTTTGTTCTCTTACAAGCCACCTCCCAAATTAATTGTCTACATTTCTTTTGGTTGTATAAATAATTTTGAAACATGTAAGCTGTTCTGAAAATCATCGTATAGTGTAAGAACATCAAATAAACAATCCTACTAATAGAGAGGCTGAGATAGGAGAAGCATGATTTCAAGACCATTATGTGGTAAATAGCAAGACACTGTCACATACAAACAAGCAGAAAGTATATATGCATTGTACAATATTGGAACTATTTCTCCAATTACCAAATCAGATAGACCACTGGATGACAGCCAATAAATTTCTAATTCCTCATATGAATTTCAATTGATTATGATATGTTGGTAATATTAATTTTCATATTAAGAGATAAGAAGGAAAAGTGATTGTTACTTCCTGTTATTTTTGTTGTTAGAGATGGAATTATGTTTGTGTGGGTTTGTTGAAAGACAACTTTCTTGTTTTTTTCTAGAGTCTAGTTTCACTCCTTGTGTTGGTGTTTTTCATCTATTATCCTTTGTAAGGCTGGATTCGTGGGAAGATATTGTGTAAATTTGGTTTTGACATGGAATATCTTGTTTTCTCCGTCTATGGTAATTGAGAGTTTTGCTGGGTATAGTAGCCTGGGCTGACATTTGTGTTCTCTTAGGGTCTGTATGACATTTTCCCAGGATCTTCTAGTTTTGATAGTCTCTGGTGAGAAGTCTGGTGTAATTCTGCCTGACTTTATATGTTACTTGACCCTTTTCCCTTACTGCTTTTAATATTCTATCTTTATTTAGTGCATTTGTTGTTCTGATTATTCTGTGTCAGGAGGAATTTCTTTTCTGGTCGTGTCTATTTGGAATTCTGTAGGCTTCTTGTATGTTCATGGACATCTCTCTTTAGGTTAGGGAAGTTTTCTTCTATAATTTTGTTGAAGATATTTACTGGTCCTTTAAGTTGGGAATCTTCACTCTTCTATACCTATTATCCTTAGGTTTGGTCTTCTCATTGTGTCTTGGATGTTTTGGGTTAGGAGCTTTTTGCTTTTTGTGTTTTGCTTGACTATTGTGTCAATGTTTTATCTGGTATCTTCTGCACCTGAGATTCTCTCTTCTATCTCTTGTATTCTGTTGGTGATGCTTGCATCTATGACTCATGATCTCTTTCCTAGGTTTTCTCCCTTTGTGATTTTTTTTATTGTTCCTAGTTCCTTTTTTAAATCCTGGATGGTTTTCTTCATTTCCTTCACCTGTTTGATTGTGTTTTCCTGTAATTCTTTAAGGGGTTTTGTGCTTCCTCTTTAAGGGATTCTACCTGTTTACCTGTGTTCTCCTGTATTTCTTTAAGGGAGTTATTTATGTCCTTCTTAAAGTCCTCTATCATCATCATGAGAAGTGATTTTAGATCTGAATCTTGCTTTTCTGGTGTGAAGGTGTATCCAGGACTTGCTATGTTGGGAGAATTGGGTTTTGATGATGCTAAGTAAACTTGGTTTCTGTTGCTTGTGTTCTTATGCTTGCCTCCCACCATCTGGTTATCTCTAGTGCTACCTGCCCTGGCTATATCTGACTGGAGCTCCTCCTTCCTGTGATCCGGATTGTGTCAGAATTCCTCAGAGTCAAGCTGTCTCTGGGACCCTGAGATCCTGGTGTGACCAAGCTCCTGGGATTCTGTGATCCTGGGTGTGTTAGAGTGCCTGGGAGTGGAGCTTCCTCTGGGTATTGTGGGACTGGCTGTGGAGTTTGTGCCCAAGGTCTGCTCAGGGCACCAGCCCAGGCCAGAAGGAACCCGTGCCACTAGTCTGACAGAGTTCCTGCATGCCTGGGTCTTGCTGGTCCCAGTTACTCTGGGTGTTGGGACAGATGTTGTGTCCTCCTCACCTCTGATCCTATGATCCTTCCTCTGGGTGTTGTGGGACTGGCTGCAGAGTTTGTGCCCAAGGTCCGCTCAGGGCACTGGCTCAGACCAGAAGGGTACATTATCTTTAATAGCACTTAAATTACTTAATCTAAATTCCAATAAATTAAAGTAAAACATCAGTCCACTTGCCAGTTTTTTCATTGAGATTTTAATCAGATTCACCCTGTTGCTGACTTGGTCAATTAGTGTTTGTAAGAAAGGCATGTGTGAACATGTTATATGTCATATTCTTATTTTAGTAATATTTGGTATATAATTACTTTGTCTATAGCCTTCTTGTTATTGGAACCACTTGGTCTTTTAGCATTAAAGGTGCTGAAGAGAAGGTTGATCCTGACTAGACCCTAATCCTTTGATGGCCAACAACACATATCGTCCTTTTGTGGCTCTGATAGCAAGATAATTATTTCTTAACAGTGAGTTTGATAAATTAGCCTCAGACACATTGTGGTGTTGGGACTCTGAACATCCTGATGATGGCAGTATCTGATAGTGAGATTTCTGAATCATATCTTAGTTTTATTTAAAAATTTCTTTTTGAGGAAAGCCATGCTTAAAATGCCTTTTGCCTTTCTCTCTGCATCTACATTCTATCTTCTTTCAGGGTTTCGGCACAGTCTTACATCATACAGAAGCTTCTTCTGAACTCCATGGGTCATGATGACCCTGTGTTAGTCAACATCTTTAACACATATTATAGTGGTCCATTTTTTCTTCCGTGTTAAACTTACAATGTGTCTTATGCCTTGTGCCATTCCTATTGATCATAATATTGTACAAATAATGAGCAAATAGCTCACGTCTCAGATACAAAACCTGCTAGCAGGTCCTGTTGCTTGTAAGGAAATCTGACCCTAAAACTTTTCATATGGTTATCATTTCTCATACTGTATTTTCAGCCAAATGACTAGTCCAATAAATCTCAAGGAAATTTAATCTCTCTTTATCACACCACACACACACACACACACACACACACACATACACACACAAAGACAGTGATGGCAAGATTAAAATTGGTCATTGAGTTGGTTGCATTTTTGTGACCTACTTTTCTGCCTGCTTTCTGAATCTGTGATCATCTGCATAAATAAGTTGAATTCCATGGAATAGTGAGATGTTCTTTAAGATCATCTAATCAGAGTGCCAAAGGCCCGAGTGCACAGCTGTCTGAGGCCTACAGTTATTCACAGTTCCTCGCAAATGTCCATACCTGCCAGTCAGAAGCTCATACATCAGAATTCCTAGTGACCAGTAGTCAGCTGAAATGTCATGGCCTTTGTTCAGGATGATCTCTGGGGCTACATATTCTGGAGTCCCACAAAAAGTCCATGTTTTCTTTCCAAATCCTATTTTCTTTGCAAAGCCAAAGTCAACCTTAGGAAAAGAGAAAGCAAGACGCTTGAGCTATTTATGATCAGTTGTAGAGGAATTTGTATTTCACCGAGCACACTGATGATACCAATTAACAAAAATAATTCATTACAGTCCTATCTTCTAAAAGGAATTACAAATGTTGCAGACACAGATGGCCTGTTCAAACTCATGTTCCAATGAGAAAGTGAAACCTGAACATGGATTAAATTGAAATCACAAAAGGAAAAGTCTATTTCTTAAACACTTCATTTTTCCCTACATTTTTGCCAATAGTGGTTGTGGCATAAAGAAAGAAGTTCTCTTTTAAAGAGGCCGAGGTCTAGGTGGGTCATCATAAAAGTTTTCACAGAATATACATGCATCCTTTTGGATGCTATGAAGCTCACAGCTCTAGTATTGAATATACAAGAAGGAGGTTTACTTTTGAAGGAGCTGAGTGCCACTAGAAACAGGCACCAATAGATCCCGAGCTCTTAGAAGAACATTTATAAGTGAAAGAGCTTTGCTTATACAGTAGCTCTTGAGAACTCTTGGCCAAGTGATAATGCCATTACTGTTAGCATAACCTAGATAACATTACCTCAGAACTCACTCATTTCTTATGAGCATTATTCTTAAATACCAAACACAAAAATGATCATGGTCTTGTATAGTACTAATTTCCATTGCAGGAAGCTGCTTAGAAATACAGAATATATACATATGTTTTCAGCTCTATGAATATATGCATTTTCTAACACTTGTTAGAACACATGCTTTGTGGGGCTATTATTAATTCAAACCTCACCAATTTGATTTTTCATAACACTTTACATAATTTGAAATACATTTTAATTAAAAACTCTGCTGCTAGCATTGCTTTTAAGAATTTATAACATTGGAATGGAAAATAGATTTTCCTGTTAACAAATGAACAAAAGAACTCTAAGCTTGGGACACAGCCCGCGTGTGAAGCGCACTGACCAGTTTGGCATAGCCTCGATGATCTAGGATGAGATTCTCCGGCTTGAGGTCCCTGTAAATGATTCCTTTGGAATGCAGATAGGCGAATGCTTCTACCACACATGCAGTGTAAAACCTGGTTGTTGAGTCTTCAAACGAACCCCTGAAAATGGAAAAATAGAACAAGCCCTGTGTGAATTCCCTGGGAATTGGTGTGTATGTGAGTTCATTATATTTCTGCACCAAAGTTGGCTCAGAGACCAATGTCTAACTGGATCTGTATTATGTGATTTCCATTCCATTAGGTTTTCAAAAGCATCTGAGGATCAAGCCAAAGAATTCTTAGCCATTATGAGTGGGACAGTTAAATCCAACTTCCTGGAAGGCTCACAAAGGGATCAGTAGCAGCATACTAAGTTTCATGGATTCGGTGGCTTACTCTCAGCAGCCCACTGCTATATAAAACATGCAGAGTCCGAGCTGTGGGTAGGAGAATGAGTCCTATATGAGCACTTGTTTACTGACAGTTTGCTTTTCAAATGAGAGGTTAATTAATTAATTAATTAATTGTTCATTCTTTGTTACTTGGGTTCAAACCCAGTTCTTCACGTACACTAGGCAAGTCTTATATCATTATCTACCTCTCATTAGTGCAGAAGAGAAGTTATGTTAAACAGCAGTTATTCACCTTCCTTAGCATGCATGCATGCATGTCTATATGAACTTAAATATGTGAATTTGTTCATGGTTACTTTTAGCCCATTTATATATGGATCTTTCTCAATGGTGTAGGTATGGTTCTTGTGAATGTGATAATGAAAGGGACCAGTGTTTGCAGAGAACCATGTCATCTCATGTTAGGTCTCTGAGTCATCTGCATTAAGACTGACAGTATCTACCTTCTATACCATTGCCTTTGCATCAGGAGGAATAAATGGAATAAAACACAACTGGAAGAAAAAAAATCACTGGAAGGAACTATTAAATCACAACATTTAACAAGAACACATTTTCTTTCTACCTCTCATCTCTCTGTCTCATCTGTATGTGTGTGGGTCTATAGATAAACATGTAACATTATTAATTATAATAATGATAAAAGAAAGCTTTAAGTTCATTCCTAGTCTCTAGAGCAGAATATTTGTTTATTCACTGGACTTACACTGAGCAGGGGGATATGGCTGCATATTCATAAAATTCATCTGCAAATCCAAGGTGTCTTGCAGGACATTTGTATTTAGAAATAATACTTTCAGCTGCAAAGACTCAGTTTCCTTTTATATCCCCTGAGTAGTTACTAAAACAAACAAAGATAAAGGTGGCAGGATAGTATAGAACTATAATCCCAGTACCTGAGGGGCTGAGGCAAGAAGCCAGCCTGGACTTTAGAGAGCACTTATCTCAAACACAAATCTTACAAATAAAATTCAAGATTAAATTAAACTTTAGGAATGGTGACATCTACTCTAAGTGTCAGAACTTTAGCTCATCACTAAGAAATCACCTTCCCAGTGATTTCAGAATAACACACTGTGAATTTCAAAGGAGGCAAGAAAGGGTCTCTGGAAAGAACCACATTCATAGCAGGGCGTGAATGGTGCTGTAACTGCCCTCTAACAAGTAGATGACCTAGTCAGATCTAAAAAAGAATCTACAATCCTGCGGACTAGAAAGGGATTAGAGCATCATCCTGAATTCCTTTCCCCCTTTGCACTTAATAAAGTTTTAGCATGTTTGTCTACCAAGAATAGAACATTTCTTTGAAAACATATGCTTTACTTTAACGAGCAAGCATATGTACACACTTCTGTTGTATATGACTTCAGTTTTCCTGAACATAAAACATTCCAGAGTAGTGCTAATCAAAACCGTCCATGAGTGGAGTTTGGGAAGAGTTCACACTGCATGGATTGTTTGAATCCAGAGATCAATTACTTCCTTTCTTCCTTTCATCAATTACTTTCTTTCCTATCCTGGTTCTGAGCCATTTTGGACTTTAGAAGGTTCTAGAAGGTTGGTTTCTAGTTCTTTCAACAATCTATATTGAGTATATACCACATATAAGTATATTTGTAACTTATTCCCTTAAAGGTTTAAGGGAATCTTAGTCTCAAACTTTGAGAGATTAATAAGACAAGAACATGCTAACAATGTATCAGGAGCACGTTGTTGCTCCAATAAATATTTGATCAAGGCCACTGAAAGCAGTCACAGGGCATAGCATTAGAGTGACTGAAAATGAAACATTACCATTAGAATTGGTAATGGCAATGTCAATTTGATCTGAATAGAAGTGAAAGCTTATTTTATCAGCTGTTTAGAGAGTTGTTCCAAGAAAGAAATTTATTCTATGTAGCTCTTTGAAATAGTAAATTGTGCTTTGACAGCACTATCACTTCAAGTCAAACTATGGGAACAGGCTCTCATATGTTCCTTGGGAGTTGTTGCTTTAGCTAAATAGCATAAAATAATAATTTGATAGAAGTAGAGGATAGTATATATATGAATTAAAATTTAATTACAGTATTTACTCAGCTTATCACAAGCTGGATCCTGAGATGCCAGAATGTAACAAAGACAAAATATCTTTTATAAAATGAGGCCAGGCATCATTGACTAGTGGCAGCAGTTGAGCACATAAACCTGTAGGGTTATAATATGCAGGGATATGACCCATTGTAAAATGGGGTAGCTAGGCTACGGGGTAGACTGACTCATTTCTTTGGCAATACTTTCAATCAGTGCCATCTTTTAGGTCACCAGAGAGGAAATTAAATAGTCACCCTCCACAACATAGTCAGGATCACAAACTCTATTCAGGAAGGCATGGGATGAAAAATTTAGGCGGTTTGTAACTTGGAAAGCATGATTTCTGAGATACTTAAGTTATTCAGAACAAAATTCAGAAAGAAAATGAACAAATAAAAAAAACTAATAACATGCAGCTTCACTAGATTAAAATACAACCAAATATTCATATATATATGTATATATATATATATACATATATATATGCTATGTGCTATATCCCATTAATACTTAATGTGCTTTTATCATATTCTATTGGATATGTAAATACTAATAAATATTTATTATATTAGCTAATTATATTTTAAAAAGTTTCAGGAGTTATGAATTTTTTAGGTGACAGAGGGAAAGTGAATAAGATATAATTTGCAGTTATCTTATCTCAAAGAACAAAATAGAACTTTTGGAAGAAAAAATTATCATGGACTAGATGATAAATTATAATAGCTACTAAAGAATAAACCTGGGAAATGTGAGGCATAAACAATACTCCAGTGTTTAGCTTAGGTCTATTTAATAGTCCTCAAATCTTGCCTGCATGTAACATCTACTTTATTCTCATTTCTCCCTCTCCCTCTCCCCTTCTCTCTCTCTTCCCCCTCTCTCTGCCTTTCTCTGTATGTGTTTGTGTGTATGCAAACATGTAGTATATGTATATGACATGTGTACATGTGTGTGCCTTGGTGCATACACACCGATGTGCATGCAGAAGTTGTGCATCCTGCTCTGTCACTCTATTTCCTGAGGTGGGGTCTCTCTGAAATCGAACTGAGGCAAGTGACCAGAAAGTTCCAGTGATCCTGTTATTCCTACTTCACCCAAGCACTGGGGTTTCAGACACATTTAACCATGCCTAGCTTTTTATGGGATCCTGGGGTTTCAACTTGGGTTCTTATCCTTGCTCTTAAACATGGAATTGTTTCCCCAGGGTTTTTTTCTCATTGACATCAGCAGCAGCAGCAGCAGCAACAACAACATCACTGCTTTGTGCTCCTTCTCTGTGCTGATGAAAACAACTGGAAAGGCAGGAGATCATCATCACAGCCCACAGTTAAAGGAAGCGGATACCCAAATTGGTCTCAGGGACTTTCTGTGCTAAAGCTCCAAGGCTCCTGTCAGTAAAGAATGTCACACGAGCCTACTTTCCAATAGTCTCATATACACATCTTGTATACAAGTAATGAAGGGTTTTCCTTACCTCTGCTTTCCTTGGACACAGAGGACAAGGGAACAAACTGACCAAGTTGTTTTCTGTTTGTTTTCTCATTATTATTATTTTTTCATCATAAGATTTGAAATCAGAGATCTTTACATGCTATGCAAGTGCTCCTCCACTGAGCTACATCCAAAGCTATTTTTTATTGTTTTAATATTTGAGACAAGTTCTCATTAAGATTGCCTACAGTGACCTTGAGCTTTGGAATTCTCCCTTCAGCCTCCTGAGAAGCTGGGGTTACAGGAATGAGCTAACAGACAGGGCTCCCAGCATTTTATTGAGGAGGTAAAATAAATATATGTAGAATAAGAGAGTAAGATTATATATAAGATTATAGATGTACACAGAAGAAGGAGGGTGAGTGAGGGAAATGGGTTCAAGTCTATATATTTATAATAGCTTTCCATGTAATGGTCCCATAGTTTTAATGTGGGGCTTCACATTTTTAGAATATATCAGAGAACTAAGCAGCCTTTGTTTTTCTACATTAAGCTCAGTCATGCATATCAAGTTCCCCAGAGGTACAGAGCAACCATGTACTCAGAACTCAAGGATGACACAAGGAACAGAAAAGGGAGGATCAGAACACAGCCCCTGGAGATAGAGGACTGAATCTGCACTGTTACTGCCTATCCAGCCAATTCTCCCAAGGGGACCGAATTCTTCAGTCGCCCATTGTTATCCTGCCGAGTTGGAGTGTAACTTACTCCGAAACCCAGTTTGTCACACGTGACCAGCCAAACTGTAATCTCAAGTGGCATGAGAAAAAAACATTGATGAGTGGACAATCTTACAATTGCAGGCTGAATTTTAGTGCTGTTGGTATGATTATTGTTCTAATAAAGGAACTTAATACCAATTTCACAGAGCTCTGAGAGCATTGCTGGTCCCTCTTCTGTACAGCTTATTATATTTTCATGTTTAATCTTACCTACAAATCTCCTGTTTTAATAAACAGAAAATAGAGAAAAGTTTTCACACACAGTAGTGAATTGAAAATGTAGAACAACACGAAGACTGTTAGGTGCTAATTCACTGATCAAAACATTAACATTTTGTAAAAGTCAGCAAGTTCTGAGGAGTGGGACCATATCTATCCTATTTATCAGAGTATATCCAGGACTGCTATCACCTGTCACAAAAATCATGCCTCATTATTAATTAACAATACTAGAGTAATATGCAGTGATATGGTAGCTTAGTACAGATGTTGATCTGATCCTGTATCAACAACAGAAGTTCTTTGTATGCTTCATTTTAACCTGTAGTTAACATATCAAAGTACTACTATATTAGATTATAACATAACAGAAAGAGATCTATTTAACATATATATGTGTGTGTGTGTGTGTGTGTGTGTGTGTGTAGGACCAAAGGCCTGAATGGATAGGCTGTATGAAGATACAAAGACACAAAAGGGGTAGCATTAGGAAGAAGAAATGAAGTCAAGAGTTTGTAAAGAAACTCCTGTTCCAACCTGGGCTATCAAAAACCAAACCAAACCAAACCAAACCCAACTATTTAAAATTCAGATAATGCACAGAAATCTCAGAGCTGTTTCTAGTTAAATTTGGGAGTGATAGTTATCCAGCAGAGAAGAACTTGAAAGCAAGGCTGGAAAAAAATAAGAAAATAATTTTTTATAAGGATGTGTTCTCTAAAAGTGAAAAGACAACAGCACATACCTACCACACCAGCACCCTGAAGGCAGAGGAACAGGGGTCACAAGGTCTAAGGTAGCTAGCTTGAAATACATAGACCCTTTGCAAAAATCCAATATTAGGGGATATATCTCAGTGGGAGAGTATTTGTTTGGCAAGTGTTAAGAACTTAGGTTGGATCACTAACATGGGGTGGGGGTACAAAATGACTTCTGAATGATCAAAAACTATTTGTAGGAAAACAGAGTTGTCTTTAACACAACAACCAAAAATGGAAATGACATGAAAAAGAAAGAAAACATTAAAAAAAATAATTCAGAGAAACAACTGTGTACCCTCTAGACAAACTTTACCTCCCAAGGAAGGGCAGAAGGGCAAATCAAATTGTCTATGTGAAATGGAGCAAATAAGTGGATTATTTTTTTCCCTTTAGAGTCACCAGCCTCTAAAAGACAATGGAGTGAAGTCATGTAGGTTTTCAAAACAGAGCTATGAAAGATAGTGAGAAATGTAGAGAGGGTGACCATCTAAAACTGTACTGCAATTAAAGTGACAGGTCACCCTGACTACACTTATGATGCTGCTCCCAATTGCCTGGCTTAAAAGCACAGTGTGGAACTCCAGGTGTAGAGCTGGCTGATTCCAAGCTTCACAGCTCACTAAGGCCTGGGTGATGCACATACGGTCCTGCTGATCATGTATAAGGTGGACTCAACCTATACCATTAGTTACAAAATTTTGTATACCGTAGGGTAAATTCTATATGCTATTGGCGATGCCTCATGTTTGCAATGGAAAATAGAAGCATTTGTGAAATACCAAGGTCATTGTATGTGCGCTTACAATGGATTCTTTTTGTAGATCATCACATGTCACTGTGTTTTCAGGAACATGGCAGAAAAGATTTAAGTCTCCTACCTATCCCTGAGAATAGTCCAGAGCTCTCCACCCAGGCACGCTTCCATCAACATATACAAGTATTTGCTGTCTTTAAATGTCCTGTACAGCCTGCGAACAGTAAGCAAGGAAACAAAGGAATGAACATTAGTACCTTTTAAAACATTCATTTCTAAGGTTAGTGAATTATTTAATTGACAAGCATATACACACACATATGTACATATATATGAATGTATATGCTACAATAAGGTGTTTTAATGCATATATGTACTGTTAATACAGAGGTGGATGCTCTCAGCTAACCATTGGACTGAGCACAAGGACCCCAATGGAGGAGGTAGAGAAAGGACTGAAGGAGTTGAAGGGGTTTGCAGACCCATAAGAGGATCAATAGTATGAACCAACCAGTAACCCCAGAGCTCCCAGGGACTAAACCACCAACTAAAGAGTACACATGGAGGAACCCATTGCTCCAGCTGCATATGTAGCAGAGGATGATCTTGTTGGACATCAATGGAAGGAGATGCCCTTGGTACTGTGATGGCTCAGTGCCCCAGTGTAGGGGAATGCCAAGACAGGGAAGCAGGAGTGGGTGGGTTGGTGAGCAGGGCAAGGGGGGGAATAGGAGGTTTTCAGAGGGGAAACCAGGAAATGGGATAACATTTGAAATGTAAATAAAAATATCTAATAAAAATATATTTAAAAAAGGGAAAAACACAACTGAAAAAAACAAAAGTTAAACCAGAGTATTAAGCACATGTATCACGTATTTGTAGTACAAAGTTACAGAGACACGGGAGGACTAAGTTCTGGTGTTCCACTTGCAGAGTTGACAATATCGCACTCAATATTTCAAATAGACAAAAGAGATAATTTATGATGTCCTTATCATAAACACAAGTGCTCAGATTGCAGTGTTTTGACTTGCTAGTCTTGGTATTTTGCAATGAGAACGAAGGGTACTCATGTCCACAGGAAGCCAGTGTCCCCAAGGATAATTCTCATAAGCGATGGTTCTAGAAGCTTCCAGAGTGGATGAGTCCAAATGGGTGTGTACATGAGAGTTTCTTGATTTGGCTGATATTTCAGTCATGGCCTTGAGCAAAACTTAGTGATCACAAGCACATAGTATGTAGATAGAAAGTATATCGCTTTTCATAAAACGATAGGTTGTGAATAGTTACCTAAATTTATACCTTAACATTTTATGAGTGTTACTGGCAAATTAACTATAAACATTTCTCCTGCATATAAAAACTCTCTTATCATCATATTAGTGCTATGAAAACGCTGAAGTGCACAGATAGCTGTAATTTCAGAAAATAGAAAAGGAAAGGGAAGGGAAAGGGGAAAGGGGAAAGGGGAAAGGGGAAAGGGGAAAGGGGAAAGGGGAAAGGGGAAAGGGGAAAGGGGAAAGGGGAAAGGGGAAAGGGGAAAGGGGAAAGGGGAAAGGGGAAAGGGGAAAGGGGAAAGGAAAGGAAAGGAAAGGAAAGGAAAGGAAAGGAAAGAAAATAAGAGAAGAGAAAACATCTATAAGCCTAGTGCTCAGTGGTTGGAGACAGGCAGAATGCTGGAGCTTACTGGACAGCCAGCCCAGGAAATGAGTGAGCCCCTGGTTCAGGGAGAGATCATGCCACAAAAAATATGGGGCAAGTGGCTGAAGAAGACACATAATCAGTCTTTGGCTTTCACACACGTGTGTATTCACCTGTACACCCACACACACGTGTATGTACACATCACATGAATACATGTAGACTCTATACATACACAGAAACAAATAAATTCTTCAAAAAATTAACACTAACTAGTCTGATTTTGGAATTTGTTTCATGTGTTCTCAAGCTATGATAGAAATGAAATGCTAAAAGTTGATACCTACTTTGTGAAAAGTATCCTTTTTGAGAAACATAAGAATATGATTCTTTTAAAAAATATAGTCAATCTTTTTATTCTTAGGAAACCAATTTTCTCAAGTTTGTATGTGTAGTGTGTGTGTGTGCATGTGTGAGTGTGAAACAAATATACTAAGGGTGAACACCAGGAAAGAGAGAGCCACAGTTGATTTGCCCTGTGGAGCTGGCACATCCACTCTCAGGGGTGTGCCTTTACCTCACAATGAAGTCAGAATGAGCCCCCTGCATGATCTGCTTCTCTGAGCGGATGTGCTCCTGCTGTCTGGTGTCCACAATGTGGCGTTTCTTGAGGATCTTCATTGCAAATGTTTTGGATTCTTCACTTTTCAACTGGACCTTAAAGACAGGCAGAAGGGACACATGAGTGAGAACCTTCAGGCTTAATACACCAGACTGTGTTATTGTCCTAAAACTAACGGATTCATAGAGGACTCAAATGAGCCACAACTGCCACCCAAGTCACACAGGGGGGATATGCTTGTTAGAAGGGCAGTTTTCAAACCACAGGATACAACCATCCTCAAATCTCACTCTGCTAGATCATATGACTTTCAACTAACTACATCCCAAATTAATTTTGTGCCCACAGGAATTTGAAGAATTCGTGTTCATTTTATTTCATATAATGTGTCTGAGTCTAATACCAAGTTGTTCTCTATCAAAAACTGTCTAATTCTCTTTTCAAATCTATTTCATATGCTGGTGGCAAAGAGTGATCATGTGATCACCTGGGACTTTATCCTTTTTACCATCCTCATTCACACACATTTCCAGGGTTAGGCTGAGCAATTAACCCTGGTTCTTGCTGCGGCTGGAGAGGCATGTGTTATAATTTCTATTATCCATTTTATTTTGCAATCTTTTCCTTGCCTCCAGTTAATATATAAAACAAAGTTTCCCCCACCCCGATTTTTGAAAACCACCTTTCCTGTCTTCCATCAAGCTTGGTGGCACTAATCTTTGATTTTAAATATTCCTCCTTGGTTGTGTCCACTGAAGAGCAACATAGTGAGCTTGCATGTCATTCAGCCCATATGGCTGCCCTGTGCCTATGGAGGAGGCTGGGCTCCTCTAACACCTCTTATGTGGGCTACAGGTGTGTGTTCTTGCTTACAAGAGATTCAGCAAGGAGACTAATAAGGCGAGGAAGGGCCATGATGGAGATGGTCAGTTAACAGTAGTCAAGGGGGGGCTCATTGAGTGTTCTGGAGCACAGCAATCCTCACCAGCAACATTATTCAGACCCAAATAAAGCTGCCGAGAAATCACATGGCAAGTCTTGGCTGAAGCATTGCTCACGCCTTCTGGAGCTCTGATCCTTTGCTTCGTCATCTACAGGGTTAGTGAGTTATTGCTGTTCAGTGTGCCTTGTCTGTATACAATGCGTGTATGAATTCAGTCTGAGAAGGGTTAATATGTTAGGAAACCAGCAGACACAGCAAACAGTGCGGTTTGTGTTTGTGAATCTATGTGACCAGTTATAGGGGGGGGGGAAGCATACCGTGAAAACAGTTACAACAGCCAAAGACCCCCAAGTTTGCCTCTTTGTGAAACTCCTTAAAACGATAGATTGCTAGAGTACAAATGACTTCAGTTGTAGTTCATAATAAAAAAAAAATGTAGGAACTCACTTCTAAAGGGAATCTGGACAGACCAAGAAGATAGAATGACAGCCGAGCTGTTATGAGAAGAATAAAATTCTAAACTTTCCAAGAAGAGAGAAAATGTAGTCTTATTCACATCACAAAGAGAATCCCGTGTAGCTCAGATATCAAGCGTAAACATTGTTTTCTTTATTGATAACGCTGATTTTTCATTTCTTTACAGGGTAGAAAAAGAGATCGGCACTGAGAGTCATGGGTTAAGGTTCTAATTCTGACCTGTCTTGGTTGCATAACTGCTGCAAGCCCTAACTCTTGCCAAACACAATAGCAGCAATTGCTGTAGAATTACTGTGATCCTAAAGGAGGTTGTGTTATTGACTAAGCATTTTTATTGGTTATTTTATTTATTTACATCTCAAATGTTGTCCCCCTTCCCAGTTTCCCCTCTGCAAATCCCCCATCCCATCCATCTCCCCCTGACTCTATGAGGATGCCCCCCACCCACTCTCCCACTCCCACCTCACCACCCTAGCACACCCTATGCTCGTAAAGGCCTTCCCATTATTCTTCCTACCCTGTATGGCAGTTTATATGAAGTAGGGACAATCAAACGTTGCTTTAAAAAATTCTGTCTTTTCACAAAATTACACTTGGCACCAGTGGATTTAACAGAACTAATCAGGTAAACTGGTAAAACCAAAGCTAAAACTATGTACACACAGGAATGATCTAAGTTCACTGAACTACCAACTGGCAGAACTGGGTTCATATTCAGGACATTTGGAGCCAAGGCACTGTAAGTATACACAGACTTTCTTCACCTGGATATGAAACGTAATGAAGGTATAAGGATGGATGTTTACACATCTGAGTTCAGTGGGATATGCCAACTCTGATTTTATGTGAAAAATTGAACCATGTATTTATTGGTGTGTGTCTTCACTACTCAATACTGGTGATGTCACCAACAGCAGGGACCAATCAGAGCCTTGTTGCTTGGGATAGTGAGATGGCTCATCAGGTGAAGGTGCTTTCTACCCATCCGGAAAGCTTGAGTACAGTCCTTAGAAACCACATACGTGGTGGGAGGGTGACAACTGACTTCTTTTTTTTTTTTTTAAAGATTTATTTATTATTATATGTACGTACACTGTAGCTGTCTTCAGACACACCAGAAGAGGGAGTCAGATCTTGTTACAGATGGTTGTGAGCCACCATGTGGTTGCTGGGATTTGAACTCTGGACCTTCGGAAGAGCAGTCGGGTGCTCTTACCCACTGAGCCATCTCACCAGCCCGACAACTGACTTCTGAACGTTGCCTTTTGATCTCTACATATGTGCCATGGTATGCAGACCCTTCCACGTACACACATGCATACATACAAAATAAAAATAAGCAAATGAAAAGGAAAGAAAAAAAACTGGGTTACTACCCTAGTAGGCTCAGGACATAGTGGTTACTTGGGTCACCAAAGAAGCTAAAGTGGATAGGAAGTAGCTAATGAAAATGGGGTGGAGGCTGACTTCACGAGAAGTAAATTGAATTCCAGCATCTTTTCTTTAAAGGCTTGTTATTTTTAATTATGCATATATGTTTATGTCTGTGCATGTGCGTGTGGGTGTCTACAGAAGCCATGCAGAGGACAAAGGTATTTGATCTTCGGAGTTGAAGTTGCAGGTGGTTGTAAGCTACACGCCACAACTAATGTAGGTGGTGCGATCAAACTCAGGTCCTCTGAAAGAGCAGTTTGTGCTCCTCAACTGCTGAGCCATCTGTCCAGCCCTGAATTCCAGATTCTTAACCTAGGAAGTGAGAGTGCCTAAGAATTACCACTGTAAGCTAACACAACACAGGGAGTCTCCTGCTTAGGTTAATTCCCTGAACAACATCCAACTAATGTGTTCACAACATCCCTGCTGGAAAATCCACAACTTTCCAAAGACTGTTCATGGATCTTTCAGTCGACATCATCTCTATTAGAAAACCCAGAAACAGTCTGGATGTCTGTCAATAGGAGCTCAGGAAAAAAATAGTTAAGCGATGTCCATGTCATACAGCTGTAAAATTTATATTAGAATAATAATTAAAATACATGAATAAACAGTATTAGTTGTAAGGCAGTATATATTTTATGATCCCATGATATATATGCAAATGAGCATATGCCTACCTATATATTTATCTAGACTTTTTTTTTTTTGTTTGTTTGTTTTTCGAGACAGGGTTTCTCTGTATAGCCCTGGATGTCCTGGAACTCACTCTGTAGACCAGGCTGGCCTTGAACTCAGGAATCCGCCTGCCTCTGCCTCCCAAGTGCTGGGATTAAAGGCGTGCGCCACCACTGCCCAGCTATCTAGACGTTTTTTTTAATGAAAGGACAAGCTAAAGGTCATCAACATGTTCACAATAATTTCTCCTTTATGGATATTTTTAGTTAATACTTTCTTAAAACTTTTGGGCTGTTAAGTATTTATAGAATTAATGTATTTTACTTTTATGAGTTGTGGAAATAATTTACAAATTTTCTAAGAGCTGGGACTATATCTCAGTAGTAGTGAGCTTGCCTAGCATATGTGAGTCCCCAGGTTCAATTCACAGTTACTTTAAAACCCCTTTTAATTTTAATAAGTATTTTTTATTATTGAATAATGCACTCAAAGCAATCCTGGTCCTATTCAATGCCTACAAAAACAATGAGAAACAATATACTACACAGCCATGGAACACACACATCTATGCAAGTTTTGAGCAACTGCATGCTATTCATTTCTTTAAGGATTTGCTATAATTTATTCTTTTTCAATCTGAACTGCATTTGATAAGCCTAAGGTAATATACTTAATATGGGTTAAATTTGATGCACAAAAGGTTTTTTGTTGTTTTTTTTTGCCGTCTTTCTTTCTTTCTTTCTTTCTTTCTTTCTTTCTTTCTTTCTTTCTTTCTTTCTTTCTTTCTTTCTTTCTTTCTTTCCTTCTTTCCTTCTTTCCTTCTTTCCTTCTTTCTATTATTTTCTTCATTTACACTTCAAATGTTATCCCCAAAGCCCCTTACACCTTCCCCCCTGCCCTGCTCCCCAACCCACCCACACCTGCTTCCTGGCCCTGGCATTCCCCTGTACTGGGGCATAGAACCTTCACAGGACCTAGGGCCTCTCCTCCCATTGATGGCTGACTAGGCCATCCTCTGCTACATATGCAACTAGAGAGACAGCTCTTGGCGGTACTGGTTAGTTCATATCGTTGTTCCTCCTATAGGGTTGCAGACCCCTTTAGCTCCTTGGGTACTTTCTCTAACTCCTTCATTAGGGGCCCTGTGATCCATCCAATAGATGACTGTGAGCATCCACTTCTGTATTTGCCAGGCATTGGCATAGACTCACAAGAGAGAGCTATGACAGGGTCCTATCAGCAAAATCTTGCTGGCATATGCAAAAACGTTTTAAATCAAAGTTAACTTTGTCTTCCTTATTTCTTCTGTGCCTGATTAGTTATAGAGTCTACTTGTAAAAATTTGAGGTGGTGATGATGATGATGATGATGAGGAGGAGGAGGATGGCTTTTATTATCTTGTAGTCTAGCCACCAAAATAAAGGATTAGTGCTAAGTTCAGATAAAAGTGGGCAAGGAGAAGAAAGAAATGTATCTTTATATTTCTCCTTCCTTTTGTCTAAACCTCCTCCCTGCCCTAATTGGCCAAGTCTGGTCAGAATTATCTTCCCTAGTAGACTCTCCAACCCTTTAGACATCAGACTTAGGGTAGCTAGTCTTGTATTTAACAACATTGGTTTGCATCTCAATTGCATTTCAACTTCTTGTAGAAGTTCTTCAAAATCTTTGTTTGCTTTCTCATCTCCGTAATAGGAGGAATTCACCAAGCTGACCTTGGAGATTGATATACGATTGCCTGGACTATAGTTATCATTTGGTGACTATTAACTGTGATTATTTTAATGTTTTATGTATACCTTGCTTTAATGAGCTCTTCTTGTCAAAGCACTGAGCATATGTGCTACTGCAGACTGAGTACCACACTGGAGCAGGACAGAGAGGCAAGGGAACTCATGAGCACATGAAAGGAGAATATCACCCCAGAATCTTCTGGAAACCTTTCACCATCTGAGAAGCAAGAATTTCAGCACAATGCTTGCTGTGAAAAGTTATCAATACAGGGATAGCATTTCTTTCACATGTATAATTATGTTGAAATAGCAATGAGTCAGGCTTAGGTCTTGACTAAATATGTCCAAAAGTACGGATTCTTTCCTTTCCTTGGAAATTTTCTGGGAATCTCAAACAAGGCTAACCTTTGTTTACAGTAGAAACATCTTAATTCCCCCTGTAGCCCTTGTGATCTAAGATCAGCTGTAATGCTATCCAATGCATGGGAACTACAATGAGGTCTCACATAGGTTTCTAAGCAACCCTGTGAAGATGATAGCATCAAATCTCACCAGAATCTTGTGTGTGACTCTTTTAAAGATGAGGCAGAATCTTCCCTTGAGAAGCTCATCTTCACATTGGGTACAGTTTGTGTCTTCTCTGAATACTATTCTTTCTCTTTACTTTCACACTAACATATAGACTGGAAACATCTTGCTAAATAACTGTACTTCATAACTCAATAGTCCTTGAGTTCTTTTCTGTACAGAGCCAGTAAGTTAGTTCTACACAAGCCTGTCAGAACCCTGTGTGAAAAGGGAACTCTTCAGTTTTTGAGGTGGCATCACAGAGCTAAGTGTCTATGTCTGTAACCCTGACAATGCCACAGCTGAATTTCACTTGCATCTCTTCCTCTTCATGTCCCAGTCCACCTCAGTGCTGCTAAGTAAAGAAGTAAAAGTCAACGATAAAAAGTTTGGGAAGCCACTTTTAAGATCACAGATGCTTAAACCACAAGGACTTTACTCTCTAAATAAAGTGAATGTCCGGAAGGAAGTGCGAATAGCCACATCATACAAACACTGGCTATGAACTGAGGCAACGAATGGCTTCAGACAGAGAAAGGGGGCAGATATCTGAAGTAGTAGCAGTGCGACTTAAGGAAGCGGGAACAGGCCACTGGAAGGCATGGCCATGAGCAAGCAGTGTGTGTGTTGTCTCAACCACACTTAAAAAGGTAATTAGTTCCAACTGCATTCAGCACCTGAATCGCTTCCAAGAACATTAAAACAGGGTCATATAGGCAGAGGCACCTTAATTGTAGTGAGTACAAAATAGAAACAGGTTTTTTTTTTTCCTCTAAGAAAATAGCACAAAATTTTAATCAAGTAACTTGTATTGCATAGAAGAACATAGTAGTTGGGTTTTTGTTTTGTTTTTGTTCTAAAAATTGGTTTGGTTTTAATCAGGGAAGAAGTGGCTTGATAAAAGAACTAGGAACACTCTTGCAATAGTGTGATTTAAATAAATCACATTTAGTAGAAATTGAGGCGATTTAATGAACTTGTAGTAATAAATGATTTTTCTATGATAGAGAGAAAAGCAAGTCCAAGATACCCACACTGAGAGAAACACAACCTAAGCCAGAAGATTCCCTGTGCCAAACTGCTACAGTGTTTCACTCCACTCCATTTACATTTAGTCCTTAGAGCAGATGTCGTGAAGTGATCTAAAGGCCTTAATAAAACCATCAACAACCGGGAACACTCGCAAACAAACCATTAGCCCATAAACGTATAAGCATCGGATTTTTTTCACCTCCATTTTCCAGTAATCCCCACTAACCACTTTCCAGGCCAGCCAGACACTGCCCGCTGCATACATGTTCAAGAAACAACGTAAGCCTCATGCTGCAGGTGAGATAGGAATGCAGCCACAGCAGTGTGCAGAGAAATTAGAAGCATAAATTCAAGAGGGAAGAGAGGCATGTGTCATTCTATAGGACTTATATCATATTTGTAAATCATGATCCTAGAAGAAGAAATACAAGCTAAAGGAATGGAAAACATATTCAATAGCATTACAGCAGGAAGTTCTCTAAATCTAGTGGGAGGGATTTAGAATACTAGATAGACAAGACTCAGTAAAAGCCTTCCTCACATCATATTACAGCTAAACTAATTTACAGAACAAAGGAAGAATCCTGAAAGCTACAGAGAGAAACATCAGTTACATGCCAAGGAAACCACCACCACTACACATAAAAGACTGAAATATTACTAGACTGATATTGTCTAATAGCAGTGGGAAAAAACCTACAAATCCACACAAAGAGAGACTAAAGAACCTACACAAACTCATTGTATTGAATAACACACTATTGAATGGTGAATGAATGAATGAATGAATGGGTCACTGAAAAATAAATCAGCAAAAGAAATAAAAAAATTTCTTCTAAGTGACTGCAATGGATAAGACAACTGGACAGAACTTGTGAGATATGATGAAAACTTCTCTAGGGAAGTTATAGCTATAAACACCTACATTAAACAGCCAGATCTAGAGGCAGTGGAGAAAACAGTTAGCTATGTCAAGGACCGGTATCCTCCTTATCAAAGAACCTCCTTTGGTAATAACCGTGAAAATAAACAAGTCATACTTGTAAGGCAGGCCTCATGCTTGGGCTCCATGTTTTCTTTGTTTGTATGGTTTTTAGGGGGTAGGAAGTTTGGGAGAAGGAATGTGTTTTGACGTGGGGTGGGTAGGGAGGGAATATGTATCCAGGAAGGGGAAGAATATAATACAAACCTTCTGCATGAAAAACCTAAAAACAAGACCCACCCCCTCCCCAAAATAACAGAACAAGAAATCTCAGGGGTTCCCTGATGAACCCAAGGGCAAGGCTACCCCAAATCAGCAGACAGAAAGTAATGATGACAGTGGCTGACAGGGATTAAATGGCAATAACAAGAACAATGCAAAGGGCGAATAGTACAAAGAACCGATTCACTGTAAACCCTGAGCCAACTTGAACCAAAGAAACAAAGAAGAGTCAAATAAAGAAAATTATAGATGGGAAGGGGGGAAATTCCAGCAAAATTTGGAGAACTATTAAGGCATACTTGGAAAACCTGTATTATAATAAGCCCGCGGACCTTTGTAAAGTAAGCCGGGATTTATAGCAAGCTGTAAGATTGAAGCAGTAATAAAGTGTATTGCTCCCTGTCCCCATGTACGAAAAGATAGACTCAGATGGACTCGTGACTGAATCCACCAGACCTTCAGATCTGATACAAATGCTGCACAGACTACTCCATGAAGCATAAAGGCAGGAATGGTGTAAACCACATTTAATGAAGTCACTATTATACTCTTGTCAAAACCAGACAAGAGACCACCAAGAAAGAAATGGAGGGAGGGGGAGGGAAGAGAGAAAGGTGAAGAAAGGGAGAGAGGTGTGTTTGGGGAGGACAGGAAGAGAGGAGAAACAGGAGAGAGGGGGAGAGAATGCAGAGAAAGAGAGACAGAATGAGAGTGAATGTTTATTACAGAACAATAGTCACATCAATCATGGAAGCAAACATTCTTATAAAGCTGAACTCAACTTTATACCAAAAGATTACTCACCAGAACCAATAGAGTTTTATTAGTTTATAATGATGGTTCAACAGAGAAAATCAAAAACAGTAGAACAACACTCTAACAGTCTCAAACCTGGAAACCATGTGATCAAAACAATACATACGGAAAAGAAATTCGATAAGACTAACATTCTTTCATGGTAAAAATCTTGAATTAAACACTGAATGAAAAAAAAAAACCCTATCTCAACACAATAAAGACTGTATTAATACACCTGTAAGAGCATTCCACTAAAATCAGGAACAAGACACAAATGCCTACTTTCTCTTACTAAGTTCAGTTATTGAAGACCTAACTAAAGTGATAAGACAAGAAACACACACACACACACACACACACACACACACACACACACACGGTCCTTATGGCAGGTAATACAATCCTGTACATGAGACCCAAAAGGACCCCACTAGAACTTCCTTAACTGATGTATACATTAAGCCAAGAGGCAGAATACAGAATCAGCACATAACAGTTAGAAGCCTATCTGTGTAACAAAAACAGAAAGAAAGACATGAGACAAATAATCCTATTCATAGTGGCTTCAAAAAGATAGACAAGAATAAACTTAGCCAAGGAAGAATTAATGGATATTGGGAATCCCAACCCCAATTGATAGATCTACACTACAGTTCATGCTTAGGAAACATTGCAGAAGAGAGGGTGTAAAGATTGTAAGAGACAAAAATAAAAAGGGGGGAGTTGTTAAACAGTGTCTCCAAGAAACAGCTGAATAAAGGGACAGTAACAATGGCAATAGTCCCGACATGCCCACAGAGAAGGCAGAAAGAATTCTACAGGGATCTACCCCTAGAAAAAGAACTATAGGCAACTCCCATGGATGAGCCTTCATTATTGGTTAGACACTACAAAATGCTCAGCTCTGAAGCCATAAACCACACACACACACACACGCACACACGCACACACACACACACACACACACATATGCAACAAATTGGAATATCAGGTTGTATTTGTATATTTGTGCATAATCAGCACATAAAAATTAGTAGCCTTTCTGCATATGTACATAGATATTACATAACAATAATGAAAGAAAAAAAAAAGGCTCAGTTTGACCATGAGCCAGAGGGGGAGGGGCTCAAGGGAAGGGTTCTTGGGAAGTGCTGGAGGGAGGGAAGGAAGGAAAGTGATGTAATAGAGGATGACACTCCATGGAAAGAACACTTATGCTGTCAATCAGCACAGTCAATAAAGTAAAAACAGCCACATTTCTAACAGTGATTTACAGATTCAATGCAATTTCAATCAAAATTCAAATGATATTCTTCACAGAACTAGAAAAGGCAACCCTAAAATTCATCTGGAAGCACAGAAGATCATGGATAGCCAAAACCAATCCTCTGCAAAAATAACACTGGGGGTATCGCACCCCTGATTTAAGTCATACTACAGAACAACAGTAATAAAACCAGCATGGTATTAGCATTAAAAATTAGACACGCCCCGGGCTACCTTGCCAGCAGAGTCTTGCCCAACACCCGCAAGGGCCCACACGGGACTCCCCACGGGACCCTAAGGCCTCTGGTGAGTGGAACACAGCGCCTGCCCCAATCCAATCGCGCGGAACCTGAGACTGCAGTACATAGGGAAGCAGGCTACCAGGGCCTGATCTGGGGCACAAGTCCCTTCCGCTCAACTCGAGACTCGACCCCCGGGCTACCTTGCCAGCAGAGTCTTGCCCAACACCCGCAAGGGCCCACACGGGACTCCCCACGGGACCCTAAGACCTCTGGTGAGTGGAACACAGCGCCTGCCCCAATCCAATCGCACGGAACCTGAGACTGCGGTACATAGGGAAGCAGGCTACCCGGGCTTGATCTGGGGCACAAACCCCTTCCACTCCACTCGAGCCCCGGGCTACCTTGCCAGCAGAGTCGCCTGACACCCGCAAGGGCCCACACAGGATTCCACACGAGATCCTAAGACCTCTAGTGAGTGGAACACAACTTCTGCCAGGAGTCTGGTTCGAACACCAGATATCTGGGTACCTGCCTTGCAAGAAGAGAGCTTGCCTGCAGAGAATACTCTGCCCACTGAAACTAAGGAGAGTGCTACCCTCCAGGTCTGCTTATAGAGGCTAACAGAGTCACCTGAAGAACAAGCTCTTAACAGTGACAACTAAAACAGCTAGCTTCAGAGATTACCAGATGGCGAAAGGCAAACGTAAGAATCCTACTAACAGAAATCAAGACCACTCACCATCATCAGAACGCAGCACTCCCACCCCACCTAGTCCTGGGCACCCCAACACAACCGAAAATCTAGACCCAGATTTAAAAACATTTCTCATGATGATGATAGAGGACATCAAGAAGGACTTTCATAAGTCACTTAAAGAATTACAGGAGAGCACTGCTAAAGAGTTACAGGCCCTTAAAGAAAAGCAGGAAAACACAGCCAAACAGGTAGAAATCATTAAAGAAAAACAGGAAAACACATCCAAACAGGTGATGGAAATGAACAAAACCATACTAGAACTAAAAGGGGAAGTAGACACAATAAAGAAAACCCAAAGCGAGGCAACGCTGGAGATAGAAACCCTAGGAAAGAGATCTGGAACCATAGATGCGAGCATCAGCAACAGAATACAAGAAATGGAAGAGAGAATCTCAGGTGCAGAAGATTCCATAGAGAACATCGACACAACAGTCAAAGAAAATACAAAATGCAAAAGGATCCTAACTCAAAACATCCAGGTAATCCAGGACACAATGAGAAGACCAAACCTACGGATAATAGGAATTGATGAGAATGAAGATTTTCAACTTAAAGGGCCAGCTAATATCTTCAACAAAATAATAGAAGAAAACTTCCCAAACATAAAAAAAGAGATGCCCATGATCATACAAGAAGCCTACAGAACTCCAAATAGACTGGACCAGAAAAGAAATTCCTCCCGACACATAATAATCAGAACAACAAATGCACTAAATAAAGATAGAATATTAAAAGCAGTAAGGGAGAAAGGTCAAGTAACATATAAAGGAAGGCCTATCAGAATTACACCAGACTTTTCACCAGAGACTATGAAAGCCAGAAGAGCCTGGACAGATGTTATACAGACACTAAGAGAACACAAATGCCAGCCCAGGCTACTATACCCGGCCAAACTCTCAATTACCATAGATGGAGAAACCAAAGTATTCCACGACAAAACCAAATTCACACAATATCTTTCCACGAATCCAGCCCTTCAAAGGATAATAACAGAAAAGAAGCAATACAAGGACGGAAATCACGCCCTAGAACAACCAAGAAAGTAATCATTCAACAAACCAAAAAGAAGACAGCCACAAGAACAGAATGCCAACTCTAACAACAAAAATAAAAGGGAGCAACAATTACTTTTCCTTAATATCTCTTAATATCAATGGACTCAATTCCCCAATAAAAAGACATAGACTAACAGACTGGCTACACAAACAGGACCCAACATTCTGCTGCTTACAGGAAACCCATCTCAGGGAAAAAGACAGACACTACCTCAGAGTGAAAGGCTGGAAAACAATTTTCCAAGCAAATGGACGGAAGAAACAAGCTGGAGTAGCCATTTTAATATCGGATAAAATCGACTTCCAACCCAAAGTTATCAAAAAAGACAAGGAGGGACACTTCATACTCATCAAAGGTAAAATCCTCCAAGAGGAACTCTCAATTCTGAATATCTACGCACCAAATGCAAGGGCAGCCACATTCATTAGAGACACTTTAGTAAAGCTCAAAGCATACATTGCACCTCACACAATAATAGTGGGAGACTTCAACACACCACTTTCTTCAAAGGACAGATCGTGGAAACAGAAACTAAACAGGGACACAGTGAAACTAACAGAAGTTATGAAACAAATGGACCTGACAGATATCTACAGAACATTTTATCCTAAAACAAAAGGATATACCTTCTTCTCAGCACCTCACGGGACCTTCTCCAAAATTGACCATATAATTGGTCACAAAACAGGCCTCAATAGATACAAAAATATTGAAATTGTCCCATGTATCCTATCAGACCACCATGGCCTAAGACTGATCTTCAATAACAACATAAATAATGGAAAGCCAACATTCACGTGGAAACTGAATAACACTCTTCTCAATGATACCTTGGTCAAGGAAGGAATAAAGAAAGAAATTAAAGACTTTTTAGAGTTTAATGAAAATGAAGCCACAACGTACCCAAACCTATGGGACACAATGAAAGCATTTCTAAGAGGGAAACTCATAGCTCTGAGTGCCTCCAAGAAGAAACGGGAGACAGCACATACTAGCAGCTTGACAACACATCTAAAAGCCCTAGAAAAAAAGGAAGCAAATTCACCCAAGAGGAGTAGACGGCAGGAAATAATCAAACTCAGGGGTGAAATCAACCAAGTGGAAACAAGAAGAACCATTCAAAGAATTAACCAAACGAGGAGTTGGTTCTTTGAGAAAATCAACAAGATAGATAAACCCTTAGCTAGACTCACTAAAGGGCACAGGGACAAAATCCTAATTAACAAAATCAGAAATGAAAAGGGAGACATAACAACAGATCCTGAAGAAATCCAAAACACCATCAGATCCTTCTACAAAAGGCTATACTCAACAAAACTGGAAAACCTGGACGAAATGGACAAATTTCTGGACAGATACCAGGTACCAAAGTTGAATCAGGATCAAGTTGACCATCTAAACAGTCCCATATCACCCAAAGAAATAGAAGCAGTTATTAATAGTCTCCCAACCAAAAAAAGCCCAGGACCAGATGGGTTTAGTGCAGAGTTCTATCAGACCTTCAAAGAAGATCTAATTCCAATTCTGCACAAACTATTTCACAAAATAGAAGTAGAAGGTACTCTACCCAACTCATTTTATGTAGCCACTATTACTCTGATACCTAAACCACAGAAAGATCCAACAAAGATAGAGAACTTCAGACCAATTTCTCTTATGAATATCGATGCAAAAATCCTCAATAAAATTCTCGCTAACCGAATCCAAGAACACATTAAAGCAATCATCCATCCTGACCAAGTAGGTTTTATTCCAGGGATGCAGGGATGGTTTAATATACGAAAATCCATCAATGTAATCCATTATATAAACAAACTCAAAGACAAAAACCACATGATCATCTCGTTAGATGCAGAAAAAGCATTTGACAAGATCCAACACCCATTCATGATAAAAGTTTTGGAAAGATCAGGAATTCAAGGCCCATACCTAAACATGATAAAAGCAATCTACAGCAAACCAGTAGCCAACATCAAAGTAAATGGAGAGAAGCTGGAAGCAATCCCACTAAAATCAGGGACTAGACAAGGCTGCCCACTTTCTCCCTACCTTTTCAACATAGTACTTGAAGTATTAGCCAGAGCAATTCGACAACAAAAGGAGATCAAGGGGATACAAATTGGAAAAGAGGAAGTCAAAATATCACTTTTTGCAGATGATATGATAGTATATATAAGTGACCCTAAAAATTCTACCAGAGAACTCCTAAACCTGATAAACAGCTTCGGTGAAGTAGCTGGATATAAAATAAACTCAAACAAGTCAATGGCCTTTCTCTATACAAAGAATAAACAGGCTGAGAAAGAAATTAGGGAAACAACACCCTTCTCAATAGTCACAAATAATATAAAATATCTTGGCGTGACTCTAACTAAGGAAGTGAAAGATCTGTATGATAAAAACTTCAAATCTCTGAAGAAAGAAATTAAGGAAGATCTCAGAAGATGGAAAGATCTCCCATGCTCATGGATTGGCAGGATCAACATTGTAAAAATGGCTATCTTGCCAAAAGCAATCTACAGATTCAATGCAATCCCCATCAAAATTCCAACTCAATTCTTCAACGAATTGGAAGGAGCAATTTGCAAATTTGTCTGGAATAACAAAAAACCTAGGATAGCAAAAAGTCTTCTCAAGGATAAAAGAACTTCTGGCGGAATCACCATGCCAGACCTAAAGCTTTACTACAGAGCAATTGTGATAAAAACTGCATGGTACTGGTATAGAGACAGACAAGTAGACCAATGGAATAGAATTGAAGAACCAGAAATGAACCCACACACCTATGGTCACTTGATCTTCGACAAGGGAGCTAAAACCATCCAGTGGAAGAAAGACAGCATTTTCAACAATTGGTGCTGGCACAACTGGTTGTTATCGTGTAGAAGAATGCGAATCGATCCATACTTATCTCCTTTTACTAAGGTCAAATCTAAGTGGATCAAGGAACTTCACATAAAACCAGAGACACTGAAACTTATAGAGGAGAAAGTGGGGAAAAGCCTTGAAGATATGGGCACAGGGGAAAAATTCCTGAACAGAACAGCAATGGCTTGTGCTGTAAGATCGAGAATTGACAAATGGGACCTAATGAAACTCCAAAGTTTCTGCAAGGCAAAAGACACCGTCAATAAGACAAAAAGACCACCAACAGATTGGGAAAGGATCTTTACCTATCCTAAATCAGATAGGGGACTAATATCCAACATATATAAAGAACTCAAGAAGGTGGACTTCAGAAAATCAAATAACCCCATTAAAAAATGGGGCTCAGAACTGAACAAAAAAGTCTCACCTGAGGAATACCGAATGGCAGAGAAGCACTTGAAAAAATGTTCAACATCCTTAATCATCAGGGAAATGCAAATCAAAACAACCCTGAGATTCCACCTCACACCAGTCAAAATGGCTAAGATCAAAAATTCAGGTGACAGCAGATGCTGGCGTGGATGTGGAGAAAGAGGAACACTCCTCCATTGTTGGTGGGAGTGCAGGCTTGTACAACCACTCTGGAAATCAGTCTGGCGGTTCCTCAAAAAACTGGACATAGTACTACCGGAGGATCCAGCAATATCTCTCCTGGGCATATATCCAGAAGATGCCCCAACTGGTAAGAAGGACACATGCTCCACTATGTTCATAGCAGCCTTATTTATAATAGCCAGAAGCTGGAAAGAACCTAGATGCCCCTCAACAGAGGAATGGATACAGAAAATGTGGTACATCTACACAATGGAGTACTACTCAGCTGTTAAAAAGAATGAATTTATCAAATTCCTAGCCAAATGGATGGACCTGGAGGGCATCATCCTGAGTGAGGTAACACATTCACAAAGAAACTCACACAATATGTACTCACTGATAAGTGGATATTAGCCCCAAACCTAGGATACCCAAGATATAAGATATAATTTGCTAAACACATGAAACTCAAGAAGAATGAAGACTGAAGTGTGGACACTATGCCCCTCCTTAGATTTGGGAACAAAACACCCATGGAAGGAGTTACAGAGACAAAGTTTGGAGCTGAGATGAAAGGATGGACCATGTAGAGACTGCCATATCCAGGGATCCACCCCATAATCAGCATCCAAACGCTGACACCATTGCATACACTAGCAAGATTTTATTGAAAGGACCCAGATGTAGCTGTCTCTTATGAGACTATGCCGGGGCCTAGCAAACACAGAAGTGGATGCTCACAGTCAGCTAATGGATGGATCATAGGGCTCCCAATGGAGGAGCTAGAGAAAGTACCCAAGGAGCTAAAGGGATCTGCAACCCTATAGGTGGAACAACATTATGAACTAACCAGTACCCCGGAGCTCTTGACTCTAGCTGCATATATATCAAAAGATGGCCTAGTCGGCCATCACTGGAAAGAGAGGCCCATTGGACTTGCAAACTTTATATGCCCCAGTACAGGGGAACACCAGGGCCAAAAAGGGGGGAGTGGGTGGGCAGGGGAGTGGGGGTGGGTGGATATGGGGGACTTTTGGTATAGCATTGGAAATGTAAATGAGTTAAATACCTAATAAAAATGGAAAAAAAAATTAGACACACGGTCAGTGGCATAGAATAGAGTTCTCATTAGTAAAATAATACAACTCCAACCAGAAACATACTCTGGAGAAAGGAAACACTGGATAGTCATCTGGTGGGGAATGAAGCCAGGTCATTAACTCTTTCCACTTATTAAAAATCAATTAAAGTCCAAAGACCTTAATGTAAGCCCCTAAACACTAATAATGTTCAAGGAAGACATTTCATTATATAGGCATAGGTAAGAACTCTTCAAAACAACAAATTCTGGTGAGAGTGTGCAGAAAAGGGACTCTTATATATGGTTGGTGGGAACACAGCCTCCACGGTAATCATAAGTAAGATTCTACAGAAAACCAAAAACAGTACTTTCAAATAACACAGTAGCGCCATTTCTGTGCATATACCCTATGGGCTCTAAGTCAAGATGGGACAGAGATACCTACATATTCATTACTGCAAGCACTGTTTACAGTGACTAAGTTATGGAAGCAGCCTTTGGTATCTGTCAATAGGTGAACAGATGAAGAAAATCCATGCTTATATCCAACAGAGCTACTCAATCATGAAGAACACTGAAAAAAATATGCCATTCTGTAGTCATGTGAAATGAAATAAAAAGACACAGATGAATAGTGCATGTTCTTGCTTTCATAGGCATTACAATTCCTTTTTTATTCTTTTTTACTAGATACTTTCTTTATTTACATTTCTAATGCTATCCCGAAAGTTCCCTATACCCTCCCCCAGCCCTGTTCCCCTCTCCACCCACTCCCACTTCTTGGCCCTGGCATTCCCCTGTACTGGGGCATATAAAGTTTGCAAGACCTAGGGGCCTCTCTTCCCAATGATGGCTGACTAGGCCATCTTCTGCTACATATGCAGCTAGAGACACAAGCTCTGGGGGTACTGGTTAGTTCATATTTTTGTTCCACCTATAGGGTTGCAGACCCCTTCAGCTCCTTGGGTACTTAATTCTTTATAGATATATAAAATCATACATGTGTGCGTGCATGTGTGTGTGAGTGTACATGTGTGTGCATGTGTGTATGTGTGTGTATGTGTGTGAGTGTGCATGTATGTGCATGTGAGCATGTGAAAATAGAAGAGATGGAGGGAGAAAGCATAGGGAAGAGGGAAGGGGGATCCTTAATGGACAGAAGGTGTACTGCAAAGTTACATGCTATACTTGGAAGAAACTGTCTTTGTGAAACACAAATTTAAAAAAGAACAGTCACTTGGCTCATAAAAGCTCCTGACTCCATACAGTCTTCAGGTCAATAAGCTGTATGTTATTGACTATGGGGGTATACTACTATGAAGGAGATATTACTAATTGGTAATACATTAAACATATGTGTAGAAATTGTATACAGTTGTTAGAGCCACCCAAATTCATACAGCATTACAGGTTTTATACTTTCCCAAAAAGTAAGATTAAACTTATTGCTCATATCGAAATATCCTTATCACAAAAACTATTTTCATTTTAGCTAATGATTGTGGCAATTTTCCTCTTTACCAACATACAGAGGGACCATTCTCCTCCTTTTAGATAGGATCCTCTACACGTGTTGAAATAAAACTTTCATGGATGAGCACTGCATTTGGGGATACAGTGAACTGAGTGAGAAAGGAAGTGATGCTTGTTTCTGGGATCAATGCCCACCTAAACAATCTGTTAGTCACTGTGCAATTAAGAGAATGCAGAGCCATGCTGGAGTTTACACAGTCAGCCTCTTAATTGTTTAGATAAAAGGTCTCATTTAGCCCAGGCTAGCCACAAACTAGTTACTCTTATCCTCTCAGGAAGCAAAAATTGTTTAAAGGCTAGAATCATGTCTGATATTGCTGCAGTCCAGATAGACTGTTTGGGTTTTGTAGGGGCGGGGTGTAGATGAATTTGTGTTGAATGTGTTATATCCATACATTAGCCTGGAAAAAGATGTAAATTTATGATGGAAGAAACAGAAAAGTATATGCTATATAGTTGCTAACTTTGAGATGAACTGTTTTAAGCCATGGAGAAATGCATCCAGTGCCTTCCCAATTTAGACAGATATTTCTAGGATCACATCTAAGTTTGGAAGGGAAAATGTTATTTTTAGATACTAATTTTAATTTGCATTCCTGTCATGACTAAGGACTTTGAACATTTCTTTAAGTGCTTCTCAGCCATTCAAGATTCCTCTGTTGTGAATTCTGTTTAGTTCTATACCCCATTTTTTGATTGGGTTGTTTAGTTTTTTACACCAATCAGAATGACTGAGATCAAAACTTCAGGTGACAACACATGTTGGCAAGGATGTGAAGAAAAAGGAACACTCCTCCATTGCGGTGAGATTGAAAACTGGTACAACCACTCTGGAAGTCAATCTGGAGGTTCCTCAGTAAATTGGAAATATGTTGGGCATTGGGCTATACACAGACAATCTGGTCTCCAGTGGAGCTGAGGTGTGGAACCCCGAGACCTGGTAATGATAATTCACCTACATGGGACAGAAGGAGTTCCCTCATATCTCCTGGAACACTGGCTCCTGTCGAAGTTACCACCCCCCACACCACCCACAGGAGAAGCATGGCTTTTAGTCATGTAGACAATGTCCCAAGCTTCTGACATTCAACCTAAATTCTTCCCCAGTTACCTAGCAACAACAAAGATAACAGCATACCATAAAAAGGGCTGCTTGGCCCCACCTCGATCTCTTACTTCTCTTACTCTCTTACTCTTACTCTCTCCTCCCCTCTCCCCTCCCCTGCCCTCCCCCCTGCTCTCCCCCTGCTCTCCCCCTCCCCTCCCCTCTCCTTTTTTCTCCTTCTTACTCTAGCCTTTCTTCTCTCTCTCCTTTTCTCCTTTCTCTCCTCTTGGCCATGCCCAGTCTCTCTCTCTCTCTCTCTCTCTCTCTCTCTCTCTCTCTCTCTCTCTCTCTCTCTCCATTCTCTCTTTACCCCTGCCTTTCTACAGTAAAGTTCTAAAACCATAGATTATCTCTGTTTATCAAGGCCCTCTGTGCTTACTCTCACCTACGTGGGAACCTCTCTCCCTATGCCCTCTCTCCCATAATCCAGGGGCTACAGGGCGTTGCTCCGAGGCCCCGGTTGGGGGCTGCCCCTTGTCCATCCCCCATTGAGTGGGGTCAATGGCTTAGATGCCCACCTGGGGATGAGTAGAAAGCGTCTGGCAGCCCTCCCGTGTCGGCCTGCCCAGAGCATAGGAGGAACTCTGACTGGGCGCTGGCTATCCTCCCTTCCCCCTCCTTCCCCTGCCCCCCTTTAGTTACCACAGAAATAGATCTGCCTGAAGACCCAGCTATACCACTCTTGGGAATATACCCAAAAATTATACCCCACCATGCCACAGGGGGTTGTGTTCCACTATGTTCATAGCAGCCATATTTGTGATAGCCAGAATCTGGAAACAACCCAGATGTCTTACAACAGAAGAATGGGTACAGAATATGTGGTTCATTTATATAATGGAATAATTACTATTCAGCTATTAAGAATGAGGACATCACGAATTTTGCAGAAAATATCATCCTGAGTGAGGTAACTCAGACCCTAAAGGATATGCATGGTATGTACTCACTAATAAGAGGATGTTAGCCAAAGAAGTACAGAATACTCAGGATACAATCCACAGAACTCAAGAAGGTAAACAAACCGAAGGGCCCAAGTGAGGATGCTTCAATCCTACTTGGGAGGGAGAAGAAATTAATCATGGGAGGCAGAGGGAGAGAGAAACCTGGGTGGGAGAAGGGAGGGAAAGGGAGAAACATGATCAGGTATTGGGGTGGGGACAGGAATGAAGCCCCGAGGTTCCAGCAGAATGAATGGAAACAGGCAACCTTGGGAGGTAGGAGGTGGGAGGACCCTCTAGAATGTACTAAAGACCTGGGAAGTGAGAGACTCTCAGGACTCAAAGGGAGGGACGTTAGATGAAATGCCCAACAGTGGGGAGAGGGAACTTGTAGTGTCCATCATCAGTAGAAAGACAGAGCATCAAGTGGAGGGATGGGGTTGCCATCCCACAGTCAAAAACTCTGACCCAGAATTGTTCCTGTCTAAACAAACTGCGGGGGGCGGGGGAAAGAACTGCAGGACAAAAATGGAGAAGAGACTGGGGGAAAGGCGGTTTAGTGACCGACCCAAATTGGGATCCATCTCAAGGGGAGGATCCAAGACCTGACACTATTGCTGATGCTATGGTGTGCTTTCAGACAGGAGCCTGGCATGGCTGCCCTCCAAGAGCCTCAACAAGCTGCTGACTGAGACAGAAGCAGATACTTACACCCAACCATTGGACTGAAGTCAGGGACCCCTGTTGTTGAATTAGGGAAAGGCTGGAAGAAGCTGAGAAAGATGGCGGGCAACCCCATAGGAAGACCAGCCGTTTCAACTGACTTGGATCCCTGAGGTCTTACAGACACTGAGCCACCAACCAGCCAGCATACACAAGCTGGTCTGAGGCCCAGACACATATACATAAGAGGATTGCCCGGGTGAGGCATTTTGACAAAACCTTGTCATTTTGATTGGCGTGACATGTTCTAGTTTCAAGTCTGTCACAGAATTTCTCTTTTCTTCTGGTGGATAAACCAGAGAAATATAATTGACAGTAGGGAGAAAATCCAAACTAAGACCCATAGCTTCAGAATGGCCATTCTTACTGTATAGAAAAGCTCACTATGATATACTGAAGTTGGAACCAGCCATTTGTTTGTTTAGCGGCTACATGCATCTAGCCATGTGATGGTTTCATTTGTAAATTTATTACACTAAAATGATTTAATAGAATGAAAGAAAAAGAAATGAGGAGAGTATCTTTGTTCTGTAGCTAATATTGCTCTACTAGTATCTTTTGGACTGAACACTCACTATTTAGCTAAATGCCTTTCTCCTCTTTAGGAGTCAATACTATGAATCACAATTATTTTTTATTTTATTTTAGAAAAAAACCAATTAATTCCAGGTGAATCTTACGCAAGGGAGAGTACAGCTGGACAAAGAATGTATCAAATTATGCAAAATTATAGTTTCCAATTTTTGTTGAGTATGGCAGAACACAAGAGCACCCTGCTACCCAGTAATACAATAGCTATTCCATTTCACTGCTGTGTGAGTCGGCACTAGGAGCTCTTAAAATCTTTCATTTTACTAGGGTTTTCCCTTTGGGATTAAGCTCCTCTCCTTTAAGAGTGATGGAATGAAACTCTGGTGACTGAGTACCAGGTTTATCACTTCATTTCTTGCTTAGTCAACTCTGTCTATTTAGTCCCCAGTTCCTTCACATGGCACTCCATGCCTGCTAGCCTTTGAAGTGCATACCGAGGAAGCCTGCACGAAAGCTGAGCGTGTGGCCTGGATGCCAATGTGAAGAACCCAGGACTCCCCTACACACATGTGGCCTCCAGGAGTAGGACGGTTGCTACAACTCACTACTATCTTGCTCCTCAGTGACTCCAGCTTCAGGATTCAAAGACTGGTTTCATAAAATGAATTAGAGATACCTAAGTATACCCTTTGGCATAAGTCTGATTCTTATTTTCCCATTGAGAATATCATGGCTTAAAAAGGTTATGGAGGGAATGGCTGTTACCCAGTGTTCTGCGCTGAAACCCATTCCTTACTGAGAGTTTGACTTTGCAGTTCAGAAGAGAAGTGGATAAATAAGGAGGCTACTTCAGGTGCACACAGGTTGGCATGGGGAAGACTGAAAACTGCTTCCTGCCATTCCTCATGGTAGATCAGAAAATAAGCTTTAGTGGTTCAGGGGAATTTAATAGCATCTATGACTGAAGATTTCCAGACCTCAGGCTTTCACTCTGAGAGAAGAAATGTGGCCTAGCAATGGGGAGGGAAAAAAAAGCTGTTCTATTCTAATTCCTTTCTGTGAACACAGCTAGGGGGGATAAGTGAAGGTGGCTATTATGAGTGTATCTTAATAATAAGTGTCAATTATCATTATGAGAAAATTAGTAACATTGAAATGCATTGATGAAACATAATACATTAGAATACTGTGGTGACTCTAGTTCTTTTAATCATTTCAACCTCATGAGGGACAAGTTCTATTTTTATCTTAATTTAACAGAAAAGGAAACTGAGGTCCAGGAGAGTTAAGAAAATGGCCAAGCTGGTAACAGGAATTCCAAACATCTAACTCCATATTTTTTATCATGTTATATTGTCTGATTATCTTTCCTCTACAGACATTTTGCCACGAAAAAAATGGGAATGGCAGAAGATTTAGAGAAAGGGGAATCTGAATGTTTGGCAGAAACAATGACATAGCATTGTTATAGCTAAGGAGTTAATTATCATAGCCATTCTGGATTGTCCAGTTCAGGTTCTTAAAAATTAAAAAAATTCTCTCTCTCTCTCTCTCTCTCTCTCTCTCTCTCTCTCTCTCTCTGTGTGTGTGTGTGTGTGTGTTGTGTATGGTATATTGGGGCACACTCATGCCATGCCATTGGATGCTTGTGGAGGTTACAGGACAATTTCATAGAGTCAGTTCTTTGCTTACACATTTACTGGGGATCAAGCTCAGATTTCAGACTTTCCCAAATGTTTTTTTTTTTTTTGTTTGTTTGTTTTGTTTTGTTTTCCCTCCTGAGCCATCTCTGTGGCCTAGAATATTTTTGTTGTTGTTGTTGTTTTTTGTTTTTAAGTAGAGGGTTTGTAATGGTTTCAATTGTCAACTTCACACAATTTAGAATCACCTGGAAAAAAAGTCTCAGCAAGGGACTCTTTAGAACAGCCTGCCCCCTGGGCCTGTGTCTGGGGGTTGTTTTAATTTTATCCATTGAGGTGAGAAGATCTGCCCACTGTGGGCGACACCATTCCCTAGGCTAGAACTCCAGTACTGGATTATAGTGAGAAGGCTAAAATCAGGTAGGCATGCATTACCTTCCTGCTCTTTGCCCTGGACAGTGGCTGTCCCCTAAAGGCTGCCTATGTTCCTGCTGCTTTGATTTCCCTACAATGATGAACTGCACCTTGGAATTGGGAGCTAGACAAATATTTTCTCCCCGTAAAGTGCTCTGGTCAGGGTAATCTATCACAGCCACTAGATAAGAAACTAAAAAAAAAAAACAAAAAACCACATATACCTCTTTTGTTTCATGGCAGTGGTGGGAAGAATCTAAATATCTGTTAAAGCCAGCAAAGCTTCTCAGTTAAAACCAAACAACAACAATAACAACAACAATAATAAAAGTCTGTCATTCCGGGCAATAATGACAGTTCTCAGTGTGTAGACATCTTCCACTTCCATGAGTCATCTTGACATTTTCTCTGTGACATGAGCCAAACCCTGGGCTTTCCTCCCAGACAAGCTACATGAGCAGAATTACAAACTGGATGTGAACTTGAAGATCATAAAGCAGGCTTCAAATGAAAGGCTGGTCATTTTAGTTTGGAGTATGACTTTGTCAGCAAGTCTTTGTTCCTGCGCTTTAGTTTCCACGGACATTTTCTACGATGCATCACTCACGTTACCTGAGCATCATGGGCCTTCCTCGTCCACGCACCCGCTTGTGCTGCTCCTGCTTTGCTAATGATTTGATCTCAAATCCCAAAGCTAGGAACAATTTTTCCTAGTGAAACTCTCAAATCTTCCATACATGTTACAGAAAAAAAATGTAATGCAGAAAATAAAGCTTTTTATATTGTTTTTATATTATTAGGTAAATATAGTATATTGGTACAGGAAATCTTAGGACTACAGAATAAATTAATATTTAGGGTAAAAAAAAACACTAAAATTGACAGGTTACAAAGTTGTTTGTCTGACTGTGGGCAAATCTTTTCTGAAAGCAGTGCCTCTGAAAAAGAAAAAAGAAAAAGAAAAAGAAGAAGTGGAACAGGTTATGGATGTTATTGTAAAGCAGGGGACACATTTTCACATATGACTTTTAAAGCCAATCTCATTATTTTACAACCGTTGCACACTGGGGTAGTTATGGCATCCTTTAATTTCCTTATAGTGATACTTAAAGACTGAAGGTATACACATATGGCATTCGTATGAGTGACACTGCGAACAGAACTGGTTTTCTGGAAGACATACAATAAATACGTCATACTGAACATATTAAAAAACTCATGAGTTAAGAACATGGGCAAAACACATGATAGAAGGCAGATAACAGAAAGGAGGCTGCATTCTGAATAAAATTAAAATTTCTCATGATGCTCTTATCTCCACAAAACAAAATCAGTTACTTAGAAATTCTCCTGACAGAAATACTGTTGCACCTAAATTTGATTAAACTAACAAAACAAGAATGTAGGAACTACTAAGATCAACAGGTTGGTCACATCCTCCTGCAAAAGGCTGCAGGCATCCTCTGCGCATCAAGTAAGCAATTATAAAGCTCTTAGTTCTTTTAGGACAGGGAGCTTAAAATCTCAAATGTCTAAACCCTTTATATATCATTGGAGAGTTTATTTTTTAATTTAATTTTATTTGTAATTTATTTTTTATACTCCATATTCCATCCACCCTCAGACTGCTCTACATCCCATGCCTCCTCCCCACCCCATCCTATCTCCACGTGGATGCCCCCATTTCCCACTCCACCTGACCTCTAAACTCTCGGGGGCCTCCAGTCTCTTGAGGGTTAGGTGCATCATCTCTGAATGAACACAGACATGGAAGTCCTCTACTATATGTGTGTTGGGGGACTCATATCAGCTGGTGTATGGTGCCCTGTTTGGTGGTCCAGTGTTTGAAAGATCTCGGGGGTGCAGATTAATTAAGACTGCTGGTCCTCCTACAGAATGGCCCTTCTCCTCAGGTTGTTTCAGCCTTCCCTAATTCAACAACATGAGTCAACTGCTTCTGTCCATTGGTTGGGTGCAAATAACCGCATCTGACTCTTTTAGCTGCTTGTTGGGTCTTTCAAGGGGCAGTCATGATAGATCCCTTTTTGTCAGCATTCCATAGCCTCGGTAATAGTACAGGGATGGAGATGGAGAGGAGCCTGAGGAAAAGAAGGTCCAGCAACAGGCCCAAAGTGGAATACAGCTCAAGGGGAGGTCCCAAGGCCTGACACTATTGGAGAGTTTATAATCTCATAGCTAGGAAATGTTTAGGATACTACAATGCAAATTTGTGTTATTTTTAAAATGTCCTTTCCTTCATTATTATTGGTAAATAACAATTAGTTGGCTCAAGTTGCAAATATTACATACTTTCTATTAATATGTTCAGAACTGTGTTTTTATGAGTTAAAAATCTATGCATTTTAGATATTCCACTTACTCTCTAATACATTTTTAGGATGTGAAAGATCACACAAGTTGTGACTTCTGAGTTTAAGGACATGTCTCTGATCCCAATGGATACACTGTCTCTAATGCTCCACTGAGGATTTATGAATATTATATCCGTATTTTGCAAACCAGCTACATTTTGAATCTAGATGAATGAGTTGGGTTTTCTTTTATTCTTTCTAAAAAATATTTTAAATTACATGTGCATGTATGTACTTGTATGTGGGTATGTGCATATAAATGCAGGTTTCCAGGGAAGCTAGAAGGAGGTCTCATATTTACTGGAGGAAGAGTTAGAGGGGTTGTGAGCTGTCTGATATGGATGCTGGGAACTGAACTCCGGTCCTCTAGAAGAGCAGCAAACACCTTTAACTGCTGAACTATCTTTCTAGGACAGGAGTATTGGTTTTAAGTACCTAGGAAAAACAGTAAAGTATAGTATTCAGAGAAAATCAGGTGGATATGTGTAGTATCTCTCCTGAGATGGAAATTTTATGTTTTATATATATATACATACATACATATTATGTATATATATATACACATACAAACATGCACATGTATAAATTAATATACATATGCATAGATGTGGTCTTTTGAAACTGTATTTCCTTATAGTTTTGGTTGTAAGCCTAGCCTTTAACAGCTGAGCATCTCTCCTGGCAAATACAGAAATGGATGCTCACAGTCATCTATTGGATGGAACACAGGGCCCCCAATGGAGGAGCTACAGAAAGTACCCAAGGAGCTGAAGGGATCTGCAACCCTCTAGGAGGAACAACAATATGAACTAACCAGTACCCCCAAAGCTCGTGTCTCTAGCTGCATAAGTAGCAGAAGATGGCCTAGTCGGCCATCATTGGGAGGAGAGGCCCCTTGGTCTTGTGAAGATTATATGCCCCAGTACAGGGGAATGCCAGGGCCAGGAAGTGGGAGTGGGTGGGTTGGGGAGCAGGCCGGAGGGTTGGGGTATAGGGGACTTTCAGGATAGCATTTGAAATGTAAATAAAGAATATATCTAATAAAAAACCAAACTATATTTCCTTTTATATGATCAAATTTCCCCTAATTTTGTGTGTGCTTTTCAGTGAATTTTCTGAGTTTTCAGTTTTCAAGCCAGTATTAAAATTTTCAACTTAAAGTACTCTCACAACTGTTTTTTTCCAAAGCTATTGTAAAGCAACATTTCAAACATCCTCAGGCAATCTCTGTATTTTCCCCAAACAGGTAACTTGAAGTTATTCTCTAGCAATTTCTAGACATAATGTTTGCTTTTTGTTAAGCAAAAGAGCTACTTCATTATATTAATAAATAGTCTTTATTAGAGATTTTATTTTTAATTGTTTGTGGTGTGTGTGTGTGTGTGTGTGTGTGTGTGTGTGTGTGTATGTGTATGTGCACGTGCACACATGTGCAAGTGAGAGCATTGTTGTGGAGGCCAGAGAGAGCATGACATCATTTGGAGGCAGGGTCCAGAGTGGGTGCTAAGAGTTGAGTTCTGATCACTGAGCCATCTTTCCCTCTCTTTGCCCATAATCCTGAAACTGGTTTTAAAGAATTATATAAAATACCCTCCAAATCGTGCTCTCAGGCAGTGGTTCCCAACTTTCCTTATGCTGAGACCCTTTAATACAGTTCCTCATGTTGTGGTGACCCCCAACTATGAAGTTATTTCACTTCGACTTCATAACTGTAATTTTGCTACTGTTATGAATCCTAATATAAATACCTGATATGTGACACCCCTCCCCCTCCCCCTTCCCGGAAGAGTTGCAACATAGATGCTGAGAACCACTGCTCTGAGAAATGTCTAATCATCACGGTGAGGAGCTGTCCTCTCAGTGCCGTGCTGTGTTCCTCCACTCCAGAACCAAACCGTGCAATTACAAGGCTGCCGTTGATGTTCATGAGCCACTAAAACTCATCAAAATTATAACTTGTCAAATTCTTGAAAAAACTGTACGGCTCCATGCTGGCTAGGTTTTATAACCTTTTTACACAAACATGCATCATTTGAGAAGGGGAACCCCAACAGAATAATTGTCTTCACCAGGTCTGTTCACTACTTCTGGGGAATTCTCTTGGTTAATGGTTGATATGGGAGGGCCCAGCCCACTGTGGGTGATGACGCCCTAGACAGGTGGTCCTGGGCCATGAATTTGAGAGGGAGGGAGAAAGAAAGGGGTTGGAGGATGGAAGGACGTAATCTTTAAAAAAATGATAATAATCAAAAGAAAGTAAAGCCACGAAAAGTAAGCCAGTGAGCAGTCTTCATTTACTTCATCTCCGCTTAGTTGTCCCCCCCACCCCGACCCCCGGTTCCACGTAGAGTTCCACATCGGACTTTCTTCAATGGCGGACTTTAGACCTGTGAATTGCCCCAAAATCTTTCCTCCCTAAGTTGTTTGTGGCCATGGCGTTTATCATAGCAGCAGAAACTATGGCTGTTCCCATTAGTTGGTGGGTGACGTTTAGAAAAGCAGAAAGATTGGACTGTTTTTGCACCCTTCCTGGATTTTTATACCCATAATTAAGAACAGCCAGAGCCTCACAGGCGCATTCTAGACGTTCATGTCTGAAATAGTAATAATTATTAGAGTAGCTTCAGCCCATGTTATGGGAAGTATAATGCAGATTTAGGGGAATACACCTTAGTTCTCAGGCCTTTTCTAATACTTCAGCAAATGACATTTTCCTGAGCCTAAGCCAGAGAACCTAACCGCAACACAAACAGACATCAAGAATAGCTCTGGCTCACTTGACTGTTATCGACGGGACGGGATTCCTCCTGACCTCGGGTAGCAACAGTAACTGTTTACTGCACTTTACACAGTGCTGGGGAGTTCCCAGCACACTGTACTGGAGTCTCCTACCAGGGACTCCCCCATGCCCAGCAGAGGGATGGGAGTGACTCTGTATTCTCTAACGCCACAGCACTGGAATGCAGCTACTTCACTCACCAGGATATACTCCCTTTCTTAATATTTCTCGCAAAAAGTCAGTTTTTACATTCCTATTTCTAGCAAATACAAAATAGAGCTCTGTTATGGTTTTTAATACCACATTCATACAATGTGCTTAACAAATGAACTTGGACAAAAGTGTCTTTATCATGTCCCATAATGAGTATCTATTTAACTAGTGAAATAAACTACCTGTAGTTTATATAATGTGAAATTAACTATAATAAGCATCCAAACCATTATCACTATAATCTAATTAGGTACTTACAATTATAGAATTACAGGGTTACTACCAGTACATTTATTTTGTGTATATAAATATATATGTATATAATATATATTACAGTTTCTTTTCTGTGTTTACATTTAAAATAACTTAATCCTGGCATAATTAAATTAATAAGCACTGATCAGAACTGAGAAAGGAAGGAAGGTCATAGACAATCATGGGGGCAAACAGCGATTTAAGGCTCCTCATTAAGTGAATGTGTAAACACTCAGTACGAAGAGCTTTCTATGAGGCAATTTGCAGTTTGTTTTGAGACCACTGACTGCATATCCTAGCCCACACCATTATACAGTCTCAGACATGCCTGCATGCAGGTGTCTGCTTCTGATTAGAGCAATGATAGTTAACAAGAAGAGGCAAACGAGGGGAGGAAAAGAAGCTAGGAAAAAATGAGGAGGGAGAAGAGCTTTGCAAAGCATTTAAAGAAAAGTCACCTACCAGCTCTACTCGTCCGAAACCTCCAACTCCAAGGGTGTCAATGATGTTGAAATCAGACAGCTTCAGGTTGGCGAAGAAGGCAGCTTCGGCTTCATATCTGGATTTTTTGATGTGAAAAAATGGAAATTTCTTAGATGCGAAAACACGAGTACCACGTATGAACGTACTGGAATGGCAAGACGGTGGCACGGGCTTGACCCGCGCCAATTCCATTTTGCTTTTAGAATCTGCGTTTTCTCACACACATAATCTTTTGGTCCCAGCTGTTTAGAATAACATAGACTTGCACTTGTTTTTCAAAGGAGAAAAATACAGAGTATCCAGTACACGCCAGTCAAGTGACCACTATGGCCCCGTTATCAACTCAGTCACATCTTGGTGTTTTTTCTACGGGTCTTCTTGCGAGTGTGGATTGTTTGAGTTGCTCTCCTGTGGATTGGTTTTGGATTTTTGGGGTCTGCTTGGTTTTGTCTTTGCTGCTGTTCAGGTTTTAGATAGCAGTTTCTCATTAGTTTCCCTTATCCACAGATTGACAGTGTCTTCTATCAGTATTTATCAGAAGTGGCAGGATCCAGAGACAAGTGGGGGTGTCGCTGGAGTGAAATCACAGCCAGGTTTTAGAACAAAAGAAAAAGAAAAAGAACAAAACCAGATCCGAAAAGCTGAGGAGAGAGGTGCAAATGTCTGAAATGGAAGATTCCAGGAGCATAGTCACATTCCTAAGGAAGGTCTTTCCTCTGCTCACATCTGTTCACTGCCTCTCTGCTAGCAATCCTGGGGTCTTTAGGTTTGCAAGCCTCTTATATGAGTAGCAAGAAGCATGGACTAGCATCCAGGTCTAACTGCACAAGTGTCAATCTGACAGGGGCAAGAGGCCAAAATGTGCTTCTGTCCAATAAGAAAAGCGAGTATGAGTTGCTTAAAATATCCCCTGCTATTTTTAGAAAGGGCAGGAAGGCTTAAAGTGGAGATGAGCAGCCCACTGACTAAAGCCAGGTCAGGAGATCATTCAGCTGTCTCAAAACAGAAGTGTTGAAAATCACTATGTATGACCTTTGACCTTCAGGCCAAGAGGATTCAATCTCGTACTGTAGAATGTACTATATGAAGAATACACTTCAGGGAATGGTATGCACACAGCTTGTGCAATGATTATCTTTAACACTTTTAGCATTATGTTATAAGGCACTTTTTAGCATAATCCAACACACTTTTAAATATTATCCTGTAAAGCACATGATAGCTTCTTAGACAAGATTTCAACTCCCTTCAATTTACAATTACCGTTATACCTTTTCAACAGGTCCCTCATTGACAGACAACTCAGAGTGGATAAAAACAGGCAGAAAAACTCTAGTCTTTATTTACTTGCTTATTGTGTGAATTGGGCTACTTGAACAAACCTTTATAGACAAAGCTGGTGAATCCAAGAGCATTTGCACATTTCTCTTATTAACTACCCAATCCAAAGGTCACCAGAGCAGTGCAGGGTCTGAGCAGCTAGAACGGAACATAAGGGGCAAAGGCACATTTCTAACATTCCAAATACCGGCTGCTCTCGGAACGTTAAGCCTGCAGCCCACTTAATGAGGCAGGGGCAGCGTGGACTCAACAGGTGCTTCCAAAGGGCATCTGTTGCGATCAGACTCCACGAGGGTTTATAGACCCTGGAGCATTTCCTGGCTGTCTAGATAAAAACACATCCCTATTAGCATTTCTCCAGGTTTTTTTTTTTTAATTTTATTTTTGTTTTCAAAAACAAAAATCTGTTTTTCTTTAAAATGCAGAAGTTTTTTTTTAAAAAGATATTTTGAAACCTTCATATCCAATGCTATTCTATCAACCTCATAAAACAAACATGAAAGGAAGCTGAAAGGAAAAACCTAAAGAAACATCGGTTGGTTCTGACTCCTCAGCCAGCTGCTGGATTTTTAGGATAGCACATCAACTGCTGGTTCATTAATTAGCGCAGTTGTTGCTTTCCTTTGGGTTTTGGCTTTGTATTTGCTCTGTTTTCTGAGACAAAGCCTTTTTTACATAAGCCAGGCTGGCTTTAACCTTGCCATCCTTCTGCTTTAGCTTCTCCAGAACTGGGATTATACATGTGTACTACCAGATTAGGATAACTGATGCTCTTAGTCATTCGAAATAACATTATTTGAAATAAAACACTACTAAAATGCCACGTCAGAACTAATAATCCTCACATTCATAAAAGGGACACTTTCGAATAGTAATGTGTTTGCTGGATCTACACATCTCAGGGCCACAAAGAGCACACTCAGACTATTAGAGTACTGCCTTATACCTGTTTAATTTATGGTATTATCCATAAACTCTTGAATACACCCCTGACTTTCAGTTGGGCCTTGTGAATTCAGGCTGTAAGTGCATCCAAATGAGTACATTGATTCCCAGCTTCGGCAGAACATCAAAGCTGCCCGAGTCTTGCTACACCCTAGTGAAACAGTTACTTGTAGGGTTGGTACCCAAAGTCCCCACTGTGAGAAACTCCCAGTAATCCTGCTGCACAGCAGAGCTCAGCTCCACAGATATAAGTCTTCTGCAAGCTCCAGCACGTTCCTGTAGCAACCCAGAGCCTGAGCACAGACTAAATTAGACCAGAGGGAGAAGTTGCTTCCCAAGGAGCCAGGCAGGGGTGGTAGAACCTGGCAAGAAGGTTTGGGTTCTTGTATTTTTTGGTCCTCCATCATCAGCTGAACAATGGTTCTATAATGGCTATCAGCTTAAAATGTTAACAAATGAATACCCAGGGCTGGTGAGATGGACCAGTTGATAACAGTGCTTGAAAAACAGACCTGACAACCTAGGTTTAATTCCAAGTACCTACAGTGAAAGAAAAGAACCAACTTCTAAAAGTTGTCCTGTGACCCCCACACATTATCTATACTTGTCCAGGACATGTACACACACACACACACATACTCCCTAACACATACACTCACATATACACACACACATGCATACTTATACACATCTACATACATGCCTACACACACAAACACACCCATTTTCTAAGAGATATTTTTCTTTATAGTAATCCATTAGCATATATATGCTTTCATTCACTATATGCATTGATTGTGGTTACCAATATCATCGTAATCACACTTTGCTACTTTTTAAAAATCACTTTGCTAGTATTATTATGCAAATTTAAAAAGTTCTCTGTGTGTTCAATAAACTATCTCTGCTAGACTGAAAAAAGTGTTCTCTGAAGGAATTAGCTTAATATTGATGAGATGTATCTTAAAGGGGCCTGGAGATAACTGTAGTCTTTGTTTGTTTGTTTTTGTTTTTCCAGACAGGGTTTCTCTGTATAGCCCTGGTTGTCCTGGAACTCACTTTGTAGACCACGCTGGCCTCGAACTCAGAACTCCGCCTTCCTCTGCCTCCCGAGTGCTGGGATTAAAGGCGTGCGCCACCATGCCCAGCTGGTAACTGTAGTCTTGATCTTCCTTTCTCTTTCCATTTGTGTCAGACAACTCACAGGCAGTTTTTCTTTTCCAACCCAGGAAATCCTGTTTGTTGCCTATTTTTTCAGATTGTTTTTATTGTCTTCTCATCTATGTTTATTAAAGAGCAGAACCTTCACCACAGGGAACTTTCACCCCCCCCCCTTGTATTAACAACTTTAGAACATGACAGAGCTGTGTGCAGAGATTTCTAAAGATGCTCAGCTATGGCTTTCATCTCGTTCTTGCTCTCTATTGTCTATTACAGCAGAGATATAGCCATCCTTTCCCTACGGGATTTATATAAGAAAATGTCTAAGTGGATCAAGGAACTTCACATAAAACCAGAGACACTGAAACTTATAGAGGAGAAAGTGGGGAAAAGCCTTGAAGATATGGGCACAGGGGAAAAATTCCTGAACAGAACAGCAATGGCTTGTGCTGTAAGATCGAGAATTGACAAATGGGACCTAATGAAACTCCAAAGTTTCTGCAAGGCAAAAGACACTGTCTATAAGACAAAAAGACCACCAACAGACTGGGAAAGGATCTTTACCTATCCTAAATCAGATAGGGGACTAATATCCAACATATATAAAGAACTCAAGAAGGTGGACCTCAGAAAATCAAATAACCCCCTTAAAAAATGGGGCTCAGAACTGAACAAAGAATTCTCACCTGAGGAATACCGAATGGCAGAGAAGCACCTGAAAAAATGTTCAACATCCTTAATCATCAGGGAAATGCAAATCAAAACAACCCTGAGATTCCACCTCACACCAGTGAGAATGGCTAAGATCAAAAATTCAGGTGACAGCAGATGCTGGCGAGGATGTGGAGAAAGAGGAACACTCCTCCATTGTTGGTGGGATTGCAGGCTTGTACAACCACTCTGGAAATCAGTCTGGTGGTTCCTCAGAAAATTGGACATAGTACTACCGGAGGATCCAGCAATACCTCTCCTGGGCATATATCCAGAAGAAGCCCCAACTGGTAAGAAGGACACATGCTCCACTATGTTCATAGCAGCCTTATTTATAATAGCCAGAAACTGGAAAGAACCCAGATGCCCCTCAACAGAGGAATGGATACAGAAAATGTGGTACATCTACACAATGGAGTACTACTCAGCTATTAAAAAGAATGAATTTATGAAATTCCTAGCCAAATGGATGGACCTGGAGAGCATCATCCTGAGTGAGGTAACACAATCACAAAGGAACTCACACAATATGTACTCACTGATAAGTGGATACTAGCCCAAAACCTAGGATACCCACGATATAAGATACAATTTCCTAAACACATGAAACTCAAGAAAAATGAAGACTGAAGTGTGGACACTATGCCCCTCCTTAGAAGTGGGAACAAAACACCCATGGAAGGAGTTACAGAAACAAAGTATGGAGCTGAGATGAAAGGATGGACCATGTAGAGACTGCCATATCCAGGGATCCACCTCATAATCAGCTTCCAAATGCTGACACCATTGCATACACTAGCAAGATTTTACTGAAAGGACCCAGATGTAGCTGTCTCTTGTGAGACTATGCCAGGGCCTAGCAAACACAGAAGTGGATGCTCACAGTCAGCTAATGGATGGATCACAGGGCTCCCAATGGAGGAGCTAGAGAAAGTACCCAAGGAGCTAAAGGGATCTTCAACCCTATAGGTGGAACAACATTATGAACTAACCAGTACCCCTGAGCTCTTGACTCTAGCTGCATATGTATCAAAAGATGGCCTAGTCGGCCATCACTGGAAAGAGAGGCCCATTGGACACGCAGACTTTGTGTGCCCCGGTACAGGGGAACGCCAGGGCCAAAGGGGGGGAGTGGGTGGGTAGGGGAGTGGGGGTGGGTGGGTAAGGGGGACTTTTGGTATAGCATTGGAAATGTAAATGAGCTAAATACCTAATAAAAAATGGAAAAAAAAAAAAAAAGAAAATGTGAATCCATCAATGATCTTCTAATAGATTCTTTAGAGCTGATAAAGTTTGAATGGAAAGAAACTCAGTAAGTAGTTAGTGACCTACTAAATAACCCTTTCATAAAACAAAACAAAACAAAACAAAACAAAACAAAACAAAACACAAAATGAGTGTCCATACATGCTTTCAGTTAACCTGCTGTGAGGAGAATTATGTACAAGGAATTAAGTATGGTAGTGTACTGGCTGGTTTTATGTGTCAACTTGACACAGGCTGGGGTTATCACAGAGAAAGGAGTTTCAGTTGGGGAAGTGTCTCCATGAGATCCAGCTGTGGGATATTTTCTCAATTAGTGATCAAGTGGGGAGGTCCCCTTGTGGGTGGTACCATCTCTGAGCTGGCAGTCTTGGGTTCTATAAGAGAGCAGGCTGAGCAAGCCAGGGGAAGCAAGCTAGTAAAGAACATCCCTCTATGGCCTCTGCATCAGCTCCTGCTTCCTGACCTGCTTGAGTTCCAGTCCTGACTTCCTTGGTGATGAACAGCAATGTGGAAGAGTGAGCTGAATAAACTCTTTCCTCCCCAAGTGCTTCTTGGTCATGATGTTTGTGCAGGAATAGAAACCTTGACTAAGACAGGTAGTATGTTCATCAGCTGAAAAATGTTTATGGAAGGGCAGTTGCCAAGTGTATAATAAAAAATGCATTTCAGTAACATATACAATTCACAATGTCTGGTTGCTTACTTTATAACAGGGCTATAAAATATATTCTCTAATTGCTCTTAAGTTAGTGTCAGCCATTAATTTAAATATTATTATTATGACTAACTTAGTAATGGGGTGAAAACGATTGGTATGTTTTTCCAGAAAAGTATAAATACTAGTATATGTGTTGCAGTTACAATCATCTGAAGCCTATAAACCCATAAATAGATTAATAAAACATAAGTAAGGTTAGACTGTGACTTAGAGCATATGCTTAACAAGTGTGAGAGTCTGGTGTCAATTCCCAGCAAACATAGAAAACGAGCAAGCAAACTAAAACAGAGAAACACACAAACAAAAGCAGAAACTTGTATATGTGTGCTGGGTGAGGCAGACAAAGGGAATGTATCATTTCTCAGACATTCCTAATGATAAAGCCCATGTGGGATGGCAGTGATTAGAAACAATGGAGCCTTGTTAATCCTGATAGGACGATTGTTAAGCTGTGAAATGTTGGACAGTTAAGACAGCTGAAAAAAATTACAAAATTGTCTTGAATTTTACTCCCCCTTTTCAACTTTGCTTTTAAGCCACAGGAGTGTGCAAGGTGAGAGGGGGCACTGGAAAGAAAGTAGGGGAACTAACGATTGGGATGTAAAGTAAATAAATAATTGAAAAACAAAAAGCAAAAAACCAAAAATCTGAAGGTGTGGAGATGAGGCTAGGACACATGCAGCCTGGGACATCTGCATTTCTTTCACCCTTGCATCTGTTTCTCCTCTTTCCACAGCCGCTCATCTGTGCTGTATGAGACTCAAATTGCTTTAGGAACAGACAATAGTCTTCAGAGTCCCAGTTCTTCCATTAGTAACAACAGAGGCAAGGAGTTCTTTATTAGCCACCACGCTTGTATCTCTGGCTCATTATAGCATCTGTGAATCAATTACTTCCTATTTTTGTATTAAGAGAATTGGATGTTGTTGTTGTTGTTATTATTATTATTTCATCTGCTTGTTTCCCTGGGTCTCAGCGACTGGATGAGTGATTCACCTAGACCCAGACTTATATAAAACTTACTATTGTATTCCTACATTGATTATTACAATAACACAAATATTTCTACATCATTTGATAAAGCAGACAATATTACCTACACTCTTAGGCAAAGATGATGTGACTAAAACATAGTCAGATGAGTAATTAAGAACTATTTGAATAAAGCAAATGTGGCCCTGTTTGTTTTAGTTCACTTTATCTACCACAAAAATTAACTTCAGAAATGTAGGCCTCCAAGGAAAACTAACGAGGTCTCTGAATGTCCTGATTCATGGGAAAATGACATTCCCTGGCTTTTCCTGGACTTATCTGCTCTTGAGTGTACTTGTATTGCTGCCTGAGGTTAGGCTTATCAGTTCTTGGGGGAATCTATAAAAAGCATTTTAGCAAACATAGGTGGACTCAAATCGATGACTGAATTATTTTTCACTGTGTATGTAACAACATGAGATTTAATCAGATGATAATGTCTACTTGGGACTTAATAATGATATAAAAGAAAACCAGAATTAACAGGCCAAAGCTCATGGCTTTATGGTCCTGTTTCTGCCCATGACTTTGACCTTCCAAGCCCTTGGTTCTGTAATGTAGGGACCTTAGAGATATTGAACACATACACCTATAAGTTAATCAACATGAATGGTTGCTAGTTCAAGTCAGAGTCCAAGCTCTTAAAGCACCCAGGAAAATGCCTAGAAGTCCTCTGCCTTCACATCGTATGTAATCAGGGTCACTGGACCTACAGATATATTTAGACAGAAATGGATTAAAATGGTGTGAGAGATTTTAGAAATGAGATTTATATGCAGATGACACAGTCTTGGTCTATGAGAAATGCAAACCCTATCCCTGACAATGTACTAATGAAGACTTACTTGCATACCAAATACATTATTTAATAGTCGTTTCTGATTTAATAGAGCCTGGTGTGTCCAGTAATTTGTGTGACAAATAAATACAAATGTAGTAAAAAAAAAATACACTCATACATAGAGAAAGTAGCATTAAGTGGGAACAATAATGCTTATTTGCCTACTCAGCACAGATACAATTCAAACTAAGCCCAGGGACTACTGTCTTATGGCACTGCTTAAACTGTTATGGACAAAGCGTCGGGAGCTACATACCATACGCCCCTGATTCCCAAATGTTCAAATTAAACAAGTATAGTCAGTAAAGGAGAACTTGGCGGCGTTTATAAGCAAGACACTAGCCATCTCTTATTTAGTTGCCATACCAAAAATGCTCTTGGCAATCAGGCATGAAAGTACCAGTCTTTAATTCATTGAGAGCAGGGTGAATGGTTTTGTAGATTAAGTTAGTAAAAAGAAATAGAAGGTGCAAAATTAATTAATCCATTTCATATATATATGAAATGGATTGCACTTCCAGAAGTACAATATATATATTTGCATATATATGAAATTGATTGCATATATATGAAATTCATATATATATATGTATATGGATTTATTTATTTAGTCAATCTAGTCATAAAGTGCATCCCTTGAAGAAACAGGTAATGTTCATGCAGAGGAGAACTGCACTTCACCTTCTGCTGTGCAGCCACAGCCATGCAAGCATCTTGCATGCAGGAAGGACATTGTAGCTTTCTTCCAGGCAATGGAAAGTTTTTCTCAGCTAAATTATTCTTACTAACTTTCTATACAGATGAGGCAACAACACATATTTTGCTTCCATTTTGTAATTGGCCCTTCCAGGTGTTGAAAATGATTGATTATTCTTTAATTAAATATCAGAATAATTAGGGCCGGAACATTTCACTGATTCTCCTCACAGGGTATTTATACTTATTTAATAAAGAAAATTTCTTAAAAGGAGGAGGGGAATCACATACTTTTAGAGATGCTTTTAACATGTCTCAGCACACTAAACTATTGTTCACAAATAGTTTTGTATTGTTCACTTTGTTCAGAATCAGCATTAACAGCACTGATGTCCATCTCATCCAACATCTACATTTCTAAAACGAAACGAATTCTGGGGATATTAAATAAAAATGTCAGGGTAAGACAGACCCAGGGATGAGAGACTGACACGTGGTTCAGTTATTTTCTGAACCTATCTGATTGCGCACCTGCAGGTTTTTGTTTGTTTGTTTGTTTTTTTTTTTTTGGTTTTTCGAGACAGGGTTTCTCTGTATAGCCCTTGGCTGTCCTGGAACTCACTCTGTAGACCAGGCTGGCCTCGAACTCGAACTCAGAAATCTGCCTGCCTCTGCCTCCTGAGTGCTGGGATTAAAGGCGTGCACCACCACGCTCGGCTCACACCTGCAGGTTTTATAACATCCTGATAACTTAAAGACAAGGAGGAGCACAGAGGTTACAAAATACACTTGAACACATTTTTCTGCACTAATAATAATAATATGCCTACCTATATCCATGTACTTAAGTTTTAACCTATAATGATACTGGGCATGTGGCTACTCTAGCCACAAAACAAGTGCTCAAAGATGAAAGTATATTGGTGCTTTGAAGATAATTAAAAAAAATAACAACAGAGGAATAATTGTAAAAGAAATTGGTGTGGATATGCTATTATATATTGAAAATTTGAAATACGTGTTCAACATGTAATTGTAACGAAAAGTTTTCAAAGAGTTATAGAGTTTGAGATGACTTTTGTTTCTCTTAACTGATGCTCTGAGTAAATATGTACTACCACAGAAAGAGAATGACGAGAGCTACACCCTGGGGCTTTTTCACGCACCTTTACCCAGATTACAGAAATGAAAGGACAGTGGGGAGGGCAGAGCAGCTCAAGACTCTGAAATGGTGGTTTTTCCTTGTTTTCTATGAATATAAACATTTGCTCCAACCAGCTGCTTGTTTAAACACATCCTCCTTCGTCTTAGAGTTTTAGAATAAATTTGTTTTCACTTTCATTTAAACTTTGAGTTTTAAGGAATATTGTTACATTACTTCTTTGATCACTTCATAAACCTCACGGACACACATGCACATGCACACGGGCACGCACACAAGTACACAGTCATCACACACATGCATATGCACACACACAGAGCTTACTGTAAATTGCCAAACCTTTCTCAATTCTAAATAATTAGTAAATGTCATAGGATTAAAGAAGTTGGGAAGAGCCATTCAGACCTGCCACACCTCTCTATGGCATTTAACAAATAGAGGATTATTTTTGTCATATTTGGATTCCTTATCGTCGTATATTTTACAGAGGAAAAGGCTTACCTTTTGACTGTACCCTGTTTCTATTCGTATTCACCATCCTCAAACAAGTTCATAGTCTCAAGGCTTCATTACCTAGGTGGGTTGGTTTGTTTTACAATGCCCTTGACAACACATGTTGCATCAGCAGTGGGCACACTGCCCTCGCTTGCCACAGGCCTTTCCCAGGTTTAATAAAGCATTTATTAGAAGCCCCTGTCACATTCTAGAAGGATCTGTTTGGATCTTCAATTTAAGTTGCCCTCTTATTCCTGCTGAATCAAGAGAACTACAGATGCAGGCTGGAGAAAACCTCCCTTTGCCCACTGGAACAGGGGGTTGTTGAATGAAAGGTACCTGCCTTGTCTGAGAGACCTGCACAATACAATGAGTCCTGTGAGCAAGTATCCAGCAAAGCAAGCAAGAAGGGAGTCAGGGACTGGTGTTGGGGGCTGTGCAGAGGGAAGTCATCTCTTTCTGAGATGAATCTAAATACACAGTGTTTTGCCTTCTGCTTTCCTAAACTTTTTTCCAAGCCTATGCCTGGTACTTGGAAACACTCAACTCTCTTTTGCAGTACAAAGAATTGAAGGCCTTGTTTGTTTGTTTGTTTTTTGGTAACATGAATATTTGCAGATGTAAGCAATAAACAACAGAAAGAATTATTTCAATTGTGGGTCTCACACTGTCATTGTTAGAGTGTAAGCAAGCCTCTGTGTGCACATCTAGATATGCATATAGCAAACTAACAAGCAAAATGTCATCATGATTTGTCTCTCTTGAGCACAGTGATGTAGAGATTTTTTTTTCAGAGACAAGCCACTTGTAGATGAATGAATGAACGGGAATTTTTACCTGGGGTAACAGTGTAACAAGAATCTGCAAATAAGCAAAAACACTTCAAGCATAAGTTTAGGCTTACAGATATTATGGAAAGTAGGCTGAATGGAATGCCATCTTAATCTAAGATCTTTGGAACAAGCTTAAATGCGCCTTTAATAGTAAGACCTATTATCTAATTGCAGAAAAGTATGGGTTGATCCAAAAATTTTATTTTATTTTGATTTTTAAAATTTATCCCTTCTCACAATCACATGGATTTCACGCAGTCATTAAATGCAAAATAGAAAATCTAGTCCACAGACACATTGGCTCTATTCTGGAATAAATTCTCCTTAGCCTAGAGTTGTCTATAGATTTATTTTCTCCTTCCAACCAATTATATAATCACTTATTGAGCACAGGAGAGAGCTCAGAGGTTGACATCCGATGGTGGTCACCTCTATTTCAGAATCTTTCATGGCATCAACAAAACTTTTGTGGTAAGTATTGTTAGTTGATCAGACATCTACTATTGTCTTTTGATAGTCAGGAAAGCCATTTGATTTCCCACTGCTGAATTTTTTGTGAACTATCAAGGCAGCCACATTTGTTAGGGCCTGTACCTTTCATATGTTCATGTAAGCCAAGATCAACTAAGGAAATAGCAATATGGTTGAAGCATATTCTTGGAAGCCAGTTGGCTTCGGGCAAACCTCAGCTCCACTGCTCACTTAACATAAGCAGGAACAAGAAACTTAATTCTACTTCCATTAAATTGTCAGGAGACACAAATCATCTTCCTTGGGTTATAGTAAATGTTAAATGAGATTAAATTATAGGGAGGTAAAATAAAGATGATCACTACTAATAATCTTTGAAAGATGATCATTACCTAAGATGCAATTAAATTATGTGTAAGATACTCATTTTAGTCACGTTTAGCTATTAGCAACTGCCTAAAGTTTCTAGCCATGCACTTTGGGCTGATCTAAAACTACCCTAGTAGACCTGGATATGATCTGCAGAACATTTGGTTGGCAAATAGAATAGTTGTTAGTACATAGAAATAAATTAAGGACATGTGGGATTTGAACTAACAATAATGTGCCTTGATTCCTTCCCTAGAACTCAGAATACATTAATTATGGATGGTGTTGTCTCCAGCTGGGATAGTCGATGACACTTAGGCTGCTGTAGTATATTGCAACTTACACTGTGCTTTCAACCACTTAATTTCTGAACTATATGTGATTCATTGCTGTCAAAGAATCAAACAGTTCTGTTATCTGTAATGAACGAAGGCTGGGGTACCTGCAGTCAATTCTAGACCTTCTATTAGAAGATTTAAATTTGACATATTCTTCATTTTTGCCTTCAGAAAATATGGAATTTGTGAGGCTCCAAATGGACAAAAGAAAGACACAATGTCCTGATGTTACTTCCCGGCAAGATCCTTACCTTCAACTATTCCCTGAGCTTGGGTGTGTGTGAGGGAAAGAGAGAGAGACGATACATCACCATGCTCTCTTAGCCACAGCCAGAAAACAGAGTCAGGTAACAATTTTCGTAATCCAGAGCCTGGAAGTGACTGAAACAGATTCTCAGGAGGCATTCACTCTTCTGTAAATGGCCTCACGGAGGACGAATCATTGCCCAAATTAGAGTTGCCGAGAACTACTCAGTGTCCCATTTCTGGAAAGATCCCTCTCTCCTTTTCCTGGAGCTTAGTCAATATGAGAAACGTCGCCAGAGCATCCCAAAGACCCATGCTCATTAGGAAACAGCGCATGCTCATTAGGAAACAGCGCAAGCCTTGCCAAGCCCCATAGGCACAAAGGACAGCATTAGTTCCTTCATAACGTGCCAGTGAAAACCCTGGCTGCCTCCTGTTGACCAGATATTTGTCAGTGGATTTTTTTTTTAATACTGGGAAGGCTCAATGTCAGATCAACTTAATTGCAGTATTTGGCAAATAATAATACTCTTTTGATTATAAAGTCCTTACAAGGTTTATGTGATGTCTTCACTCCACTGCATAGTATTTGTTAAAGATCATTCCCAGAGGTGGTACAATTTGAAAGACAAAACAATTTAAAACACACACACACACACACACACACACACACACACACACACACACACACACACACAAAGAGAGAGAGAGAGAGAGAGAGAGAGAGAGATCCCTTCTTCATATATTACTAACAAATAACAATAGAAGAAAACAGGAGACAAAAGGACACATTTTTTTTTTTGTCAAAGCATATTTGCAACATTCCATTACATCACATGAGTTTATTTTCACTGCTATGAATATACAACACAGTTAACTTCACATGGGGATGTTCCCTGTCACAGGGAAAGGAGTCATCAGTAAGCTAATGCTTTAGAGATGAAACTGATGCCACAATGCTTTGGGACCCACTTACTGCAGATGCTGTCTTACTGTCCCTTCTAGCAACTATCGTCCCCCGCCCCGCCCACTTCCACCCAGCAGTACTGACTGGAAGAGCCTGGTCTGTATTGTTACATACTCTACTTGGATCAAGAGTCCTCCATGCACACATAAAGAAATATCATAGGACATAGCCGGGAGCAGACTTTGTACTTTACACAAGAATCCCGTTGTCATCAGTCCACATTGGGCGTTTCACTGCAGCGGAACAGCTGCATATATGCCCGCCACTGCCAAACCTTTCCAAACTAGGTCCCTTTGTAGCGAATAAAACCGATAGAAGAGACACAAGCTTACAGACAATAATGAAGACCGGCCTACAGCATAAGGCTCTCACCCTGGGGCTTCATGCTATTGTTAAAAGACAAAACAAAACATTTGCCTGGCTGGGACAAATGGAAACATCTTGGGCTTCTGAATCAAGATTTTTCCAAAGAACTTAAGCAATGGATCGATCTCCTTTCCATTTGCTTCAGGTCCCCCTCCTTCCAGACCAGATTCCTTCCGTTCAGCAATGCACTGGCTCAACTCCCTGCTTTAGCTGCTGCCTCCTCACCCCACGGTTTTACTTTCCATTGAAAATCCAAATCAGGATCAAACAAAAGTCCCTTTGGCACTTCAAAAAGTCCATGAGAACGAGGCTGCTGCAATGATGATGAGGATTAGGGTAAAGATGTAACTGAGAGCTATGGCTACGCAGACCATGCTAGCCGAGAATGGGATAATCTAGGAAAACATCCTTGGGTTACTACCTCCGTTAACCCACCCACACATGAGTTCCAAATTTACTTGCCTTTAAAGAATTCCAAATCAAGAGAAATTGCATACCACCTGCTTTAGATTTTCTAACAGAAAGTGAACATTGAGTTTTGCAGCTAAAACAGACATTAAAGCTATGGCATCGCTAACTTCCTCTGGAAGGGGAGGGAGATCTGAAAGCAGAAACATAAAGTTAAGAAGGAACATGGAAGTTATCACTGTTTCATTGTTTACAAACAATCTGTTACTATGGCCCAGAGCGTTACAGTGTGCATTGCGACTTCAGCCTGAAGTGTGTGGCCTGCCTACCATTGCCTCCCTATGGTCTTCATGTTACATACAGAAACCATTTCTGTTGTTGATGGTTTTAAGCATTACTAAATGGACTGGATTTTTTTTCTCCCATTTAATTCGCACTTCATTCCTTAATGGAATATTTTTTACTTTCCATAATAAAACACCACATTATGGATGTATCACATCGTTAAATATCAGTAGATAAGTAACATTTCCTTATTAGTTTTCCAGTGAGATGAAACTAAAAGCTTACAAACAGTGTGACAGGGTTATTCATGTTATTTTCATGTTCTATCACTTTTCTATTATGATAATTCACCAATTAAAATAAATCAGACATCTCAATTTTCTTGTTTCTCTAAGGACCAGGTGTCAATATTTTTCAACTAGGTCTTTATTTCAGTAAGGAAATGTAGTATCAACAGGATATGATATTTATTGCAATTTAAAAAAATTCCCAATTCAGTTTAATATTCTATGGAGTTTATTAGGTTATCACTTTTGTACATTTGCAAGGGCAATTAAAGTAGACTTTACAATCAACAGTGTCAGACTACCTTAGTGGCCTGATTAATAAGAGTTTTCAGTATTTTTACACAGACTATGGGCTGTACCATATGAGGTATACAGCTGGCTATTTGTTCTAAAGGAATGTAATGGTTTGTCTCTACTCTGGAGTGTCTGTAAACTGAACATGAAGTTCAGGAGTGTCCCATGATTAGGAACTCAGCTATGAAAACCTGCGTGGACCAGGTTTAACCCATGAGAGTCTGTTCATTTTTTAAAACTCATTTATTTAGAATAGAAGTAATAGATCAATTAACTTGAAACAACAAAGGGTGTTTTCAAGGTCACTATTACCTTGGCCCTACATGTTTTACGATGGAAATCAGTTGTCTAAGCATGACAGCGATGATCCTATCCCTAGTTTGATAATGCCATAATTTTCCTGTGGGGGATAGACTTCATGAAAAGTGTATCAACTTGACATAATTTACCAATAAAGCTCTCTAGGGAGGGGTGCATTATCTGAGTCTGTTGTGCTGAGAGGCATCTGACAGGTGAAGGTAAGGGACCTGAACCAACTACAGTAAAGGTAAAGGTGATTACAGATTTTAGAAACCATTTTGGACAGTAAGTAATCTGAACAGCAAGGTCAAGGTAGGTTCCAAGTGATGCAGTTTCAGCACAATCAGGGAGTTCTGCAAATTACTGATAAAACAGGACTATTCCAGGAACTCTTATAGATACTAATGGGGGGACCCAGATGTGTACAAAATAGAGAAAAGGAAAACCCAACCCTTGAATGGCTTCCATGCTCATGGAGGAGAAAAAGAAAGAAAAATGTGGGCGTTAACTGTGGTAAATGTTGTGGATACCAGTTAAGAGTTTGGGACCTGGCACAGGAGGGCTGCAGTTTTAACTCAGAGGCCAGGGGACTCACTGAGAGAGCAAGCCCGGTGGAATCTGGGTAGAAGAAATTAAAGGTGCAGCTGCTCCAAGGCAGGCAAGTCTCCCATGTGTGTTATGCTTAGCTAGGTTACCATAGAGGCTGGCATGGATGGGAGAAGGCAATGAGCTTGGAGAGAAGGTGGTGGAAGGGGTGCAGGTTGTCCAGTGCTTTCTAGAACATTGGAAACTTGCCTTACTCTCAAAAGGAGGCCCTTAGAGAAGGAAGCAGGGTCTGTTCTTACATTCTAATGTACATTTGAAATTGCCTCTAGGAGGGTTGACATCAGACCCGGGAAGAAGGAAGACAGGATGAGGGGGACAAGCACTGGATCAACTCACGTAAGAGAAGATACAGCTTAAATGTGGTTGGCTTCACATATACTTTGACAATAGCATCAGCATGGTTTTCTGTTGTGAGAAGCCCAGAAAAGGGGAAGGGACTTGACGCTCAAGACAGAAATGATAGAGACGGAAACGCTATAAACCAAACAGGTTTAAATCAAGATCGGAAGTTCAGCTTTGATATTTTAGGTTTGTAATATATATGTAAACTTTCCAAGTAGCTACTAGAAGTCTGATCTTGGAAAAAAACCAGAATCTAGCCTGGAAATACAAACCTGGAAGTTATCAGCACTCAGAGAGTTATCAGGCTCAGAAAGTTAGAAGACAACCCGATATTGCCAGAGATGATGAACAAAGACATGGAGCCAAAGATTGAGTCCTCGAGCATGGCACCATTGAAAGAGAGGTAGGAACACTCAGCCAGAGAAGAAAGTGGCGAGAGAAGCTAAGTTCCAGACATGGAGATTTCCAGAGAAGGGTCTGGGCATCTGTATGAAAAGCGACAGACAGATCAAACTGGAAAAGGCACAGTTGTCAACAAGTGAACTCAATCACTAGTGACCTTGGTGTGGCAACATGGATCTAAGCTGGAGGAGAGAATTAGAAATTCCCTATTTATATATGTATTGCCAAGGGTTTCTAAGGTAAGACCAACAAGGTGACTGGTAAAGCACAGACTTGCAGATATGGGCTCATGGGTTTTTCTCCGGATGTCAGTTTGCTGGACAGTTGCTTACTTTGATGAAATCAATTCACTCTGTGGAATAATGAACCATTCACAGACTTCCTCCACAGAGTGGAAGCTTGTGACACATTCTCATCCATCCAGCTCACCGCTAACACAGACTTCTTTTCCAATACTGCACACAGATCTAGAGTGAACAGCAGGGAATGTAAGACTGTAATGAGTCTGTTCCTTCTAGAAGTGCTGAAGAGAGAAACTTCACAGATTAAATAAATCTTTTAGAAGAAAAGGTAGATGACCTGTGCATACGGTGAAGTGAGGTAATAGAGCAAGACTAGAGCAATGTCGATGTCAAGTTTCAAAAGAGTGACCTGTAAGGAGGAGGGATTTTAGGGCAGGGAAAAGTCGATAATCTGAAGAGGAGGTATCAGCAGGACTAACTGAAGTGCTAAAACGAAGCTCTATATCTTCCTATCAACATTATCGGAGAGTCCTTTTCTTAAGTGGCTGGATAATTTGTAGGCCCATTACACTAAGTTCTTTATGCTTACTGTCACTTAATTCTATAGGAAACAGCCTGTTCTATCTTCAGCTAGTTGATCTTCACCCTGGTTTCTTGTATGTAGCCTTTGATTTACATATCTAGAAAAATCTCCCATTCCAGTGCTCATTTAATCTCCCCCTCTCCCCACCTCTCTCTCTCTCTCTCTCTCTCTCTCTCTCTCTCTCTCTCTTTTGTATCAACAAGTATTTAAGAGAGAAAAAGATTCTGAAATAAAAAGCTCTATGAATCTAGGAATTCATCTTATGCTATAACAGATTTGGAGTTTATGAATGACTAAAGATCAGTTTCTATTCTCTTGTATTACTTAGCAAATTAAATCTCTCTTCCCAGGAGGTACACGTACGGTACCAGCACAGGCCACAGGCAGAGACAGGCTTATTTGTCACATGATAAACAATGTCCTGCTCCCATGGGTGAACTCCTAACAGCAGTCACCTCTGCTGGTGTCAAAGGGGCGTTGGGGTTAAGCTATCCAGAGATATTTCTAATTGAACATCAAAGGCTATTTACTGGAAGGCAGGGAACCCTTACCCATCCATACAACACCTATAATTCTGGGCACAGGGGAGCAGCTGTTGCCTGAGAACTGTCATCTCTAATCTTGCCAGACCCCAACATGCAGCACAATGAGAGCAGCAGTTATCCAACCATTAAGCCCCTTTCACGAACACCTGCCAGGCTCTTGTTTTAGGTTAGAAGTTCTTTTCAACGATCAAAGCACTTAACAGTATTGTTGAAATAAGTTTTTGTGGTTTGTATTCAAATTTTAATTTTGTTCCTAGCCTGCTGCTTTCTAAGGAGAATTTACAAAGAAAGAAAGTATACCTTCATTTGCATTTATTATGATATTTAGAAATGTAAGTCATAACAGGAAGTCAATAGTGACTTTTAAAAGGTTTTGTCTACTTCAGAGTATCATCAGCCTGTTTCCTATATGAAAATTGAGTAAAAGTATTCTCCATTATTTATTTACTGATTTAATTTTTTGTTAGCAACTATTTATGTGAATACTCTGATTATTTAAAAAATAACAGAATTTAGCAGCTTTATCTCATATCTAAACATTTTTTTAAAAAGTGATTTTCATAAAGTTTACTATTTTAGGCTTTATATCTAGAAAATTCATTCAATGAAATATGGCGATATGTGAATAATCTTAAATGTAATATTAAATAGTAGAAAAATTTTAAAAATATTGACTTAATTTATAAAATAAACTTTATGGAGTTTAATTATTTAACATTATTTCTATGTCAGACTTCAATAGAGGTTTTATGTTATTGGTATAACACTAAAAATCTTCCTCAAATGTCTTTCTTTAAAACAATAACATTTATTATCTTCTAGGTTCTGTGAATCACAAGTTTGAGGAAAGCTTAGCTGGGCCATGAGTCTTGGGAGGCCTTGCAGATGTTATCTGGGACTACAGCATCTATAAGTGTCATTTCCCAGGAGGGTTTATACCACACAGGTACTAGATAGTGCTAGATGACAGTGTGATTTAGTTTCTTTCCATATGAGCTTCTTTGTGTCTTTATGATATGGTGATATGTGTCCTTCTGAAACAAGAAGTCTCATAGAATAAATCGGAGAGCACAATGCCTTTATGACCCAACCACAGAAGCAACACACCAATGACATCCATAGTATTCTCTCATAACCACATGGACCACTGCAGTTTATGTGATGGGAGACTACACAAAGCATACATATGGGAAGACCCATATGCCTGGGCCACTATCCGCTACAGTACTGCCTCTGACACTTGTGGTTCACATTGTTTTTATATATTGAGTACTCTCATCTCTTTCTAAAGCCTCTGAAATTCTCATTCTGTATATGTTCACTCTAAAGCCCTTGTCATAGAAACCAGTTCCAGCTGCATATGAAGTGTCTCAAATGTGATTTCTTATCTACAGCTCTGAGACTATCACAACATGCAAATCAGGCTGACCTTAAGGCATGATACTTCTGCCTCTATTCTAGTGCTGAGACTGCTGGCCTGAGCCACCTTGACTGCAGCACAGTTCTTTGAGGAATATTCTTCACAATCCAAAACTACAAGAGTCAGGGTCATTTAACCCCAACTCTCCACACCACATGTACACTCTCTAGGTCACAAAAGTTCTGATGTCAGGGTTGGTTGTCCCTGAATCGGGGCTTACGGGGTTAGAAATAATCAAGGCTTCTTGCTCTGCCTTCAGCTTGGCAACCCTTTCTTCTTTAAGTCATTCCTCCTTTGACACAAACAAGTGCTTAGTGTTTGGAGTGGTTTCCTCCCGCTGCTTTCTGCTTGGAGACTTTCTGAACCCTAGCAGTGACCTCTCTCCACTTAGGGCCACCTTTCTCCTTCTTTGTCCACACTAGTGATGTTTGATCAATTAAATCCTCTTAAAAACTAAAGTTTATGCTAAATCCTGCAGAGTTCCAGGAGACAAAAGACATACCCACAGCTGCTTCTGACATAAGCTCTCTTTACCTTTGTGCCTGTGTGCATGCCGATGTGAATTGAGGCTCCTATTCAGTGAAGCCTCTGTCTGCCCGAATCATTCTCTAAGGCATTGTTCTTAAATTACTGATGACACAACAGAAGATCTTATCAGAATAATTTTAGCCTTATATTTATATTGTCTTTCCCTGAGCATTCCTTAGATGTGACTCTTGCCTGGAAGCCATCTAATTTTAGCATCATTTTCCATTTGGAAAAGATGAAAATTACTAAAATAACTACTGGATCATTTGTGCTTGACAGTTTTTATTTATCTTATGTTTCTCATACCACATTTCCCATAAGCAAGGAGACCAAAAAAAAAAAAAAATCCAAGATTAGCTTTCTACACATTGCTTGGAAAATGGCTTCTAGCTGAATTTCTCTCTTGGGTAACCTGACTAATTTTCACTTAACCTGTTATTCTAGGTGACATCCTTGCTACTAAATAACCAGGGCTCTTTTCCTATACTTTCCAGAACAATCTATCTATCTCTCTCTCTCTCTCTCTCTCTCTCTCTCTCTCTCTCTCTCTCTCTCTCTCTCTCTCTCCCTCTCTGTCTCTCTCTCCCTCTCCCTCTCTGTCTCTCTCTCTGTCTCTCTCTGTCTCTGTCTCTCTGTCTCTGTCTCTCTCTCTGTCTCTCTCTGTCTCTGTCTCTCTCTCTCTCTCCCTCTCCCTCTCTGTCTCTCTCTCTGTCTCTCTCTCTGTCTCTCTCTGTCTCTGTCTCTCTGTCTCTGTCTCTCTCCCTCTCCGTCTCTGGCTCTCTCTCTTTCTCCTTCTCTCCCTCTTCCCACCTCTCAATGTTGATTGTATGTGTTTGCAGAGGGCAGAGCATGGAGACCAGAAAAGGGTATCTGCTGCCCTGAGGCTGGAGTTACAGATTGTTGAGAGCTTCACAAATGGATCCTGGGACCTGAACTCAGGTCTTCTGGAAAAGAAGTCAGCATTTTATACCATTAAGCCATTTTATTAGCCCTTCCTCATTTTCTTAAAGCCCACACTTAGCCTCCTAAAGACATTGGGTTTCCTTTAAGTCTGTTCAAAGTTTCAAAGTCCTTCTTAGTTCACGGTCCTGTTCTAATCTCTTCACATTGTAGTCTTTGTGATAGCAGGCAGCAAACTCTTGGAAAGCAAAACCTGTATTAGTTGTAGAGCGCTCTATAAGAAATTACCCTAATGCTCAGTGACTCCAAGCAACTGTTTTAATGTGAGAGCTTCTGAGTGTCTGGAGTCCAGCAGGTCATGGCTCGGAACTAAATGGTATCTGAGCACTAGTGGTGTTTTATTAGAAGTAAAATCTATCCATATGCAGGACCTCAGAATATAACTTTTCTTAGAATCAGGGTCTTAATTAATGAAGATGAGGTCATGGTGGATAAGGTAAGCCCCAAGTCCATAACTTGTAGTGTGATAGGAAAACCCTGTAAAGATTCAGCTACTCATAGGGTAAGGAGAGCCAGGTGAAGATGGAGATATTGGAGTCAGTGTCCACTGATCATGGACACCAAATACTGCCAAAAACCCAAGAAATAGAAGGACTTTTTAAAGGACTTTTCCCCTTGGTCCCTTCAGGGGGTATCCTGATTCTGACATTTTGATTTCAGACTCCTAGCTTCCAGTAAGATGAAAAAAAAATCTTTCTGGTTTTAATCCAAGTTTTACTAATTAGTTATAGCGGTCTTAGTAAACTAGAGCTTCCTTAGATTGCTCTTCTTTATTAATCCAATTTCCCATTGAGGAATTAATCTTTCAGTTTACAAAAAAATTGAAAACTTCATACAGCTCTCAAGTGAATCAGCACAACAAAAACACACAAACCAAGTGTGGTGAAATCACTTATTTCAGTTTCTGCACGTGAGCATTTCAAGGTGAGTTTGTTAATTATATTTATTAAGCATCTACTAGATGTAAAATGCTGTCGGAGCTATATTTACTAGAAATAAAACAAACTTTCATCTCATGCTGGGGCAACTGAGGAGAATTCTCTCTCCAGTCAAGGAGGAAAGGATCTTGTGAGCCTCAGTGTGTGCATTAACAACCATAGAGGGATTATAGATTATAACTTATTTCCAGTGACCATGGAGTCATTGATTCCAAGGTGAAGGGCATCCATCATTTTATGGACACAATTAGAGCGATGTCACATGTGCCTTCTTAGACTGCTTGTGGATATTCTATTATAGACTCAAACTGAATGCAGGATGTCTGCTTCAGACAGCACTACCATATCCTTGTCACTCAAGGCTGCTCCTATATAACGTTTTCAGAATCTTCAAAACGTCATCATCATCTTGAGCAGTTTAGACTCCCTCATTACTTTTTCTTCATTTTTCTCCCCTAACCCCTGCTGTGCTCATTCATCAGCAAACACAATCAATTCTTTTTCCAAATCATCTCCCAAGCCGTCTTCTAGTTTCTTCCACTGCAATCACTGTCCATGATTGAGGACAACCCTCATCTTGGATCTGGATGACTGCAAGGACCTCATCACTGGGCGGGCTCTCACTCAGGAGGCCTGCCAAAAAGTCAGTGAGTGCCACTAGCAGTAACCAGGGTGTCCCATTACCTGCAGTCATGTCAACATAAACCAGACTCAGGCAAAGACTGCATGTTTCTCTTATAGGGATTCTGGGATTCAATTTAATTTTCATATAAGCGCGAGTGCGTGTGTGTGTGTGTGTGTGTGTGTGTGTGTGTGTGTGTGTGTGTGTGTGTTGTGAAAGTAGAAAGCAGACCAAGAGAAGGAAAATAAGAACTTGGGGGGAGGCAAGGAAAAAGAGAGTAACAGCATAAATAAATCTCAGATCAAATCAGAAAGTCTGCTATTTGCTGGAGAAATCGATTAGCAAGAGGGTGGTGGGAAAGTATGAACAAGTCCTTGTAAAACCAATTCCAATGTGTGCTCATTTTACAGGAACAATCAAGCAAAAGAACAACAAAGTGAACTTGTTTGGGAATAGCACACAAAAGGCCTTGTCTTCTAGGCAAAGTAGTTGGATTTGATCCCGATAAGGAAAACTCTCTTTGCAGAGATCTCAGCAAACAGCAGATGGAAGAGGCTGTTTTAATCCTTTATGGAGCCCAGAAGCTAGTCTCAAGTATATCGTTTTCAAGAAATAATAATGTAATTCAAGCCAGTACCTAAAGGGAAGCAGTTGGCTCTACAGCACTTTGTGTGGAATTTCTGTCCTCCCCACCCCACACTCTCGCTGAATGGTGGCCATGCCTGATTTAGGGGACAGTTATAAAATTAACAGTCAAAATGAATGGGATGTATTCCAGTACTGTGGAATTATTATCATAGATTCAGGTTGGTTTTAATTTTGTGCTCACAGTGCACAATACCAATAGGAAATGCATGTAATTCTTCTTGGCTAATAATTTGATTTCCTTTTCATTGGGAAAATATGGTCAAGCAGTTAGGTAGCTGGAAAGCCATTTCAGATGACTCACGCGTCATCTGAGATTAGACTCTTTCTGCTATGATCAGCTTTAGGCTCCAGTCTCCCATTGTAACACACTGATTTTAAGAAAAGGAAGCTGTTTTTCCCCAAAATGGATACTTTGTAGATTGGTAAATTTTTATTTATTTATTTATTTATTTATTTATTTATTTATTTATTTATTTATTGGTTTGGTTTTTCGAGACAGGGTTTCTCTGTATAGCCTTGGCTGTCCTGGAACTCACTTTGTAGACCAGGCTGGCCTCGAACTCAGAAATCCACCTGCCTCTGCCTCCCGAGTGCTGGGATTAAAGGCGTGCGCCACCACGCCCGGCTAAATTTTTATTATTTAATCTGTTCTGCTACAAGACTTTGTGTGTGTGTGTGTGTGTGTGTGTTTTAAATAGCATCTGAAATTTCCCTCAGGCCCAGGGTAAAAACATGATATCCTGTACTTCCCCAGAGATTATAAGATTACAGAAATACATTTTTGCCTCTTCCCTTAAGAGTAAAATCACACAGCTTCTCAATCACCTAGAAAGAGACGACCCCACAAGAAAGTGGATAAGGCATGACGATTTGTTAGAAAGATGGGAGGCTAAACAGCCCCTAAATGAGATATGTACTTGATACAGTTGTTCACAGATCCTCACTGTTGGGCCAGCCCACTGTCTGAACCCTATCTTTTCTTCCTTTCTAAATGTTATTCAGATACCAGTCAATATCCCAAACCTACTTTCTCTGACAGTCTGGGCATCGTCACTTTATCCCCGAAGCACCCCCCTTTCTCAGAGAGTTTCGCAGAGGCTCAACCATTGTTGACCCCACCCTCTGTCTGAAACTCCTAATTCAAGACAAATACTATCCTCTTTCTGTTATGTAGCTGCTGCGTCCCATACAGCTCATCTCCTTGGCTGGTTTGCTTCCTCTGAACCTTCATAAAATGCTGCATTGAAGAAAAGTGGACTTACTCTTTGCTTTGGGGATCTCCCCTCACTTAGTATAATGCTGGCTATAGGTTTGTTGTATATACCTTTATTGTGTTGAGGTATGCATGGTTTATTCTTAAACCATGGTTATTCTCTTCAGAACTTTTATCATTAAGGGACATTGGATTTTGTCAAAAGTCTATTCCATATCTGCTGAAACGTTTTATGCCCTTTAGTCCATTTATGCAATGACTTGCCTTTATTGACTTACATATGCTGAACCACTCCAACTCAATTATGGAAAATGATCTTTTAGATGTGCTCTTGAATTCAGCATGCTGATATTTTATTGAGAATTGCTGTATCTATGTTCATCAGATAGATCAGTCGGTAATTATTTGTGTGTTGTGTCACTATTTGGCTTTGGTATCAAGGTAATTACTCATCCAATAATTCAATATGGTGCTTCATGTCTTAGCTGGAGAAATAATATAAGAGAAGGAAATGAAAGGGATGCAAATAGGTACAAAAATGAAAAACTAAAATTATTAGAATTACATTATATTATTTTATTCATAAAAGTCCCTGAGGACTCTATGGGGAACTCTTGGGTCTGATAAAGACTTTTATTAAAGAAGCAGGATACAAAACTAACATACAACTATCAGTAGTCTTTTTATATATCAAGAACAAATATACTAAGAAGAAATGACAGAAACAGTACCCTTCCCTATTGCCCCAAAAGAAAACTTGAACTAAGACTAGCCAAGGAATAGAAAGAAAACAGTAAAGAAGTTAAAGAAGACAGAAATGAATACTGTGGAAAAAAGCTATACTAAGAAACTCACAGATTCAGTACAAATCCACCCAAATTTCAGTGCTGTTCTTCACTAAAATAGGATGAAGCACAAAAGATTCTAGATTATAAAAACAATCTTCAAAAAAAAAAAAGGCAAAAAAATAATGGCGAGAGACACTACAGAGCCATAATCATGAAACCAGTGTGATGCTACCACACAGAAATACAGCTCAGTGGCAGGACTAGGAAACAGACACAAACTCATGCAGCTATGGCCACTTCATGTTTTACAAAGATACCAAAGGAAAGCAAAACAAAACAAAAGCCCAGCCTCGAAAACAAATGGTTCTGGGAAATAGTGTTTACATGTAAAAGAATTAAACTATATCCTAGCTTCACTCTGCGAAATGCCAGCTTCAAGTGGATCATAGACATTAATGTAGAAATTCAAACTATGAAAAAGTAAAGAAAAGGTGGAGAAAAGACTTTAGATACAGGCATCAACAAAAGATTTGAAATAGGATTCTAGTTGATCAGGAAACAATAACAAGAAAGGACAGATAGGAGAACTTACGTGCACAGCAAAGAAAATTCTGGATTTACTTCTTACTGAGAGTTGTTGATATTTAGAATAGGTTTTTTAAAAACCAAATACAAAAGTAAATCATGGCCAAATGAACCAATCCATAAATAAGTTAACGACACAAACACAAATTACAAATGCTACTAACAAAAATAAAAAAAAAAAAAAAAACTTTCCAACCACTCTAGCTGTCAGAAAATGCAAATCCTTCACCGAGATTCCATTTCACTTAGATCAGAATGGTAATCATTTAGAAACAAATAACAAAAGCTGGCCAGGGTATAGATAAATATATCTTGGCAGGAATATAAGCTAGTCCAGTCACTATTAAGCTCAGTATGGAGGTTGTTAAACACCTAAAAATATATCTACACTATGACTCCGCTACAGCAGTCCTGGGTGTTTATTCAAAGGTCTCCAAGTACCACAGACCCTAGCACACCAGGGCTCAGTGCAGCACACACATGCTAGCTGGACTGTGGGAGCAACCTAGATGTTCAACAACAGTTGACTTGAGAGAGAAAAGATCATATACTTAGTGGAATTTTTCAGCCATAAAAATTATATAAGTTATATCATTTGTAGAGAAATGACTGCAACTGGAGATAATTATATTAAATAAATGAACCCAGTCTTAGGAAAAAAGATCATATGTGTTCTTTCATTTGGAGTTCCTAGATTTTATATACATACAGATAGTCAAGAATATCTCTATGCTATAACAGAGGAACAGGAGTATAAAGAGGGGAAGGGAAGGGAGGCATGGACACCTAATCAGCATGTCTTACCCTGGTATAGACTGGCTTATATAACAGAGTACCATGTACAATCAATATACACAGTGTCTTTTTTTTTTCTTTCTAAATCAATTTTTAAGTTCTTTTTTCAAGAGACCATAAGGGTCCTTGGGTTCACAGGTAACACAGATTCTGGGAGAAAGGACAGTGACCAAAGTGAGTAAAATATGGTTATAATATGGAATAATTAATATAAGATAATTATAATATATTAATATATAGAATGTTAATATAATATAAGAAAAGTGAAACAGAAGTGCAGGAAAAGGCGAGCAGCACCTCAGTGAAACACGCACGTCTGTGGAGAAGGCCAGCAGTCTGCAAACCAGGAGAAGGTGCTTTTAGCCTAGGGGTGGGGCTAGACTGTAGCTGAGACCTCAAGATCTGGTCATCACACACAGGGCTCTGAGTTTGTTCTTTAGTTGAGGGAAATCTCTGTCACTTAAAAAAAGAATCTAGCCATTAGAAGGATTTCAGGAAAACAGATTTTGTTTTGCTTATTATTATACAAAAAATATGATTGGAGATATGGGTACCTAAACATGACTTTCCACCTATGAATATTCTTTTCCTCTGAGAAAAATTCATTCAATTACATTAGAGAATTCCTTTTGTTTGTTTTTTTCTTCTAACTGGTTTCATTTTGCAAGATCGTATTATGTTTGGAAAAGTCTGTCCTTGGCAGGACACTCATAGACACGCCCAGCCTTGCTCAGCAGAGAGAGAGTAAGAAGCAGCAGTTGTATTTTGGCCTTATTATTTAAATTATTTACATATGTATATTATTTATGTCTGTCTATTCACATGAAAGATCAAAAATAAAAGAGAAACAAAAAAAAAATTAAAACTAATAAGTTTGAAACCGAACGTATTCAAGATGATTTCTGGCACTTTTGAATCAAAGAATTATTGAACACCCATTCCATTTGCAATCCACAGGGGAGGCAAAGCATAGTTACATTTCCTAATGGACCAACTGACTGTCATTCTTCTTGGTTAAGTTCTCTACTTCATGTGCCTATGGTGGTTCTGATACCCCGTGAGCACATCCATGGGGTTCACTAATTAAGGTCCCCCATCTGACAACTATTGATCCTGCTGTGTGAATGTCCAATGACACCCTGAGATCAATGCAAGAATCTAGAATATTACCTAGTTTTGTGGGAAATATTTTAAGAGTATTGCGTGAAAAATTATAAAATTAAAAACAATCCAAATTGTTTGGGTAGTATGCTTTAATTAAGGAATTCATGTTAAAATGACACTACTTCTGTTGCTACAAACTGATTCTTTAAAATTGCATTTGTTATGAGTATTATTTTTTTTCCTCCATGAATTTATTTATTTATTCACTTTACATCCTGACCACAGCCCCTCCACTCTTCTTGGTTCTCCTTGGAGGTCCCCCCTGGGTACCAACCCACCCTGGCACATTGAGTCACTCCAAGACTAAGCACATTCTCTCCAACTGCGGCCAGGCAAGGCAACCAAGTAAGGGAAATAAGAGCCACAGGCAGGAAACAGAGTCAGAGACAGCCGCTGATCCAGATGTTGGGAGACCAGCATGAAGACCAAGTTGCACATCTGCTACATATGTGTGTGGGGCCTACAGCTTATTATTGTTACTACTACTATTATTGGAGATATATGTGTGTGTGCACATATGACATGCATTGGTATGCCTGTACATGATACACAGAGAGGTCAGAAGACTACTTTATAGACTGGTTATCTCTTTCCTCTTTATGTGTGTTCTAGGGATTAGACTCAGGTTGTCAGGTTTGTGTTCCAAGTATATTTCCCCACTAGACCATCCCTCCAGTATGTGTCTCAAATTTTTGTGCTACAACAATGTACACAATTTGATATCTTTTCATTCTGCCAGAAACAAATCAGATCAAATTTGACAGGACTTAAAAACAATTAAGAAACCTAACTTCCAACTTGAAACCTACCAGCATTTAGTAATTTCTTCCTGTCTTTTTTGTTTTTTTCTTCTTCTTAAATCTTGTTCTTGGAGAATTTCTTGGATACGGTTTCTCCATGGTGCTGTGGTTGAGATTTCTATACATGAGAAAGACCAGCAGCCCCTTCAGATGGGTGCCAGTTAGTCAGAATCCCCAAGTCATCTTGTCTGAATAGAAACGAGTCCATCCTAATTTTTAATTTCGTGCATATTCTAAGAAGCCAATGAGAAGAAAGGCTAGATGGTGACTGCATTTTTGTGTAAACTGCAAAGAGTCAAATGGACTGGAGGAGGATGAGAAGGGCTGCCAGTGCCATTGCCACTGCCAATGCTGTCACTACTAAAATGTTCTTTGAGATGATATCTACACTGTCAACTTTCCACTCAGAGCTTGCATCTGTTGCTTCAAGCCACCAAGGGTAATAATTTCCATTTTCTCCTATGCAGTATGATAGGCAGCAGAATGGCAGTCCTTTGTGTACTTCTATAAGAATTCCAGCTTTTGCGTTACTATAACTATAGGTTAACGGAGCTTCTTCCTTCTACTGTAGCATACTGGATAAGTTTAAATCTGCATGCATACCATTTGCAGAGAGTATAGAAATATGGTATATTGGGATCGTGGATCTCAGTGGACGATCTATTATCACTGCTTTCCTAAAATAGTTCCATTCCTAACTTGATTCTAATAGCCACGTTTATACCCACAGCTAAGTGCAGAACACACACACCCCCGACCCCACAAAAGAAGTATCTTGTTGTAGCAGTTGGAGATCATGCCAGAAACCAGTCCAAATGCAAAGAATAATTGAGCATGGATGCCCAGCTCCAATGACTTCATCTACAGCCCAACTCCCACACCTACCACTTAGGGAATAATACTGCAAAGAGGCACAGAAAAATTGTAAGCATCGGGGGAACAGGGAATGTACTTTAAGATTGTGCATTCTATCTAAGACAGGGAGGCTACACCCACAAATTATCAACACCATGACTGCCTAAAAATGGCCTGAACAATTCCAATATCATTTGGCATCCCAAAATAAATGGGAGGGGGAATATCACAGGGTTCCACACTTAGATGAAAAAGTATAAGCAATCAGCAACTGCATAGAGAGGGAGAATTAGCTTTTCCCAAGGATAAGCCTCCTGATTGGTTAACTTTGGTCAGCACTTGAAATACATACTTAGCAACAGTGAACAGATCTAGCAGGTTGCATTTACATATTTACTTACTTACATATATATGTAACAACAGTGGTTAAAGAGAGACTTGGGAGAAACTGGGAGCAGGGAAAGGGCAGAGTCGAGGAGAGGGACTGGGAAATGATATAATTGTATTTTAATTAGATATTTAAAATATACATATACCTGACTGATTTATTGTATATAGTTTTTTTTTTTTTCCATTTTTTATTAGGTATTTAGCTCATTTACATTTCCAATGCTATACCAAAAGTCCCCCTTACCCACCCACCCCCACTCCCCTACCCACCCACTCCCCCCCTTTGGCCCTGGCGTTCCCCTGTACCAGGGCACACAAAGTCTGCGTGTCCAATGGGCCTCTCTTTCCAGTGATGGCCGACTAGGCCATCTTTTGATACATATGCAGCTAGAGTCAAGAGCTCAGGGGTACTGGTTAGTTCATAATGTTGTTCCACCTATAGGGTTGAAGATCCCTTTAGCTCCTTGGGTACTTTCTCTAGCTCCTCCATTGGGAGCCCTGTGATCCATCCATTAGCTGACTGTGAGCATCCACTTCTGTGTTTGCTAGGCCCCGGCATAGTCTCACAAGAGACAGCTACATCTGGGTCCTTTCGATAAAATCTTGCTAGTATATGCAATGGTGTCAGCGTTTGGATGCTGATTATGGGGTGAATCCCTGGATATGGCAGTCTCTACATGGTCCATCCTTTCATCTCAGCTCCAAACTTTGTTTCTGTAACTCCTTCCATGGGTGTTTTGTTCCCACTTCTAAGGAGGGGCATAGTGTCCACACTTCAGTCTTCATTTTTCTTGAGTTTCATGTGTTTAGGAAATTGTATCTTATATCGTGGGTATCCTAGGTTTTGGGCTAGTATCCACTTATCAGTGAGTACATATTGTGTGAGTTCCTTTGTGATTGTGTTACCTCACTCAGGATGATGCTCTCCAGGTCCATCCATTTGGCTAGGAATTTCATAAATTCATTCTTTTTAATAGCTGAGTAGTACTCCATTGTGTAGATGTACCACATTTTCTGTATCCATTCCTCTGTTGAGGGGCATCTGGGTTCTTTCCAGTTTCTGGCTATTATAAATAAGGCTGCTATGAACATAGTGGAGCATGTGTCCTTCTTACCAGTTGGGGCTTCTTCTGGATATATGCCCAGGAGAGGTATTGCTGGATCCTCCGGTAGTACTATGTCCAATTTTCTGAGGAACCGCCAGACTGATTTCCAGAGTGGTTGTACAAGCCTGCACTCCCAACAACAATGGAGGAGTGTTCCTCTTTCTCCACATCCTCTCCAGCATCTGCTGTCACCTGAATTTTTGATCTTAGCCATTCTGACTGGTGTGAGGTGGAATCTCAGGGTTGTTTTGATTTGCATTTCCCTGATGATTAAGGATGTTGAACATTTTTTCAAGTGCTTCTCTGCCATTCGGTATTCCTCAGGTGAGAATTCTTTGTTCAGTTCTGAGCCCCATTTTTTAATGGGGTTATTTGATTTTCTGAAGTCCACCTTCTTGAGTTCTTTATATATGTTGGATATTAGTCCCCTATCTGATTTAGGATAGGTAAAGATCCTTTCCCAATCTGTTGGTGGTCTTTTTGTCTTATTGACGGTGTCTTTTGCCTTGCAGAAACTTTGGAGTTTCATTAGGTCCCATTTGTCGATTCTCGATCTTACAGCACAAGCCATTGCTGTTCTGTTCAGGAATTTTTCCCCTGTGCCCATATCTTCAAGGCTTTTCCCCACTTTCTCCTCTATAAGTTTCAGTGTCTCTGGTTTTATGTGAAGTTCCTTGATCCACTTAGATTTGACCTTAGTACAAGGAGATAAGTATGGATCGATTCGCATTCTTCTACATGATAACAACCAGTTGTGCCAGCACCAATTGTTGAAAATGCTGTCTTTCTTCCACTGGATGGTTTTGGCTCCCTTGTCGAAGATCAAGTGACCATAGGTGTGTGGGTTCATTTCTGGGTCTTCAATTCTATTCCATTGGTCCACTTGTCTGTCTCTATACCAGTACCATGCAGTTTTTATCACAATTGCTCTGTAGTAAAGCTTTAGGTCAGGCATGGTGATTCCACCAGAGGTTCTTTTATCCTTGAGAAGAGTTTTTGCTATCCTCGGTTTTTTGTTATTCCAGATGAATTTGCAAATTGCTCCTTCTAATTCGTTGAAGAATTGAGTTGGAATTTTAATGGGGATTGCATTGAATCTGTAGATTGCTTTTGGCAAGATAGCCATTTTTACAATGTTGGTCCTGCCAATCCATGAGCATGGGAGATCTTTCCATCTTCTGAGATCTTCTTTAATTTCTTTCTTCAGGGACTTGAAGTTTTTATCATACAGATCTTTCACTTCCTTCGTTAGAGTCACGCCGAGATATTTTATATTATTTGTGGCTATTGAGAAGGGTGTTGTTTCCCTAATTTCTTTCTCAGCCTGTTTATTCTTTGTGTAGAGAAAGGCCATTGACTTGTTTGAGTTAATTTTATATCCAGCTACTTCACCGAAGCTGTTTATCAGGTTTAGGAGTTCTCTGTTGGAATTTTTAGGGTCACTTATATATACTATCATATCATCTGCAAAAAGTGATATTTTGACTTCCTCTTTTCCAATTTGTATCCCCTTGATCTCCTTTTGTTGTCGAATTGCTCTGGCTAATACTTCAAGTACTATGTTGAAAAGGTAGGGAGAAAGTGGGCAGCCTTGTCTAGTCCCTGATTTTAGTGGGATTGCTTCCAGCTTCTCTCCATTTACTTTGATGTTGGCTACTGGTTTGCTGTAGATTGCTTTTATCATGTTTAGGTATTGGCCTTGAATTCCTGATCTTTCCAGAACTTTTATCATGAATGGGTGTTGGATCTTGTCAAATGCTTTTTCTGCATCTAACGAGATGATCATGTGGTTTTTGTCTTTGAGTTTGTTTATATAATGGATTACATTGATGGATTTTCGTATATTAAACCATCCCTGCATCCCTGGAATAAAACCTACTTGGTCAGGATGGATGATTGCTTTAATGTGTTCTTGGATTCGGTTAGCGAGAATTTTATTAAGGATTTTTGCATCGATGTTCATAAGAGAAATTGGTCTGAAGTTCTCTATCTTTGTTGGATCTTTCTGTGGTTTAGGTATCAGAGTAATAGTGGCTTCATAAAATGAGTTGGGTAGAATACCTTCTACTTCTATCTTGTGAAAAAGTTTGTGCAGAACTGGAGTTAGATCTTCTTTGAAGGTCTGATAGAACTCTGCACTAAACCCGTCTGGTCCTGGGCTTTTTTTGGCTGGGAGACTATTAATAACTGCTTCTATTTCTTTAGGGGATATGGGACTGTTTAGAAGGTCAACTTGATCCTGATTCAACTTTGGTACCTGGTATCTGTCCAGAAATTTGTCCATTTCGTCCAGGTTTTCCAGTTTTGTTGAGTATAGCCTTTTGTAGAAGGATCTGATGGTGTTTTGGATTTCTTCAGGATCTGTTGTTATGTCTCCCTTTTCATTTCTGATTTTGTTAATTAGGATTTTGTCCCTGTGCCCTTTAGTGAGTCTAGCTAAGGGTTTATCTATCTTGTTGATTTTCTCAAAGAACCAACTCCTCGTTTGGTTAATTCTTTGAATAGTTCTTCTTGTTTCCACTTGGTTGATTTCACCCCTGAGTTTGATTATTTCCTGCCGTCTACTCCTCTTGGGTGAATTTGCTTCCTTTTTTTCTAGAGCTTTTAGATGTGTTGTCAAGCTGCTAGTATGTGCTCTCTCCCGTTTTTTCTTGAAGGCACTCATAGCTATGAGTTTCCCTCTTAGAAATGCTTTCATTGTGTCCCAAAGGTTTGGGTACGTTGTGGCTTCATTTTCATTAAACTCTAAAAAGTCTTTAATTTCTTTCTTTATTCCTTCCTTGACCAAGGTATCATTGAGAAGAGTGTTGTTCAGTTTCCATGTGAATGTTGGCTTTCTGTTATTTATTTTGTTATTGAAGATCAGCCTTAGTGCATGGTGATCTGATAGGATACATGGGACAATTTCAATATTTTTGAATCTGTTGAGGCCTGATTTGTGACCTATTATGTGGTCAATTTTGGAGAAGGTACCATGAGGTGCTGAGAAGAAGGTATATCCTTTTGTTTTAGGGTAAAATGTTCTGTAGATATCTGTCAGATCCATTTGTTTCATCACTTCTGTTAGTTTCAGTGTGTCCCTGTTTAGTTTCTGTTTCCATGATCTGTCCATTGGTGAAAGTGGTGTGTTGAAGTCTCCCACTATTATTGTGTGAGGCGCAATGTGTGCTTTGAGCTTTACTAAAGTTTCTTTAGTGAATGTGGCTGCTCTTGTATTTGGAGCATAGATATTCAGAATTGAGAGTTCCTCTTGGAGGATTTTACCTTTGATGAGAATGAAGTGTCCCTCCTTGTCTTTTTTGATGACTTTGGGTTGGAAGTCAATCTTATCAGATATTAGGATGGCTACTCCTGCTTGTTTCTTCATACCATTTGCTTGGAAAATTGTTTTCCAGCCTTTCATTCTGAGGTAGTGTCTATCTTTTTCTCTGAGATGAGTTTCCTGTAAGCAGCAAAATGTTGGGTCTTGTTTGTGTAGCCAGTTTGTTAGTCTATGTCTTTTTATTGGCGAGTTGAGACCATTGATGTTAAGAGATATTAAGGAAAAGTAATTGTTGCTTCCTGTTATTTTAGTTGTTAAAGGTGGCATTCTGTTCTTGTGGCTGTCTTCTTTTAGGTTTGTTGAGGGATTACCTTCTTGTTTTTTCTAGGGCGTTGTTCCCGTTCTTGTATTGGTTTTTTTCTGTTATTATCCTTTGAAGGGCTGGATTCGTGGAGAGATAATGCGTGAATTTGGTTTTGTCGTGGAATACTTTGGTTTCTCCCTCTATGATAATTGAGAGTTTGGCTGGGTATAGTAGCCTGGGCTGCAGTTTGTGTTCTCTTAGTGTCTGTATAACATCTGTCCAGGCTCTTCTGGCTTTCATAGTCTCTGGTGAAAAATCTGGTGTAATTCTGATAGGCTTGCCTTTATATGTTACTTGACCTTTTTCCCTTACTGCTTTTAGTATTCTATCTTTATTTAGTGCATTTGATGTTCTGATTATTATGTGTCGGGAGGAATTTCTTTTCTGGTCCAGTCTATTTGGAGTTCTGTAGGCTTCTTGTATGTTCATATGCATCTCATTCTTTAGATTTGGGAAGTTTTCTTCAATAATTTTGTTGAAGATGTTTGCTGGACCTTTGAGTTGAAAATCTTCATTCTCATCCACTCCTATTATCCGTACGTTTGGTCTTCTTATTGTGTCCTGGATTTCCTGGATATTTTGAGTTAGGATCTTTTTGCATTTTCCATTTTCTTTGATTGTTGTGCCGATGTTCTCTATGGAATCTTCTGCACCTGAGATTCTCTCTTCCATCTCTTGTATTCTGTTGCTGATGCTCAAATCTATGGTTCCAGATTTCTTTCCTAGGGTTTCTATCTCTAGTGTTGCCTCGCTTTGAGTTTTCTTTATTGTGTCTACTTCCCTTTTTAGGTCTAGTATGGTTTTGTTCATTTCCATCACCTGTTTGTATGTTTTTTCCTCTTTTTCTGTAAGGACTTCTACCTGTTTGATTGTGTTTTCCTGTTTTTCTTTAAGGACTTGTAACTCTTTAGCAGTGTTCTCCTGTATTTCTTTAAGTGATTTATTAAAGTCCTTCTTGATGTCCTCTACCATCATCATGAGATATGCTTTTAAATCTAGGTCTAGGTTCTCAGGTGTGTTGGGGTTCCCTGGACTGGGCGAAGTGGGTGTGCTGGGTTCTGGTGATGGTGAGTGGTCTTGGTTCCTGTTAGTAAGATTCCTCCGTTTACCTTTCGCCATCTGGTAATCTCTGGAGTTAGTAGTTATAGTTGACTCTGTTTAGAGATTGTTCTTCTGGTGATTCTGTTACCGTCTATCAGCAGACCTGGGAGACAGATTCTCTCCTCTGAGTTTCAGTGCTCAGAGCACTCTCTGCTGGCAAGCTCTCTTACAGGGAAGGTGCGCAGATATCTTGTATTTGGACCTCCCCCTGGCCGAAGAAGAAGGCCCAAAACAGGACCTTTCTCAGACACTGTGTTGCTTTGGCAGTTCCCAGGTGGTACAGACTCTCACCTAAGCAGACTAAATTCCTAAGTTCCTTGGAGTCCCGGGACCAAGATGGCGACCGCTGCTGCTGTGGCTTAGGTCGCCTCCCCAGCCGGGCAGGCACCTGTCCTCTGGTCCGGAAGGTGGCCGGCTGTCCCCGGCCCACAAAGGGTGCTGCCTCAGTGCCTCTGTGCTTCCGCCTGTTCCAGAAGCTGTCAGGTTCTCTGGCGCACCCTCTCACCTGTTCAGACTAATTTCCTAAGTTCGGCGGGTCTCGGACCAAGATGGCGACCGCTGCTGCTGTGGCTTAGGCCGCCTCCCCAGCCAGGCGGGCACCTGTCCTCCGGTCCGGACGGTGGCTGGCTGTCCCCGGCCCACAAAGGGTGCTGCCTCAGTGCCTCTGTGCTTCCGCCTGTTCCAGAAGCTGTCAGGTTCTCTGGCGCACCCTCTCACCTGTTCAGACTAATTTCCTAAGTTCGGCGGGTCCCGGACCAAGATGGCGACCGCTGCTGCTGTGGCTTAGGTCGCCTCCCCAGCCGGGCGGGCACCTGTCCTCTGGTCCGGAAGGTGGCCGGCTGTCCCCGGACCACACAGGGTGCTGCCTCAGCGCCTATGTGCTTCCGCCTGTTCCAGAAGCTGTCAGGTTCTCTGGCGCACCCTCTCACCTGTTCAGACTAATTTCCTAAGTTCGGCGGGTCCCGGACCAAGATGGCGACCGCTGCTACTGTGGCTTAGGCCGCCTCCCCAGCCGGGCGGGCACCTGTCCTCCGGTCCAGACGGTGGCTGGCTGTCCCCGGCCCACAAAGGGTGCTGCCTCAGTGCCTCTGTGCTTCCGCCTGTTCCAGAAGCTGTCAGGTTCTCTGGCGCACCCTCTCACCTGTTCAGACTAATTTCCTAAGTTCGGCGGGTCCCGGACCAAGATGGCGACCGCTGCTGCTGTGGCTTAGGTCGCCTCCCCAGCCGGGCGGGCACCTGTCCTCTGGTCCGGAAGGTGGCCGGCTGTCCCCGGACCACACAGGGTGCTGCCTCAGCGCCTATGTGCTTCCGCCTGTTCCAGAAGCTGTCAGGTTCTCTGGCGCACCCTCTCACCTGTTCAGACTAATTTCCTAAGTTCGGCGGGTCCCGGACCAAGATGGCGACCGCTGCTACTGTGGCTTAGGCCGCCTCCCCAGCCGGGCGGGCACCTGTCCTCCGGTCCAGACGGTGGCTGGCTGTCCCCGGCCCACAAAGGGTGCTGCCTCAGTGCCTCTGTGCTTCCGCCTGTTCCAGAAGCTGTCAGGTTCTCTGGCGCACCCTCTCACCTGTTCAGACTAATTTCCTAAGTTCGGCGGGTCCCGGACCAAGATGGCGACCGCTGCTGCTGTGGCTTAGGCCGCCTCCCCAGCCAGGCGGGCACCTGTCCTCCGGTCCGGATGGTGGCTGGCTGTCCCCGGCCCACAAAGGGTGCTGCCTCAGCGCCTCTGTGCTTCCGCCTGTTCCAGAAGCTGTCAGGTTCTCTCTATTGTATATAGTTAACTATTGGATCTGTTTAATGTCAACCAGCTAAGAACTCAGCTAATGTATGTATGTGTGTACGTATGTATGTACGTATGTATGCATGCACGTATATACACACACACACATATACACACACTCTTTGTTAGCTCCCAGCAACCAGTGTATGGTAAGAAAACATTCCTCTACTGAGCTACAGCCATATTAGTAGAGTGAGAAGAATTCTTATTAGTCTATCCATACATTTATTATTTTAAATGGCTTTTTTTTTTCATGAGGTTTTCCCAGTAGATCTTTCTAGAGGCTGGGAGCCTCTCCCAGGATATGCATGCCTTCCTGGCCAATTAAAAATAAATTCAGCCACAGGAAGTAGGATCAACTCACTCTTCAGTTGGCTTATGATCCAGAGGTGGAAGAAGCCAAGGTCAAATAGGCCTGGGGTGCTATTTTAGAAGAAAGGGAAATAGGGCCTACATAACCACCCTTCCATGACCTGTGGTTTGAGAATCGGAGCTCTGCATGGTTTCCACCACAGCTGTTTTCTACATCTCCAACACTGAGCACAGGAAATGGAATGGCACATAGGGTGCAGTTTATAGACTCTGTTGCAAGAGGAATGTGATCTCTGGGCTCTCACATTCTCTCTAGAGTGGCATCTGAACTCACACATTAAAGGAATTGCCTGCCTCATAAAAGGGACCTCAATGTGTGAGAAGGAGAAATGATTTTAGAGGCATGTAAGTGGGTGTGTAGAGTTTCTGTTTAGACAGAATGTTTGAACGTTTTAGGAATATTTCAGTCTATTTGATTCTTGAAACATGACTACAGTGTGACCTGAAAAAAAAAAACAACAACTTACGATCACATAAACACTAAGCGTTCACTTTCTTCTAAGGGCCACAGAAGACATAGCACCCAGACTATGTTAAATTCCAGACAGCTGGGAATTAAACCATCTAACCGAGGCACTTTGCGGAACTGGCTCTGATAGCCATATCTAATTCCAGGTGAATCGATCTTATTTTGAAAGGTACTGCCAAGAAAATGGGTGACTTGAGCTTCAGTAGACAGGTACTTTTCTCACTTGGAAATCCTATGCAGCTCTAGATCTTAATGTTCTGTCTGAGCAACTGGCTTGTAGCAGCATGCAAAAACCTAGGTGAAATCATGTCTCTGGGTTTCTGGCAGCTATGGTGTGGGTTTTCAAAATTCCATTGTTTTGAGAACTCCATACATAATCTACGTGGCTCTTCTTGTTTTAGTTCCCCTCCTAACTCCCCCTGTGTCCCTTACTCCTTCCCCAACTAATGACCACCTCTTATTTGGTTTTGGTACATGCATGCATATACACACGGCCTGCCAACTATATTTGCACAAGTATCTTGGAATTTAACCGTCTATCTGGGAGCACATCCCTAGAGAAAATGGAGTCTTCCTCTCCCACCTGCCATCAACTACCTTTAGCCCTTCATCTAGGGGTGGGACTACCCCCATGCACATGTTAGCTTAGACTGCTGTTATGAAGATCTTGCCCAGGCTCCACATTGGTGAGATTTCACTGGTGCAGTTTCCCTGTCGTGTCTAGAGAACGCTCGCAGCAGATGTCATTCTTATAGTCACCGAGAAGTGTAGCTCTTATTCTGCAGCACAAAAGGTTCTCCTTGCAACCGGTGGAGACTTTTATAGAGATACACATTGGTCAAAATATACAGAGACGTGACCTTGGCGTGTCCCACCATGACCAAAATATCTGCAACAAAACCCTTTCATCTAAGCTCAGGGAAAACTACGGAAGAAGAGGGGTGGGGGTCAAAAGATTGTATGTATTATCTTTAACACCAGACACAGGAGTCTGTTGAATGAAGCTAAGACTTGATGCCATCTATCCAGGAATAATTTATCTGAGTTAAACGAAAATTCAAGCTTTACTTTCTACACCTGGTAATTCTGCCGTAGAGAAATCCCATTCCATAATGATCAGCAAAACTGTCTACACTCCAAATCTTGTATCTTTGGAAACTGTCTAGAGGATTTACAAAGTCAACTGTCCTTTACTTCCTAAAGTTATACTGGGTAAGAGAAGAGAACATAATCTTGGGGACCCTGAGGGCAATGCTGCTTAATTTCCTATGATGTTGTCTTGGCCTGCTACATCTCATGGGTCGACGACGGTGAGTCACTTTTCCAAAAGCTGCCACTAGAGGGAACAAAAGCACCAGGTTTGTCGCAGCGCTGCGCCTGATAGGCTTTTCTTCACCCTGAAGATGTCCATTCCGACATTAAATTTGCACCTTGAGATCTCTAAATATTCAGCGCCTACCCTGTTGCCCATGTGTTTTTGTTGATGATATTATGAATAAGACTCAATGGCAATGTTATCCTCCTACTTGTACCTTCTATGGAAATTAATTTAATATATTTGTTCTCTCATTTATGTTTTGTATTTTAAGGTTTTTCTGTCAAAATACCTAAAACTTCAAACTTGCATAAGGCAATCATTCTCTTCTGAAACTCGTGAATCTACGGTGACATGTATCCAGCTCTTTTCCTATGATGGACAGAGAACATTCTAAAGTGAATGGAGGAGAGACACACAGAGGAGAACTTGGGTGTTCTCTTACTGCTTTAACTGTCTCAGTGCCTGTATCCCTCACTTAGCATAGGATGCACCGGGAGAGTCAACCACAAACACATCTTGTTTTTAGAATGGTGTACATCTTGAAAGTAGCATTTTTTCAAAACTAAAAATGTATAGCCTATCTAACATAAAATAATACATATGGTTGCACATACTCTTACAATATATATTAAAGGGATATATAACTCTCATGTGAAAGTCCTCGTCATTTGTCACCTTGTTCATTCTATCTTCCTATTATCTCTGTTACTAATTTTCCAAAACACAAGGCGAGGTAAACTGAGGGGCTAAAGGTATTTGCATGGTGTTGGAACTCTTAGGCCATTAAGGGACTGTGCAATCTAGCTTCCATACTAAAACTTAGATGCTTTGGTTTCATGTGACTGTTTAAGAACTCTGAAGTGTCTAGCTTCAGCTCTTATTTATATAGAAATAAAGATGGCTTCTATTATTAAATACGATTGTAATTCCTGTGCATTGGCCACTATAAGAATGTAGACAATAGTCTCATTTAATTTTTGTCTAAGCTCTGAGGAAGGGGTGCAGACATGTATGCATGTTCTCCATCTCGTCTAACTCCACATTCCTCCCGACACATACTGCTCTCTACTCATACAAGTCGGGTTTTGTTGAAAAGGGGAACAGTAAGAGACATACATCTAAGGTACATCTTTAAATTACTATCACTCTTTTCTCCCAGGCAGAACTATTATCTCCCCTCTGCTGCCGTTGTGCTTTGAGGTGTTAGGATACAGGATATTCATCTATCCATTCTCCTCTATACAGAGGGAACTCCAGGAACTGGAAATGGGTACGTGATTCATTTTAGTGTCTCAATAGCAAGCAGAATGCCTGGTAGTTTGGAGGGGATCCATAAATGAGTATTGTGGATTGCCAAACTGAAAAATAGCAAATTTATTCTACATTTTGGATGTTCATCAGAATTTGAAATATATAAACTTGACTTTCTAAAAAGGTATTTCTGTATATGTGTTGAGTATATATTTGTTTTCCATTTAAAATTCACAGGGAGTGTGTTATTTATAAATATTTGGAAGAGAACTTGCCTTTGATTATATCATTCATCTAATAATGAATGGTGAAGATACCATTCATTATTAGATGTCCCCTTACTGTGCTTACTATAGCACGTGTTTGCTCAGTCAGGGTGCTAAGGTACAGACTATTTAAACAGAGTGAGCCATTTAATGCTTACATACAGTGCCATTGAATGAACTCTAAAAACAGCACGTCAAATTGCCTCTGCTCTTCACACGGAGAGCTTCCTCCAGCCTCTCAGGATCAAGGCTGTATCTTTGCTCATTCTTGCATTTAGAATTTCACTGTAGAAGCAAGATGGTAGTACCAGCTTACACCTTGATCCCAGGACCACTAGGCATCTCCTCACCCACTTTCCCTTTGTTCAATGGGAAAAGATATTCCTCTCCAATGAGTTACAAAGTGGTTCATAGGTCTGTCTCTGAACTGGCTACAGCTATGATATTTATAACTGCATTGAAGTTATAACAAAAGACCCTTCCATATGTCAACCATAAATGTCCTCCTGCTCTTGGACATCACTAAAATATAGCTATGTTTTGCATTTACTCTGTATGTCAAAGACTTGGAGTTATAATGAGAGATGGAATTTACAGGTAGTATATTTAGCAAACATTATCAAGGGAAACTACTGGCTAATTTTCCATATATTTTAAAAACACATCTGTTGTCAATTCATTTTGCATTGTCAATTAAGGTTCTCAGAAGCTAGGTACAAATTCCATGTCTTTGTGTGTTGCAACGTACCTGATTACAGTGAACATAATTAATATTCAGCTGTTTGAAAATGTATTTGCTTTAAGTTCATATGTCTATTCCTTCCTCAGGAGTTGGTAAAAGTCTGTGATGGTGATGGTGGTGGTGGTGGTGGTGGTGGTAGTAATGGTGGATATGCCATCATCAAATAAGTCCACAGTCACAAGAGTAATGCAGTAAGTTGGTTTAGGTTGAAAGACACTGCCAGTTTTTATTAAAATCATAAGCAGCTTAGAGCTTTAGAAATATAAAATTTGTTCCCAATTCTAAGAAGGGGCAAAGTGTCCACATCTTTTTTGGTCTTCTTGAGTTTCATGTGTTTTGCAAATTGTATCTTGTATCTTGGGTATTCTAAGTTTCTGGGCTAATATCCACTTATCAGTGAGTACATATCACGTGAGTTCTTTTGTGATTGGGTTACCTCACTTAGGATGATACCCTCCAGGTCCATTCATTTGCCTAGGAATTTCATAAATTCATTCTTTTTAATAGCTGAGTAGTACTCCATTGTGTAAATGTACCACATTTTCTGTATCCATCCCTCTGTTGAAAGACATATTGGTACTTTCCAGCTTCTGGCTATTATAAATAAGGCTGCTATGAACATAGTGGAGCATGTGTCCTTCTTACCGGTTGGAACATCTTCTGGCTATATGCCCAGGAGAGGTATTGCGGGATCCTCCTGTAGTACTATGTCCAATTTTCTGAGGAACCGCCAGACTGATTTCCAGAGTGGTTGTACAAGCTTGCAATCCCACCAACAATGGAGGACTGTTCCTCTTTCTCCACATCCTCGCCAGCATCTGCTGTCACCTGAATTTTTGATCTCAGCACCCATGGAAGGAGTTACAGAGACAAAGTTTGGAGCTGAGACGAAAGGATGGACCATCTAGAGACTGCCACACCCGGAAATCCATCCCATAATCAGCCTCCAAACACTGACACCATTGCATATACTAGCAAGATTTTGCTGAAAGGACCCTGTTATAGCTGTCTCTTGTGAGGCTATGCTGGTATCTGGCAAACACAGAGATGGATGCTCACAGTCATCTATTGGATGGAACACAGGACCCCCAATGGAGGAGCAAGAGAAAGTACCCAAGGAGCTAAAGGGGTCTGCAACCCTATAGGTGGAACAACAGTATGAACTAACCAGTACCCCCGGAGCTCATGCCTCTAGCTGCATATGTAGCAGAAGATGGCCTAGTTGGCCATCACTGAGGCCCCTTGGTCTTGCAAACTTTATATGCCTCAGTACAGCGGAACGCCAGGGCCAAGAGGTGGGAGTGGGTAGGTAGGGGAGTAGTGGGGGGAAGGGTATGGGGGACTTTTGGGATAGCATTTGAAATGTAAATGAAGAAAATACCTAATTAAAAATATAAAAATTTTAAAGGACATTTTTAATCTCTAAAAGCATAGTTTGGACAGAAAAAAAACTTTGTCCAGAGGTGTAGAACTGCACAGAGCACAGCTGCTGGCAGACCTGGTGCACACATTTGTATCTTCCAATTTCCAGACCTTTGCTTATTATTTATATCCCTCTTCACTAATCAGCTATTGGAATATTTTCTTTTTTTCTTAGCATGACAGCTATGTGTGTATCTATGTGTGCTTTTAAATGACTTAACCTCAGAATTTTAATTAATATTGCATTTATAATAAAGTTAACTCAATGCAACGCTCTCAATATCTAAGTGAAACCCATCATCTATGAGCTTTATGGCTGGCTTTGTGACACTTGTTACCATACCTTTAGTAGTAGCAACTTCTAAATGGAAGTACAGTTTAAATGGACACAGGTAACAAAAAGAGGGCTACAGACAAATCCTGTAATTAACCAGCTGGCAATCCAAACAACTGCTGGAAGTGGAAAGGAGATGGGAACCTGATAAAGACCTGTTTTTAGGGTGTGTAGGTTTAACTCCGTTGTGAACAGAAATGTGTTCACTTGAATAAGTAGTGAATAATATGACCCTTGTAACATACGTGTGTACATCCCCTGGATTTGGTAGCTGCACAGTGCAGGACAGAAGCTCTGTGGATTCTAAGACTTTCCAGTGTTTTGAGGCCAATAGCATCCCATGTGCGATTGTGGTCTAACCAGAAGTGAGCCAGAGCACAGTGCTTCCAAGACAACTCGCACAGCATTCAAAGAGAATGTCAGTAAGTGACTGGGGTGACATTTGCTTTGTTTGTAGAAATGATGTACAGAAGACAAAATAACCCAGTCGAATTTCACTTCTTTACATACTAGCTGGCATGTGTTCTACACACGTTAATTGGATAAGAGATGGCAACAGTTAGGAAAGCTTTTTCCCCACCAGTAATGTTTTAATGAAAAAGACTGTGATAACAATTGAGGGAATGAAACGTTGTTGAGAGTGTCTCAATGTATGCTTTTAAGAGGGAACTTATGCCATCATGCCATTAATGTCTTGAAAACAATTGTGAAATCTTTTTATTCCTCTATACCTCATACAAATCTAACTCAGAAAGTACTTAATACATTTTTTTCCCCAGAATAAATGGAGAGGAGAGAAGAATGAGTTCTCTGGTGTGCTGATGCATGTCTGTTATCCTGATATGTGAAAGGTTGAGGGACTTGAGAGGCTGGAGCATGAAGGTCATGAGTTCAAGGTCAACCTTGGGTAAATAAGGAGTTCCAGCCAAGCCTGGACTACACTGCACAAATAGGTCCTCATTTCCATGTTCAGTCCTAAGGGCATATGAGCTCATTTGTTGACTTTAAATAAATATATATAAATCCAGAAACAATTAGAAGGTGAGTGTGAGTTTTATTTTTCTTTGTTTTGATCAATAAGTATTTGTTGATATTTACTATTTGCAAAGAGCAATCAAAGAAATCAGACTGTACCTTTCTCCTACAGTTCATATTCTAGCAAGGAAACCAGACATATCCCCAAAATTAATAACTCACCTTGGGAAATGTTAAAAAGAAAATGAGGAGACTTCTGTGAGTGAACAGGTGTAAATTCATAGGGAATTGTTTGAACTAAACTATTGGGTAGGCTTCTTGGAGCAAATCCTGAAGTTGAAGATATAGTTTTCTGAAGAGTCATGGAAACAGCTGTCAGGGTGTTAAGAGTTTAGAGTAGAAGAAAAGCTGATGGGAGATCAGCTATCAGAGGCAGAGAAAGCATCACAGCTAAAGCACGAAGGGGTCAGGTAGATGCTGCAAGCTTACGAGGAAAAGGCATGTTGACTTCATTCTAACTGCAAGCTGCAATCCATTTGAACTGGAGCAGCAACAATAAAGATGACAGAAAGGATAACACAGCAGCGGCTGCCAAGCAAGCCTTTGCTCCTGTGATAGGACTTGTAGCAAGAGTTTAACATCCTGTCAATCATCCCATCAAAGCACAAGGCAAAGATGCTTGCTTTCCCCATATACAGAAAAGGAATTGAGTTTGAATGCTTTGGGCTAACTTGTTCAAAAGCACAGCTAGTGCGTATGACACCATCACACTTAGTAGTATGACATCATCATACTTAGCATGCATGACATCATACTTAGTGGTATGACATTATCTCATATCTGCTTTGGAGAAAATGGATTGTTGCGGAATAGAGAGACCAGGGATAGGATGTCAAATAGGGTCACACACATATGTATACCTGTGATAGGCTTGAGGTGAAAGGAAGGAAAGAGGACAGGTAGTATTGCCACTTAAGGAAAGTCCAAAGTTAGGAAAGACGTAGGTTTGAGGGAAAATAAAATCTAGATCTATTCAGTTTTAAATAGAACTTGACCTCGACAAAATTAAAATTCTAGAAAAATACTGGTCAAGAGCAAAACCACATCGGTGAAAGCGATTCTAAAACCTTTTGCTATTCTCAGCCCCCTCTGGTCCCCATTTGCTGCAAAATTCTTTGGAAAATCAATTTTATTATTTTTCATATTAAAAGAATGAGGTCTACATTATTCTGGTGAAAAGATTAATAAGCTATAGGCCAGGCTGAGTCTATTTTGTGTGGACAACAAGCTAACAACAGCTATGACATTCCTAAATGCAAAAGGGGAGGGGTCATGCTTTGTGGCATTTGATGATTACATAAAATTCAAGTTTGGGGCCCCATAAATAAAGTTTTATTAAACATAGGTTTCTCTCTCTCTCTCTCTCTCTCCCTCTCTCTCTCTCTCTCTTTAAAGACTTATTTATTTATTATATGTAAGTACACTGTAGCTGTCTTTAGACATCTCAGAAGAAGGCATCAGATCTCAGATGGTTGTGAGCCACCATGTGGTTGCTGGGATTTGAACTCAGGACCTTTGGAAGAGCAGTCAATGCTCTTAACCACTGAGCCATCTCCCCAGCCCCCAAACACAGCTTTTCTCAATGGCTCAAACATTGTAGCTGCCACTATACCACAACAGATTTTGGTTAGACTGCAGGGCCTCAGCTCATAGTTCCATCTTAACAGGTACAAGAGAACACACTACAAAAAATCCTATAAACCCTTGCTCCTGTTCTACTTGGTACTGTTGATAAAACTGGTGTGTGTGTATGTATGTGTGTTTATGTATGTGTGTATGTGTTTGTGTATATGTGTGTGTATGTGTTTGTGTATATGTGTATATATGTGTGTGTGTGCATATGTGCTTTTTTGTCTGTACATATGTGCACTGAGGTGCATGTACATGTCCACAAATGAGCATGGAGGTCTGAAATCAGCCTTGGGTGTAGCTCTCTAGGTGTCCTTCTCCCTGTTCTGTGGGGCAAGATCTCTTACTGGAACTTGACAAGCAGGGCAGGCTGTCCAGTCAGTGAGCCCAAGGAACCCACCTGTCTCTGCTGCCCAAGCATTAAGATAATAAACAAGCTCTTTAGCACCCAGCTTTTTGTATTTGTATTTTTTTAAGGTTGTGTGTGTTCTGGGGCAGGAGAGCTGGGGTCAGTGGTTAAAAACCCAGGCTGCTCTTCCAGAAGATCCAGGTTCCATCCCAGCACGTAAGGCAGCACACAACCGTCTGCCTCCCTAGTGCCAGGGGAGCCAATGACATCATTTTGCCTTCAAAGGCACATGGTGTATAGATACACATGGTGTATAGATACACATGGTGTATAGATACACATGCAGGCAAAACACCATCAACATAAAAATAAATAAATTATAATTTTTTTTAAAAAGTAGGTTCTGGAGGTAGAAATCAGGACCTGGTGTTGGCTTGGCAAAAATACATTACAGACTGAGCTTCCTTCGTAGGTCAAAATTTTTTTTTGAACTGAAGTTTTTCTAACATAATAATATAGCTGGAAGAAACAGCTTAATCACATCGTGTCTCTTGCCCAAGCCGTTTTCTTTACTACTAAAAATTATTAAAGAAAAATCAAATCAAATCAAATGAAAAAGTGTTAAAGTCTTTGAAGACCTTGGCACGGTAAAGGACCCAGACATTATTGCTTTAAAGAGAGAGCGGTTTTACCGTGAATCTTGCAGTGTAGCTGTGGTCAGATTCATTAGGAGAGATGCACATACAGATATCTGTAATATAAATTATTCAGGATATACAAACTCTGTAACCAGAATGTAAGAGGCGCCATTAAAGGAATAAGCCCTGTCACTATATTTTCTTTGACCAAACAGGAACAAAACATGTAAGTGCCTCTAGGGCACGAGTAATTTGCTACTGCATCTGCCTTTGCCTTAAGGGCCATCTTTCTGCAATCTCATACAAGGTCACTTGACACTCCTGTAGAACACTAATGGGCCTAAGTGGCCCAGTATTATCTCTGAGTAGTTGTAAATTTGCTTGCTTTTCTCTGAGGTGGATCTGATAATGCTGACTTAAAGATGAACTCAGCTGTCTAAATGTGTAAGGACTCGGGCAATTAAAAAAATAAAAAACAACTGTGCTTCTTTTAAGGGGAGTTGGGAAGAAGAGAAAAAAGAGAGAGAGTAATATGATATATTAAGTAGAGGGGTGAATATTTGGAAAGAAGGGGAAGAGCAGAAGGGGGCACAAGTGGCAAGGGCAGTGGAGGAAAGACAGGAATAAGCAAGATATAATAACATCTAGGAAAATGCCATAATGCACAGGCACACACGCAAACACACACAAACACAAACACACACATATATGCTTTATTCTGAGTACCTTCCAGCTGAAATATAAACAAGGCATATCTTCACACTTAAATCTAGCTACTCAACTGAATTTTCTATTTAAAACCAAGCCTATAAGAAATAGCCTGGTATGGAGATATACTGGAGATTAAAGTTGACTGTTGCCGACTTACAATGTAGCATTAAACTCCACAGTCACCTGTTAAGCCTATGATTTTTCTCTGGAATAATAATAGCAACAACAATAACAATAACATATCCTAGTTCAAAATATTAATAGAAATAAAAGTTTAAATAGAAAAAATAGAGATAGAAGGATTAGTTCAGAGTCAGTTCAAACTCCCTGTGAGCCTTTCATGTGGGAGGCAAGGACTCTGAGCTTTAACTCTGCCCTCTTTTTACTTTTTCTTTTGAGACAGGACTCACTTAGTAGCCCAGGCTTGCCCTGAACATACTCTATAGACTAGGTGAGTCTTGAACATATGATATTTCTGTTCAAACTCTAGAGGAGCTGAGAGTACAGGCCTGTGCTGCCAGGGTCAGCTCCAACTAGCAACCACAGGAGGATCTACTCATGTGCCTTTTCATGATCTTCCAGGGTTTCACACAGCTTCTTGGCAAGTCTGGTCACTTGGTCACTTTTTTGCTCACAGTCTTCTAAATGATAAAGATTGCCATGCAAATGAGGCACACTTGTAGCACAGGGCCAGTCTGACAATGGCCAATGTGTGCATGAGACACAGGAGGAGAGCCTCAGTGGCCACACAGACACTCCCTTGCTCCCCAGGGTATGTGTCCTCTAAAAGGACCACAGTATGCTCCCTTTGGATGCCAGGTAATGCCTTTTTGGAGGGAGGTTTGACTGCACTGGGGATATGGAGTGACCCCGGTGAGGACTCAGTGGGCTAGTTCATAATCTCCTGCCATGAAACTCAGACAACACTACATCACTTGTCTGCGATGAGGCCAGGGTTTTTCTTCCCCCAACTCAGATATCTTAGATCACAAGAGAATTCACCCATATAGTCACTGAGTACGTTTCCTAAGCTAAAAAAACACAGAAAGATTCTATCTTATGCCTATCTCAGAGCCTTTGAAACGTCAGACTGTTTACTCAATGATTTATTTATAGGATGTGGCAGGTATAGTCTTTGAGAGACAGATAAGCTGAGTTTTAGAAATGTAGAGTTGGGCTCGCTCGTTTTATGTTGACTTTATACAAATTATAGAGTCATCTGGAAAAAGGAACCTCAACTGAGAAAATGCTCCCACTCTCGTGGGCTGTGGGGAAGCCTCAGGTACCATTTTTTTAACTGATTTTTTTTTTTTTTGGTGGGGGCGGGCCCGGATCACTGTGAGTGGTGCAACCCGTGGGCTGGCGGTACTGGGTCCTATTAGGAAGCAGGCTGAGCAAGTCTGGAGGAGCAAGGCAGTAAGCAGCACCCCTCCATGGTCTCTGTATCAGCTCCTGCTTCCAGGTTCCTGCCCTGACTTCCTTCTATGACAGAATGACTACAAACTGTAAGGTGAAAAAATGACTCTTCCTCTCCAACTTGCTTTTGGTCATGTTTTGTTTTGTTTTGTTTTGTTTTGTTTTAATCACAGCCATAAAAACCCTAAGACAAGGCAAGATCTGGTACTTTTTTCCTCCAAGGGGTCATAGAGAATTTGTATCCTACACTTACCCAGGCAACAATAGATGTAGTAAGTAACCAATAAAAACATACCCAGACCCAAAATGTCAAGTGTAGGGAAAGATACTTGAAAACTTTATGGAACAAGATAGTTACTTTATAATGAGCCAAAAAAAAAAAAAAAAAAAAAAGAAAAAAAAAAAAAAAAGAAAGACATATTGGGACCAGGATAGAGGCAAAGTTAGGAAAAAAAGATCATATATGATTAGAAACCAATCCCATTTGCCATCAATAATCATTTTAGATTTGTTCAGAATGCCATTCTATATAGTATGAAAGGGAACAGGGCCATGATCTCTTGGGCTAGTTAACCAGTTAACCATTCTTTGATAGGTTACTCACCTCACAAAGTTACCTTACCTGGAAAAAGGGGCTTGACAGTTTGTTTATTGATTGATTGATTGATCAATTGACTGTTATGATCCCAAGCACTTACTGCATCCTAAGCAGGTATTCTACTGCTGAGCCAAACCTCCCAGCAGCTGTGGCTTAAGTTACAGACTTAGGGACAAGAAGGAAATTGTCTGGGTGAATCCTAAGTGTTACTTGTTTCTGTGACAACCTCTACCCTCCTCCATCCTCCCGGCTCTCCAAAAGTAACAGCATTGACAGAAAGCCATGGAAGAGAACTCTCAAAAAATTGTGGTAAGGATGCTAAAGTGAAGCTCTTCATAATTAATAGCTTCTGGTGGGGGTGGGAGTGGGGGGTTAGTGAAGGATTTAGGCTTTTTGTTTTCGGTTTTTAAGGAGTTGGGTACTGGGAGTTTGAGCATGCTTCATTGGGTGTATGATCAACACGAAGTGGACCTTCCTTTCCTCCTTTCTTCTATTTTTTGGGGGAGGGAGGTCATAAGGGTGGGAGAAAACCTTGGACAAATGGGGAGTGAGTGTGATCAGGTTACATAATGTAAAAATCCTCAATAATCAATAAAAATACTGTGTTAAAAATAAAAAAATGAGTTATATGCACATGCGTGCATGCACACAGACACACACACACACACACACACACACACAGAGAGAGAGAGAGAAAGAGAGAGAGAGAGAGAGAGAGAGAGAGAGAGAGCAAGCAAGTGAATATAGAGGTAAAGAAGTGAAGCAGTCACAAACCAAGAAAATCCAGAAGCCATCAGAATCCAGAAGGCAGACAGAGGATTATCCTCCAGAATCAGGAGTGTGGTCTGGTTGGGAATATGACTAAATGGTATTCATTATGTCTGGGCTTTCGTCTGGGAAAGAACAGATTTCTCTCAAGCCAGCCTGCTTGTGGTAGTGATTTGTTATGTAGAATATAGAAACTGAACACAATAGCAAAAATACTTCTATTACCATTTAATTATTTTATATTTTCTTGGCTGTGTCTGCTCCCTGTCTCTACTTTCCTAAACTCATTATCAGACGTTACAAAAATTATTTTTTCCTTTCTGTTCAGTCAGAATACACTGTGTGCTATTGTAAACACACATTTTCCAGTTCACTTTTGGAAACTTCAGTCATAAAGCTATGTGTATATTAATCATTAACGAAGTTCTCAAACAAACATGGTGCAAATATCAGGTTGCATGGCAATTAAAGCAAATCATGATCCCCGTAAGAGATGCAGTTTTCAAATTTATTATATGAAAATTATGTACTACAGATGTTCAGGTTTTAATGTGTATCTCTCTAGAAAATGACAAAGTAACTGAATCACAAAAGGCATGAGACAGTATATGCCAGAACAATTTGAATATTTAAAACACGGTGTCTGTGCTCCATTAGAGTTACACAAATAGAATCAAACTCAAAGATGATCTGATTCGAGTAATGAAACCCTGTGAGTTGTGAACTTCCAGGGGTATAAATGAAACCTGAAAATCCCATCTGGGCAGCAGGTTGTAAATTAGCTGTGTCCGTGCCCCAAAGCATACCTCGGATACCCGAGAGACCAGGGAAGGTTCATTAAGCATTCCAGGGTACCCGTCACTGTCACTAATGAGCAGCTTTGACAATGGTTCTGTATTTCATGCACACATGAAGCAATATGCAAAAACCATACTTCTCGAGCTTCCATAAAGTCTAGCGGCTGAGTCCAGGTCATGTGGGCCTCCTTGTCTGTATAATGACAGACCCCAAATTGGAGATCTCTCTTTAACCTTCAAAGCTCTACGAGTTTAATACACTGACTCACTGTGTGAGCCTCTATTATGGGATGTCTTAAAGGTTTTCAAGCGGATTAACCACACAGTACTGATGTTTAGCAACAACCAGAATTATCGAATTACTTGCTGATATGGCCTAAGTTCGGGTGACAGTTTGTACTTGGAAGTTCTTCTCTTACAGGATGAAGCTGTATCTCTTGGCATGTCAAGGACACACTGGCCTGTGTCCATGTTAGTCTCCTGTTAATTTTATTCTGACTATACTAAAGTGTGCTTGGCAACCATGAGTGGCAGCGTCACTATGCAGCGTCTCATCCTTCCTGACTCGCCTACTTGTTTATCTTCAGGCTACTGCTGAAGTTCAACACAAGCTCATAACATATGCTATAGGGCGGGATGCTTTGTAAGAGCAAGAAGAGGGCTCCAGTTCCTCTGTGACCACAGAGATGAACTCATGAGAAGAAGCTTGGTGTAGGAACGTCTTAATTTTGCTAAGAAATATGCTAATCCCAGCACTTGGGAAGCAGAGGCAGGTGGATCTCTGAGTTAGAGGCCAGCCTGGTCTACAGAGTGAGTTCCAGAACAGCCAGGGCTATACAGAGAAACCCTGTCTCAAAAAAAAAAAAAAAACAAAAACAAAAACAAACAAACAAACAAACAAACAAAAAAACCAAAACCTGCAAAATGTCTGAATGCAGAGGAAAACCTGGTAGCTATCTGTAAAATGTTATGGAATTTCAATAGCAATCTGTCACTTTACAGTTTGGGCTTTTCAATGAAAATTTACAGGAAAAATATCATCTTTAAGAAAACTGTTCACTTTAAAGCTATGGGAGGTGAATGGCAAGCATGTTTAGTGCAAGAAATGTATGAATGGTAGCGTGGTTTCGATACTTCTGGAATGACTTTTTGAAAACTGTCCATTCGAAGAGAGGGCGGCATGATCAGATCCTTCATTTCTACCCAGGGCGGAGGCAGCATGGTTCTGCTAGCAACCATAAACCCCACAACAGTAAACTGCTCATTTGTGCTTCAGGTGGTAGCGACTTTATCGGAGAAGCAGCAGGAAAGATTCTGGACCTGCTCAGCTCACGGTCTTTCCCCTGCTGACTCGCTCTTCAGTTACTACGGAATGTACTCCTTAACTATGTGAGGATTGGAAACGAAGCTCACCTAGTGAATGCTACTCTTACGTCTAGTCAAGCATCGCTCTGGACCTTCGGGATATTATGCTCACCTCTCCACAAAAGAAAACACTGGCGGGTTTTTTCAATTCATCTGTCTATTTGTTAATCGAAAATTTTGACTAGAAATGTAGTTAATAAGCTGATTAATGCTGTCTTCATAAATTCTAAGCTTTTGGTATAGCTCAAAGCATTTGGATATGACAGGCGCTTATATGTGTTTAATTTCTATTTATAAAGAATACTATATACTACAAAATTTATTATTAAAGAACAGTAAATTATTTTATCCTTTCTCTATCTCCTTGTTTCAAATTTACATAAAAAAATATATTTTAATGAAAAGAAACTCTTCCATACTGTCTTCTGAAGTTCTGTCTGTCATTCTGTGGGGCACCAAGAGATAATGAGACAAATGTACACAAGCCTTTCCCTGTTGCTGTTGGGAAAAGTTTAAGAAGTTGCTGATTTATAATTAATTTTGCGATGAATTACCTATGACTCTAGACATGTATCATAAATGGCTTCACTTGCCAGCTATGCAAGTAGGGAGATATCTGACTGTGCCTGTTTCTTCCCCAATAAAATGGAATTTATAAAAATTAATTCCTAACAAAGTTATAGTGAGGTTGCACAAACTAAGAACATGTATGACATTTGTTTCTTGTGATTCCTAGTATTTTCGTTATCTTAAATGACTATTGTCTAAAGTTGTTGCATACTTAGAGATATAGCTTTGCTAACACTATATTCTATGGGCATGGTATACAGCTCAATTAACATCAATCACATAATTATATAAAAGCATTGAGGTTGTACTCAACATAAGACTTTCATAATTATTTCAAGAAGGTTTTAAAGTATTAAATCACTTGTATAATATATTTTGAGGATCTTATATAAAGAAGGTTTATTTCTATTACTATTGCTTATTCTTATTAGGGCCTGCATGCCCCGGACCCCCAGTATTCTAATCAACATAGTTTTAGCAAGTCAACATTTAATTCACCAGCCCATGCACATCCTGGAGTCTCTTTAGACAACTCCTGCTTTCATCAAACCAAAATGAGTATCTTTTCTTGCTACTGACTATATAGATTTCAGATGACTTCTGTCCAAGCTGGCGGACCTTGTTTTTCTAATTTCTATATTAATTAATTTCCCCTCTAACTCTCTCCATTTTATGAAATCTTTACTCCTCATTTGCTTGAGATACTTTCTAGAGAATAAGATCTTTTTTTACAGATTTGCTGAAAACTTCCTTCAGGTAACATCAGGTTAAGATGTTAAAACAAAAGCAAGATTCAAATGTGAGCCCAAGTTTTCTTTTTTTACCGTGTTGAACCAGTAGTTTCATACATCCCAATTGAGGTCAATTTTCATTTTCTCTTCAGTATTTTTACAAGGGCGGACATTTCCCTGCCATATCCGGTATATATGTGTGAAAACTGCACAATGTTAATGAATATCTAAGTAGCTGTCAGTTTTTAATTTAGATGATTCCACTATGGCAACTAATTCATTAACATTTAATTGCTCAATCTATAATTAATTAAAGACAAATTAGATGTAAAAACTGGTTATCATTTAGACATTCTGCAATTAGAAGTCAATAAAGAATGACATTGTTTTGTAAGCTATTGTTTCTAAGTGATCAATAAAATAGGACAAAATTTAAAAAGGTATTTAGAAGATTTAGCTCAGTGTAGAAAAGTGACAACCATAAGTGGCAAGCTTTTCAAAATAACTGCGAGGGTAAAAAGGCTGCATGATGGTTCATGCTTGTAAAGCCAGGACTTGGGAAACTAGGATGGAATACTGCAGAGAGGCTGGAGCCAGCCTGGGCTACATAGGGAGTTCCAAACCAGCCTGGGCTACAGAGAGAGAGAGAGAGAGAGAGAGAGAGAGAGAGAGAGAGAGAGAGAGAGAGAGAGAGTAAATTCTATGCCTTATAGCATCTACAGAGTGAAATTAAACAGAAGTTTGAGAATTATAGACACTTGAGTGAATAAATACACACCTTTCCCATTTTTTTTTTTATATAGGAAAAGATTCAACTCAATGATAGTAAGGGATAATAAGACCAACTGAGCTAAAAATAGTTGATGATATTTCATGATTACAATTCAGTTTGATCAATATATAAATCCTGCATCTATAGTAAGACACCATGCCATCATTTGGTGGTAAATGTTTTAAATAAAATAAAAAGATTAAATCATATGCATTGAGTTGGGGTAAAGGAAAACCAAGCCAGCAAAAGTGACCAGAGGCATTAAATACATTCAAAGTCATTTGAGCGATGAATACATTTGACATTTCTCTCCCCTCCCTCCCTTCCCTCCTTTCCTCTCTACCTTCCTCTGTTCATCTTTCCGTCCCCTTCCCTTCCTCCCTCTCTTTTTCTGTTTATGTTTCTCCACCCTGTCTCAATGTTGAGACAAGGGCTCTCCAGGAAACCCAAGATGGCCACACACTCACTGACATCCTCCTGCCTCATCCTTTGAGGTGCTAGGATGGCTGGTGTATGCTATTATGTCTGTCTTTATTTTCTCATTTTGTGCCATTGATTGTAGTGGTGAGGTAAGAAACACCCATACTATAATCTACTTTCTAGTCATCACAAAGCTATCTTAGCAGCAATTTTAGCAGAATATTTCTCATTCATTTTAGCTAATTGTTAAATAGTGCTTTATGTAAAGTTTGGAGCAGATGACACGTGCTGCAATTCATTATAGTAAGTGTCACGTTAAGGAAACAACCCTCCCCCAGGAAATCCTAATTATTTCACATTCATTAACTCGTACAGTAAAACATTCCATTTATTGCCTTGATCGGATGTCAGATGCTTCTGGATAGTTTATACAGTCATATTCACTTTTAAAGTGAAAAATATCACTACCTGGATCATTAGTTATAAAAATAATGCTTTTCTAATTGATTATTACCGATGTAGCTCAGTACAATTTACTTTTCCTATAGTGAGCTTTATAAACTACAATAGTAAGTTTTATATTTTTAAAGGCAGAGAGACAGAGACCAAATAACTGCAAACGTTAAGGAAGCAACAGCAGCCTTATCATTATTACTATTAATATCACATGCTAAGCACATATTTAATTTTCTGTCCATTACTTAAAGAGCTCAGGATTAATCCTATTAATTTTACGTATTTGCTAATCCTAATATTTAGTCCTATGATCATTACATATTAAAGGTAGCCATCTTGCCTCGTTCCTTATTGGCATAACCATCCTGTTTCCATGGCAACAGTAGAGAAGGAACAAAATGGTAGAACCTGGCCATTTTAGATGGAAACTGATCAGGTTGTTTTCCTTTATGAGTCCTGTTATTCATGCAGATAAGAATGCGGACAGTGGGCTCTTACATACATTACACAGCAGTGGTTAACCTTTTAAAAGCAGGAAATTCTATTTCTAGCTGGAAAAACTTCACCCTTTATGTGAAGATTTGGTACCAAGTTGCAGAGGGAGATTGTTTTTGTTTGTTTGTTTGTTTGTATATTTTCTGGAACCATTTGAAAATTCTGCTGAAAAAAAAACCAGAGCAGTGGCAATCTTTAGAAGCAGACATTTATTAACTCTGGATTAATTCATTTAAAACTTTACTTTAATGCTTGATGAAGGAAGTTTTCTAATATAACCATAAGCATCACTGCTAACATTGTGAGCTATCATCTTGGACCAAATGGGAATGAGGCAAGGCATCTTGTGTTATGTAATATATACACTTAAAAGCTTAGAAATGAAGAAGCCCTGTTGCACCATTTCTGAATAGAAGTAATCTGGGTTCTTTGAACATTTTCTGGGGTCAGACAAGGGAAGCAATAGCCCAGGGTGAATCTAGATCATTGTGCTACCCAGAAAGCAATAGTTTATCACTGTTGACATTAATTATTGCTATATTCATAATCCTTTGACTACATAAGTACAAAAGGACTATATTATATCCATTCAGCATTTAAACATTTCAGAAAATGCTTTAGATACATTTGCCTACCGCAATAATAGTAAAATTGGTTTTAATTGAAGGCATTTGAATTTTCCAGATTCTCTGACATTTGGGTGGTTCTTGTAATTTGAGCATTTAAATTACTGCTGCATTTAAATTACCCAGAAAGCAACTAATGAGTCATGTCAAGAGGAAGCAACAAACCAACCCGAGGGAGCTTCAAGCAGAAAATTACTGAATATGTTGAAAATATACTTAAAATATAAAAATCCATGAATTCATAATAATATGCAAGAGACTAAAATGTTAAGACCTCACTTGTCACCAAGAAGGAAGTAGGGCACCAATTATTTAGTGTGCAAACATCATTAATGTAAAGGCCATGCAGAAGCCTGTCTGCCCGCCTTGATGGAAGAGTTTCAGAGAAAACTATCTATTAAATTTCTGCTAGATGAGGTTAAAGTCTTTTAAAGAGAAGAAATGTAGCTAATCGGTATTGAAGGGAGGATGGAAATGGAAATTGATCATTTTCAAACAAAAGGAGATAACAGACAGGTGTCATCGCTGCATATCAAACCACTTAACATAAGGTTGATGGGAGACCATCACAAAACTGCAAGGCTTCTATCTCCTCAGACACAGGATCAACTTAAAGTGGTGAGAGGCAAAGTGACCAAGCATGAAAGATTTTTTAAAACTTATTGAACCACCTAAGAAATTTTTTTGTCAACATGTTGATTATAAATATGTAGTAAGTTTGTAGACAAAGACAAAGTCCACAGCACTATTTAAGAGCAATAAAACAATCTGAAGTGATGGATCTGCACCAAGGACAGTTGCCCCAGTTTATGAATTTACTAGAGTTTCTTATGAATCTACTACAGTTTCTTCAGGAGTGCCCCTGTGATGAAGGAACCTCAATAGACATCACAAAATACAGCTATGTGTGATTATTATTTTTACACTGAGTCATAATCATCAAAAGTCAACAGGATTATATCATATTTATGTAGCACTTTAGCACTTCAGAAAATGCCCTAGAGTACATTTCCCTATTTCAATAACATTATAATTGGCTTTAATAGAATGCATTTGAACTTTCCAAGTTCTCTGATATTTGAGCTGTTCTTATAATTTGAATATTTAAATTACTGCTCTTTGCCTAAACAAGTTATACTGATAAGTAACCAGTATCCAAAGAATGAAATAATGAATACAAATTAGATTTCATTTTATAGCTTAGATGGGTTTGGGATTTTGTTGGTTTTCCTGGTCTTTAGTATTGTTAAATCCACTATAGCAAAACTAATTTGGAGTATTTGTATTTTCTGGTTGTTGAGAATTTTTGCAAATGAGGGATTATATTTTACAGTAAATGGACATTGTAATCCAATAAATACAGAAATAAGCACACAGTATAAGCATCTATGTGATTCAAGTTTCATTTTCTGAAGAGCTAACTAGGATGCAAGTAACACTGTTACTAAAGCATTGGCTCTAATGCAGCAATAGTCCCCAAACGCAGAATGAGGTTCTGTTCTGTTATTCTTGCATTGATAAACATAATCCAACTTCAATCTGACCAATGCCATTCATTAAGATGATGTGAATAAGAAATGGTCACCTAATTAGTAACTGTAAAGAGAAACAAGTTGGTGAACCAGGCCCTGAAAGGTCAAGGGAAAGGGAAACCCCTGACCATGTCCAACCCTATCAGTCACAACTGTATACCTGCAGGGCATGGGATGTTGAGTATAAAGATTAAGGTTTTCTTGTACCAAAGATTTATCAGCAACCATATCTTATAAAATTACAGATGAAAGAATTAATAGGTACCCATAGATAAATTTACAAATCCTTCCTTGGCTTAAAACTCCCCTTTTCTTTTTAAAGAAGAGTGTTTTGATAAAAATAGGTAAGTTCTTAGGATGACAGAGTTGCACCTTCCAAGGGCTCAGCCAACACATTCCATCATTCCCCTCTGACCAAATAGCAGAACAACCATCATTGTCATTATTGGATATTTTTATTAAAGGTTAAGCTTCCCAATGGGAGAGAACTTATCTTCTATCTTGTATTCTTTTTGCTTACTATGTGCTTTTAAAATATGTATGTATGTATGTATGTATGTATGTATGTATGTATGTATGTATGTATGTTGGGGTGGGGCAGGGAGACTTGCATATATGAGTACATTTCCTAATATAGCCAGAAAGGGGCATTAGACCTCTAGGCGTTAGCAGGCAGTCTCTGATATCTATGCGGAAGCTGAAGTTCAATCTTCTGCAAGAGCAGTTAATGCTATGGACCACTGACTCATTTCTCCATTCCTAACTAATGAGCATGGTGGACAATATATAGTCATCAGGCAATGCACAAAATAGGAAACCACATAGTTCTAGTTCTGCTCTGTTGGTGTGACAAATACTATGACCAAATGCCACTTAGGGGAAGGGAGGTCTATTTTTAGCTCACAGGTTATAGCCTATCATTGAAGGAAGTCAGGGCAGAAACTCAAGCCATAACTTGAAGCCAGATATACCTGCTATCTTATAGAGCATTATTTGTAATCAAATAACTTGTATTTTACAGCAAAAAAAAAAAAAACCAGAAGAAGCAAGAAAAGCATAAAACATAGATGAAGCTGCTTGGTAGCAGGCTTGTTCACAGGCTCATGCTTAGCTAGCTTTCTTATAGGGCACAGGACCATCTGTTTAGGGAATGGTGCCACCCACCATTGACTGGGCTATCCTTCAGCTGTTAACAAACATTCCCCAGCAGACATGCTCACAGGCCAACATAAGCTGGGAAATTCCTCAGCTGAGACTCCATTCTCAGATGAATCTTGGGGGTGTTAAGTTGTAGACAAAGTTAACTAGGACACATTGGTTGCTTATTAAAAAATGAAATAATCATAAATGTCACAACTGAATTGGGAAAGAGACACTGCTCTTAGCTCCTTTATTATGCATTTTAAACTTTCCTTCTCTAGTCCACATGACAAAATTAATTTTTATCCTATTCATCCCTTATATATACACATGAAAAAAATCTATGTCTGTGTATGATATACAGATATGAAAAAATCACAAAGCAATATTCCTATGCCTAAGGATAAGCCATTAACAGTAAAAGTGCTGGTCACAATTCACCAAATGAATTTAGTGAATCCTACTTATTTGAACCTGTAGTTGAAAATTACTGAAAAATTCTGTTTTATGATAAACCCTGCAGGGAACTCTGATGGTTAGTATGAACTGTGAACCTTTCACAGGGTAGAATCGCCTGGAAAAGGAGTCTTTAATGTAAGTGTCAACAACAGGTTGACCTGTGGGCACATCTCTGAGGATTGTCTTAGCTATATTAATAGACATGAGAAGACCTTCTGAATTGGGCATAAGCATGCATTTATTTTCTTTGACTGAGAATGTGGCTCAAGTTTCTGTTGTCTTGATTTCCCAATAGGGATGAAGTGTACCCTAGAGTTGTGACCCAAGTAAATCTTTTCTCCATTAAGTTGCTTTTTCCAGTTTTTTCCTTGCTTGTTTTTGGCTTTTTAGCCTTTCACGGCCACAGGGAACAAAACTGGGACAGGCACTAACTTCTTAGTCTCCTTGTGGTCTTTTTTTTTTTTTAAACAACTTGAGAGTCTTATGTCATCTTTGATTGCTTTCTTTCACAAAAATTTCACCGTGCTCTGTTCTTCATCAAAGGACACATAGGTACCAGAAACTCGTGGAATGGTGAGACTGAACCTCCCTAGTTGTTTCTGGCTGTTTCTTCAATCAGCAAGAACTAAAACTGACTAGAATGAGATCATATCATCAGGCAGTAGGAAGACAGCCTGGAATGGTGTCAGTGAAATTTGTGGCTAGCCATTATCTCAAAGGAGGAATTGAAAGACACCCATGGCCTTTCTTTCTAAAAGTTAATAAAACATGTCCATAGACTGTATAATGCAAAAATGCATCTGCCTGGACTATTTGAAAAGGCTCATTAAGTACGTGTCTTTCGGTCCCCCAAAGAACCTTTATTTGTTTGTTTGTTTATTTATTTATTTATTCATTGCCTATAACCTCCATTTCCAATATGCATTTGCACTATATTACTAATGTTGTAATAGTTGGTGTTTAGCTTATATAAATCTATTTCCATGTTTTCTTTCTTAATATGATGTCAGGTTTTGAAATTATAACTCAAGAAATTATATGAATATAAGAAAACTCATTGCCTTATACCGAGTAATTACCTTTTTGAGGCTATTACAGTGAGTAATATCCAGGTAGAAGAAAAATGCCAGTCAACAATGCACTTAATCAAATTGGGACCATTTTTCTAGCTTCAGCTAATCTACCAATGCTGACATTTTCAACCCAAAGATTCAGCATCTAATGAAACAGAATCTAGCAAATTAATTGTCCCATCGTACATTTTCAAATTGAAAATGAAAGTCTTACAATTCTGATGTGTGATACCATTGCTAAAGCTAAACATTTCTGTGGGAAGTGGAGTATCTTTTTTTTCTGATTCTATTAATAGTAGAGTTTCAGTGTTTCACCCTATAATTCTATCCTGTTCTTCAGTGTCTACTTGGTAATGCATAGAAGTTTCACTGTGACTCAGGACTTGAGGGCTATGATACAGTGCTGACATCCAGGAGACAAAGCTCAGTGGTTAAACACTCTGTCCTACAAGACATTCTCCCACATTCAAAGGTGGGAATTATCCAGCCTGAAATGGACCTAATAGAGATAGCTGTGGTCACTCTACAATTACAAATAATGCCAAAGGGCTGGCTTATAAAGTAAGCCTATGAATAAATGTATCAAGTCATACTGGTTTTGAGACTGTTATTACATTTACATTATGAGGATTGATAGGTAAACATGATTGCATTAGAGAGCAATTGGTAATGTGAATTAAATAATAATGTAATATGATATTCTGACAGCAAGGATCCAATCCTAAAATACTCAACTCATCGCATCATGAGAAATTGTAAAATAATATTTGAACTATTTTAGTAATTTACATATGGTCAAGTATTGGCAAATTCTTATGATAAAATTATAAAATAAATTTCCTTTTTTGATTTACTTGAATATTGGCATTATTAAAAAAGCAAAGTATTTTAAAATAAAATATTATGTGAATTTATTTAAATAACTATGTATGTAAAAGAAGAATTGTATAAATTAGATAATGTGCTTTGCCTTTAGTCAAATAGAGGAACATTGGTGTAAGAGTTTCTGTTTTTAAATACTATCTGTTTGGTTTTTAAGTACATGTGTACTTTTCAGAGAAAAAAATTTATTTTGAGTTTTGAGATTCTTGAATATGATCCAGAGAAACATACACTGAAAAATACAGTTGTTTTTCAAGTTATAGTTAATGGTATATGCTTATGTTTAATAATCAAGGTATCATAGTCATATCCTAATAAGTATAGGCATGTGTGTCTTCATGAATGTGTTCTTAAAACATGCATTGTTATGCGGTATTTTCATTATGTGAAAACTGTAGTGTTTCAGAAATACTCTAAAGCTATCTGTCTCTGGGTCATACAACTTTATGGACCATCTCTGTATACTGGTTGAAATGTGCACGAATATAATTCAACACTTCTCTGGTAACTCTGCTTTCTTTAACTTCATCCTGACTCCCCAACTTGTGCTAGCATGTGAAATTATTTCTCTGATACTCATGTTAATGCAACAGAAAATACTAATGTTAAGCACTTGGAAACAGTTTCCTGAAGAAAAAGGCTGTTATCACCTCCAGTTTATAACGTCAAAAGTCCTGTCTATCACTTGGTCTCTGCTCATCTAGATGTGGATGGCCATTTATTTTTGAGATGGCTGGAAACTTTAGAGCCTACTTAGAATGCAAAGCTGGCAGACAATCTAAGCATATTCTTCATCGCTTATTTAATTGTTTTGATAATAAAGCTAACAGGTTTGGGTGAGACACCTCTGCATCTACATGAATAATTTCCACTCTAATGTGATTAGCAGAGGATCTGGCTTAGGAAAACACATTCTTTGAATGAAATCGACAGTTCTGTAAATCAAGTTTATTACCATAACAGGCATAGTATGCTAAAAAATTTTTTTCTAAACCATATAAATAAACAGCAGATGGGGAATTGCTTCTAGACCTGACTCTTCCAAGCCCTTAAACTGAAACTGGTCTCAGAGTAAATATTTTGCAGAAGCTGTCTTATTTCTTTTTCAAGGACAATGGGATCACAACTTCCCAATGTGTTCCAAGTGTGAAAACTAGAGAAATCAGACCTGTTTCAGATCTTGTGAGGAAGGGAGCAGCCTGGTGCCTGAAGTGATAGATGCACTCTATAAAGCTGACAGATCCCTGTAATTTATGCAGCGGAGGCAAATGGTATGATGCACACAAATGGCTCTGAACAACAGCCATGTTCCCGTTCTGTACGGTGTCGTTTTCAAGTAACAACTTAAAAATGTAAATCAATATCGAATATTATGTTCATTGTATCAAAACTGATTCGTGCTGTCATTTAAGTCATTACTTAAAAAATGATTTCTCTCTGAAAGGATTCACGGGGAAATATTACCATAAAATTTTCTAGTTTCAAAAGTACTCTATAATTTTCTAATAGCTCTTTATTGAAAGATAGCCCAGCTTATTATCATATTTAAATTTCATCAGAAAGAGATACATCCTATGCATGACGGTGAAAATGAGAAATTCTGTTTCTATGGGCTAATTTATTTAACTCTTCTGAATTACCACAACTAACTGCAAGCAAATCAACCTGATTTTTTATATGAATGTTTAAATAATGTGAGTACTATGGCAATACTTAAAGATTAGAATAAGCAAGTAATATAACTTACTGTTCAAAAAACACTCATAGCTATTTGTTGATTAAGTCTGTTTTCCTTTTAATTATAATCTTTCAAAAATACCTTTTAAATGAAAACTTGTAAATAAAAAACCCACATACCCAAATTAACTACTTGCAAAGTCTTTACATCTCATTAAACTTCTACACAATTAGAGGAGCCATTTTTAAAAGAAGCTGTGGAACTTCATATTGGATGTTTTACCTTCATTATCAAATATATTTGATTGTAATTATCCACCAACAAAAATCCATGAGAGAGTTAGAACTAGAAAAACAGTTAGCTTTATATCCTCTTTCATAGCTTGTGTTCATTTCCTGCATTTAATCCTTTCACATCCCTAATAGCTAACCTTTACTTACTATGTTATGATGTACTCATACTGACATACACACACACACACACACACACACACACACACACACACACACACACACACTATTGGTTAGATTCCATGTATAAAGGAGAACGTGTACTTTTAAAGATTGTATGACCATGATTAATATTAAACATTTCAAGTCAACCCATCTTCCTGAATTTTCTAGAGAGCTGAATAGTAATCCCTTTTGCACATATATCACATTTACTTTATCCATTGATCTGTGGATGGACAACTAGGTTGATTGCAATTCTGTGCTATATTGGGGGAAAAAAAAACAGCAACAAACACAGCAAAGAAGTACAAATATCTTTATGGTGGGGTATGGAGTTATCTGACTATATGCCCAGGAGTAAAATAGCTAGTCATATAGTAGGTGTTTTTAATGTTTTTGAAAAATCTCCAAACTGATTCCCAAATGGCTGTACTGATTTTCAATGCTATCAACCCCCAGGGACCTACGGGTTCCCTTCTTTTCACATCCTCTGTCAGATTTCTTGATGACAGCCTTTGTGACTTGGTGAGGTGGCATCTCAAGGTAGTATTAATTTGCATTTTCCTCACTGGCTAGGGAGACTAAACACTTTGAAAAATAGATATTGGCCAACTGAGCTTCTCTGCTTGGAAGCTCTCTGCACAGTTTATCCACCCATTTGTTGGTTGGTAGTATCTTTTTAGCAGAAATAAAGAGAGGTGGCAATGCAGTAATTTGTCTTCATCAAACAAGTAAGCAGAGTTAGGCTCTTAGTTATCTTCAGTATTCTCTGTTAACTAGAAAAGGTTGCATGCAAGGACATCCTGGGATTCCCATCTATAAAGTCTTGCTACCTGGGGAGACTTAAAGACAGGCAGAGTGCAGAAGAAATTAGCAAATGGCCTTTGAGAGCTTTAAATTTTTTAAAATGAAATAGATCAAAAGTTTCTATCTGAGGCCAAGTAGTTAGGTTGAAATCACATTCTAAAAATGCAACTGAATCAGTCTCATTGTCCTTGATAGAGAAATTTGTGTCATGTTCTTTGAAACCTCAAGTCACACTGAAGTAACAGTGTTGCTATTGGTGGTCTTAGAAACTAGTTTACATCCTTTCTTAGCTTGACAACACATCCTGAAATTCAAAAGCAAATAGCTCTTGCAAGGCTAAAATCCAACTTTTGGGCCAAATGCTCCAAAATTTTCTTGCTTCCTACCATTTACTCTGCAATAAAATGGAAAATAATTTTGATTGCCAGACTCTGGGACTATCCTCTGATGGCTCAACCTGCAAGTGGTCAGAAAGTTCTAATTCTGGTCTGAGGCCGCTTGCAGGATTCTTTAATCAGTGTGGCATTCTCCTTTGGGAACAAGATATTGCTTGCTTGAATTCTTTCCACAGGAGAAGATACAATTTTCTAGGCCCATTTCCCTGAGAATTGCTTAGATCAAGACTGAGTTGTTTAAAGTAAATTGTTGATAAGATTGTGGGAATGCCGAGATCTTTATTCCTAGAGGCCTGATATAATCTAATAAAAAATGAGGTGGGGGAAGAGACCCAGATTTCAAAGTCTGTGTTCAAAAGAGCAGCTACTTGTGAACTGGATTGTACATTTGAAATCATATTTTTATTAGATGCCAGATGACCCCAAGGGCATTTCAAAACAAGCTACCAAGGAATCCAGCACTGGGTTATGATTTGCATGGCCTCTTGTGCCTCTGAAGGCATTTGATGCGTTAATGGTCAAAGGGCTGAGGAAGATCTGATGCCAGAGAAACAAGGAGAAACAGCAGCAACCTCCCTATGACAAACAGACCGAGCAACTAAAGGCCATCTGCGCTAATGAAGTGGAGGGAGAGGCCATCTTTTGTTGCTGTCACATTGTGCCAAGCAACAAGGTTCACCACCAAAAGTAATTGGGAAAATACCAAACAGATGAAAACATTCTTGGCAAATGAGCTTGTAAACAGAAAGGGACCTTCAGATCAATGAGCACTAATCACGAGAATAGCATTGTTTCAACAAACAGTTGAGGGATTGGTGCACATGGGCGCAATATTCTAGTTAATTCTTACGAAGGGGGGAGGGGCAGAGAAGTGGAGCGCTGTTTTAGTGTTTAGTGACAGTAAGTCAAGATCTTTAGTGCCTGACATGGTTTTGGGCGTTACTGTTTTCTCATACATTGATAGATAGGCTCTGTTTTGCATTGTTGTTTTGTTTTTCTTCCTTACCTTAATTTTCTTTTTCTTTGCTTAATTATCCTGCCTGTGCAATGTGAATCTATTACATGTATCCTGTTAGTGAATGCAGGCTCTTTGGGTAATGAAGCCCTCAATCAGAAAGGGCTGTGAGCAGGACTCACTGTCTAGTGGTCAGAGGTGACCAAGCAAGGTCCACATACCATTATCACACACATTAACCAAGTCCAACTCCCTTACTCAGATAAAGAGTGACCCTTGCCATGTATTATGAGTCACACATGCCCTGCTTCCATACTTCAGTACTGTAGTTCTCAGATTAACTAAACCTGCTTCCCGGCTGCGCAAGATCTCCTTATTTCCTGGGAAATCTTTCAAAGTAGGACACACCTTGCTTTATCCTGCAAGGTGGAAACTCTCCTTTAGAGTCCTCTTGTTCCACCATAGTGCTTATTGCTAATGTTAATAAATTTCCTGTCTAAAAGATGACTTAGCTCAACGGGTTTCTCTTGAACATGCCCTACAGTCTCTCCCTAAAATCCAATGTAGTCATTCAGGGAACAAGGCATAGAAGGGGACTGATTTGGTTTACCGTGGAAGAGGCAGGGAAGGCTTTGGTGACTTTTGTCTTATTCTGTCATTTTGGCATAGCAACCCCAAAGGACTAAGACTCATTCCTCTGTTTTTGGTCTCGGTGTGGCAGATGTGTCTGGTTTTCCTCGTACCTCTTGTGTCTCTATAAACTTTTCTGATTGTTTCTCCAGACTTTTAAAAGCTAAATTTCTCAAGAGTCAATCCCTAGATTCATACTCTGACTATCCTCCATTTTTACTGGTTCCTTCTATATTTCAGTTGCCATTTGAATGCTTCTTATACTGAAATTCTCTCTGTACATCTTTGCCTAGCCCACTTCAACTAATGGCAACTAATTAGCATCTGCTAATGACTCAGGATTCAGTTCGAATGTATTGAAAATGCCATTTCATCATAGAAGTCTCATCACAATGTTTGTTTGTCTTTTTTACATTGAACCAAATGCATCATAAAAGGAAGAAATCTGTCTGTTATAGTCACTATTTTACGGGGGGGGGGGGGGTTGTAGGCATGTAGAGAGTAATCTGTTGACTAAACCAATGTATATGAAGAAATGAATGAACATGGGTAAGACCAGTACACGGGGGACTATGAGTTCTCAGAGGGAGTCTAGGTTTATATAACAGGTGACATTGGAGGTTATTTTACTTGTCCATACTTGTTATGGGCTTCTATAATGATGAGTTTTTCATGGAGAACAGTATTAGGTCTTATCAACTTAGATGGTAACTAAACGCATGCATCAGTCTATTGATACAGCTATCAGGGTATCTCAGTGGAAGCACCTACATATGAATACCTTCAGACCTCAAGAAAAGACAGCAGGATAGAACAGGTGGCAGAAGGACCAACTGGTCTACAGTACTGCAACTTTTCTAATCATCTGTGACACAGAGCAATTTGCACAGCTGGATGGGCCATGCGTAAAGTGGCTTTGGCTACGGGCTGAGGTTTTCTTTGTGGAGTTCTGCTTTTAGAAGCGGTTGAGAACTTATATTCAAAAGAAGAATGAATTGAATCGGTAAGGCTTTATCTTGAGTCAATCTAGAAAACTAAGTTTCCATTCATCGTATTCGCAGGCAGTACTGTGAAGATGCGAGCAGAACAGAGAATGCTCTTGTATGTTTAAAATGGGGTGAAGCCAAATGGAGAAAAACAATGTGTGAAACATGTCGGTGCCAGGAAGACACAAAGGCAGTTAGGAGCACATGTTAGATTGGCTTGGTTGGTTTTCCTTTTCTTTCTCTATCTTGCCATATTATTTTTATAAAAAGTAAAGGTAAAAAACATGTTAATAAAAATAAACCTTATTATAAATAAAAACAGCATTACGTTTTTTTACCCACTTTATGCCCTCACCCTGAGGATATAATCATGGCAAATGTGAATCCTGTTAAGAGTATAATTTTTGCTGTAAAGGTTTTTTTATGATAAGTTGAATGTATATGTGTACTATATATGAATTAGGGTTTTTATTTAGAAAAAAGAGTTCTTTAGCATTTTGTTTCTAAGTATAATATTTATCGGCCAATACAATGATGATATGTGAACTATAAAACATATTATTTAATAAACAGACTCTTCAGTCAAATGACTTAATGAGGTAAAACATTTGCTTTTACATTTATGGACAGCCGTGATTTTAAAAGAGAAGCCTTACACATGGATGGAGGTAAGATACTCAGAGTCATGTGACAATAATCACCAGAACTCTTTCTTAAAAGTATTGGTTTATAAACAACCACTGATTGTATATCAGTTTTCCTTCAAACTACAAGACAGTCCCTAATATTGTAAAATGTGTTTTGTGTCAGCTATAGATGCACATTATATAGTACAATATAAAGCTCAGACTAAGAAAAGGTATAAATGCTTTTTATCAAGTGAATGAGTGTCCTTGCAGCAAAAATGCTATGGACATATCATTTCACATGCTACTTCACATTCTAAGTGATGGCCAGTGATTACCTAATTTTGATATTATATTGTTTCTCCCAATGTTTATGGTATAACTCATATTTTTCAAGACAAAGTCTTTAGACAAGATTATCAGCAATTAAAAAAAAAGGCTGAACATGCCATAAAAGTAAAGTTTCTATCAAAAATAAATTAAGAAAAGATGTATTGAGGGATAGGCAGAAAACACATATCTTTCAGTAAAAGAGTTTTTGCAAACCTTTCAATAGGGTGTTTCTTTCAAGTCAATTTTCCTGGACTGCTTGTTGGATCTATATCCTTGGTGTGGGTTTTCTATGAATAGCATGCTTAGTTGGGGCAATCAGTCTGCCATTGAGTGTTATATTAAATAGGTAGTGGGTTTCTTACCTCTGAGTTTTAAGTATCTCAAAGGATTGAGTTATTAAAGTCTCTCCTGTTTTATCTTTGCTTCCCCAAATAAGTATAGACATAGAAAAATAATCATTTTACATGGGTAAGTAATGTGATCACTTTAATGGGGATTTAAGAAATATTAGCCTTAAATTTCATGACTTTCGCAAAACCAAAGGGGACCCTGAAAACAATACAGTTCACAGAGTGGAGCTTAATCATCACCCCAGCCGTGCCTGCCCCGGGCTTCGTGGTCGATACAGAAATGTAAAGGTATTAGCAGAATCATCCAGGGAATGTAAACCAATTACAGGAGGTTCCTAGTTTCCACTGCGGAAGTGACGCTTTAAAAGTTCCCTAAATACCAAGTGAATGTAAAATGGATTCAAAGGGAAGAAAACCAATGGCAGAAAGGGGCGACAGTGCTAACTCAGATGCTGAAGCCTGCCCTTGCAGGTAAAAAGCTTACCCTGAGGAAACGTATAGTTGGCTTCCTCCAAGTTATGGACATCTGATTAAGGAATAGCTACAACTTCAGGCACCTTCATATGTTATTTGTTAGCACTATATAAAGTGTTTACAATGTAAAAGGCATCGCAACGAACTACTTTAACATTTGTTATAAGACAATTTCAAGGAATAAACTTATTATTGTTCTCTCTAGAATTCAGATCAGGGGTTTATTATTTTTCAAATCTATTTACACTTTCTAAATAATGATTAACACTAAAGAATACTAAGAATACATTCACTTGGTCTTAGTAATAATCAGACAATTTAAGATAAACGTATTCTGAATGAAATCTGCTAAGACAATGTGTCTTCTGAGGCAGTTTATCAATCAGCAAGGCATGTGAACAGTGGTCTATTCATCTGCCTTTATCAGATTAGTAGCTGATCTAATCAGAGGTCTCTATAACCAAGTTTGGTCCAGTGAATAGTTGATTTAATTGGTGACTAATCTGACTAGTGATTGATCCCTTCTGGTTGCTGACCCAATCTATGTCTTATCAAATCAATAATTCCCATCAAGTCTATGGTTATCGATTAGGTCAGAGACTAATTTAATCCAAATTTGACCAATTTACCACCTACAAAGAGTAACTTCTGTGAGGTGATAGATGGGCTAATTAGCTTAATTACTGTGATCAGTTTCTAATCAATACCTATATCAAATCATGTTGTATACCCTAAAGACTATATGCTTGTTTCATGATGTTCAAATTATAGGCTAGCAAATCTACTGGTCAGATAAACCTATTGGGAAGTACCTTGATCTAGACAATCATTTCATTATTTCTTTGTTCCTTAACTAGAACTATTTCGCCAAACTGTTAGTGTTTTATAAAAAGATATCTATGAGTATTTTCTAGTCTAAGTATAATTTAATGATATACTGTGTAAAAACAACAATTTTAACATATACAATTAAAAACTACTTAGTCATATAAAATATTTTATAATATATATGGAATAATTAATGTCTGTTTTTATAGTCATTTGTCAAATTTAAGTATCTTTCTAAAGATTCCTTCAACAAGATCATTCACCTTTGTAGCCCTTTGCAATTTACAAAGACTGCTTTTTTTCCATAAGGTTATCAATTAAAATGCAACTTTAAAGAAGTGCTAACTGAGGCTGAGGAAGAAGTGTCGGGAGCCACGCCCAATAGTGATAAGCCGGAGGGAAGGCTTTCCATCTTTGTTCGGATTCATACCACAGTGTGACGAACTATGGCCGACTCTTCTTTCTAACTGTCTGAATCTAGTTTTAGTGTACTTGTTTCCTTACTCCTTAGAAGTGCAGTGTAAGGAAGTGAATCCATGAATGGTCAGAATTCATAAACCATCACATGGGCTACTCCCACAAAGTCAATAGAATCTCATTCACAGTCACTTCTCCATCCATCACAGAGAATTAAGGCTGAGAATAGTCATATATATGTGTGTGTGTGTGTGTGTGTGTGTGTGTGTGTGTAGTTACACTATGTTCTGTAAGTCTAAAGTAGCTGCTCATATTTTTAAGTTGGCCATTAGTCATCAATTTACACACCTATATATATTCAAGAGGTTAACATGGAATATAATTCTTAATATATCAGTTAGTTCCATTGATTCTTAGAGGAAAATATTCTTGTTGTTGTTGTTTTAGGTCACTACAAATTTAGTAATCAAATTTTGGCATGAACTATGGACTTAACACTAAACACTAAATGTTACCTATTTAATCCTTTTGTTGTCCTATAGGATATGAAATGTCAGTTTGTATTGAGTGAAAGGAAATATTATGAAGACCACTGGTTTTGTTTTGTTTTTTTTCAAAATAACTAACATTTTTAAAATTACATTTTAAAAGAATCTTGACTATATCAAATCTTTGTCAAAAAGCTTTGGCAAAACTTTGTTTTATAGCAAGTCATCCTTATAAAAAATTTACATTTAGCATCTAATATCATTGGAAGGTATTTTAAGTCTGACAAATTACATGTTTCATTGTAATTGTTTACATCAAAATTAAAACTATCACTTACCTGCTTGAGTTGATCTTCACAAACGATTTCATGGGTCGAAAAGAGCCATATTAAGTAAGCACGATATGTAACAAGTCCATTGTTTGCTTAATTTTTCTTTTAAGTAATCAGATTTTTATTGCCAGAGCACTTGACATGAATTCCAAATATTTGGTGTTATCTTATTAAAGTCATTTTTTTAAAATCAAGATGAAGTCCCCCAAACAAATGTCACTTACTTTGCTTTTGCTTCTGCGTCCTCATATGCTTTGTTAGAAACATCGTCCAGTCCTCCAATCAAATGCTTGAAAGAGCTGCCAGAGGAAACCCAGAGGAATCATAGTAAGTCCTTTGCAAAGTGGAAATGATATCAACCAGTCTTAAACTGTGAAATAATTTAAGCCATTGTTTAGAAAGAAAAAAAAAATTCAAAACAATTTAGGTAGATAGCTAAGAAACATACCAGACAGTAAAATCCTGTTTGATTGGGTGATAAACACTATGAGATCAGAGGACTATTATCTGATCAACCTATGTGAGTCAGTACATAATCACATTTGACACCCATGTCTGGCAAAAACAGATATTGACCCAACTGGGTGGAATAAAATATAGACTATGCTAATTGTGAGTCAATTTCTTATCAAACTGATATAACAACAAAACCTGCCAATAAGGGACTGCCAAATCTGTCAGTTAACTAGGATTAATTATTATTATTTTCAATGGAAACTGTAAAAGGCCAACAGTAGCTGCATCTCCAGTTAAAAGAAAGCAAATAATCACTGACAAAGAAATAACTGTAGAAAAATAAACTCATTTGAGAGTGAAAAAACCCCTGACTTTGGGATGAAGTAGGAAGGTTAAAGCCAATATATTCAGTATATACTGTATATCTAGAACTGTGTTTAAATTTATTTTATATAATAAAGTATCATCTATCATATGCTTAAAATGTTATAGAAAAAAAGAACCCAGTGAATACACACATAGCAGAATTACCCTTGAAATGCACTGAATACAACCAGTATACAATAACTCCTTTACATATGACATTTTGGCAACCACTGAAATAGACTGGATTACAAAGAGAAAACCAATAGAAGCCTATGCAGACTTCCAAATAATAACCAGAGCTTCAGTTTCATGTGGTTCTGGTAATGCCTCACGGGAGGTAATCGTTTACTTTGGCCAGGTCCTTGGCAATATCTTGTCTTTGGTGCCCACTTGCTTTCTTTTTGCCTCATCCAGCTGCTATAATATTCAGTCTCCATACACAGAACCAGGTAACTAATGGCCAAACCCTCTGGAATAGTGAGCTAAAATGAATCTTTCTTCTTTTAAGTTTTTTTTGTCAAGTATTTGGTAAGAGCCATGAATATTCCAGGCATTGCTCAGTGTGACAAGTACTGGACAGTGATGTTTTTAGTATCACATCCATTTTATTGACGTGCTTAGATAGAAGTTCACTCTAAATCTTAACACCTAGTAAATGTGATGGGCTATAGGGACAAAATGAGCATTCTCCTTCCGATTCAAAAATTGATACTAGAAAAACTTTAGTACTGTATAGGCTTTTGTTGTTGCTGTTCTTGTTTTTCAAGACAGAGTTTCTCTGTGTAACCCTGGCTGTACTGGAACTCACTCTGTAGACCAGGCTAGCCTTGAACTCAGAAATCTGCCTGCCTCTGCCTTCCAAGTGCTGGGATTAAAGACGTGTGCCACCACTGCCCAGCTTACTGCATAGGCTTATTATTATTATTTATTTTTTATTAGATATTTTCTTTATATACATTTCAAATGCTATCCTGAAAGTTCCCTATACCCTCCCTCTGCCCTGCTCCCCTACCCACCCATTCCCATTTCTTGGCCCTGGCATTCCCCTGTATTGGGGCATATAAAGTTTGCAATACCAAGGGGCCTGCCTCTCTTCCCAGTGATGGCCGACTAGGCCATCTTCTGCTACATATGCAGCTAGAGATATGAGCTCTGGGGGTACTGGTCAGTTCATATTGTTGTTCCATCTATAGGGTTGCAGACCCCTTCAGCTCCTTGGGTGCTTTTTCTAGCTTCTCCATTGGGGGCCCTGTGTTTCATCTTATAGATGACTGTGCCCATCCACTTCAGTATTTGCCAGGCACTGGCATAGCCTCATATGAGACAGCTATACCAGGGTCCCTTCAGCAAAATCTTTCTGACATTGTGCAATTGTGTCTGGGTTTGGTGGCTGATAATGGGATGGATCCCCGGGCGGGGTAGTCTCTGGATAGTCCATCCTTTCATCTTAGCTCCAAACTTTGTCTCTGTAACTCCTTTCGTGGGTATTTTGTTCCCTCTTCTAAGGAGGAATGAAGTAGCCACCCATTGGTCTTCCCTCTTCTTAATGAGGCGTTTTAAGGAATTATGTAGGTATACAGTTTATATCTCTATAATTTTTGTATATGTATGTTTGTGTGTGGTTGCGTATGTACAGAAGCTGATGCCAAGGGTCTTTGATCTTTCTCCAATGTTATATACTGAGGCCAGATCTCTTCTTGAAGACAGAACTTGACTTGGTTCTTCTAGCTAGCCAGTTTGTTCAGAGGACTCCCTGTGTCTTCTTTGGCCATGGGGATCCCAGATGGCCTTCTTTGCCAGCCCTGGATCTGTGTAGGGGGCTGAATGACAGTTCTTACAACTCATATGTCGATCACTTTCCTTTCCTTATGTTCACCCCGGTCCCATCTGTATGATTCCTTTTTGGAAGTACTGGGAGTTGAATCCAGGGTCTCTTAAATTCTAGACAAGCTGTATAACGCCGAATCACACCCACAGTCTTTTCATAATCTTAATCTCTAAACGACATGCATTTGGAACACCCAATAATCAGTAATGCAGTCAGTTTGTGAACCACGGCAGAAAAGTTGATGATTTAGAATCTAAAGTTACTTAACTGGTTTCATTTTTTAATTACTTTTTGCAAAAACTATCAAGAAGACTAGGGCATCAGAGGACAGCTGTTATCTCAGCTCCCTGGTGGTGATCCATCCGGGAGGCTGGGTCACTTCTATCTGTGCTAAATACGGTCATGCTGATATACAAAAGGAGACAAAGAGGAAATTTTGAGACACAGGCCCAGGAAATTAAGAGACTCATTTCAAAATATGAAGTTTAATATAATAAACTTATTAATCCACACTGAATAATAGGCAAGTCTAAAGTTTCTCAAAAATGTCATCAATAAAATAAATGAGAACTTGTAATCTCCATTATTGAGAAAAATGTTCAAGTGTGATTTCAAACATTTTCCCTTTACTTATTTCTATTATTTCATTTGTGTTTTCGTTAATACTTTATTGCAATTTTCATTTGCTTTTTACCTTGAACGCCTATAATTTTTGTTAGTTACATTCCAATGAAGCTAGAGACAGGGAACAGAAACCTAAAATTTCACTCAAATAATAGCATAAAATGTCAGCTTTTCTTTTTTATTCTTTCTTGTGATTGAAAATAGATTTTTTCCACATAATGTGTCTTGATTACAGCCTCTCTTCCATCCATTCCTTTTTTACAGCCTCTCCTCTATCTATTCCTTGCTTACAGCCTCTCTTCCATCTATTCCTTGCTTACAGCCTCTCTTCCATCTATTCCTTGCTTACAGCCTCTCTTCCATCTATTCCTTGCTTACAGCCTCTCTTCCATCTATCCCTTGCTTACAGCCTCTCTTCCATCTATTCCTTGCTTACAGCCTCTCTTCCATCTATTCCTTGCTTACAGCCTCTCTTCCATCTATTCCTTGCTTACAGCCTCTCTTCCATCTATTCCTTGCTTACAGCCTCTCTTCCATCTATCCCTTGCTTACAGCCTCTCTTCCATCTATCCCTTGCTTACAGCCTCTCTTCCATCTATTCCTTGCTTACAGCCTCTCTTCCATCTATTCCTTGCTTACAGCCTCTCTTCCATCTATTCCTTGCTTACAGCCTCTCTTCCATCTATTCCTTGCTTACAGCCTCTCTTTCATCTATTCCTTGCTTACAGTCCCTCCCCCATCTACTCCTCCCACTTCCTTGCCGCCCCCACTCCCATCTGGATCCACTCCTTTCTGTCTCCCATGAGAAAACGCCAAGGCTTCTGAGGAATAATAATGAATAAAACTATAATATAATAAGATAACACAAAAATGAACACAGTGGAGGTAGACAAAAGCAGAATGAAAAGAGCCCAAAAGAAGGCACAGGAATCAGAGACCCACTCATTTGCACACCCAGGAATACCATAGAAACACTAAACTAGAAGCCATGATATATATGCAAAGAACCTGGTACAGACCTATGCAGCCTCTGCATATACTGCCTCAGTCTCTGTGAGTTCACATGAGCTTTGCTCATGTTGATTTAGAGGCCCTTGGGTTCTTGGTGTCCTCCATCCTCTCTCTCTCTTTTACACCCTTTCTGCCTCCAATTTCACAACCTGGAGGAAGGGATTTGATATAGATATCCCATTCTGGGCTGAGTGTCCCAAGGTTTCTCACGTGCATATTGTCTGGCTGTGGGTTTCTTTATTTGTTCCCACTTGATGGCGGAACTGATCTATGAGTGTAGCAGAATGTCATCAGGAGTCATTTATTGATACTATTTCTTGTTCAACAGTAGTATATGGTTTTACTCTACTATCTAGTAGGTATCTAGTTTGGGCTATCTAGTTTGTCTTGAGATGATTTTCCAACCCTAAAGTCTACTCTAGTCTAGAATTTGCCATGCAACAAACGTCTTGAACTCATGATCCTTCTTCCTCAGCCTTCTGGCTGGGAGGATTGTAGGTGTGTGCCACTACCTCAGCACCACTCTTCTTTCTATGATTAATTTTCTTACTTTCCTGTAAAAGGTATTGGTCCATATCTAAACTTGGAGAAGGTCTGATTTCAGATAAACTCTAACATACTGCAGTCACCCAGTGACAAGTAACTGGGGAGAAACTTTCATTTGCTCTCAGTGTAGTCGTGTTATTGTTAAGTTAGAGCAATTAACTAGCTATGACTCAATATTATTTTTAACTTTGCGCTATTGTATACGTACATAATTTGTCATTTTAAGGAATATTTTAGCAGCTAACAGATAAGTATATGTACATATGTAATAGAATATCTATCACTCTGTCTCTGTATACATATAGAAACACACATGGACACATATACCCAGGGAAACAGGAAGTATCATAACTGGGTACACAAACATAAATATTTGCACTCTAGACTATAAATTGAACATAAATAATTTCTTTTCATGATAAACATACCAAGAATCATATTTTTGTCTTTGGGAATTCAGGGCCATATATTATTTGTAAATAATTTTTCTTTGGAAGGCAATCTAATGCAAAAGAATATTGAAACATTGACTAATCAGATCCTGATGAATTAGAAAGTCTTTTTAAACAAAAACTTTATTTATATTATATTATATTACATTATATTATACTATATGTAAGTACTTTAAGAAGATGTGGAACTTTCAAGAAATATCACTGAGTCCAAAGGGATCCACACTATATATTTCTCCTCTGGTCAATAAATTATTAAAAACAGCTTGATTATCTATATAATAGAATTAAAGAATTAATTAATAAACTTATTATTTATGGGCTTACTTATTTGCACTTCAGGCAATTGAACCAAGGACCTTGCATCTACAAGGAAGGCTCTTCACCATTTGGCTGTATTCCTAATCATACACTCTTCCCCAGAATACATAATATCTCTGTGGATCCTTGTTAAACAGGTCTTTTAGGACATATTGCTATAGGTGATTGTGATGGCTATTCTTGGTTGTCAACTTGACTGCATCTGTAATTAACTAAGATCCAAATGACTGGGCATACCTGAGAGGGTATATAGATATATGTGCAGTAGAAAAACCCATACATATACATTAAAAATAAATAAATCATTTTAAAATGTCAAGGCAGAATTCCCTTCTCATTCATTCATTCATTCATTCTACTTCCCAATTGAAGCCCCCCTACTCCCAGTTTCTCCTCACACAGCCTCCCCCTTCCCCTTCTTCTCTAAGAAGGGGAAGGTCTCTCCTGTTGTGGATACCCCTGGAGCTAATTATATTTGATGTTAATTCAGTTCTCCTGTGAGTGGCTACTAACAAGGAATGAGTCAGCACTCAGCTGATTTCCTATAAACCTGCTTCCCACCTTAATTTGTAAAATAAAGGAGAGCTAATGATTGGGCAGATAAAAGGGAAGGTGGAGAGGAAGGTGGAGAGAGAGAAGAAGGAGAAAATGGAAGAGGGAGAGGATGCAGAGGAGGAGGAGGAAGAAGAAGAGCAGAGCAGAAGCACATGGCCTGGAGAGACAGCAAGTTCTTAGGGATCTCATAAGCTGTGGAAAATAGTAGTGTAGTGGTAGATTTGCCCATGTATTCATATTAATTGTGTTGTGTTTTCATTGCCGGGGCATAACTGAATTGGAGAGATTTACCGCAACACTGTCCTGGAGAGCCAATCCAACCTGGCATCTCAAGGACTAAGTATATCCTCTTCCACTAAGGCCAGACAAGACAGCTCAGTTAGGGGAGCAGGATCCACAGACAGGTAAGTCCCTGATCCAGTTGTTGGGGACCCCCATGAAGACCAGGCAGTATTCTTCAAGGTGAATGATTTTATTGGTGTTATTTAAATACAGATTCAGAAATGCAGAGACACAGAAGAGCAAATCTGAAGTGTCCTGTGTGTTGAATATTGGTAGTTTAAACCTGGTTGCAAGGTGCAGAGGGAAACGAATGCAGAGGGGAAGGGAGAAAGAAGAAAGTCTGGGAGGCAGATGGACGATGGGGCAGGAAGAGAGGGAACGAGACAGAGAAAGGAAATAACAACAACCCTTTTGCACTGAGAATGTTAACATTTGTAGACATTTTTCTTAAGAGGCGTCAGCTGAAAGGCTGCTGCTCTTCACTCTAGGAAAAGTGTCTGTTTGGGGACATTATGGTGATTGACTCAGTGGGTAATAATTTCAGTTATTAAGATGTTGTCATTATTACACCAAAACATCTTTCTGAACGGAGCTGATTACTCAGTGGTATGTCTAAAATGTGTATAATTTTGTTCTTCGATTGCAACGCGATGATATTCTTGTGTAAAGAGAAATGGGCTTTAACACTCTGAGGAAGACAAAAGACCAAATTGACGGACTCCAAATATCAAGGATTGACATGTTGCCAACAAAGAAAAGCATTTACACACAATTTCCATTTTATAAAGCACTTCATATAAGCTATGTATGCATTTAAACCTGACATAGTCATGTTAGTTGACTAAATCCTTGTGCTTTACTAGATTCTTATTTTGATACAATGTTTAATAATTATGAGTAGGTAATTAGACTCAGTGGGTTGAAATATAAAAATGATAAAAATCAGACTAATTTATCAGATTCTGTCAAATTCAAAATAGGGAACTCGAGAGGTATCTGTCTGTGACATCTGTCACTCCATGGATTACTGGGGTTGATGCAGCCAGTCTGGTTCTTTAGGCTGGTGTCTTCTTCCTCTCTCAATGTCTCATTTTTATCTTTCCCAAAGCTGTGAACTCTATGGCAGGTGGAAGAGGATGATGTTGCCCAAGGATGGTCTTCCCAAACAGGAGAAGGAGAGACCTTCAAGTCAAGGGTACACCAGTAGCTGTACTCCCATGCTAAAACCTCCAAATAAGTTCTCAAATTCCAAATATAGGTACAAAATTAATCACTTATGTAAAGCAGATTTGTTTTCTTGATTATGTCTTTATATAAGGCGACAATCTGTTCTAAACAACTCATTTATAATACAGAGAATAAATGGAAATTTTAAAATAAAAATGGATTTTTTGAGTTTTTAATTTATATATATAAATTATGTTTATATGTATGTACATGTGTATATATATATATATAATTTTATTTTTTCCATTAATTTATATATTCATTTTGCATCCCAATTGCTCCTCCCTCATCCATGTCCCTACTCTTCAGAGAGGGTAGAAGCCTTCCTTGGGTATCTCCTAACCCTGGCATATCAAGTCTCTTTATGGCTAATAGCTACTTCTAAGTGAGTATCTATGTATCTATGTCCTTTGGGTCTGGGTTACCTCACTCAGAATGATATTTTCTAGTTCATTCATTTGCCTGCAAAACTCATGATGTCCTATTTTAAAAAATAAATGAGTAATATTCTCTTGTGTAAATGAACCACATTTTCTGTATTCATTCTTTGGTTGAGGGGGATCTGTGTTTTGCCAGTTTTTGGCTATTATTAACATATTGGAACAGCTGTCCTTGTGGTATGGTGGAACCTCTTTTGGGTGTATGCAAAGGAGTGATACAGCTGGGTCTTCAGTTAGAACAATTTCCAATTTTCTGAGAGAACAATAGTTGGATTTTCAGAGTGGCTGTACAAGTTTTTACTCCCACCAGCAATGGAAGACTGTTCCTTTTGTTCTACATCCTTTCCAGCATGAGTTGTCACTTGAGGTTTTTATCTTAGCCATTCTGATGGGTGTAAGGTAGAATCTCAGTCGTTTTAATTTCCATTTTATAATTTCTCTTTTGACTAAGGATGTTGAACATTTCTTTAAGTGCTTCTTGGCCATTCAAGGTTCCTCTCTTGAGAATTGCTTAGCTCTGTACTCCATTTATAAATTGTGTTATTTGGTTTGTTGGCATTTAACTCTTGAGTTCTTTATATATTTTGGATATTAGTCTTCTGTTGGATGTAGGGTTGATGAAGATCTTTCCCCAATCTATAAGCTGCTGTTTTGTCCTATTAACAGTGTCCTTAGCCCTCAGTTTTATGAGGTCCCATTTATTAATTGTTGATCTTAGTTCATGAGCCATTGTTTTTCTGTTCAGGAAGTTGTCTCCTGTACCAATGAGCTCAAGACTATTTCCCACTTTCTCTTCTATTGGATTTAGTGTATCCAGTTTTATGTTGTAGTTTTTGATCCACTTGGACTTGAGTTTTGTGCAGGGTGATTAATATGGATCTATTTGCATTCTTCTACATGAAGATATCCAGTTAAACCAGAACCATTTGTTGCAAATGTTTTCCTTTTCTTCCATTGTATGCTTTTGGCAGCTTGGTGTCCATAATAAAGTGTCCATAAGTGTGTAGGTTTATTTCTAGGTCTTTGACTCAATTCATGTAATCAACCTGTCTGTTTTTATACCAATACCATTCAGTTTTTATTACTATTGCTTTGTAGTACAGCTTGAAATAAGAGATGGTGATAACTTCAGAACTTCCTTTATTGAACAGGATTATTTTAGCTATCCTAAGTTTTTCTTTTGTTTTTCCATATGAAGTTGAGAATTGTTCAAGGTTTGTAAAGAATTGCATTGGAATTTTGATGAGAATTTCAATGAATCTGTAATTCATTTTTCAAAAGAATTGCTTTTGGCAAGATTGCCATATTTACTCTGTTAATCCTACTGATCCATGACCACAGAAGATATTTATATTTTCTGGTATCAATTTCTTTCTTCAGAGACTTAAGTTCTTGTCATATATGTCTTTCACTTGATTAGTTAGAGTTACACCAAGATATTTTATATTATTTGTTGCTATTGCAATGGGTATTGTTTTCCTGATTTCTTTCTCAGTCCATTTATCATTTGTAGTTAATTTTGTATTCAGCCACTTTGCTGAAGGTGTTTATTAGTTGTAGTAATTCTTTGGTAGAGTTTTGGGGGTCACTTATGTATACTACCATATCATCTGTGAAAAATGATTCTTTGAATTCTTCCTTTCCAATAGAATCCATTTTGGTCTCCTTTAGTTGTCTTGTTGCTTTAGCTAAAAGTTCAAGTACCATATTGAAGAGATGCACAGTGGACCACCTTGCCTTGTCCTTTATTTTAGTGGAATTGCTTTATTTAATTTGATGTTAGCTATTGGCTTGATGTATATTGCCTTTATTATGTTTATGTGTGTCTTGTATCTCTGATCTCTCCAAGACTTTTAACATGAAGGGGTGTTGGATTTTGTCAAAGTTCTTTTTAGCATCTAAGTTCTTTTTAGCATCTAATGAAATGGTCATGTTTTTCAATTTGTTTATATGGTGGATTACATTGATGAATTTTCCTATATTGAACCATCCCTGCATCCATGTATTAAAGCCTACTTGATCATGGTGGATGATGTTTTCAATAATCATTTTTAAAGGCTGCCTTTGAACTGTTGAGATGGAGCAATGGATGAAGGCACTTGCTACCAAGCCTGCATTAGATCCTTGAAACTCGCATGGTAGAAGAAGAGAATCAACTCTTGTGAGTTGCCCTCTGACATCAACACACATGATGTGGCTTAGGCACGCATGCATGTGCACACACACCAAAACAAAACAAAAAAGACCCAATGTATAAATTTTAAGTATATAAATAGCATAGTGCATAAGAGCAAAACAGATAATAATCACTCACTGTTCCTAACTATCACCGTATATTTAGCTCATATTCTACACAAATGTGTAATTTAAAATAATCTAAGCAAATCAATAACCTGAGCACCTGCTGGTTTACTTTAAGCTATTTTCAAAACGATCAGGGTGGCTTAGGAGGATTGATTCTCTGAACACTGCCATCTTTTCTTCAGCCCAGGACTCTCTCATTCAACCTTGTCAAGAAAGATGACACTTCTCTGAAAGGAATTTCTCAGGACCTGTGAGATTCTGAATACAGTTTCTTGGAAAAGAACTATTTTTCAAGCATTCAAGGAATGATTCTGAACCAAGAGGCTAGCAAACTATCATCTTGTAACAAAGTAATTGCATACTGCACATTTTATAAATAAAGTTTTGTTAGAACACAGACACACTTTTCTATGTACTGTGGATTACCCACACTTGTTTTCACATGTACAGCAGCCAGGTTGAACAACAATAACAGATCACATACAGCCTGAAAAGTTGGAAGTGTTTATGTCTGACACATCACATGGACATTTTGTTAAACTACTTTCTAGATTGTTCTCTTCCTCTTACACTTCCACCATTATGTTGAATTGATCTGAATACTACTGATTCTAGTTTCAATACTTTGAAGTCAATCCCTTGTATGTCATGTCCTTTTTTTTTTTTTTTTTTTTTTCATCCACCAGTGCCTGTTTGGGGACAGGCTTGTTTTATTTTGGGGACACTCCTCCTTATAAGCAGGCAAGATAATCTTTTAAAACACAAGTTGGATGATGTCACTATGTTGCTGGCCTCTACAACCACTCTAATTTCCTCCATGCATTTGACTTTGGATAAATGTCATATGTCTGCAATGTTCTCTGCACATATGTTCACATAGGATTTCCTTATTACCATTAAAATCTCAGGACAAGTGTATTCTCTTTAGACAGTTCTTCTCAGAGAAGCCAATACCATTTACTCTTTAACCTAAAGCCTTACTGATAATTTACAGTCACTCTGACTCATTCTCACTTACCACCACCTATAAACAACTGTATTTAAATATTGGTTGTTTTTCCTGCACCAAAATCTAGATTTCCAATCCACCAGTAGTTTCTTTGTTTACTACAAGATTACTTGCTTATAATAAAAACTTGAAAGGAAAGGGAAGACGAATGCTTCCTTTGATTTAATCACTGCAAGTCAAGTCTAAGCATAGGATCAGAAGGGTGACAGACAATGTTTGCCCTTTCCTGACACAAACTCTTATTTCTAACTCAAGGTGTGTTTCTTTGAAATGTGTCTATGTGAAATATAAAATATAAATATTTAGATCAAAATTTTAGCTTCAGTGATTACTCTAGCTACATTTTAAATCCTAATAAAAATATATCAGTGAAAATCTACAAATAAAATCAGGTACATCAAAGCACATGAGTTATCACTGCCAGGACTTCCCTCATGTTACCGTATCTTCATCATCAATGGATCTATGTTACGCCATTGACTGAGTTAAATAGCACTGTGTGGAAAGTTAATTTTGATATCTCATAGATGTCTCACAAATTTTATCAAAAGAAGATTCTCAATTCCAAGAATATCTTAGGATCTGTCTTGTAATAAGAATCAAAACTTGGTAGACATTTGACTTTTCTAGATTTTTCCATTTTTAAAATAAATACTAGAGTATTATAAAATCTCTTACATATTAAATATTTTCAAGCATAGTTTCTTATAAATAATTTAAAATTATCAGTTCATTTAGTTTACCAAAGCTCTTCTCCATGTGAATAAAAAAATAACCTTCATTTAGTTAAATGATTAAAATATATAGTTAATGCAGTCTGTATTTATTATATCAAAATTTTAAAGAATATTTAAAATTGTATGACATTTACAGTTTGTATAGAAAAATACTATGGAATTACAAAGCAGTATGAAAGTTAAAAATGAACCCTTAGTACAATAAATTTATCTCATGGTATCTTTTTTTTTCTTTTAGAAAATTTTATATGTGACCTAAAACTCTTAAAAGTAAAGATGTTAGTCACTAGCTTAGCAATATTACAAAAATTTGTCAGTGAACTTTTTATTTTTGCCTTTATGACACGACTGGGATAAGAAATTCTTGGTTGCTCATTCGAACTAGTCGTTAAGGCTGTATTGCTGAAGATGCCATATATCTGGACTGCAAACTGGAACTGAGCAGGACGCTTCCTCCAGGCTGGCTAGATTTCATGGTGCTAGAAAGTACTACACAGGCTTCAGGGGTTGAGACTGTTATAACTAGCTGTTAACCCTCCATGCTACAAGTATCCATCTCCCAGGCAAGATGAGCCTGCTGACGCAATAATGTCACAACTGTTAAGGAGGCAATAACTCGTTCTAACAGGGTCTGAGGCCTGAGCCACAGGAAGGAATTCATTTTGCTTACTGTAACCATGGTCAAAGAACCACAGCCAAGGAGGTCTTTGATCATAGGGGTGAACTTAATACTTTCCTTTAGCTAAATTGTCAGTGTGTCAAATTGCCTTTTAATGACTTACATTTATAGTAACAGACAAATGCTCCTTTCAGCTTCAGTCAGAGAGCTTTTCTTTGCAATGTGGGTAGTGAATGCAGAGAAACATGGTTGCTTCTGATGCTAAGAGTAAGTTGAGTGCTCAGACATCTTTATCTAAGGCCCAGGGGACATTGCAGAAGAGGGGCTGGCAACAATGTAAGAGCCAGAAGAGAATGGCCATCAAATAGTGTCTGTTGAGCTCTGCACAGCCAATGCAATCATGATCTCTCAGTATGGTAGGTGCCTTTAACGAACCTACAGTAGCTTATTAGCAGTCAACCACCAATTGATGAGAAACTGAAGGAACCCTACTTCTGTGCTAATAATAGTTCTGAGGGAGGGGCAGTCATTGTCTTCAGGTGTACTCACTAAAGAGCTCACTCAGGCTTTAAGAGATATTCCAATCTCAAGGTCACACAGATGATTCTGGTTAAATCAGTGGGTCTCAAACAACAACAATAGCAGCAGAAGCAGCAAAGGTCTTGTAAGTTGGAAGGGGCCTATAGAAAGAAAGGAGAATAGAGGTGACAGATGGGGCCATTATAAATTTCAGAATGCACATGATATATGGACGAAATTGTCAAAGAACAAACAATAAAAATGAAAATAAACCTGTTTCTCCCAGAATCATTAGATATGGGTAAAAATATCCTTAAGTGTCATAAATTAGTGCTTTCGGAGTTTAATAAAAATATCAAGCAAAATGTGAAGAAAAGCTACACTATTTTTAATTTTATATATTTACGTGGATTTTTCTTTCGTTTTACAGATGAGGCAATCGAGGCTAAATCAACTTGCTGAAAGCCACAAGGTTGACCGTATTTGAACTCTGTATATTTGAATCCTGACTATTGCTGACAGCATTCTGCCTCCCCACATAGAAGACTGAAGCAGATGATGGATATCTGGGGTTTGGCCTTGAAATCATACCTGTTCTCTGGCATCCAGTCTCCTCAGCTAACCCAGCCTTTAAAGAGGAATATGTTAACAGCTCATCTGAATTCTCTACACATCCATCAATAAAAGCTCTAATGAGGGGGGCATATTACTCCTCTGGTGTTGCCATGCAAAATAAAAGAGTCTACATTAAAAACAAAAAAAGAAATTAGGTATGTACCAGTATACAGAATGGATGTCAGGGACCAAGGACTGGCCAGGGTCGGTTTCTGGTTAGACTTTTCTCCTCTCTGTGTCCTCAACACAGCTTTTCAATGTGTGTGTTTCTGATTGCTACAAGGACTCCAATCCTATGGGATTAGAATGACCTTATTTAACCTTAATTATTTCTTTCATGGCTGTGCCTAAATATAGTCACATGAGGTGTTAGGACCTCAATGCACAGATCAAGAGACATAATTAGTCTATAATAAGCACAATGAAGAAATACTAGAGGCAAACTGGAAGATATATTTTCTTGTGTCCCTTTTTTGGGGGAAATGTTTGCTTCTACATTTTTAAAAGTTCATACAACCTACATTTTAAAATTCATATTGTATACTCCTTGTACACAGTGTTATGTTACTTAAAGACATTTTTATATGCATATAAATGAAAAAATAAAAAAAATACCCTCAACTTTCTTGGATCTATTAACACTTTAGAAACAAATCACAAATCCAAGAAATCATAACTCTACTCATTGTTAAAAACTATGATGGCCACCTAGGATTTTAATATGTTTTAAATTCAAAGGTGGTGACAGTAAAATTAAAATGTAGCAGATTCCCACCACATCATGAGCATCTCTAGCCAGCCTCTCTGATGGAAGCATTATCTTCTTGTTTCTGGGGCTTCTCCTCCTTGTTCATCAAGGTCAACTTAATTATTAGTTCCCAACTATCTAACATCTATGTCAAACCTCAGGTTTACTTTCTTTATATTTTATTTTATCTTTGTGTGTGTGTGTCCGTCCACTGTGGGCGGAAGAGGCTGTCAGGTCTCTGGAGGTGGAGTTATAGGTGACTGTGAGAACCACCCAATGTCAGTGCTGAGAACTGAACTCAGGACCCCTGCAAGGGCTGGAGACAATCAGCCTCTGAGCCATCTCTATTCCTTTAGTGTTTTGCATGAATTCTTTCATCTTTCTCCTCTTCTCCTTCATCAATACCTTTCCCACTGATTGTCTCCCTGTGGACTTTTCTTTAAGTCAATAAACAGAACAGTGTCTCTAACCCTACATCATAAAATATCCTTTGTGGCCAGACAGCCAGTTAAGGAGTCCTACTGTCCTGTGTCCTTTTTCACTTTAATCTTCACCATACTGCAGCTAGCATTTATTTCATCTCCCCTTCATCCTGATTCTAACTTCTATCAGAGTGGACATTACTATTAGCCTGGAGGTCTTTTCAAAGGGCCCTTCTCCATGTGCTGTCTCAGCTTCCTGGGGAGAATGGCAGCACTCATCTGGGGAGATGTGGGGATTTGAGTTTGCAGAGCTGCACTGCCTGCTGCTTTGTGTCTGACTGGATTTCCTCATTTCCATCTCCTCTCGCTGTCCTTCCACCTCTCTCAGTACATGTCACACACGTCTCACTCTGCCACCTGTTAATGTAAGTTACTGAAATATTTGTCTTTGCTATCTTATTCTAACTCACCAATAGAGTTATTTTTTCTTAAATACCTAAGGTCTTGCATATATTTAATCTTTTATACTAGCTTTATCTCACAGAAACTTCACACTTCTACAATGTACCCAGTTCCTGGACTTTATGAAGAGCCTGCTTTAGGATTTCTTACACTCCTGTAGACTGGTGTTTTTGATCAGGTAATTCTACTATAGAGAGATGCCCAGGGCATTATATGATGTTTAGGAGAAGCCCTGACCTCTGTCTACAAGACATGAGCAGCAAATCTAGTGTAATAATAAAACTGCCTCTGGACATTGCCAGTGTCTCCGGTTAGCAACAGTAGATGTGGGAGACGGCTTGGGAAAATTATATAAGGCACCAGAAACTATACATTCAGGAAACAATGCCAGATATTGTTACTATGATCTGGTTCTTATGTAGTATACTAGTCAAACCCCTCTTTAAAGGTTCTCAAAAGCTAAGTTTGTTCTAAGCCTTCAGGCATCTGCCACTTCTGAGTGTGTTACCTATATCTCACTTACAGATCATATTCTCCTTACCATAGCTGCATATACCAGCTTCTCTCCATACTAGTTCCTATGCCCCCTGTCTTCCTAATTACCTTATCGTTTACTGCAAATCTTAGTCTTCTCTACCAATGCTCCTTTTTACTAGAGCCCCTCAAGCCCACCTTTGCAATCTCCTTTGGACTCTATTGTGAGGATTAACAGATGATGGTATTGAAACAAAATGTCTCCTAGGGTGAAGATGCCAACTATAGAGCCTGACATCCTTTCCTGAACTAGTGCGGAAAGAAGACAACTGACTGTTACAAGCTGGCCTTTGTCTCAAGTGTACAAGTTGGCAGGAACATGTGTGTGTATGCACACATGAGCATACACACATACATACACACACACATCCCCAAAACACATGTAGGTACTCATATTCATGAATTACCTTTCATCATCTTTTCCCTTTCTACCGCCCATGGCACTGCCTGTCATCACTACCCTGAATCTTCTCTCAGGCCGGTTCTCTAGCTCTGCAGTGTGTTACACACTTGGATAATTTCCATTGTTTCTCTGGTGTGCCCTTCCTTCCCTGGCACCCTGCTCACCGTTAGTATTTATGTTTGACACTTCAGAAGAAGCTCATCTTGACTTTCACTCTTCTTTCAAATTTTCTGAAGCCTTTAAAATATATTATTCTTCCCTAGGATAAAGATGCAACCGCCAAACAATGCACCACTCTTCCATAGCTTTAGTTGCTAATAACTAAGCTCCATGCAGCAACCATAAAAGAAGAAAAATGTTAAATGTAGTCTTTTAGGGTAGTGGTAGATTTGGGCTGACTCACCAAAAATTTTGTCTGTTTTTCTTTTTCAGTCATTTCAATTGAAAACTTAAAGCTGGCTGTGGTGGTAAACTGCAATATATTCTCACAAGTGCCACTGAGGAGTATGCTGTGTAATGGTTCTAGAAAATCCTTTTAAAACATGCTGACCTTAGACTCCGTAATTTCCACACTGTGTGTCTCTTCAGGGAAATACTTCTGAAGGTAAGTAAAGATGCCTAATGCACAGAGCTCTTTTTTAAAAGTTTTTTATTTATTATTTATATGAATACACTGTAACTGTCTTCAGACACACCAGAAGAGAGCTTCAGATCTCATTACAGATGGTTGTGAGCCACCATGTGGTTGCTGGGAATTGAACTCAGGACCTCTGGAAGAGCAGTCGGTGCTCTTAACCACTGAGCCATCTCTCCAGCCCTCACAGAACTCTTTATAAAAGCACAGATAAAAATGACTTAAATGACTAAGTACAGCCAGAGACATAAGAAGGCAAGGAGACTGAGTTAGGCTTAGAGTGAATCAGTGTGGCTGCTAAGTCAGGACAGGAGTGTGATTGACTCTGTTTACATGTGATGCATTTTGGGGTGTGGCACAGGCTTTCTGAAGCTTCATTCATTTGAAGAGGAAACAAACCATTCCTTGCAGAAGTGCTGGGAGAGAAGTGATGTGTTTAATTAGTCCTTATCTGCAAATCTACTTCTGTGTGAGCCTCAGTGAATATTTAATGTGTTAATGTTATCTCTCTGTGTGGACAAAGCTGAAAAAAAAATCTAGGTGTAACGACCTACTTAATTAAATATACTAACAGTTGGCTCAATTTAACAATATATATTTATGTTTTTCTGAGTCTACTCTTCAGTGGTTATTCCAAATATAACTATATACATAGTTATATGTGTATTACTATATACATAGAGTATATTGGAGACAGAGAGAGAGAGAGAGAGAGAGAGAGAGAGAGAGAGAGAGAGAGAGAGAGAGAGACTCATTAACTGCTGTCATTCAGTTTCTTTTCAAATGATAATGCATTATCTGTCTCCAAATCAGCTAGCAAGACAGTGTCTTCCTTGTCAACCACCATATCATGATTGGCCTTGGGTAGTCTGCTATCTATTCAAATTAGCTCAATTACATTGTTGGAGAAGGGCTTGTAGAAAAGGCGACCACTGTATTTCACCCAGAGAGATAAGTTCTGCAAGGGCTCCCATTGTAACACTTGGTCCAGGATGGGGCATCCCTGATATTGTGGCTGATGCTAATTTGATTCATGTTCCCACACTTTGTTCTTCAGATGGGTACCAACTGTGAGGCATATTGAAAAGAAAAGGAAAGCCTTAGATCTTTTATGACCCAGCTGGGCCTATAATGACTGTGTCATCAGGAAAATGTGCTTCCTAAAATAAGCAAATCTACTTAACTCTACCAAAAAAATGTGCAGTATCTGGAGCAGATTTCAACTTTAATGATTGTACCTTTTTTTTTTTTTTAAATCTTATTGTTAGACTTCTATCTGAAAGTGCTCCTGGCTTCTGACCTGCCTCCCAGAACCCCAAACCGATTCAAGAAGCATTAGAATTGCAACCCCCCCCCCAAATAAACAGCAAGAACCACCACTTAGACTGCCAAGTGCAAGATTTCAGATGTTACTTGTCTTAGGATTTCTGCTTAATGTTTAAATTTTAGAAAATAAAATGTATTGTTTCAGCTTACTCCATCATCTTTTCATATCAATAGCCCATGAGTCTCAGAGGATTGCTGAGTTTTCAAACAAATTTAAAAATCGTGGATAAAAATGCAAGCTGCAGATACACTGTAAAGTGTCAAGTACTCGCTGGGAAAATAGAATTGTTTATTACTAGTATAGCACAAAATAATGACTTAAGAAAGCAAGGCCTCTTAAATTTTAAGGGATTTACGAACTGCAGTGTCAACTTGCATCTGTCTGCTAAGCATCAGAACAAATCAAAACATTTCTAACTGGTAGTGATCACCTTATTCTGAGAACCCGAATGGACTCGAACTTAGCATGTCCATAGCTGAAGCAGTCATTCTCTCTGTTGTAACCAGCTTTCTTTCAGGGATCATTGACACCTACAGACAGACAGCCACTGAGTCCCTATAGAAGAAACATTCCTCCCTTGAAACATTTAACAAGCACCCAAGTCTGATTTAGGCTCAAGTCTAAAACTCTCAACCTTAATAGGTATTCCTTAGGGCTGTTGTGACTTTAATAGTGTGTACCAGTTCTCTGTGTTGTAACCCAGTCTTGCTCTGCTCCCTTCCTTCAAAGACAAATACATGATACCGTGACAAAAGCTCGCCATTGGCCCCATAGTCTCCAAAGGATGAGGCCAGTTTCTTTACATTGAGACACTAGGAGGTTACTTTAAAAAATATGGATTTATTTATTGGTTTTCTACTTTATGTGTAAGACAGCCTTAACTCTGTATATGTGTGCATGTCTATACATATATATTTATGCATATGAATGCCTAGTGCTGTCAGAAACAAGAAGAGGGTGTCAATCCCCTGAAACAGGAGTTATAGATTCCTGTGAGCCACCATGTGGGTGTTGGGATTAGAACCCTGGTCTTCAGCAAAAGCAGCAGGTGCCCTTACCCACTGAAACCCAACTCCAGCTCTTGTTAGATTTCTTGATAAGCTCTACCCAGTTCTTCTTTCCAGACTCAGCTCTCAGCCTCTGTGTGATATTTTTTCCAGTCTCTTCTCCAAGTATTCTGTTTTCACCATGTTCCAACCAGTACTGCAAAGAAGGCACTGAGGCTGCTCTCCCCAGTCCCTGCCTTCACTTTCCCTCCTTTATTTGTAAAACTTCTGAGAAACTTAAAAGAACCTACCTCACATGTCACTTCATCCAAGGAGTCCTTTGAGATGCTTCCGGTAAAATACTTTCTACCTTAAGTTTTTTACCAAGGTAAGTTCATACTTGAATTGTTAGAATCACAAATCAGGATTAGAAAGGAGAAGCTGTTGCTATTCATCGTCATCTTCCTGTGTGGCAGAATAGGATTTGGTTTGGAGTGTGTCCTGGTTCTTGATTTTTTTTCTCTCTCTCTCCTTTTACTTTGGTTTGTGTTGTTTCTATAAGAAGAGTCTTGCTATGGTAAGCCAGGCTGGCTTTGAACTCACAATGATTCTCAGGCCTTAGCCACTCAAGTATGGGGATCATAGGTGTACATCCTCACACTCAAGAGTATTTCAGCCTTTTTGTTCTGCCTTTGAAAATGTGTCTTACATTTTAAATAATTCTCCCTTGCTGATTAGCAATGGCATGTTATCAGCACTGGAGGAAAATCAAGAACAAAGCATTTGGCTTCCTGATCCTTGTGTGTGCTTGTAATTCTTCTAGCGTCTACTTTATAGTACCCAATGGCCAGTGGACTTTTCCAGACATAGCTTTTCATTTGTCTGGGAGTAGCTTTTCCAGGAACATTGTCTTGGGATTTCGGGTCCAATTTCTCCTGGCATGATACCATGGCTACTTTATGGCTGTCACTTACTGACTATATTCTTCCTAGCTGGGATGGATTTTTGTGGCTATGAGATGCTAGACAATTTCTGGGGACACTTTGCTTATCACTGGGGGAACTAGTAGTGTTAAGCAGACAGTACTGGTCAGGATGCTGTTAAACAGTATACAGTGTAGAAGACATGCCATCACTCCTTGCTCCAAACACCAATCCCCAACACACAAAAGCAAGTTTCTGGTCCTCAAATATCACAGACTGTGAGTTTTAAACATTTTACTACTATTGTTTTACATGCTGGCGTATTTCGCTTGCATGTACATCTGTTCACCATCGGTGTGTATATGTACAGTGCCCATGTTAGCCAGGAGTGGTTGTCGGATCCCCTGGAAATGGTATAACACACCTTGTGAGTTCAATCTATTGAACCCAGGTTCTTCAAAAGAGCAGACAGTCATGCTCTTCCCCACTGAGCCGACTCTCCAACCCTCAACAGTAGTGGATTTTAGATGCCATGCTCAAACTACAAGATCCAGTTCTTAGTCTCAATGGGGCCAAGAAAAAAGAAGTGAGGGCAGAAGTAAGGGCCGATAAGAGTCTTTGGGAACATTGCTTTGGGATTGAGGCTTCCTGATTCCAAGGGCTTTTGGCTTCTCAGTAAACACACCTTATCACTCTAGTATCTACCATAGTTTCTAGTCATTTACAGTTTGCCCTCCATGTTCCAATGATGCAGGGGATGGTCACATGCTGGGAGGTGTATAGCTCAGCCCTCACCCGCAAAGAGCTGGAAATCTGTCCTTCTGTAGTGCAGCTCTCAGTTCTTAACTAAAGGATTTGTAAGAGTCAGGTTTCAAAGACTTTCTACTCGAAACTTCCAAGATCTACCAAAACACACTAAAATATAAAACATGAATTGACCATCTACCTTACTAGTCATTATAGTTAAACAGTGCAATTGGGGTGTTACTTCTGGCTTTGAAGCCGCACCTGCAGCAGAGTTCATCTAGACAAGAGGTTACAGAGTGGCAGCTTTGGAGCCAAATGACAGATAAGCTTTAGTAACAGACTATACTCCATTAAACTGAGCAGGTCAGTCTCTGTCCTCCATAGAGTGGGCTTGGCTCTCTCTCCTTAAACATCTTTTAGGTTCTTTTCTAATCCCGGATGAATTTTCTTTTCTTTTCTTTTCTTTTCTTTTCTTTTCTTTTCTTTTCTTTTCTTTTCTTTTCTTTTCTTTTTTTTGTGTTAAAATTTTATTAGTTCTTTGAAAATTTGAAACAGTGAACTATCTGTTATTTTTTAAGTTAAAATATAACCATGCGACCCTCTCCCTTTCCCCTCTTCCCTCCAAGCCCTCTTATACTCTGCCTCACTCCTTCTTAAATCTACAACCTCGTTTTGTTTAACTGTTCTTTCTCTCTAAATGCATGCGTGTATACATGTATGCACACACAACCTGTTGATTCCATTTAGTGTTGCTTGTTTGTGTCTAATCTCATGGCTGACTACTCAGTATTGAATAACCAACTAAGACCTGTCACGTAGGTCTCTCTCTCTCTCTTCTTCTCTTTCTTCTCTCTCTCTTTCCTTCCTTTCTCTTTTTCTCTTCCCTTCCTTCTCCCTCCTTCCTTCTTTCCTTCCTCCCTCCCTCCTTCCTTCCTTTCCCTTCCATCCCCTCCCCTCCCTCCCTCCCTCCCTCCCTCCCTCCCTCCCTCCCTTCCTTCCTTCCTTCCTTCCTTCTAGTTTTAATTCAAAGAATGTTTTATTCTGCTGAAGTCATCTCTAATTTTATTAATTTGGGTTCTTCTTTCTTTTGGTTAGTTTGTCTTAGGATTTAACCATCTCTTTTAAAGAACCAACTATCCAGCTTATTCATTCGTTGTGTATTTTTTTTATTTCTAATTCATTTCTGCTCTGCTCCTATTTTAATTATTTCTGTTTACTATTTTAGATTTGGATTTTTCTTGTTTTTTCTAAGGCCCAGAAGTGCAGCTAAAAGTTATTTGAGAGGTCTCTGATTTTTTTTTCTTTGAATGTAGGCATTTATAAGCTTCCTATGACTGGTTGTATTTTATGCCCTAGGTTTTAGAATATGTTAAGTTTCGTCATTTCCCATCAAGATATTAATGATGTTGGAATATTAACATAGTCCAAAAGTTTCTGAGAGAAACTGCTTTTCAGGTAACAGTAGGGCTAGAAACCATTCATATATTTGCCTTGAACTTTCATAAATGGCAGGTGTATGGCTAGGGATGGCTAATGCGTGAAAGATCAGCAGAGATATCTGGTTCAGTGGCTGAGTTGACTCAACCACTGGACTGGGACTCCTCAGTCTGGGACTCCTCTGGGGACATCTCAGCCAGGGATGCTATTTGTCATTGCTGGAGGGACCTGCATTGGTAGACGTGTCCTGTGACCACTTTAAAGCACTTGGACAAGCAAGCATCACGAAGAGCTGTCCCTCTGTCCTTTTTCCATGACTTTAAACCACACTGGCTCCTCATAAAATAGTCTTTTTATGGAAATGTGCTTATTTTGTCATTGGACCACACTTGTTAAGGACAGGCTATAATTCAACTCACATCATTAAGCTAAACTAACACAGTCTTTCTTCTAAACTTCTGGATTGTATCTTTCCTATTTAAAGTGTCTTGGAAAAGCATCCTAGTCAGTAACAGATTCATTAAAAAAAAAAAAAAAAGACAAGGCTAAATGATTGCAACAGACAGCATTCTAACAAGGCACATTTGTTTTCTTGTAATCACCCTGCCAATATTCTCACATCACCCCAATGTTCTTTCTGGAAAAATGAACCAAAACAAAATTCACTTAGATTGTAGGAAAGGCTAAGGCCATGACATATTTTAAGTTTATTACCCTCTCATTTAAGTAATACGGCCACAGGTAATGTGACATATGAAGTCCCAATAGTCCTATCATGTGGACAAAGAATGGCATGCTATACAAAGAAGAGGACGCAAGTGACCTAGGTGAATAAATTTACCACTGCTACATAATCCATCATGAAACCAACCTGGTTTATGCAGTCTCTAAATCTCTTCTAGTATCCCCTGGCCATTCCCTGACAGAACCTGTAAACCAAAAACAGCCTTCTGGATTTCCACTCACTTTCTAGTCTTCAGGGGACATATCAGCAAAATCAGATTACTCTTGCCCAGAAATATCTTAATCCCAAGTTAGGCTTTACCAAAACCAATACAAGGCTCATGTGACGGTCTAGAAAATAAAAGAATGGAATTAAGACCACAGAGATGAAAAACGGGTGTATATGCGGTGGGAACGGCAAAGAGACTTGATGCCTTCAGAGTAAAGGGAGGAGGGCGTGGGATCATCAGACATGATGTTGAAGCTGGAAAGACAGCCCGTCAGAGGCAGTCGAGGACTAACCCTGGAGGGCCCTAAGGTAACAAATAGGATATGAGGGAAAAAACATGGTCAGGGAATGCTGTTGGAGAACACAGGTGGGCTCCTGGTCATCATTTTCTGGTTTGTCCATGAGCGTTTATTTTAAACAGAAGTCTGACATTCATGATTGGTTTGTTCCCCCTAGGAAAGCATAACTGTGGCTTATGTAACATTGTACCTAGCTTGTAAATTAGTGAAGGTTGCTCCTTTCGCTGACAGTTCTAATGTCTGCCATCTGTTTGCACAGGATGACACCCTGGCACTCCTCTAATTGGACATAAATTAGGTACCCACCGCAGTTTTGACAGGGGATCCTCCAGTCTCTCTCTCTCTCTCTGCTATGGATTCAACGTTTTCTTGGACACTCAACATCTCCCCTAAAAGTAGATTCATAAACTTCCTGGGTTCAAATACTCAACTTACCTTTTTTGTACTGTATGGTTTAATCCGGATCTCTTTTCTCTCTTCTCTTTCTTTCTCTTTTCTCTTTCTTTCTCTTTCTCTTCCTCTTTCTCTTCCTCTTTCTCTTCCTCTTTCTCTTCCTCTTTCTCTTCCTCTTCCTCTTCCCTCTCTCTTCTCTCTTTCTCTTTCTCTGCCTTCTCTCTCTTCCTTCTTTTTTCTTCTTCTATTTAAGCAACTATATTTTTACATTTATTTTATTTTTTGGAATTTCTCTTTCTTTTGTGACAGAGCCTCGGTGTAGCCCATGATGAGTTGGAATTCACCACATAGCTCAGGCAGGCCTAGAGTCCATGATCATCCTTCTGCTTCAGCCTCCTGAGTGGTATTATTGGCATGGGTCATGTATTTTTAATACCCATTTTATTAATAAATTATAATATCATCATATAATATACTAGGTACAAGGAGATGTTTTGAAATGTGTGTACAGTGCAGTAAAACTAAATCAAAACAGTAAGTGTAAACACCCTCTCACCTCTCATTTTTACAACACACCTGAAGTTTATTTTCATTGTTCATTTATTTATTTTGGGGGACACAGGTTCTATACATTTAGCCCAAAGTTGTTTTGAATCTCTCTGTAGTATACTAGACTCAAACTCATAAGCTGTCTGCCTCAGTCTTCCATCTCATTGTTGTTTTCTCTAAATACATAAAACAACAGTTGGGCACAGTGGTGCACACCTTTAATCCAAGAATTCATGGGGCAGAGGCAAGCAGATCTCCGTGAATTTGAGGTCAGTCAGAGCTTCACAGAGAGACATGTCTCAAAAGCAAAAACCAAACAACACGAAGAACAACAACCAACTACTGTTATTTCTAACAGTTACTCTCCAGTGTTGCTCATCCTAAGGCCCACTCCTCCTCTCTATCCACCAGAAACTGACAGCCATCATTTTATGCTTCCCTTCTGAGTTCCATAGTTGAGTTCAGGTGGTGTTCTTTCTTTGCATGGATCATTTCATTTAGCTGTCTTCCAGATTCTTCACCCATGTTTTTACAAATTGCAGGACTTCACTCTTAAGTGGGTAATATTTATTGTACGTATATGTGTATGTATATATATATATATATATATATATATATATATATATATATATATATACTATACTCTTTACTCATTTACCCCTGGATGTGTACCTACCACACTGAGCGATAATTCTCAAACTTCCTGCCATGTTTAGCTGTAGCTGAGTATCTTGAACTCTGAGCAGCCAGCCTGTCCTCCATGTGGTACAACCCTGTCTTGTCCAGCTTTCCTAGAAAACTCTTGGTTTTGAACTGTTGTTTCACTAAGTCTATGTCTCTGACTTGGGATTTAATTTCTCTCTTTTCTAGAGATGTTCTCTTTCTATACTGCTCTGTCTCCTGTGGTCCTGGCTTCTCTTTCACCTGTTTTTCTTCCCTTGAACAAACTGATTCTCACCAAATTCTGATCTTTTCATCTATATTTCTATTTTATCATGGAATTCCACCCTACCTGACAACTTCAGTTGTTAATTCTATGCAGGCAGTGTTAACATTAGTTTTATGGCAGTGGTGGCAGGGAGCTCCTGTCCACATCTGTGACTTCCTCAGAGCATCTGTCTTATGCATCCAAGATTGCATAACATTGGATGTCATTCTCAGTGGAATATCATTGTGCCTCCCAAACTGGTCTCTCTTCTATATATCATTTTCTCTGTCCTAATAATATCCATAATTTATTTCATGGTCTTTAACTTAGTCAGAATTTCAACTCTTTGTTTTTACCCTTTAAAAACCTTCGTCATTACACATTTCTTCTACAAATGGTCCTATGATCACGAGCTGGAATTAGACTCCCAACTACATATTCTATCTTCAAACCTTCCCTCCATGTTGTTCTCTATATAGTACTTTGTAAAAAGTCTACCATTTGGTATCATTAAGTATTGTTAGAGTGGCTGTTATAGCAAAATGTAGTGTTTGTAGTAACCCAGCCTCATTATACCTGCAAACTAAGGTATTATAAATTGTCTTCCAACAACCTTCACACAGTTGTCTCCTTGTCAGTTGAAACTGGCTCATGGTTTCCTTATGAACTGCTCGTTCTGATGACTCAATATTCTGCCCTCCCTATACTTTCAGATACTTTCCCATAGCACCATGCCTTGTACATGGTAGAACCCCAGTGGAACATACATTCAGTAAAAGCAGTAAGGATGGATCGATGTTGATTCTGGGACCTAGAAAAGAACTTTTCTATTTCAGAGCTATATGTGAGTGCAACTATCAGGTAGCAACTGGGCCATGGCTTAACTTCTGGTGACCTCAAGATTAGGAGTTGTGAGTCAAATTGGGACCCTCTCCCCCCAGAGTTTCCTGGGTTAGCCAATGCTAACTTTCTAACCTTGGTCTTTATTCCTCAGCTTTAGTTCACTGCAGCACAATGTCTCATGCAACTGGGAGGAGCACACTAGTTTTCTGTCAGTTCTCTCTGGGTCAGACACTCGAACTTTCTGATGTGCTTACCCACATATGCTACATTGAAGAAATATCTTTTTTTTATTATTATTATTCCATGTGGTTTGCACACATCTGAGCCATAGTCTTCTGGTGGCAATAACCTGCTATTTACAGTTCCCTGGAACCCCAGTAAGAGCTGTAAAGCACGACGAAGAGAAGAAACAGGGCAGTGACAGATGTCTCAAAAGAGCCTTTCATTTCTCTAAGTAGGCACTTGTCCACATCTAAAGCTGATGCTTTTTACAAGAGTGTCTTCCTAAGGCTTTGGTGTAGGAGTCTCAGGACAGAGAAACAGAAAAGAAACCGAAAACATACTGAGAGCAACAGTGATGAAGGTTCTAAATAAAACACCAAATGGCAGTACTGGCTAAGCACCTCCTGAAAGACTCTAAAGACATACCCTTGACATTGAGAATCCAATTTATCTGTGGTGAATTTGATGACGTGTCCTTGCAAATGCATTAATTGCATGTTTTTATTAATCCTCAAAAATCCCAATGATATTGCTTTATCTTTGATTTTCAAGTGAACCTATGGCGCTGTAATTCATAGTGTGTAAGTGCCTTATTAAAGATTACAATGATAGATTGGCAGAACTAGCCACTTCAAGAGCATAAGAATAAAATAGAGAACTCATCTGAAAAGGAAAATACTTTAAGCAAGTATTAATAGCTCTTTAAAATGCTGTCTAATTCCAGAACCATATATATTGCTGATATGAGTGTGTGCTATGCATAGAAAAGTAGTGTACTTACTCTCTGTCAATCACAAGGCAGGTGACAGCTTCTGCGGCAATAACATTTGCTGTTCTCACATCCTCCCTGCATAAAGATAAATAAATAAATAAGACCCATTAGAATGGTGCAGCCTTTAAGAACAAAGGCACGTAGCTATGGTGAGTTTCTTACAGGAACCAAAGTATTACACATTTTTTTGATTTATGCACCTCCAGGTTTACACTTCCTGTGAAGAGCCACTTTACACATATTATAAATCACACATTCCCTGCAGTTAAAACTCAGTTGTTACAATTATCAAATTTAACGTTTCACTTACACAAGTGGAAGAAGATTTTATAAGATCATTTCATTTGCTCTTTGGGGGGAATTTCTGAGTTAATTACATGATGATAAAGTTGGGAATGAGTAGGTTAAAGCTTTTAAAGAGTCTAGAGACATACCGCTGGAAATAGAGTATCTAAATCATCCATTATGAACTTGACACTCTACCTTTGAGATCAAAGGACCGGTTTTAAATATTCTCTTAATATAGTAACACTACTTTTATGCAACTAAGGTTTGGAAACTTTATGGTACATAGTTATTCATCTGTCCAGAGCTCATGGTTCTTTACATTATTTGATGAATATTACTCGTAGGCACTTTAATATATTAAGAGGATCTCTTGGAAAACACATAATTTGTAACTATAGTAGGCAATGTCAATCTCTGAGGCCTTTGAAACTCTTTTCTGGTGCATCTCCAGTAGTGAGACATGAATTTGGTAAATTAACTTCACAAGTCATTCTCAGCTACCATAAACTTAATGTTACCATTGAGATCACATTAAATGACACCTGACAGCGCTCGTACCCTTTTTTCTTATGGTAACATTTCTAAGGCAATATAATTGATGGCAAATATGCCTGAAACATATCTCAGAGTTCATTGCATAGAAGGATGTTGTGTTGACAGGTTTTTAAACTACAAAACGCAACGTTCCACCCAAATCAGGCACCTGAAGTACTGAAAACCAAAGGGGTTTGCAATGCATCTTTTGCTACTGAAGCCTCATGAAGTTCCAACTCACACTCTAAATTCTGTCATTTTTCCTGCTGACATGTCTTTCATTAAGTATTTCATTGTTGTTTCTCTTCTTTCTTGGGTTAGTGTTGCTTAACAGAAACAGTATTTGGCAAACCAGAACCATATATTCATTCACTAATATCACTTTCCCAGAAATGCCCTCATGATAGTCTTCCACATTCATTATTTGATACTGATTAAACAAAACAAAACAAAACAAAACAAAAACATTTTTCTTCTTTGAAAGAGAGCCATGTTGGGATTCTTGTACAGATGCATCGCATGAATACACTGATCTCAGAAGAACAGCTTCTGATGTTAATTTTTCCATATAAGATCAGGACATGCCTTTGCATTGCTGGAATCTACTATTGTGTTTTTAAATGAGATGCTATAGGTTTTTTTTTTGCCTAATGCCTAACACTTCATGAAGAGCATCCTTGGATGATCCAGATTAGGTTTTTTTTTTTTTAATATGCCTTTTCCATTTATGTGTTACTGATTGTACTTTAAAGAAGAAAACTCTTCCTTGTTTTAACTTTTATTTATTTATTCTTATTTTTATTTATTTTTAAATTTTTATTTATTTTTCTCTCATACAATACATTCTGACCACAGATTCACCTCCCTCCATGCCTCCCAGGTCCTTCCAAACTTCCTTCTACCCCTGTCTACTCCCCCACTGCTGTCTTCCCCCAGAAAAGAATTTAAATCTACTGCATATAATAAGTTTTCCTCTGACAGTTAAGCTTTCATGGTAGTCTCAGAAGCTGCCAGTGTGAGCTTCTCATGCTTGCTTCGCATTCTCTGCCTTCCAGAGAAGCTGGCCTCCTTTCCAAATTGACAAGCATTATCTTCTCTCTCCTACCCAGGCTTCTTCAAAACATGCTGTCCTCAGACTTAAGACGCTCCTCTCCACCCATGCTTGTCCTTTGGATCTTCTTCACAGTGCCCTTCCCTAAGCTATGCTACCCTGAATTAGCTCGGAGGTTTCCTTGTATATCTGTTCTCAGTATCTTACATATCTCTACATGGAAATGGCTATCACTACTTAAAACTCATATATTTATTTATGTGGCCATCCAGTTAGGGACTCAATTTCTCTTCTGCTAAGCCATATAAGCAAAGGCAGGGCCCATGACTAGATTTGCTCAGATTTGGTCTTTAATGCCTAATATATAGAAGGTTCTTAGGTTGTGAATGCTACAAAAAAGTCACAGGTACTGTATTCCCAAGCCTGGGGTGATGAGATATCATCATCACCACCATCATCACCATCACCATCACCAATCAATCAATGAACATTATTAACGCAGTGCCTCAGAGGTCAGAGGCATTGGATCCTCCTGGAACTGAAATTCCAGGCAGTTTTGAGCCACTGACAGGTGTTAGGAATGGACCTATGTTTGCAAGAACAGTATGCGGTCTTGATCGCTGATCCATTTATCCAGCCCCAAGTTCAGACTTCAGAGTCTCAGGAATTTGCTGTTAAGCTAAGATGGACCAATTTCCCAAACAATGCAAACCTCTCTTATGTGAGGAGCACGAGAATGAAGAGAAGCCGTCCGGCATTACTGTTGCCCCCCAGCACAGCGAGAACTGCACGTGTTGTATTTTCGGCTCCATTACCATTTTCTACAGAAGGTTGATTTTTTTGTTTGTGAAGTACAAACAAGCAGGCAGAAGCACTTCATCCCCACAGGGCCTTCATAAGTTGTGAATTACTTCCTTCTTACCACGTGTTTATAGCATCATAAGCCACTACAAATAGTTTCTCTATGCTTAAAACAATGCTGACACTGTTGTGGTTTCCTAAAAACATCATTTAAAATCTACTCTTCCATATCTGTCTTTGTCTTTACTATTCATAACGTTGTCTATTCAGACTATCTGTACTGGTGCACATCTGTAACTACAGTATCCAAACACTTGGAGGAACATCATGAGGTCAAGGCCATCCTGGGCTATCTTACACAGGGAGCTCCTCTCATCCCTGCTACCTGCCACCAAATAGAGAAAAAATAAAAAATTGGAATTGCCTATTTAAAAGCATTTCCATTTTAACTACTAAGAAACCTAAAAAATAATAAGTAAGGTAATATTTAACTGTGAATATATTTTATGCATATAAATTTTAATGGAGTAATCATAAATAGCCAATATTTTAAGATTTTATTATATTATTTGATCTAAATGAGACAGATGTTTTAACAAGGAATATAATGTTTTATTGGAACAGAAGCAATAAATATTTTTGTGTAGATCAGAAAATAGGCTATTAAGAAATTGAATAAAGTATTTTATTTTATGTTTTAGCTTACTAAACTTAAGAATATGTAAAAAAAAAAGTTCATACTAATATCATTGACTTAATATAGCAAGTGGCAGTTATTTTTCTCAGGCTGACACATGAGAACACATGCTACCTAATCCATCAACATTCAGATCCAGCTCTTGAATGACAATCCTGGTGTTTGAACACAGATTACCTGTTCTCTAAATTAAATTCTTTCCATGGAACTATACCATTCATAACTTTGTCAGAGTTAAATCTGATAATAATTATACAAGATGCCCCACTATACCAAAGGGACACTTGCTCAACTATGTTCATGACAGCTCTATTTGTAATAGCTAGAAACTGGAAACAACCTAGATGTCCCTCTATTGAAGAATGGATAACGAAAATGTGGTACAACTACACAATGCAATACAATTCGGCTATTAAAAACAAAGATATTACGGATTTCACAGGCAAATGGATGAAACTTGATAATATCATCCTGAGTGGTAAATCAGTCCCCAAAGGACATGAATGCTATGTACTCACATATAAATGGATATTAGCCATAAAGTACAGGTACCATGCTACACTCCACAGACTCAAAGAAGCTAAACAAGAAGGAAGGCTCAAGTGAGGATACTCAAATCTCATTTAGAAAGAGGAATAAAATAGTCATAGGAAGCAGATGGAGGGAGGGAAGTAGGTGTGAGAGGGGATGGGGGGGATTAGGGAGTTTCAGGATAAGTGTGGAAAGGGACAGAGAGAGGGTCAGAGGGGCAGAAGAATTGTAGCCGGGGGCATGGGGGCATACATAGGATGTGCCAGAGACCTGGGATTGGTGGGGCTCCCAGGAATCAGTGGGGGTGACCTTAGCTAAGACTCACAGCAGTGGGGATGTGGAACTTGAAGAAGCTACCTACTGTAGTCAAGCAGAAACCCAACAGGAGTGATAGGGACACCAACCTACCCCCAAAGCTTTTAACTCAAAATATATCCTGTCTACAAGAAATTAAACAAACAAACAAACAAAAACAGGGATAGAGCAGAGACTGAGGAAATGGCCAACCAATAACTGGCCTAATTTGAGATCCAACCCACAGGCACACACCAATCCTTAACACTATTAATGATACTCTATTGTGCTTGCAGACAGCCTAGCTTAACTGTCCTCTGAGAGGCTCCATTTAGCTGCTGACTGAAACAGATGCAGAAACCCATAAACATTGGATGGAAATCAGAGACTCTTATGGAAGAGTTGGGGGAAGGATTGAAGGCCCCAAAGAGGATTGGAACTCCACAGAAAGACTAACAGGGTCAACTAACCTGAGCCATTGGATGCTTGGAGGCTCTTAGAGACTGAATCACCAACCAACAAACACACACAGGCTGGACCTAACCCCCACCCCCACACCTAAATAGCAGATCAGTCTTCATTTGTCCCCCTCCCCCAACAATAAGAGCAGAGGCTGTCCCTAAAGCTGTTGCCTGTCTGGAATATAATCTCCTAACTGGCCTTCCTTATCTGACCTCAGTGGGCGAGGATGCCCCGAGCCCTGCAGAGGCTTGACATGCCAGGGTGGGGAATACCCGGGTTCAGAGGCCTCTACCCTCTCAGACAAGAAGGGGAAGGGAGGATGGTCAGAGGGATTATGTAAACGGGGACAGGGAGGGGAGGCAGTGGGGTGGGTGGTGACATGGAAGAGTTTGGAGGGAGGAAAGGAAAGGGAGAAATGTTATAATTATATTATAATCCCCCAAATTTAAAAAAAAGAGAGAGAAAAAAATATAGTGCAGAATAACTTTTGGGCAATGGTCATAATAATTATCATAACATTGCCGTTGTTAATAAAGCCAGCACCAATATATTTTGGTGTCCAACCACAAAATAAATGTGATAGGCCTTTAGTGCTTAATTTACTGGAATCTCCATTCACAGGTATGTCCTAACCAGCTATGCAGTTTTATAATGATACCATGCAATGCTTGGCAGTTGTTTAATGTCAAGTCACGCTGACATCACAGTATCCTTGTTCCTATGATTCAGGTGCTTACTGGCCCTCCATGCAGATGTCCAGAAAGGCTCTAAAACCCTGCTTCTTTGAGGGACAAATATTCTACCTGACATGGCTTTGATGGATGTTAATCATCCACTTTGGCAAACATACTTTGGAAGAAGCTGCCGATACTATAACTACTGTGTACATTGGTTTCTGCTGTGGGTCCAAATGCCATGATAAAAAATAAATATAATCTGGATTTATGTATTGTTATATGTATAAATAATGAAGGGGATCCTAATGATTCTCTGTTGTCACTAAGCGGTTTAGCCATCCATAGTTATAGTTTTATAGAGAAGATTGACCTCAATAGTAAGGTTGCATATACTACTGTCTTAGACACAGAGGGAAAAACATGTAAGGAGACAACATTTTTTCTTATTATGTTGGCATGTACTTGTAGTTTCTAAAGAGGTTTTGAGATTATACATGACAATATTATACATCTGGAATTATAAGGCAATGCCCAAACTAAGTACACAGTCCTCTGTGTGCTCAGCCCATGGCTCTTGCTACTTTGTATTAAGTAAAAATAGCTGTACACATAGCAATCGGACAAAACATGCTTGCAGACTTTAAAAACAAAGTCTCACATTCATACATTTCTGTGCCTGCACATTAGCTGACTACAGCATTACCAATCACAATCGTGACAAAAGAGAACCACTGCAAAACTAGCTACTGCTCAGCCAACTATGAAGCATTTTCACAAGCACATTATCGATTTTAAAAAGTTATAGCAAAGCCTCATGGTTTAGTAGTGGTCACTTTTGAAATCCTTTGTGAGGAGTTAGAAAAATTACAGAGCATAAAAAAAGACCCCAAATCACTAAAAATACAGTTTTATGTGCACTGACTCTGATATTCTTTCAACTTCATCACTGGAATCTTCATCATCGCTGTATCCCAAAGTAGAGTCACTATCAGTGTCTGAATAATCCATGAGAAATCTTTATATGGACTCCTCTTAGGAAACAGTTTTCCCCTGTTTCATGGCTATAAGAGAACTCAGTGGTGCAGAGATGTCTCAAGCCCAGAGGTAGAAAGCCAAGGCAGTACAGAGTTCATGCAGGGCAGCTGGCAGAGTGGGGATCCCCCTTGCAGCAGCAGTGTGGTGAACACTGTTAGCAGAGTCCTAGCACTCTCTTTGTGGCAGCCTTCATGGAAACTGATACTCCTCCAATTGCCTAGGAGCTTAAAGCAATACATGGGGCTAAGCCCTTCACTCTCTGTCATGTGCAACAGTTTAATGTTGCAGTTAGATTACTTTCACACAGGATAAAGCAAACCTATTTTTATCGTAAAATCAAAAGGAAATCTTAATACAACAAGTAGGACAATCAAAATGTATGGCTATGAGAAGCTTCAAAGAAGCACATAAAAGGAAATCACAGAATTGCAGCAGTGAATTAATCATGGGCAATTGTATAATTTGTGGCAAAGCTGGCTGCTGATTGAAAACAGGATCCCTGAGCAGTTAGGTGTTTGGTTTGTTTTGTGTTGCTTTCTGAATCCGATCATTCTCGTTTCTAGCTCTGATTGCAGTAGAATTCTAGTTCCCAGAGACTGGATACTATGGTTTTAATTAAATTGGCCCTCCTAGGTTTCTATGTTTGAATGGTTTGTCCTCAGTTAGTGGAACTGTTTGGGAAGGATTAGGAGGTGTGTCCATGTTGGAGGATATGTGTCAATGGCTGAGGGAGGTTGAAGTTTCAAAAGATCATGGCAAACACAAAGTCTCTCTTTCTGCCTGACTGTGGATCAGAATGTAAGCTCTCAGCCCCATGTCTGCCCACCTACTACCATACTCCCAGCCATGTAGTTGTGGAATAATCCTCTAAAACTGAAAGCTAGATTTAAATGCTTCTTTTAATAAGAATTGCCTTGGTCTCTTCACGGTAATAGGACAACAACCAAGACAACAGGACAATGATCAGAGGTGATAGGGAGAGATCTATCATCTGAAAAAAAAAAACAGTCCCATTAAACAGTAAGAATATATTCTGGTGCTTCTTCACACATCAGGGTGTCTATAGCTAACAGAAATATATATTTCAAAAAACTGAAGATATTCAGATAATTTTCACAACAAATACATAATAAATGTTTAAGGAGATAAAAATGTTAATTCTACTGTTTTTTATATAACATATTGTTCATTATAACCCACAAATATCTGAAATTACTATATTAGTGAAGAAAGTTATTATTATTAAATATTAATTATTAATATATATGAAACATTTATACAAACAGGGGAAAAAACCACGTTCTTATAAGTTAACTCTAAAGTTTTTTTCTCCTAGGCATCATGGGTAGATATATTCACTATTATGTTAGCTCACTTCCTGAAGCAATGCATACTCATGGAATGATATCCATGGAAGGATACAGGGACTACAAGAGAGTTAAGAAGTTTAAATAATTCAAGTTTCACATTCCTTTGCATATTACTTTTGCTAGGTTGACAGCATAATGTATTTTTTGACATAGAATTTTGTATTATATGGCTTATTTAAATGACAATGAACACGTATATTTATTGAATTGAACTACATGAAATTACTTTAGCTGTTAAAAATGGCTGAATATCAGTAAGTTCATGTGGTTCAACTTAATACATGAAGGTACTGAAAGTGAAGCAATGAATAGATACTTGTTGCTATTTCTTTTCTTTTGTGCTCCTGATGTAATCTCAGCTGGGCTAGGATTCAACCCTAGCCCATATTTCTTTCATAACTATAGCTGAATGATTTCATTCCTCTGAATGTTAAGAATTAATTCATGGCTTTTCTTCCTTCTCTATAGCCATTTCAGATGCTTCTTTTCATATTACTTTATGGCTGGTGTTAGAATTATCACCACATACCATGCATGGGCAGATAATCTGGTCCCAGAAGACATGAGCTATTATTAAGTTAAAAAATCCCATATATAGGGCAACTTTCTAGGAGCTGTTGTCCAGAAAGTCTCCAGAAATACCTGCAAAGGTATACAGGTTATTAACGTTGCTGTTGTTAAGATCAACAGAATGGTAAGACCCTATTATTAAAGACACCACATACCTTGGCTGTGGAATATAGAAAAAAAATGTTGAAAGCTTGCTAACTTTCATGATGTCAGACATTGCTATTCAGACAACTAAAAGATAGGGGTAAGCAACAATATGCTACAACTTTAGACTTTACAAGCCATAATACTATAATAATATAATACATACTATAATATATATGTTACAATACTAACTAGGTAGGCAGGCAGTTACTGATGAGACAGCAGCATGACTATTATGACAATAAGCACATGATTACGATTTTGTTTTTATTTTTGAAACTAAAATATAGTATCATTTGCCCCTCCCCCCTCCCTCCATCTCACCTCTCCAATGTTACCCCCTTGTTCTTTCTCATGTTCATGGCTTAATTTTTTTTTTTAGTTATATAAATTCTTCTGAATACATGAATGCATCTTAGTCCACATGATGTTACTTGTATATGTTTGGTTTCAGGATGACCATTTTGTATTGGATAGCAAACTGAAGGGCTCTTTCCTAGAGACTTTTCTCCTCTCACTATTCCAGAGTTGCTTTTAGTTGTTTTTTTTTTTTTGTTGTTTTTTGTTTTTTTTTTGTCTAAGGCTGGGGCTCCGTGAGATTCCTCCTTTCCATTTTCACCAATGGATTTCAGATTGGATGTGACACCAGCTTCATAGGAGGTGGCTAATGCCTGGTGGTAATGTGTATCTGGTTATAGAGTGGTCCTGGGGACCGAGATGAATGTGTGTGTGTGTGTGTGTGTGTGTGTGTGTGTGTGTGTGTGTAAAGAGAGAGAGAGAGAGAGGGAGAGAGAGAGAGAGAGAGAGAGAGAGAGGAGAGAGAGAGAGAAAGCTTGTCCTCAGAGTTGATTAAATAATCTTTTCTTTGCAGCATGTGGTGGTAACACAGGGATTTTGTTTCTCTTGACCCACAAATTTTTAAAGTACTTCTATTTTATTCTTTCTATTTTGAAAGCAAAGGGAAATGAAGTGTACTAGAATCATGGCTAGATGGACAGATTCTTAAGTCACAGCCCATCAGAGGTGAATGCTAAATAGCAAGTCACATATTAAGGCAGTATAAGCTAAGCAAAACGTGTCCACTGTAGGACTCATGGTTTCTTGTAGGTAAGTATAGAGGGCGGCCTCCTATGTCTTCTTCCATCACCAGCATGGATGGATGGCTCGGTGTTCGTTTCAATTTGCACATGTGGAGTGTGGATCACTGGACTCCTTTATAGCTAATTAGTGTTTGATAGGAAAGCTTCTCAAGTTCAGCGTATCATAGTCTTCAATGCTTCTCAGGGGAGTCATCCTAAATCCAAGGATATCTTTCACTAGAAAAAAGGATTAAAACCTTATAATTATGACCTATCATCCGAGTATTAAGTTGTGTAAGACAGGATCTCCATACTAGATAAATTTGCATACTAATATTATAATAGTGACTAAATATTCCTTGTAAGCAAACTAAATACACACACTACAGATGACAGATTCTCATTGTCAAATGGCATGAACAATGTGGAAAATGCTTATAAAAGCATACTTAGAAAATTAAAAGCTCGGGCAGTGGTGGCACACGCCTTTAATCCCAGCACTCGGGAGGCAGAGGCAGTCAGATTTCTGAGTTCAAGGCCAGCCTGATCTACAGAGTGAGTTCCAGGATAGCCAGGGCTACACAGAGAAACCCTGTCTCGAAAAACCAAAAAAGAAAATTAAAAGTCTAAATTGGGGATTAAATAGGCCCCTTTCAGGGGAGAGTGGGACTGAACAGTTAAAAAATAATGTTAAAGTGAAAGCAGTTTATAAAATAAATGTTCCTCAAATATTTCACATTATGACTTATTTGGGTAAAACACTTACTCTCTAAACAAAAATTGTAAGTGATTTTACCATTAATTCAATTCAGAATAATTTCAGCTAAACTAGAAATTCAATGACAAACAGAAGCTAGTGAATTAACAATTGGAAGGGATATCCAATTTAAATAAAGTTACTTATGCCAAATCACTACATAAAGTCAAACTCCAAAAGACATCTGACTTATTTAACACACCAATCAACATCCACCAAGAATTATGATATATCAGACTTGCTACACCTATCTAGTACTTGTTACATATGAACAAGATACTGATAATTTAAAATGTTAAATACTACCCAGATAGTACACTGAAATTGTCCTAAAATATTTGCAGCTTAATTATCAAACTATCTTAAAATAATTTGTTCAATATGTCAAAATGTTTATAAATTAATAAAAAATATATGATTAAATGAAAATATCTCATAAAAATGTTTTTTTTAAACGTGTCAAAAAAAGAGAAAAAATACATAGTTAGCAATCTACAGATTCAATGCAATCCCCATCAAAATTCGAACTCAATTATTCACAGAGTTAGAAAGGGCAATTTGCAAATTCATCTGGAATAACAAAAAACCTAGGATGGCAAAAACTATTCTCAAAAATAAAAGAACCTCTGGTGGAATCAACATCCCTGACCTCAAGCTGTACTACAGAGCAATTGTGATAAAAACTGCATGGTACTGGTACAGTGACAGACAGGTTGATCAGTGGAATAGAATTGAAGACCCAGAAATGAACCCACACACCTATGGCCACTTGCTCTTTAACAAAGGAGCTAAAACCATTCAATGCAAAAAAGACAGCATTTTCAACAAATGGTGCTGGCTCAACTGGCGGTTATCATGTAGAAGAATGTGAATTGATCCATTCTTATCTCCTTCTACAAAGCTCAAGTCTAAGTGGATCAAGGAACTCCACATAAAACCAGAGACACTGAAACTTATAGAGGAGAAAGTGGGGAAGAGCCTTGAAGATATGGGCACAGGGGAAAAATTCCTGAACAGAACACCAATGGCTTGTACTGTAAGATCAAGAATTGACAAATGGGACCTCATAAAATTGCAAAGCTTCTGCAAGGCAAAGGACGCTGTCTATAGGACAAAACGGCAACCAACAGATTGGGAAAAGATCTTTATAAATTCTAAATCTGATAGGGGAATAATATCCAATATATATAAAGAACTCAAGAAGTTGAACTCTGGAAAACCAAATAACCCTATTAAAAATGGGGTACAGAGCTAAACAAAGAATTCCCAACTGAGGAATACTGAATGTCTGTGAAACACCTAAAGAATGTTCAACATCCTTAATCATCAGGGAAATGCAAATCAAAACAACCCTGAGCTTCCACCTCACACCAGTCAGAATGGCTAAGATCAAAAACTCAGGTGACAGAAGATGCTAATGAGAATGTGGAAAAAGAGGAACACTCCTCCATTGCTGCTGGAATTGCAAGCTGGTACAACCACTCTGGAAATCAGTTTGGCGGTTTCTCAGAAAATTGGACATAGTACTACCAGAAGATCTAGTAATACCTTTTCTGGGTATATACCCAGAAGATGCTCCAACTTGTAATAAGGGTACATGCTCCACTATGTTCATAGCAGCCTTATTTATAATAGCCAGAAGCTAGAAAGAACCCAGATGTCCCTCAACAGAGGAATGGATACAGAAAATTTGGTACATTTATACAATGGAGTACTACGAAGCTATTAAAAACAATGAATTTATGAAATTCTTAGACAAATTAATGAATCTGGAGGATATCATCTTGAGTGAGGTAACCCAAAGAACACAAATGATATGTACTCACTGATAAGTAGATATTAGCCCAGAAGCTCAGAATACCCACGATACAATTTGCAAAACACATAAAACTCAAGAAAGAAGACCAAAGTGTGGATACTTTGATCCTTCTTAGAAGGGGGAACAAAATACCCATGGAAAGAGTTACAGAGACAAAGTTCAGAGAAGAGACTGAAGGAATGACAATCCAGAGACTGCCCCAAACCAGACCAAACAGATCCATCCCAAACCAGACCAAACACCAAACCAGACACTATTGCAGATGCCAAGAGCTTGCTGACAGGAGCCTGATACAGCTGTCTCCTGAGAGGCTCTGCCAGTGCCTGGCAAATATAGAAGTGGATGCTCACAGCCATCCATTAGACAGAGCACAGGGTCCCCAATGAAGGAGCTAGAGAAAGTACCCAAGGAGCTGAAGGGGTTTGTAGCCCTATAGGAGGAAGAACAATATGAACTAACCAGTACCCCCAGAGCTCCCTGGGACTAAACCACCAATCAAAGAAAACACATGGTGGGACTCATGTCTCTAGCTGCATATGTAGCAGAGGATGGCCTAGTCGGACATCGATGGAAGGAGAGGCCCTTGGTCCTGTGAAGGTTCTATGCCCCAATATAGGGGAGTGCCAGGGCCAGGAATTGGGAGTGGGTGGGTAGGGGAGCAGTGCGAGGGGGGAGGGGATAGGGGACTTTTGGAGAGGAAAATAGGAAAGGGATGACATTTAAAATGTAAATAAAGAAAATATCTAATAAAAAAGGAATACTCACTTTAAAAAAATTAGGAAAAGACATGAACTTGAATTTTCTGTGGAGTTCAGAAGAAGGTATTGGATCCTTTAGAGCTGGAGTTACAAGCAGTTGTGAGCGAACTGATGTGGGTACTGAGGACTGGTACCCTACAAGAGCAGTATGTATTCTCAACAACTGTGCTTGTGAGCCTAGAAGTAACTTCTGAGTGGAAAAGTTGCTGAGATATTTGCTAGCTGCCAAACTTTTAGTGTTATGAATGTAGTTACCAGCATCTATCCACCCATCACAGGGCTAGTCCCTTCGACCTTCATACCCAAATCATTCCCACCTATCAGGGACAGCATTCATTTATGGCCCTGTAGCCTGATCACGCGGAGATGCCAGACTGGCAGCTAGAGCCAGTGAAAGCCTTGACATAGTATCCTGCAGTCTCACTTACAGGATTACCCTGTGCCTCTTTTCATTGCCAGCAATCATAGGAACTAGATGACACACTAAGGAAGGCATTTTTTCAGCAAGGGCATCTTCTTCTTAACACCCGAAGGAACTGCAAGAGTGACATTTCAAATCTCTTAAGGGGTTCGATCAAAATTATACACAGATAAATGCAGACATCAGAATGATGCACATGCATGCATATAATATTTAAGTTATGTTAGATACTGGCTTTTGAGTATTATTGTTAGTGTTTCCACTAGAAGTTGAAGAACAGATTTTGTATTCACAATTATCATTATTTATTTAATATCACAATGATGTTATATTATTCATTTAATCACATGTGATGCATTGATCAAAGATAGCAACTCCATGTCTTTTCACTAAGATATGAACTTAGGAAATAGTAGTTAGTCTCCTATTCAGATTCAAGAGTTACTCTTCTGGGTTAAAATGCAGAAATACCACTGATTAGTAATATAATCTGGAGGCAGATATTTAGTTTTCTACTTGTTGATATTTTTGTTTACAAAATGGCAAGACAATAGTCTTTAGTAGGGCCAGTATATGAAGAACAATTGAACAAGTACATAAAAAGAAGCTAGATTCTTCTTTGGCATACTGAAGTACTCAATAAACATTAGACAATATTGTTATTCCATGATTACCATAGCTTGTCTAAACCAATAGATTCCATTCAGTCTTATTTTGTTACACATCATGATTGCCATGACTCTCTCATTAATCTGGAAAGTTCTCAAGGATCAACACTCATTTTTTATATTGAATCAATTTCTCTTTTCTTAATACAAAAATATGCTTTTAAAGAACAAGAGAGAATTTGAAATCACGCTGTAGAAATTATTAGACAACATAAAGTCCAAAATCTATAGACATTAACATTTTTTTCCCCTATAATATAGAGAAAAAAGTCTTTGGCATCCCAACCATTTCTATAATAAGGTTCTCAGACTTAACCAATAAAAAAACAGTCAATTTAATTTGAATTTTATACAAATGAGTATTTCTTAGTATTTCATAATATAATGCACATATAGTAAAAAATAAATCATTGTTTATCTGAATTCCCCGGACATCATCTGTTTTACTGGCTACCCTAAAGAAAGTTTCTGAATAAACAGACCGAGAAAGTAGTCCTTGTTGCTGGGTAGATAGAGGCAAGACACAAAATAAACTGCTTTTCAAGAGTTGACAGTCCTGTAGCTTAAGAGTTGTATTGCAGTGTGACCCATATAGTACATGAAATGAACAGAGGTACAATAAATGACATGCAGCATCCTAACTCTGACTCGATGCTGGGGTGAAGAACTGCATCTGTCAACAATGCAGGGGATCCAGGAAAAGAAAACGGTGCTGAAGTGGTATAAGGACTCTGTGTGTGTGTGTGTGTGTGTGTGTGTGTGTGTGTGTGTGCTTAAAACTTACTCCACGTGAACTGTGAAAAGGCATGAGACGATATTTTCCATGTCGAATCTACCAAGTGATTCCTAAGAGCTGGCCCTGAAGGGGAAGCAGGGAAGCTCAACAATGAGTCCGGCAACGCTGGGACAGCACAAAACATAAATGGCTGTAGGCTGACTATATAAATGTTAAAAACTTCAGCCAATTGCTTACTTCAAATCTCTGTCAGAAAAAAAAAAAAAAAAAAAAAAGAAAGCACAGGACTAGCCGGAGACATGGTGTGGTCAATTCATTCCCTGGTTTGCTTTCTATTGCTTGGCCCTAAATTAAACTACCAGGAAAAACCATCATCAAATCCTCCCTAGGTGACAGAAAGATGACTATAGGACCTAATGGGAGCATTAGGGGCCCCAAGCAATCCTCCCTTCTCTGGCCCAATTGTTCTCATCATGCATTTCCTTTTTATTCCAGTCTGTGAGGCAGACTGGACATATATGATTCAAAGGATTTCTCTGCTGGGTCCAGTAGCATGGATGTGCACCTACTGCATAGTCTACAGAAGGGATGTGTATCTAATACATATTCAGTAGAATGAGCTCCACCTAGTGCATATTCTACTTACTCTGTTCCATTCACAGCTAATCTTCTAAGAATGTGAAGGCTCCAGGACACTAAGCACTGCCCTCACTATATAATGAATAATACTTCATTGAACACCTGCTGCATTGTGAGTACTGGGACAAGCCAGAACACTGTGGCCTTTAATTCAGAGCTGCTGCTCCTCATGCTGCTCCTCATGAATACACATGGTACCAAAACCAGCTGTGGGACAACTGAGGCCAAACTTCAGTGTTACTGATATTTGGGAGAGGTAGCAATTATGGGGTACATCTCTGTGCCAGATATTTGCTACATAAAAGTGAAATCTGTGTTGCCATGAGTTCAAGGCCAGCCTGAATCACATAGCAGTTGTCAGGTAAGTCAAGGCTCTAGAACAAAATATCCTCTCATAAAACAAATACATTAATTAAAATGTCATTGAATAAAAGTAAACTGAATTAATTTAATCCAGTGCTCCTGTACTTGGGTATTTGAGGGTCAGTGAATTATATTCAAGTCTGGTTTTGGAAAAATGTTCAAGTAATGGGAGTTTTTATATTTTAAAGGGATGCTCAGAGAATAAAAAAGGAAAATATAAATATGATATTGTCTATATCTGATATATTCAATACAGGCCACTTGCCATTTGGCTCTTTGCAGAGCCTGTCCCTCGGCAGATAACAAAAGTGAAGTTCCGAGGCTGGAGAGAAGGCTCAGCAGTTAAGAGCACTGACTGCTCTTCCAGAGGTCCTGAGTTCAAATCCCAGCAACCACACGGTGGCTCACAGCCATCTGTAATGGGGTCTGATGCCCTCTTCTGGTGTTTCAGCAGACTGCGACAGTGTACTCATATACCTAAAAATAAGTAAATGAGTCTAAAAAACCCAAACAAACAAACAAAACAAAAGTGAAGTTCCAAGAGTTTCATAGCTTTATCTGAAGTCATGTAGCTAAAAATCAGCACATAGAGATTTTAATCCAAATTTATCTCTATCCAGTGTCCATATGCCTTAAACTGAATTGCCAAATCCCCACTTACGTGTGACTCTTTTTACCTGAGAAAGTGACCCAAGCACACTATTCTACAGGTTGTATCTGGCTTGAACACCCCCACTGTAGCATCACAGATGCAAACTCACATTTATATAATCATAAGTCCGATATTGTACAACAACAACAAAACACTGCTCAGCCACCCCTTCCATTCTTTTATTCAAGCCCAAATCCTTAATTAATGTTTTCTCAGCAGTAACAAAAACGAAATCTACCCTGCCTCTCATTGCTTAGTGAGTGAACAATAACTTTTGCAAACTCACTACATCTTCCATGGCTCAAAGGAAATGCTCAATAATTTCAGTTATAGCTTAGTTAAAATACCGCACTATTTCATAGACTCTTAAAGATCATGTAGCAAATAACGTTCTAATTAAACAATGTCTTGGGCAAACTTTCCATAATTTTATTAGGTTATACTGGGCTTAATTCTGTGCAGACATGGTACAAGCCTTGTAGCAATCAGTTGTTCACTTTCCTCTACAGAAACTTGGAAATCTTCATATCGCTAACCAACAGTCACAGCTCTCTAGTATCTAGTGAGGAACAACCAGTCCTTTCATCCCATCTGATACACATACCACTTTCCCTGCCAGCATTGAGATTGTTGGCTGCCTTCTTTTATGTACAAAACAGCCAAGTTGGCTTTCTTAATTCAAAAGTGTATTTGAAGAGTCAGATTTTCTTGTCCTGATCGTTCCACAATCTTCTCTTCCTTCATTCTTTTGTTTTTGATACACTCAGCTAGCCATTCATTTACTGTTTAAATGTAAAAGAACTATGTGAAGTGCTATAGCAGATATGATGCCATGCAGTGTAGAGCTTTAATTTCAATAAATTTATAGCTTAATTAAGACAATGCATGAATCACAAACAATTTTTGTGTTAATGATGTATTGGCAACCATGCAAATTTTAGTTTAAAATAACTAGACTGAGAGAGTTTCATGTTGACACTTTCTGCATAGATATTTTCATGTTAATATATTTAAGTTTCAAAGCAATTTTATGATTTGGTTACTATTATACTTTCTCAGTTTAATAAATAAACAACAGATAAACTGGGGTAAACAAATTGGCCCAGGTCATAAAGTTTGATGAGTCAAAGAACAGATATTCAAATCCTGACAGTGAAACTCTAGGTAACAAGCATTATGCTTCTTTTATTACAAGGCATTAAACTTCCTCTTCGCAACAATCACAATAATGACATAATTTTACACTGTCTCTTTAGAGCAACATAATCACAATTCTCTAAGAATATCCTGTTTTCCATGTCTACACAGCTAATCCTTTCATAACTCTTGTCTTTAATGCTATACTATTATGTTCACAGCTGCTAGGAGCAGAAAAGACCGGACCCAGCTTAGATCAGATTCTACTTGGGCCCTTGCCGTGCATCAGACAATTTCGAAGCTTAATACAGTTCAAACGTGGGAATGCTCAGCAGCACATGAGTAGAGAAGACCAAGGAAATAGGATTCCAGAAGGAAAACAGAAGAGGAGAGGTAGAGAACCTGAGACAAGAAAAAGGATCCTATCTGTTTGGGATGGATGGCGCATTACTCCTCACTTTGATTGGATCCTAGAATCCATGAGAATCCATGACCCTTGAGTTTATGAACTGTTTCACTGTCTATCTGACAATACCATTCCTTTACCATTTGCACTAGTTGGAGTTGGACTCTTGATGTTTACAATCAAATCTTATACACAGTACAGATTTTTAAAACATATACGTGACTTTAAAAATCAGTACATTTGGGGCTGGAGAGATGACTAAGTGGTTAAGAGCACTGATTGCTCTTCCAAAGGTCCTGAGTTCAATTCTCAGCAAGCACATGGTGGCTCACAACCATCTGTAATGGGATCCGATACCCTCTTCTGGTGTGTCTGAAGACAGCAACAATGTACTCACATACATAAAATAAATAAATATTTTTAAAAATCTAGTATTTATTGTGTGTACATGCATTTTAAGTGTGTCATGTGTATGCACATACATACATGTGAGGTCAGAGAAAATTTTGTTGGTATTCTCTCTTCCTATCACGTGGGTCCTAGAAAGTCATTAGGCACAATATAAGTATCTTTACCCTCTGAGCCAATGTGCCAGCTCATGACACAGATTTTTATCTTCAGTTTCTGGCTTGAAAGACATGAGACTCTTGAGAATTTATGTTAAAAGCACAAAGACAATGTAAGACAGTGGGAGGGGCTTTGTAAATCTTACAAGCTAAATGAAGAGCTCTTGGGGTGGGGGGAGGAAAAACAGATGCAAGTAGAAGCTCTAGGAATGGATATCTGAAAGAGAAGACATTTATGAAATCATAAAATATTGACCAGATTTGGGTTTATCGTGATAAAAAAAAAAAACCATGTTCTATGTAGTGGGTGTGGCATATATGATGATGACATGGGAAGGTCATCTATACTGTCAGAAGGCATCTGAATGAGACCATAACGAGCACAGAATATTATATGAGCAGACATTAAATTACTTATTTAATGGAATGCAAACAACAGAATCATAACCCTTAATTAGATCACTGTGGTTAGGTCAAGTATTATAGTGCCTGAAGAGAAACCAATAAGTTTACATAAGGGCTCAATGAGAAAAATAAAAAACAAATCCCTTAGAAGAAACTCTCCACATTCATTCTGTTTTGATTAAGTCTGAAGTCTGCCACAGTAGTACTTTCACATATACCTTCTCCCAAAGCAACAAGAGAAGCATACACACAAGCATTAGACAGTGTGGGCAATATGTGGGCACACTGACCATTAACACTGGATGTGTGAAAATGACATTTTTTTACCCTGAAGTGCTCATGACCTTAATTTTCTCATTCAGGGAGTATGTACCTAAGCAGAAAGCAGGAGAGAGATGCAAGCAGAAGATGTAGATCATGAAAATGTAATTTAATAAATGTGCAATGATGTGGCCAGAATACAAGGATAAAATCTTGCTGGGGATGGAGAGATGATTCATCTTACATACTGTTCTTGCAGAGCATGTGAGTTTGGTTCCCAGTACTTGATCAGGTGGCTCACAACTATCTGAAACTCTATCTTGAGAGAGTCCAATTTCCTTTTCTGGATTCTGTGAGCACCTACATTCTTATGCACATACCCTCATACAGTCAAATATACATTATATACATAATCAAAAATAATATTTTTTTGACAAATTTCCTTTAAAAAGAAGATAAAAGGCAGGAACTTTATGAACAACAGCCTTCTTAGAAAAACTTATGTCTTAAAAAAAAAAAAAGGCTGGTTTAGGCGAGGTAAAGTGTTAAAGAAGAGATGGTCAGTCATTTGAGGCAGAAAGTTCTTGGGAAGAAAAGCAGAAAGTTGAACATTTAGAGAAACCACCAACACTTGTGAGCTGTTGGTGGTCCAAAGCAATATTCTCGGGCTAATAAAATAACACACTAGGCAAAAGGCTGGGGCCAGAACACAGAAAGGCCTAGAGAGAGGTCCAAACTTCTTAATATAAAATACTAAGCAAAGAACTATCAAATAACACTACACAAAGTGTGTCCAGGAAACTTTTGAGCATGGAGGCATTTCACCTTGATCCTCAAGATCAAACTATTTATATCGAGAGAAAGCCTAAAATTAGATAAGATTGCAACATTCCCACTGGCACACATAGCCACAGTCATCTGTCAGAGCCTAATGTTCAGAATTATATTGAAATTTTGTCTTCATGTCAAAGCAATAGATCGGTTAAAATACAAATCACTACCATCTTAGCTAAGAGATTTTAATAACATATGCCTCACAATATAAATTAACTTTTTTTATCTGTAAATCATCTAGTCCAGAATGAGATGTCAACACACACTGTCATTACACTGACAAAAGACATAAATAGCTTTTTAAAAAGTGTAAAATAGCTGACATTTTTGTGCATTTAGCATATGCCAGTTCCTACATCATATGCTCTATATAAATTGTTTACATATTATATACCTAAATTATGTCTCTAAAATACTTAACTATACTACTTCCCCTCTTTTGTCTGCAATTTCCCATACAAATAGTATGTGATAGAAGACTGAGGGGGTGAAATAGGGGTGGTTTTGTGGTAGGAAATGTGTAACTAGGGGGTGGACTTTGAGGTTTCAGAAGCCCAGGCTAAGCCTAGTGGCTCACTTAGTCTTCCTACCACCTGAGGATCCAGATGCAGAACTCTCAGCTACCTGCCCAGCACTATGTTTATCTGCATGCTGCTATGCAACCTACTATGGCTGACAATGGACTAAATCTCTGAAACTGTAGGCCAGCATTTACTTGTCTGTAAAAATGGAACCCGGTTTATACTCCACGCTGATAAAAACTCAGTATGATAATCTAAATGAAGACCTTTAGGTAATTCCAAATACTTTCTAGCATCATATAATATCCTTTAGAAGTGTTTATTAGATACTTTCTCAGTCATTGGAACATACTTGTCTTTGAGTATCTAACGTACTCAGTAATTAAACTTTCATAAGAGAGTGGCAAATTCTACCAATTTTAGAAATGCAAAGTTCTTAATTGATTATATGTAGTACCATATAACTAATGTATTACCATGTAACCAAGACCCTCATCTCCACTGCTCTTTGGAAAGCAATCTCCACTAAAGTCCACTTGTATGAGGTACATAAGAGACCCTGAACATGCTATAGTGCTGGTTACATCCTCCTAGACTTTCTCCTACAGTATCGTTTGCTTTTGGTTCTTAATTTCTGTGTAAAATTTCCTTAGATGTTGATATTTATTCCTCCATCTGTAGGGAACAGATGAAGTTCTTACTGAATGTATATTACCCACATATGCATGGTCATGTCAAGGACCCCAATGCCTTATGGATTCACAGGAATGACAACGTCTTCCCAGGTTCTTAGGAAAGATAAGGGCTTCCCCTGGTCCAAGTACAGATGTTGAGAGTGTGTGCAGGATCCTCATCTAGATGAAGACAGCCTGAGTGCATCCCTACAGAGACCTCGTACTGAGATTAGCTAATCTAATACCCCCTCTTTTCTCAGGTATGTAGTCAACACAATGAGTTTCTGGGCAGCTGGTGGGACCTCAACCCAGAATCCTCAAAGACTGTTAGTAATGTCTCCCTGGAAAAACAGGGCATGCCATCTGTTTGATGTACTCACTGTCCAGTAACTTTACTAAAGGAGTATAGTACTGATACTGAGAAATAGGTACATGGGCAGAGAGGACAAGGTATCACATCTCAAGTGTGTTGCTATAGCTATACTGAAATTGGGAGCTATATTATTATTGTTCTGCTTTTGAAAAAGTATACCTTGTATCCTGAAATGTCCATTGTAGACTGTTTTGGTTCTCACGCTAGAGAACCTTTTGGGGGAAGTTGAGGAGCTTCTGAGACATGAGGCAAAGCTTGCTGATGTGATATGTGAGATGGGTCTTTGAAGGGCATGTCTACTCTCAGGACCAGTTTCCTACCTTCTGACCACGCTAGATGTGAGTGAAGGTCTGTTTTCGACTCCCTCTAACATGGAGGTTGTAGGATCCAGCTAGCACAGATCGGACACCTGCACAGGCCTTCAAGAATTATGGCTTGTTCTTCTTTCAATCCCACTCTATGCTTCTGGGTCCACCAAGATGTAAGAAGCTGCTTCCTCTCACTCCTGCTACTCTGAACCCTCTCTGCCATGATGAACCATACACTCAGAAACCATGAGCCTAAATAAGTGTCACATGTCTGTCATTTCTCCAGTTTTTTCTATTGGGCATTCTATCACAGCGACTGGAAACAAAAATCACCAAATGAGTGTCTAAATGAGTGATAGATTCCTATTTTCTTTCATCAATAAGCCAAAGTGCAGAGCCACCTAACCACAAATTAAGTTTGGAAAAATAACCTAATTATACCCCTTTCATTGGTTACTAGAGACATTTAGTAAAGTCACTCTGTTAGGAAAATGGTAAGGAAGGGAACAGGTGTCTTTAAATTTCATCCTCAGGAAATGGTGTGGCTCCCGGGATCTCTTCACTAACTCTTACTACATCTGTAACTGAAACTCTTTATGATTCCTGCGTGCCTCCTTTGACTCCTGCTAAGAATTTCTGACTATATCATCATCACTACATTCAAAATTATCACAAAGCTACTTGGGATAACTTCAATGAGCTATGTTTTAGTGAAAAAAAACCCCTATATTCTATAAAATAGAAGCGTTCTAAATTTCAGGCTAGCAGTAATTTAATGAATAATATCACAATAAACTGTTCCCCTCGATTATTTCTAGTGTAATAAAAGACAAATGTCTAATCATTTACATGTTATGAAGTGAAATGTGATTCACCTCGATAGTAAGACTTGACTAAGTCCTAAACAAGCAACTCTTTGGCTATTTATCTTTGACATCCATTGTGTGCATACAAAACAAAGGCAGAGTTATCCTCTTGGTCTCCACATCACAGGGGCCAGACAAAGACTGCTGGAAACACACATTCAAGGCTATGTTTTCAAGCTATTGCTCTGCCATAGTCATGACTTCCTTGACAGAATTTCATTGGGCTAATGGACATTTTAGATACTTTAGCATTTAAAAAATGTTCTGAGGTTTACAGATATAAGGATGAAATGACAGAGGAAATATACACGGGACCAACAAAACTAGAAACAACACTAATTCCTCTAGCAGTTCTGGGGCATGAGGCAATGGTTTAGCCCCGTCCAGTATTCACCTGTCCTCTGTAAAATGCAGATAATATTTAGACAATGTGTGGGAGTATGCGGTATGGGAAGGGTGGCAGGGAGATGGGGAGGAGACATGGAGAGGTATATATCGTGACAATTTTGGAGTTTTGGTTCCTTTGAGAAGCACAGAAATATTATAGAAATAATATTTCATTTTAATCCTAAGTGTGGGATATGGGGTTGCTTCACAGCACCTGACGATGATTTGCTTCATGCTCTAGCAGAGACTTGACTTTGCCAGCTGCAGATAGTTTCTGCAATTGTCTGAGGTCTAGAATCCTGGGGATGTTTTAGAGGGTATATAAGTGCTAGGTCCCTGAGTAGGTTGCTGTTAGTTGTTGTTTGGTAGGTTGGTGTTGGCTGTGGTTCGTTATGCAGTTGTATGTAAAGAAGAATCATCAACAAGAAGAAATTAAATACCTTGATAGTGAGGATGAAATGTTCCCCCAACGAACTCAATTCCACTAATCATCAGGGAGTAGTCTAAAGATAATGTTGCCCCCTTTCTGACTCCTTCCCCACTTTCCTACCTGCCACTGAAATTATGGCTTGTCTTTGGTCTTATAATAATCCATCAAGTCCATTTTTTTTGCTATACATATATTCCTGGTTGTGGGGCATTCCCTGGAGTGTTTTATGTCCTAGGGGGCCTTACCCTTAAAGAAAACTACCTGTCACCCCAAATCCATCACCTGTCCTTAGCTCCTTAGAAGTGGAGTTTTGTGAATTCTTTCCCCTGTCACTTCTGAATAAAATCTTGTTTGCTAATTTTCCAGCTGCTAAATGTCTATTCTGATGTGTCTATCACACGTTATAATCTGTTACCCAATTCTTCTTGTGCAAGCCTTCAAGAGCTGATTAGAATACAATCTCTCAAATGAAACTTTCTGTAACTTCTCTGATTCTTTCTAACCATTGGGTGATCAGGATATCTAATGACATCGCTAAGCAAGATTTCTGAATGACACATACATTAACATGAAAACACCAGTGTTGTGAGTAATTTGTTACTAAAGTGTGGCTAAAAGCTACCTTTTCATAATTTACTTAAAGACACACTCAAAGCACAGTGTAGTTTGGGGATTTTTCAGAAATGTTGATCTCACAATTTCCTCTTGTATCTTCAAAAGAAACAAGCACACAACTACAAACTCCTATAACTAAAAATTTCTACTACAGATGTTGATGATCTTTATAAGCATAATGTTTTTGTGTACTGGTTATCCTTGTGTTGTTCAGATGCAGATTTCTCTGTCCTCATATCTTGGTTCAATCCAGACTTGATACTGAAATGCTTCTGTCTAGAATCTCCTGGCTCAAGTTTGTGTAAACAATTCTCACCATTTATGTTTTCTCTTGTCAATAAATACTGATTACACAATGACTGGGCAGAAGAGAAAATAGGGTGAAATATAGTTACAATAATTATAGCAACAATAATTATGAAATAATTTTGGGATCAAGGGGAATACAATACGTGTGATTTGTTTGACTCTAGATGTTACTGACTAAGTGAATTCAGATAAGATACTTTCTACCTTTTAGACCTCAACTATCCTAATATTAAAATAACTCTCTACCTCATAAGGTTGTTCTGAAGAGTCTCTGAGTCAAACAACATGTATTACTTAGGAAAGCACTTGGGGGAGTAAAGATTCATTCAGTGTTAAAAATTCTATCACTGTTGCTCTTATGTAAATTTTTGCAAAATTGAACTACTTCTCTGTGTTTGTATAATTCTGTGTAGTATGTTTAAGAATCAAAGAAAGTCGTGGTGCAGTACACATGAGAAAACATCATTTGGGGGCCCTGACTCAATGGAGATTCATGCATGTCAAATGGACTAATGTTCTGAAATATACGATTTATTTATAGTAAAATAATGTCAAGTCCATGCTACTCTATATTTTTAGGCTTGAAAATGAGACCATCAGATACAAGTTGGATATCTGTGTGTAAATATCAGTGAAAATTCTGTATATGCATATATTTAAACCAAGCATCTTGTATATTTAAGAAGCTAAATAGCACCAAGCTGGAGACATATTGTGGTTCTAAGTGGCAAAGCACTTTCCTAGCATGTATGATGCCTTGAGCTCAAGATCAGAACTGAAAAAAAAATACTACCATCATAAAAATAAAATAAACAATGGAATCTGCAGAGGCAGTCACATGCAAAACACTGCCAAATGTGTCGTAATCAATGTATTGTAAAAGTTTCTACTTATGTCTCCATAAGTGTCCAGTGAAGAGAAATATGCTCACAAAATGTGATTAGCCCAGAAGAGTAGGGCCAGGTAATGGTAAGCCAGACTTATATATCAGGTCTATGATTTTAAAAGAACCTCTATGAATGTCCTGGTCCCTGTAAAAGGTTGTCTATTAAAGATTATCCTATGGCAAAAGCTTAATGTGGTAGAACATGACACTGATTGTCACCTTTGAATCCCACATGATCTTCTATTCCCAATACATTTGTGCCTCACAACTCTTCTTCTTTGACTATTGATTGTCTTTTTTGGTCTTACCAGCATTACACAAATGTTTAAAAAAATAACGCAAGTTTGTAGTAACTGGCCCATATCAAATGACTATGTCACACGGTGACAGAGGTGGAGATGGACAGTAGAAGAAGGTGATCTTCCTAAGTATTATGAAAAGCAAAATAATCTCTTCTTTAACTTTGAAGCTTATAAATTAATAACTACACAATTCTCTTCTTAGATTTATAATAATTTTTTGGCGTACAAATAAATTCATTGTGACATTCCCATACAATTACATCATTATTTGTAGTCAGCCTTCCTCCTCTCTCATGATTCCTTTTCTCACTTTGTTGATTCTCTCACTCTCTTCCTAAACAGACCCCATTCTGCTTCCATGACACTTAGATTCCATTTGTCACCATGTGGTTATATAAGAGAATGCCTTGCTATAAACCTGTATCTTTCAGGACAATTTGGAGGAGCACTGTTTTAAGACTCTACACACCAGATATTATTTGCCTCCACTTTTCAGATATAGGAGAATCCCCATTGCTACAGTTAACAACATGGTCAAGTCAACTCAGAGAATTTGCAAATTACTGCATCTCTTTGAAAGTATTCAACATAACTACAGAATTCCCTATTTATCCATGAAGTATAATTTATAACAGTTTACTTATTTTATGGGATTCTTTTTCTTCCCTTATTTTCATTTAATGATTTTTTAAAAGTATAATTTAGGAAGACTAATTCAGATTTTTGTTGTAAAATTTCTCTAATATCTCCCTACTGGCCAAAATAATTTACCCCACCTTTTCTCATTCATCTTTACATCTTAGTTATAACTTTAAACATAAAGAGACCCACAGGATAGGTTAATAGGTTTATTATTTAGATGTTTAGACCATTTGAACACATGTACCACCATTAAATCCTAGTTAGTGTTGGATGGTAGGAGATAAAGTATTGATCATTATCTGAAATGCTCATTTCAATATCAGCCTTTCTAAAATTCCACTTTTCTAACATAGCCTGAGTCTGGCATGTTATTGTATATTCTCATATTGTCAAAACACTTCCATAGCTTCTTATTCTATATTTTACACCATCTATCTATATCAGTCTTCTTTTCAGCAGCTTTTTGTTGTCTTAAGGGTCAAACTCAAGGAATAACGCAAGCTAAGAAAGAACTCTACCACTAAATTACAATTCAAGCCCCAAATTCTCTCTGTCTGTTTCTCTGTCTCTGTCTCTGTGTGTGTGTGTGTATCTGTCTGTCTCTGTCTCTGTCTCTGTCTCTGTCTCTGTCTCTGTCTCTGTCTCTGTCTCTCTCTCTCTCTCTCTCTCTCTCTCTCTCTCTCTCTCACACACACACACACACAGAGTTTCCAAGTCATATGTAATACTTTTGATTTTCCAAGAATTTAACAACTCTTACAAGATATAAAGCAAACTGTTTAAACTTTTCTTATAGTTCAACTGGATGTGTATGCATTTTTCTGCTTGCATGTACAAAAGTTCACTGTTTGTGTTTACTTTCCTGGTGGTTGTACAGACCATAAGAGGGTGCTGGATCCCCTGAAACTGGAGTTCATGATAGCTACGAGTCATTATATGGATGGTGGCAACTGCCTACCTACAAGAGCTGCAAGCACTCCTTCCCCATGAGCCTTTCCTCCAACTCCAACCCCCTTTTTAAATGGGAGTCATATACTTATCACCCAATTTACAGAACCTCTATCAAGCCTACAGAATTGTTCACATAATAATAGGGGCATATTTATTCAGCATTCATTAATATTTAATCTAATTATAGGAAGCTATAGAAATTCACTCTCTAAAAAGACAAAGTGATAATAAAATAGACTATTCTGTGAACTAAAAATTTTAATAATTAAATACAGTTGTGATTTCTTCTTGAAGTAAAAATGATTACTTCCTGTATTATTAAATTAGTGGTTTTGTCTGTTGGATTAACTTTCTAAAATTGTTCTGCTTTGCAATTGTAAATATGTTTACTAGACTGAAAGATTCCTTATCACTCAGTTTTGAATTTCATTTTGATATTATGTATGTGAATTGTCTACACAGGAATGTACATAGGAATGTATCTGTGAATTAAAATAGAAATTGCTTACATGTTACAATATTTTAAGTGTACAACCTCTATTTTTATTTCCCAGGACTTCAAGTTTTATGTCCTACAATGAATAAATGCCACAGAAATTAATGATTCAAGTAATGGGCACTTTCCAACTACATTTTAACTTTAAAGCCATTAATAATTAATATTCATATACTAGACATTTGAGAATCACTGCTCCATTTATATAATAATTAGCTTTAGGATCCAATGATACCTAATCATATCAAAGAGCTGACAAGAAAACAAAGCTCTTTTATTGAGGAATTGATTAGTATGCAAAAGATGTTAATGAACTGAGCTTAATCTAATTAAATGCCAGGAATAATGTGTAAGATCAGAATAGCAAAGAAAAAAATCAAAACAAATACTGAACCAAGATATCATAACATTTAGATTAAATTTAGTTGTCTTATCAATGAAACTTGCTGTGAAATCATTAAACATTCAAAGGGAATGTCAACATGTAGACCCAGCTTCATAAATAAGTAAATAAATGCAGAAGTCTAATGCCTTCTAGTGAATGAAATTTAATCAAGCATTTAATAGCCTCTATATAAACTATAATGGTTTGATTCTGCAATGTAGAAGACACCTCCCTTCCTACAGGGAAAAACTTGGCTTTCAAGTTTCACAAACTTAGAAGCCTGCAGGGCCTTTGAAAGGATGGAAACCAGGACAGAAAAAGAAAGAGCCTGTTACCACTTAGCAAACTGTGGCTATGGAAAAGCTGGACTGTTGATACACTGGATTGTCTGAGAAAGGCAGATATATATATATATATATATATATATATATAAATATATATATATATATATATATATATATATAAAGGGCCCTGGGTGAAACAGATGCTTATTCATGCCTGTCCAGGGAAGGCTCACTGAATAGGACAACTGTCTCAATGATAAATACATACTAAGTTTATTCACTTAGTATTTTAAAGTATATCCATAAGTGGCTTTGGTTAGATATTGCCATTTAAATTTAGTGTGTAATAATGAAGACATGGGACAATGATTCCTGGCTTCAATCCTCATGTCCTTTAAACTTTGGTTGATATTCATTGGGTAGCTGGGACTTGTCAATGAACAATTAAAATATATTGTCAAATTATATAATCTGTTTAAAGGGGATGATTATTGTGGGAAAACATTTTTAAAAGAGGGAAAGGAGGGCCAGAAACAAAGAGATTTTGTGTTTGGCAGTAGAACGAGGACATCCTGACTTTTGCAGACAAATGGATGGAACTAGAAAATAGCATCCTGAGCGAGGTAAGTCAGACCCAAAAGGACATGCATGGTATGTACTCACTAATAAGTGGATATTAGGAAAGAGAAAGAAAGAGAGAGAGAGAGAGAGAGAGAGAGAGAGAGAGAGAGAGAGAGAGAGAGAGAGAGAGAGAAGAAAAAAAGAAAAACCCCATACAGAATATACAAGATATACTCCACAGAATTCAAAAGGCTAAACAAGCTGAAGTGCCCAAGTTAGACCGCCTCAGTCTTTCTTAGGAGAGAGAAGAAAGCAATCACAAGTGGAGAGGGAGGGAGGGACTTGGGAGGGAAAGTGGAAGGGGTGGGGGGGCAGTAGTGGGGGGTAAAGGGGAATCTGATCTGGCATTGGGTGAGGGAACCTCAGGAGGTTGCCCCCCCCCCAATGCACCAGAGACCTGGGAGGTGAGAGACTCCCAGGACTCATAGGGAGGGAGGGACCTTTGATGAAATGCCAGAAAGTAGAGAGAGGGAACTTATAGAGCCCACTTCCAGCAGGAAGACAGGACATCAAGTGAGGGATAAGGTTGCCATCCCACAGTCACACCTCTGACCCATAATTGCTTCTGTCTGAAAGAATTACAGGGATGGAAATGGAGAGAAGCCCGAGGAAAAGAAGGTCCAGCAACAGGCCCAAAGTGGAATCTAGCTCAAGGGGAGGTCCCAAGGCCTGACACTATTACTGAGGCTATGGACCACTCACAACATGGGATCTATCAGGACTACCCTCCGAAAGACCCAACAAGCTGTAAGAGTCAGATGCAGTTATTTGCACCCAAACAATGGACAGAAGCAGCTGACCCCTGTTGTTGAATTAGGGAAGACTGAAAGAAGCTGAGGAGAAGGGCAATCCTGTAGGAGGACCAGCAGTCTCAATTAATCTGGACACTCAAGATCTTTCAAACACTGGACCAACAAACAGACAGCATACACCAGCTAATATGAGGCCCCCCCAATACACATACAGTAGAGGACTTCCAGGTCTATGTTCATTCAGAGATGATGCACCTAACCTTCAAGAGACTGGAGGCCCCAGGGAGCTTAGAGGTCAGGTAGGGTGGGGGATGGGGGCATCCACATGGAGATGGGGTGGGGTGAGGAGAAGGTGTGGGATATGGAGCAGTTGGAGGGTGGGTGGGGAATGGAATATGGAGTGTAAGAAATGAATTACAAATAAAATTAAATTTTAAAAAAAGTGTGACATCAGTCTCACAGAGAGGATAAGATCTGAGGAAGAGATAGGAAGCAAGAGTAATGTATCCAAGCAAATGTATCAAAAGTGAATGTTCCAGGCAAGGGGAATAGTTGAACAAAAACCCAAGTGTCCTGTAAGTTCAAGAAAAATCAAGGAAAACTGGCTAGTTTGTGCAAAGAGGTGAACCGAGAGTTGGGGAAGTGCAGGTTTGAACAACAATCTCGATGACTGTGAGCCAATGTTCTAGTGGACTGAAGAACTCCAAATCAGCAGCCTTTGATATTGATAAGCTGTATTAAATGGCAAAGAGTTTGAATCCTATAAAACACAGTCTACCATAAATGTAGATGTTCCTAGGGCATCATGATTCTCTGAAACTCATACTGAATCCCTGGTCCCTAAGTGGATGATACTGAGGTAGGGCTTTGGGGATGATGTAAGTTCACGTGAGTTCTGCTGAGTGGAAGCCTCTTGACATGATTACTGTGCTCATAAGAAAACACACAAAGAACGTATGTGTTCCCTTTCCATCTGCTGAGAGAACAAACTCAAGAAGGCAGCCATCTATATTCCAGAAAGATAGCCTTTTCAGGATGAGTTATAACACATGATTTAAGACTTATAGAACTGTGAGATTAGAAATATTTGTAGTTTAAAGCCACCTAGACTATGATATTTTGTGAAGGAAATCCCACTAAATGATTAAGATTTACTGGTTGGCTCCTTAAATACCTAAGCAGGGATTAAATAAATAAAATAGAGTAATATTGGATTATAAAGATAAGAGATGCATGCAAAAATTATTGTAGTCTTATCAACTAGGAAGAAGTGAACCAGTAATGGTAGGATTGTATAGCTTCTGATTCATAAAACTGAATCTTCAGTTTTATGGCTACAAGGTTAGTGGCTGAGATTCAAAACAGGGTTTCAGATCTGTACAAATTCTAAGGACAGGTCGCCCTACAATTCATATTAAAGAATTACATAGATAGTGCCCACGTGATATCCATACTTACTATGGGTACTGGCAATTTTGTTGTATTTATAAATTGGCTAAATGTACTTGGTTTGACTATTGAATTTGAAATCTTTCATTGTATATAAAACATTCTAGATTAAACAATCATTGAATGAATCTATTTGGTATTAAAGTAACAGTCCCCTAAACATATTTTCAACATTTCTGTGACTTTAAATTGCAGTTTTAGTATGCATCTTATGGTTTAGTAGGTAACATTTGACTAGAAAATCACAGTGAGATGACTTCTATAGACACAGAGCTTCCTATTTGGCTTATACTGGCAGCTTGGGGGGGGGGGAGCTCTGTAAGACCCTTGATTATACGCACAATCTTCAGTCTATAGCATTTCTTTTTCTCAGATGGGGCATATAATTTTTAGGGTCTAAAAGTAAAGTAATAATAGATTAGAAAATCTTCCCAAATACTGCATAATTTCTGAGTTTCCCAAGACACAGCCAAAGAATCCATTTTTGCTATAATCCAGCCCAAGGTAAAAGCTACACTAAGAAATGGAAGTAATAAACAAAGATAACTATCTGTAGAATTTAAAAGAGGGAAAAATTACTTATCAGGAACATCTGAATATAGGAGGCATTAGGGTGTTTTACTTTGAATAGGTTAAATACAGAGTCATTTCTGATTAGAGCCATTTTTAAGGGAAAATAGAAAAACCTTTCCCTGCACAGCAGAATTAGGCTGAGATTCATTTTCAAAGTTCTGTTTCTCTGTGCTTTCCTTGTCATCTATTTAGTCTAAGGCATAATATGTTTCCATATGCAATATTAACGATCCCTGAGCTGCAAGACTTAGGTTGAATATATTTCACTTTTAAATTGCTTGTGTTGGCTAATAGAAAAATAAAAGCAATTGGATAGAGCAGTTAAGCACACTGATATTATAAAGAAACATTTCAGAAATATATTTACTTCCATCAGTACATATCAAAGGTTTATTTGAACATTAAATTCTCCAAATCAAGTCATGATTATGATAGTAAAATATCATTTGCTGTCATTTTTCTCTCACAAGATTTAAATGTGTGTCAGGAGGTCATCTTCAACACTAAGAGTTCTAAGACATTCTAACACTAAGACATTCTAAGAGTACCACCTAATTTGACAGAAGAGAAAGTGAGTCGATATCCTTACTCACTCTCTCGTGGCTAGTAGCTTAGATTCAAAGCGAGGACTCCTGGCCTCTATGAATTCTCAAGCCAAGTCATCTTATGATTCACAAGTAAAGAAATATACAGGCAATGCCATGAGAAAAACCATACTTGCCATGGAAGCTGAATTTTCAATCTGTTGTATTTATGAAATAGCTCAACGTTCTGCTTTATTTTGATGTAGTCTTTTTGGCAATCAAATTTTAAGCCATTTTTTTTTTCTCAGCCCATTATTTGGGGAGCTGAAGAGATGGGTCAGTGTGAGAAGTGCTTGCTACACAAGCATCAGCTCCTGGATTCAGATCCCCAGAATTTACAGTAAAGCCAGATCCAGCAGCACATGCCAAGTGCTGGGGAGAAGCGGGGCTGAGACGAGGAGACCGAAGGGCTGGTGGGCCAGTCTCCAAACACTCAGTCACATTCACTGGGGTTCACTGTGCTATGAAAATACGGGGGGGGCGGGACTGAATGAGAAAGGAACGTCTGACATTAACTTCTGACATTCACGTGCACCTGCCAACGCAGCACACACAGTTAGAGGGAAAGCAACAAACAACAACAACAACAACCCCAACATTATGCTGAAGGGAGAGGGATGTCACTCTGGGATAGAACACTTACCTAACAATTATTTTTCTAACTAGTGAAACTTAAAGCATTACATTAATACAAAGATAATGTTTCAGATTTCATATGAGAGCACGTGCTTTTTCTTTTTTTTTTTTTTTTTTTTTTCTTAGTTCAAGTTGATTTTTATTTTTATTTTTTTTTTCCATTTTTTATTAGGTATTTAGCTCATTTACATTTCCAATGCTATACCAAAAGTCCCCCTTACCCACCCACCCCCACTCCCCTACCCACCCACTCCCCCCCTTTGGCCCTGGCGTTCCCCTGTACCGGGGCACACAAAGTCTGCGTGTCCAATGGGCCTCTCTTTCCAGTGATGGCCGACTAGGCCATCTTTTGATACATATGCAGCTAGAGTCAAGAGCTCAGGGGTACTGGTTAGTTCATAATGTTGTTCCACCTATAGGGTTGAAGATCCCTTTAGCTCCTTGGGTACTTTCTCTAGCTCCTCCATTGGGAGCCCTGTGATCCATCCATTAGCTGACTGTGAGCATCCACTTCTGTGTTTGCTAGGCCCCGGCATAGTCTCACAAGAGACAGCTACATCTGGGTCCTTTCGATAAAATCTTGCTAGTATATGCAATGGTGTCAGCGTTTGGATGCTGATTATGGGGTGAATCCCTGGATATGGCAGTCTCTACATGGTCCATCCTTTCATCTCAGCTCCAAACTTTGTTTCTGTAACTCCTTCCATGGGTGTTTTGTTCCCACTTCTAAGGAGGGGCATAGTGTCCACACTTCAGTCTTCATTTTTCTTGAGTTTCATGTGTTTAGGAAATTGTATCTTATATCGTGGGTATCCTAGGTTTTGGGCTAGTATCCACTTATCAGTGAGTACATATTGTGTGAGTTCCTTTGTGATTGTGTTACCTCACTCAGGATGATGCTCTCCAGGTCCATCCATTTGGCTAGGAATTTCATAAATTCATTCTTTTTAATAGCTGAGTAGTACTCCATTGTGTAGATGTACCACATTTTCTGTATCCATTCCTCTGTTGAGGGGCATCTGGGTTCTTTCCAGTTTCTGGCTATTATAAATAAGGCTGCTATGAACATAGTGGAGCATGTGTCCTTCTTACCAGTTGGGGCTTCTTCTGGATATATGCCCAGGAGAGGTATTGCTGGATCCTCCGGTAGTACTATGTCCAATTTTCTGAGGAACCGCCAGACTGATTTCCAGAGTGGTTGTACAAGCCTGCAATCCCACCAACAATGGAGGAGTGTTCCTCTTTCTCCACATCCTCGCCAGCATCTGCTGTCACCTGAATTTTTGATCTTAGCCATTCTCACTGGTGTGAGGTGGAATCTCAGGGTTGTTTTGATTTGCATTTCCCTGATGATTAAGGATGTTGAACATTTTTTCAGGTGCTTCTCTGCCATTCGGTATTCCTCAGGTGAGAATTCTTTGTTCAGTTCTGAGCCCCATTTTTTAAGGGGGTTATTTGATTTTCTGAGGTCCACCTTCTTGAGTTCTTTATATATGTTGGATATTAGTCCCCTATCTGATTTAGGATAGGTAAAGATCCTTTCCCAGTCTGTTGGTGGTCTTTTTGTCTTATAGACAGTGTCTTTTGCCTTGCAGAAACTTTGGAGTTTCATTAGGTCCCATTTGTCAATTCTCGATCTTACAGCACAAGCCATTGCTGTTCTGTTCAGGAATTTTTCCCCTGTGCCCATATCTTCAAGGCTTTTCCCCACTTTCTCCTCTATAAGTTTCAGTGTCTCTGGTTTTATGTGAAGTTCCTTGATCCACTTAGATTTGACCTTAGTACAAGGAGATAAGTATGGATCGATTCGCATTCTTCTACATGATAACAACCAGTTGTGCCAGCACCAATTGTTGAAAATGCTGTCTTTCTTCCACTGGATGGTTTTGGCTCCCTTGTCGAAGATCAAGTGACCATAGGTGTGTGGGTTCATTTCTGGGTCTTCAATTCTATTCCATTGGTCCACTTGTCTGTCTCTATACCAGTACCATGCAGTTTTTATCACAATTGCTCTGTAGTAAAGCTTTAGGTCAGGCATGGTGATTCCACCAGAGGTTCTTTTATCCTTGAGAAGAGTTTTTGCTATCCTCGGTTTTTTGTTATTCCAGATGAATTTGCAAATTGCTCCTTCTAATTCGTTGAAGAATTGAGTTGGAATTTTAATGGGGATTGCATTGAATCTGTAGATTGCTTTTGGCAAGATAGCCATTTTTACAATGTTGGTCCTGCCAATCCATGAGCATGGGAGATCTTTCCATCTTCTGAGATCTTCTTTAATTTCTTTCTTCAGGGACTTGAAGTTTTTATCATACAGATCTTTCACTTCCTTTGTTAGAGTCACGCCGAGATATTTTATATTATTTGTGGCTATTGAGAAGGGTGTTGTTTCCCTAATTTCTTTCTCAGCCTGTTTATTCTTTGTGTAGAGAAAGGCCATTGACTTGTTTGAGTTAATTTTATATCCAGCTACTTCACCGAAGCTGTTTATCAGGTTTAGGAGTTCTCTGTTGGAATTTTTAGGGTCACTTATATATACTATCATATCATCTGCAAAAAGTGATATTTTGACTTCCTCTTTTCCAATTTGTATCCCCTTGATCTCCTTTTGTTGTCGAATTGCTCTGGCTAATACTTCAAGTACTATGTTGAAAAGGTAGGGAGAAAGTGAGCAGCCTTGTCTAGTCCCTGATTTTAGTGGGATTGCTTCCAGCTTCTCTCCATTTACTTTGATGTTGGCTACTGGTTTGCTGTAGATTGCTTTTATCATGTTTAGGTATTGGCCTTGAATTCCTGATCTTTCCAGAACTTTTATCATGAATGGGTGTTGGATCTTGTCAAATGCTTTTTCTGCATCTAACGAGATGATCATGTGGTTTTTGTCTTTGAGTTTGTTTATATAATGGATTACATTGATGGATTTTCATATATTAAACCATCCCTGCATCCCTGGAATAAAACCTACTTGGTCAGGATGGATGATTGCTTTAATGTGTTCTTGGATTCGGTTAGCGAGAATTTTATTAAGGATTTTTGCATCGATGTTCATAAGAGAAATTGGTCTGAAGTTCTCTATCTTTGTTGGATCTTTCTGTGGTTTAGGTATCAGAGTAATAGTGGCTTCATAAAATGAGTTGGGTAGAATACCTTCTACTTCTATCTTGTGAAAAAGTTTGTGCAGAACTGGAGTTAGATCTTCTTTGAAGGTCTGATAGAACTCTGCACTAAACCCGTCTGGTCCTGGGCTTTTTTTGGCTGGGAGACTATTAATAACTGCTTCTATTTCTTTAGGGGATATGGGACTGTTTAGAAGGTCAACTTGATCCTGATTCAACTTTGGTACCTGGTATCTGTCCAGAAATTTGTCCATTTCGTCCAGGTTTTCCAGTTTTGTTGAGTATAGCCTTTTGTAGAAGGATCTGATGGTGTTTTGGATTTCTTCAGGATCTGTTGTTATGTCTCCCTTTTCATTTCTGATTTTGTTAATTAGGATTTTGTCCCTGTGCCCTTTAGTGAGTCTAGCTAAGGGTTTATCTATCTTGTTGATTTTCTCAAAGAACCAACTCCTCGTTTGGTTAATTCTTTGAATAGTTCTTCTTGTTTCCACTTGGTTGATTTCACCCCTGAGTTTGATTATTTCCTGCCGTCTACTCCTCTTGGGTGAATTTGCTTCCTTTTTTTCTAGAGCTTTTAGATGTGTTGTCAAGCTGCTAGTATGTGCTCTCTCCCGTTTTTTCTTGAAGGCACTCATAGCTATGAGTTTCCCTCTTAGAAATGCTTTCATTGTGTCCCAAAGGTTTGGGTACGTTGTGGCTTCATTTTCATTAAACTCTAAAAAGTCTTTAATTTCTTTCTTTATTCCTTCCTTGACCAAGGTATCATTGAGAAGAGTGTTGTTCAGTTTCCATGTGAATGTTGGCTTTCTGTTATTTATTTTGTTATTGAAGATCAGCCTTAGTGCATGGTGATCTGATAGGATACATGGGACAATTTCAATATTTTTGAATCTGTTGAGGCCTGATTTGTGACCTATTATGTGGTCAATTTTGGAGAAGGTACCATGAGGTGCTGAGAAGAAGGTATATCCTTTTGTTTTAGGGAAAAATGTTCTGTAGATATCTGTCAGATCCATTTGTTTCATCACTTCTGTTAGTTTCAGTGTGTCCCTGTTTAGTTTCTGTTTCCATGATCTGTCCATTGGTGAAAGTGGTGTGTTGAAGTCTCCCACTATTATTGTGTGAGGCGCAATGTGTGCTTTGAGCTTTACTAAAGTTTCTTTAGTGAATGTGGCTGCTCTTGTATTTGGAGCATAGATATTCAGAATTGAGAGTTCCTCTTGGAGGATTTTACCTTTGATGAGAATGAAGTGTCCCTCCTTGTCTTTTTTGATGACTTTGGGTTGGAAGTCAATCTTATCAGATATTAGGATGGCTACTCCTGCTTGTTTCTTCATACCATTTGCTTGGAAAATTGTTTTCCAGCCTTTCATTCTGAGGTAGTGTCTATCTTTTTCTCTGAGATGAGTTTCCTGTAAGCAGCAAAATGTTGGGTCTTGTTTGTGTAGCCAGTTTGTTAGTCTATGTCTTTTTATTGGCGAGTTGAGACCATTGATGTTAAGAGATATTAAGGAAAAGTAATTGTTGCTTCCTGTTAGTTTAGTTGTTAAAGGTGGCATTCTGTTCTTGTGGCTGTCTTCTTTTAGGTTTGTTGAGGGATTACCTTCTTGTTTTTTCTAGGGCGTTGTTCCCGTTCTTGTATTGGTTTTTTTCTGTTATTATCCTTTGAAGGGCTGGATTCGTGGAGAGATAATGCGTGAATTTGGTTTTGTCGTGGAATACTTTGGTTTCTCCCTCTATGATAATTGAGAGTTTGGCTGGGTATAGTAGCCTGGGCTGCAGTTTGTGTTCTCTTAGTGTCTGTATAACATCTGTCCAGGCTCTTCTGGCTTTCATAGTCTCTGGTGAAAAATCTGGTGTAATTCTGATAGGCTTGCCTTTATATGTTACTTGACCTTTTTCCCTTACTGCTTTTAGTATTCTATCTTTATTTAGTGCATTTGATGTTCTGATTATTATGTGTCGGGAGGAATTTCTTTTCTGGTCCAGTCTATTTGGAGTTCTGTAGGCTTCTTGTATGTTCATATGCATCTCATTCTTTAGATTTGGGAAGTTTTCTTCAATAATTTTGTTGAAGATGTTTGCTGGACCTTTGAGTTGAAAATCTTCATTCTCATCCACTCCTATTATCCGTACGTTTGGTCTTCTTATTGTGTCCTGGATTTCCTGGATATTTTGAGTTAGGATCTTTTTGCATTTTCCATTTTCTTTGATTGTTGTGCCGATGTTCTCTATGGAATCTTCTGCACCTGAGATTCTCTCTTCCATCTCTTGTATTCTGTTGCTGATGCTCAAATCTATGGTTCCAGATTTCTTTCCTAGGGTTTCTATCTCTAGTGTTGCCTCGCTTTGAGTTTTCTTTATTGTGTCTACTTCCCTTTTTAGGTCTAGTATGGTTTTGTTCATTTCCATCACCTGTTTGTATGTTTTTTCCTCTTTTTCTGTAAGGACTTCTACCTGTTTGATTGTGTTTTCCTGTTTTTCTTTAAGGACTTGTAACTCTTTAGCAGTGTTCTCCTGTATTTCTTTAAGTGATTTATTAAAGTCCTTCTTGATGTCCTCTACCATCATCATGAGATATGCTTTTAAATCTAGGTCTAGGTTCTCAGGTGTGTTGGGGTTCCCTGGACTGGGCGAAGTGGGTGTGCTGGGTTCTGGTGATGGTGAGTGGTCTTGGTTCCTGTTAGTAAGATTCCTCCGTTTACCTTTCGCCATCTGGTAATCTCTGGAGTTAGTAGTTATAGTTGACTCTGTTTAGAGATTGTTCTTCTGGTGATTCTGTTACCGTCTATCAGCAGACCTGGGAGACAGATTCTCTCCTCTGAGTTTCAGTGCTCAGAGCACTCTCTGCTGGCAAGCTCTCTTACAGGGAAGGTGCGCAGATATCTTGTATTTGGACCTCCTCCTGGCCGAAGAAGAAGGCCCAAAACAGGACCTTTCTCAGACACTGTGTTGCTTTGGCAGTTCCCAGGTGGTACAGACTCTCACCTAAGCAGACTAAATTCCTAAGTTCCTTGGAGTATCGGGACCAAGATGGCGACCGCTGCTGCTGTGGCTTAGGTCGCCTCCCCAGCCGGGCGGGCACCTGTCCTCTGGTCCGGAAGGTGGCCGGCTGTCCCCGGCCCACACAGGGTGCTGCCTCAGCGCCTCTGTGCTTCCGCCTGTTCCAGAAGCTGTCAGGTTCTCTGGCGCACCCTCTCACCTGTTCAGACTAATTTCCTAAGTTCCTTGGAGTCCCGGACCAAGATGGCGACCGCTGCTGCTGTGGCTTAGGTCGCCTCCCCAGCCGGGCGGGCACCTGTCCTCCGGTCCGGACGGTGGCTGGCTGTCCCCGGCCCACAAAGGGTGCTGCCTCAGCGCCTCTGTGCTTCCGCCTGTTCCAGAAGCTGTCAGGTTCTCTGGTGCACCCTCTCACCTGTTCAGACTAATTTCCTAAGTTCGGGGTCCCGGACCAAGATGGCGACCGCTCGCTTTTTCTAAACTGTATTTCTAAGAGAGAGTACAACTTGAATCAAGGACCAATGGATGTACCTGCCTAAGTAAATTCTCAGGGTCTTAAGACTTCCTTCCTTCCTTCCTTCCTTCCTTCCTTCCTTTCTTTCTTTCTTCCTTTCTTTCTTTCTTTCTTTGGTTTTTCAAGACAGGGTTTCTCTGTGTAGCTCTGGCTGTCGTGGAACTCACTCTGTAGACCAGACTGGCCTCAAACTCAGAAATTCGCCTGCCTTTGCCTCCCAAGTGCTGGGATTAAAGGCGTGCGCCACCACTGCCCCGCAAGACTCCATTTCTAAAGGGCTCAGACTACTCCCCAGAAATACAATCATAGGTAGAAGACGACAGTTTTGGTGTCAGAGAAAGGAATCAGATTTTCTAACAGAACCAGTTTTTCCAAGCATATCCTGAAGAATCTCTCTCTCTCTCTCTCTCTCTCTCTCTCTCTCTCTCTCTCTCACACACACACACACACACACACACACACACACACCTATTCTTAGGGCTGGAGATGTGACTCAGTAGATAAAGTACTATAAAGTACTTGCCATGTAAACCGAATGATGTGAGTTCAAACCAGAACCTGTGTCAAGATGGAAGAAGAGAACTAACTCACTCCACAAATTGTTCTCTGACAGCTTCCTTTATTCCGTGACAAATGCACAACCCCCATATTAATAATAACAATATTTAATATATTATAACAATATTAATATTATATAACAAAATATAGTAACAATAATTATTAGTTTAAAATCTATTATTGGTCCACCATCCTTCAAATTATAGTTTTCCCCAAATGCCATGCTCCCAAAACAGAAAATATGAAAAGTTTCACTTGAAATACACCATAAGTTAGTATCTGATGTAAATAGCAGTACATCCAAGAGGGCATAGGAAATATTCTCAACTAAAACAAGCTTTCACTCTCTCTCAACTCTATTTGAGTCCTCCTCACTAACAGGTAAAACTGAGATACAATAAAAGACTAATTGACCTGCATTTATAGTTGAAGAACAAAGAATAAAGCAAACTGGATTTAATATAAGAGCCTCGACTGAAACTGTAAGAGCTCATGTTGCCACATGCAGGCTCATTTGTAATCAAGGAGAAGCATTTGACAGAGCATATTGCTATAGCTACATCAAGTCCATCACACTAAGAATTAAGTAAATATCTTCTTGGCATTCACAAAAACAGGTTTTGCATGCTTGGGATTGCTGCATTGCAAACCAACTGTCAAGTTTCATGATGATATGTTAAAGATTGCTTCCTTAGTACTTTCTCTAAAAGGATAATTTTATTAATTTTGTAATATTTCATACAATACATTTGGGGTATTTTCAACCCTCCTCTTTCCTCCCCAACTTCTGCTAGGTCTTCTCCTACTCCACTGCACCCTTATCTTCATGAATTGTCCCAGATTCTACTCTCTACAAAATGAAACCAGATCCAACCTAACCTGAGGTCATATGCCCCACTGACAGGCAATAGTGTGGGGGCCACATTGCTTAAGCTGTGCACAAGATCACCCTGTTCATAGGAGAAAGATTTTGATTGCTCACCATGTAGAAACAGGTAGAAAAGTGAGTCAGAGACAGCACTAAATATTAAACATGACACTGTGATGACAGGTGGAATTCCTGAAGTAGTTTTTAAAAGACATCTTTGCTCAAGTGCCCATCTATATGGTAAAAGATTCTCTTGAGAGTAGGTTGTCTCAAACAGGGTTAATCTTCAGCTAGGGAGAGGACGTGAGCTTGTCCAGTTCACTGAAAATCTGAGCACTGTCTAACCAAAAGCAGAAAAAAAATAATCTAAACAAAACAACAACAGGCACATATGCTGGTTCATGCTGAAGACCATTAGCTGGGAAATGGGAAATGATATTTACAGCCTCTAGGAACTGCATTTTGCCAAGAGCAAAACTGATTTTCGAAGCTAATTCTTCCTTCACTTTCCATAGCCGTCAGCCTCCCGAGTACCCAGAAAACGTCACTAAGTATAAAGGTAATTCTTACTTTACAATTTCACACTCAGGAGTCAAGTGGTTTCACTCTCCTAAATTCATGACTATGGGTCAAGCAGCAATACAAAACAATATTGATATTGAACTCCTTGCCTTAGCTTCACGTGCTAAAATATTTAAAAATATTTCATCAGAAGGTGAAAACACAGTTTGCCTCTCAGCATTTCACCATTTACAGTGTAGGATCCAGTATTAGTTTTTGTGTAATGAGTCAGTGAAAGCTGGAAAAGTGTAGCCTAACTTAACAGACCACAGTGCAGAAGACATTGCAATTAGTGGTTAGGCATTCCACAAACTCAAGAACATTTGCTCCAGAGTTTATGCAAATATACCCAGAACAATCACCTCAGTTAGAAGTGAATATTTTGAGGGAAATGGTTTGAGACTGTGAAAATATCTGCTTTCAACTTAAGATCCTACCAATATTAGCCATTTTTATGGGTTTGGCCCAGAGCAGTTATTATCTGTATGACTTAATGGTCATTGTGTTTAATTCTCTCTTCTTTTATAGTTAATTTAAAATATTCTACATAACATGTCCCTTCTGCCCACTCATTCAATTTATATCAATATATATTCATAAATACTTATTTGTGTGGTTTATATCCCAGTGTTGTCATATTTGTTTGGCTACAAGGGTTTTTCTCCACTGCTTGCTGCCAACCTTGTTTGATGAGTTCTGTGTCACTTTTACATATACTCTGGTGAAGGGGGCAGTTCTGATGCTAAGAGCCTGTTTCCCAGTTGGTTCTTGATTGGTCAGTAAAGAAAGCATGGGCCAATTGCTAGACAGAAGGTATAGGTAAAACTTCCAGGTCCCAGGAGGAAAAAAGGCAGACAAGGAAGGAGAGGTTTTCTGCCATGCTTTGAAGGGAGAAGAACACAGCACCCGTGTGATGTTTTGCGGGGAAGAACTGGGTCCTGTGGCCACTACTACAGGTGGGTAGGCAAGGATGTTTGACAGGGGCTAGGGAGAACTAGCCACCAAGTTTAGGGCAGATAGAGAGATGGAGATAAATGTAAGGGTACACTTTTCCAGGTGGAAGATATCTGTGCCCAGCAATTGTGCCAAGAAGGCAAGTTGTAAAGTAACAAACTGTGTGTGTGTGTGTGTGTGTGTGTGTGTGTGTGTGTTTGTGTGTATTCTGTAGTAACAGCTTTACATTTGTAATTTTCACAGATTTTCACTACTAGCTACCCTTCTTTCCCATTCCCTATTCCATTCAAGCCTTCTTATTCCATTTTCAACATTTTTTGCCTTCATACATTTGATCTATCCCTTCCTCTTGAAATACTCCTCCACTGCGCTTGCGCACACACAAACACACACACACAAACACACAATATACATGTCTAGATTTCCTATTTTCATCCAGCACACTCTAAGGCTCCTAGCACTTTATGTCATTCTACTAAAGGAATCAGAAAAACTCTTGAAGAAAAACATAGTCACGAATAGTCAAAAAAAAAAAAAAAGCTGGTATAATATATGCTGTAAGAAAATAATTTGAGTCATGTCAAACAGCCTCTGGAGCTAGGGTAAATGGATGAGCCACATCTGCTTAATAATCAAATAGAATCAAATACTCTTTTTATTAACAAAAAATTAAAAACACAATAGATGTAACAAATTTGGACCTGTTCATGTTTCATTTTCTTTGCCTGCCTGGAAAGCAACCTAAACTTATTAGATTTCAGCTTTACTGCACTTAGTAAAGAAATTCATTTCTTCCGGTATTATAATAAGTGTTATTGCTCTTATTTGTGTGCATATGTTTATGTGCACGTGTGCTCAAAGTGTAGGAGCCATAACTCATCACAGTGTTGTTCTTCAGGTGTCCTCTACCTCATTATTTGAAACAGTGTTCTTAGTGGTCCTGAGCTTGTCAACTGGGCTAGACTGGCTGAGAACTGAGTCCCAGGGACCCACGTGACTACCTGATGCTGAGATGCCAAGTGTGAGGTGTCACTTTCCATGGGTTCTGATGACAGAACTCAGGTCTCCAGCTTGTGCAGCAATCATTTTAGCAAGTGAGATGTCTCCTCGGCTCCACTTTACCTTGTTCATCAGCTGGTATTCTAAACCAGCCATTCCCTAAGAGAATCTTTACCTTCCATCAACAATATTCTTTACAACACACCAGGGCAAATGAAATTTCACTATTGAGTAAGCATATGAACTTAGATTTAAAAAAAACATATAATGGTGTAATGACTATTCCTGGTTGTCAACATGACTATATCTGGAATGAACTAAATTCCAGAATTGGTGGACTTCACCTGTGTTCGAGATCTTGAGGCTGGAAGACATAAGTTTCTGACCTGCATCTTGATATGGATATATTGAGACATAGCAGCTATGAAAAGCTTAGGCCCAGGCAAGTTAGTACATGTCTTAAATCCCAGGATATTAACTCAAGGAGAGTTTTGAGTTCAAGGTCAGCCTGGAACAAAACAAGTCCCAGATTCAGATCTGATGGCACACACCTTTAATTTGGGCCACAAATTTTTCTGGAGACCTACATAAGGACATTGGAAGAAGGAAGATTCCCTCTTCTTTGCTGCTTGCATTTACTTGTCAGCACATCTGTTAGAATCTACTTCTACAGAAGATCAGCTGAAACAACTAGCCTCGTGGGACTGAGCAACTATTACATTCTTGGACTTCCAATTCACAGAAGTGAATTGGACCATTGTTGGGGAACTGGACTACAGACAGTAAGTCATAATAAATTTCCTCAATGTAAAAAGGCATTCCATACATTCTGTGACTCTAGAGAACCCTGACTAATACAAATGGTAATTTAAAATCCAGCCCAGCCAGAAGAGAATAAGCAACAACAGACTTTTTGTTTTAGTGCCTGCTTGCCATTCACCTCCTGTAGACATGTTCACTTCTTTATGCCTGCAGCAGTATTTATGAACATCACTAGACTAGAACATATTCTTCACACTTAGGTTTAACACAAAATAAATCCACATCTAATTTCCTGGGCAATTTCACATCCATCCCAGAGCTCTTTAGGCAAAACACTCTGACAAGATATGAGTAGCTACTGAAAACATATATTTTGCTATATCCTTTCTCCTCATAAATCTTATCCTTGAATTTGTCAGACAGCCACTTCAGTGAAATAACTCAAAGTGGCAACTCCACATAATTAATTTCCCAACTAATCATCTTTACGTTAAATTAAACATGAAATTGTTAAAGAAAACAATTGCTGGCATTGTTTAAACTGAGAAATAATTATATAAAAGATGAGGTGAGCCCGTTTGATGTTTTGTGGGTGATATGATTTCTTAGCTTTTCCTTGTTCTTATTTCTTAGCTACTGAAACACTATGCTAGGCTTCATGCAAATTTCACACAGGAAAAAACGGAAAAGATAATTTTTGTTATTTTTATAAATTTATTAACAAGTTTACCTTGGGGGAAATAATCTAAAACTAAGGTAATTATGGTATATGTAGTTACAGCATGTTATGGAAATTTAAATCTATATATAGAGAAACCAGAGAACAAATGTTAGTGTACCTGTTATTAAGCTTCAGTAATGATCAGTTTCTGAACTATCTCATTTTATACACCTCCACATGCTACCCACCCCACTATATGACTCAAAATTAAGTCCAGATTATATGCATTTTGCTGCAAATACTTGGCACATATATCTTTAATACATGCATATTTTATTTGCCACAACAACAATTAACACTATCATTCTAGAATAATTTGTCCATTAATTTTATTAATGTATTTTAGAGGAAAAAAATTTTTTTAAAAAGAACTACTAAAATTGAGGTTCTAATATATATATATATATATATATATATATATATATATATATATATATATATATATATATTATCATCATTATTTGTCATGGGTGCTTGTCTGTGGGATAGACAGGAAGACTGAATGTGAAAGGTCACAGCAGTCACAGCAGCTGGCACACTTGCATGTCCACTCCCATCTTCCCATTCATTGCCTTAGTAGAAGTCTGTGCACCACAAAACTAATGCTCATCAAACCTGTCTCTCCCATCCCATAGACTATCCTTAAAAAGTGGATTGAGTTGAAAAAAAATTACAGAATACCCAAGATACAGTCCACAGAACTCAAAAAGGTCAACAAACTGAAGGGCCCAAGGGAGGACACCTCAGTCCCACTTGGGAGGGAGAAGAAAGTAATCACAAGGCAGAGGGAGAAGGACAGTGGATAGGGAAGGGAGGAAAGAGGGGAACATGATCAGGTATTGGGTGGGGGAAAAGGACTGAACCCCTGAGGGCCAGCAGAAAGAATGGAAACAGGCATCCTCGGGAGGTAGGAGGTTGGGGGGACCCTCTAGAATGTACCAGAGACCTGGGAGGTGAGAGACTCTCAAAGGGAGGGACCTTAGATGAAATGCCCTACAGTGAGGAGAAGGAACTTGTAGAGACCACCTCCTAAAAGACAGGGCATCAATTGAGGGAGCAGGTTGTCATTCCACAGTCAAAACTTTGACCCATAATTGTTTCTGTCTGAAAGAATTACAGGGATGGAAATGGAGAGGAACCTGAGGAAAAGAAGGTCCAGTGCAGCTCAAGGGGAGACCCCAAGGCCTGACACTATTTATTACTGAGGCTATGGAGAGCTCACAAAAAAAGGGACCTATCATGACTGCCCTCCATAAGACCCAACAAGCAGCTGAAAGAGTCAGTTGCACATATTTGCACCCAACCAATGGACAGAAGCTGCTGACCCCTGTGGTTGAATTAGGAAAAAGCTGGAAGAAGCTGAGGACGAGGACAACCCTGTAGGAGGACTAGCAGTCTTAATTAACCTGGACCTCCGAGATCTCTCAAACACTGGACCACCAAACAGGCAGCATACACCAGCTGACATGAGGCCCCCAAAACATATGAAGCAGAAGATTGCTGGATCTGAGTTCAGTCAAAGAAGATGCACCTAACCCTCAAGAGACTGGAGGCCTCAGGGAGTTTAGGGGCCTGATGAGATGGGGGCAGGAGGTAGGGCCATCCTCTGGATACAAGGGGCGGAGAGGAGGTATGAGATGTGGAACAGTCAGAGGCTGGACCAGGAGGGGAATAAAATCTGGAGTGTAAAAATAAATACTATTTTAAAAAGTCTTTCTGTATTTTTTGTTTTTGTTTTTGTTTTGTTTTTGTTTTTGTTTTTGTTGTTGTTTTTGGAGACAGGGTTTCTCTGTATAGCCCTGGCTGTCCTGGAACTCACTTTGTAGACCAGGCTAGCCTCAAACTCAGAAATCTGCCTGCCTCTGTCTCCTGAGTTCTGGGATTAAAGGGGTGCGCCACCATGCCCTGCTGTCTTTCTGTATTTTAATTGGGGTTGTAATTCTCCAGGGAATGTTGTATAAATTTTACTTTGTAATACTAACATACCTTTCTCTGTGTACGTATCTAACCTCTTCACAGTTTTTGATGTAGTTTATGGTGCTTTTTATTTCAATTTTTAATTGATTGTTGTTTGCAACAATCAAATAGTCATGGGTACCCAAAGACTATTTGTTGGTGTTTTACAAAATGATGTTTGTTGCGGATAGCCCTGGGGCTAATTATATTTGATGTTAATTCTGTTCTCCTGTGAGTGGCTGCAAACAAGGAATGAGTCAGCACTCAGGTGATTTCCTGTAAACCTGCTTCCCACCTTAATTTTTAAAATAAAGGAGAGCTGATGATTGGGCAGATAAGAGGGAAGCAGAAGGTGGGAGAGAGGAGAAGGAGAAAATGGAAGAGGGAGAGGATGCAGTGGAGGAGGAGGAGGAAGAAGAAGAAAATTGGAGCAGAAGCACATGGACTGGAGAAACAGCAAGTTCTAAGGGGTCTCATAGATGGAGAAGATGGTACAATAGCAGTAGATCTGCCCAATCTAGGCACACAGCATGTAATCATATTAATTGTGTCAGGTTTTCATTGCTGAGGCATATTTGGGAGGAGATTTACCGCAACAGATGTTAGTAAAAGTTAGTTGGCTTGTGTCTGTTACATACTGATTAAGATATTCTAAAATACGAGACAGTTATAACAGGGTCCCTTCAGCAAAATCTTTCTGGCATATGCAATAGTGACTGGGTTCTGTGGTTGATTATGGGATGGATCCCCAGGTGGGGTAGTCTCTGGATAGTCCATCCTTTTGTCTTAGCTCCAAACTTTGTCTCTGTAACTCCTTTCATGGGTATTTTGTTCCCTATTCTAAGGAGGAATTAAGTATTCACCCATTGGTCTTCCCTCTTCTTGATTTTCTTGTGTTTTGCAAATTGTATCTTGGTGTTCTATGTTTCTGGGCTAATATCCACTTATCAGTGAGTGCATATCTAATGACTTCTTTTGTGATTGGGTTACCTCACTAAGGATGATATCCTCCAGATACATCCATTTGTCCAAGAATTTCATAAATCCATTGTTTTTAATAGTACTCCATTATGTAAATGTACCACATTTTCTGTATCCATTCTTCTGTTGAGGGACATCTGGGTTCTAACTTTATATGCCCCAGTACAGGGGAATGCCAGGGTCAAGAATTGGGAGTGGGTGGGTAGGGGAGCAGGGCAGGGGAGGGTATAGGGAACTTTCAAGATAGCATTTGAAATGTATATAAAGAAAATATATAATAAAAAATAAATTTAAAAAGATATTCTAAAATATATATCTTGTAATTTTTCTGTTTCTAGAGTGTAGAATAAGACAATGACCATTCAGTATATTTATTCTGACCTATGTGTTACTTGTATATCACTGCATGAAGAATTGAGAACTGTGTAAGACTAAACCCACTTGTCCATGCTGGCCTCATGTAGACACAGCCTCAATCAGAACAAACAAATGATGTTTGAGCCATATAATTTTGACAACAATATTCAGAGATATTTTTCAAACAGCTAAAATACTTTTCCAGGCATCATAAGTGATTAGTGCAATAACAACAAATCTAGCCAATTAGTATCTATGGTTTCTGTACAAAGGATGATTTATAATGAGCCATTTTTCTTCCACACCAAAGAAAGAAAAATTAAGAAGCAATCGTTTAGATTTGGAAGGAATAAAAATGACAGATAGAAAATGCTAGCAGAGTTCATTAACAAGGAAATTAGCTTCAAATGAAACACTTTTGTTTTTGAAGAGATTTTTCAAATTTACATTTCTTCTCCCCCTTATCTTGTGGAACCTGAAGAGAATTATTTGTCTGAATGATACGTTGGAGAATAGCAATGAGGGATTGGATTTTTTTTAAGTAATTCAATTTTCACCATTGTAAATGAGTCTCTGCTTAAGTGAGATAGGTTAAGAAAACCATTTTATATTCAAAACAACAACAACAACAACAACAACAACAAAACAACAACAACAAAAACAATGCTATGCCGTCTCCAGCCATCCATGAAAACCTGCTTTCTTTTATGAGAAATAATCCTTGAGGTACCAAGACACTCTTCTAAAGAGAACTGTTGCTTAGAAATCCTTCCCTCTAATATATAAAAAACCCTGAAGATTCTGCCAAACCTTAGAATTGATAGAGAAATTTCATAAGCTTGGAGAATTTAAATTCAACATGCAAAAATAACTTCATTTATAATTATTACCAATGAAGTTCTGGAAAAGAAATAGATAATGATCTCATTTATAATGGTGAAAAATATCAAAATGGGAAATCATTTAACTGAGGGAAATTATACATTTGAAACTATAAAACATTAATAAGAGAAATTTAATTTTTCATAAAACAGGAAAAGATCTAAAATTCATATGGAACCATCACCAAGTAATCAATAACAACATAAATATAAACAAAATTGCTCCAGTGAGCATTCACATATTCCCAGTACTTGGGAGACTGAAACATGAACATAGTGAATTCAAGGCCAACGTGGGCTACACAGTGCTTTCCCTAACAGACTGGGCCATGCACATAGTAAAATTCTGTCTCAAAATAAATGAGAAATCCCAGGCAGTTATAAGCAAAATGAGTCAAGTAGGAGGCACCTGATTCAGTCTATACATAAAATTCAGTCTATACTAAAATTCATAGAAACAAAAATGGCATGGTACTTCCATAAATTAGACAAATAAGATATTCACCTAATGGAGCAGAATAGAGAGCCCAGAAACGAAAATGAGTTCACAAATCCATATTCATTTACTTGGACAAAAGCTAGAACATGTTCTTTAATATACACTGGCAAACTGTATATCATACACTCATATATCATTTGATATGTGATATCATATATCATACACTCATCTATTCGGCATGAGTGAGTATTTAAGCACAAGACCTGTAACAGAGTAAGAACTAGTCTAAAGTAGAGTGAATAACCATACAACCACACTGTATAGCCCGTACAGTGATAGTTTAGTTGTTCAAAAACACAGGAAAAGAAAGCAAAAATAGTCAAAGTGTGCCTTGATTTACTTTTTGTTGTTGTGATAAACACCATGACCAAAAGGCAACATAGGAATGAAAGGGCTTGGTTCATCTTACAGCTTACAGTCCATCACTGATGGAAGCTAAAGCAGAAACTCAAGTAGGAGCCTGAAGACAGGATCTGAAGCAGAGACTATGGAGGACTGCTGCCTACTGACTCACCTACTCTGGCTTGCTCAGCTACTTTTCTTATGCAGCACAACGAATCTACCTATAGATGGTATGGCCAATCATGGGCTTGGGACTCCTACTTCAACTATTAATCAAGAAGATGGCCCACGGGCATTTGCACAGCACAATCTGATGGAAGCAATTGTGCCAAATTGATGAAAAATAACCAACACAATGGAGTTAGTATCAAAACAAATGGATGATGACCAGAGTGGAAATAACATATAGATTAAGATTCTGTTGGAAAATTATGCAAAACTAAGGAAGTTGTTCAGATAAGGAGCACAAATAACTATACAAATAGATACAAGGAAAGCTCATTAAGAAATGGGCAGAGGACCTAAAAAGGCCCTTCTCAAAACAAGACATGTGAGTGGCTAATAGGTGTGTGTGTGTGTGTGTGTGTGTGTGTGTGTGTGTGTGTGTGTGTGTGTGATCATCTCTAGTCAATGGGCAAAACCAAATTAAAATCTGAATAAAATGTCATCTCACACCTGTTAGAATAGTGATTATCAAAATGATAACAGATAGCATGAGTGGAGGAAAGGAGATAATTTCACAATGTGAGTTAGGATATAAATGAATGCCAAAATTATGGAATATAGTATATACCCAGAAGGCACACCATCTTGGTGAGATAGAAGAAATACATTTGGCTTATTTTGAAATATGATACAGTATAGTGAACATAACTATGCTTTGAATAATCTACACATTTCAATATCACTAAAAGTTCATTTCAAAAGTTATCATAACAAAAAATTTAAATATCTGAGGTAAAGTAGTTGATTCACTTTATTTAATTATTCTACACAGAATTAAAAATAGAACATCACTTTGTATTCTAAACACACATAGCTATAGATGTCAAACATAATTTTTAAAACTTAGCACTCATAAATACACATAGCTTAAATGTATTTGGTATGATATTATTTATAAAATTGTATACTAAAGCAAAGACATACTGTTATATAAAAATAAACCTTACAGAGAGATATACTTTTTAATAATTTATGACCCAATTAAGCTCATTAAAATTAAAATCATGATATTTATCTACTGGTAGCTTATGTTTATGAAGATGAGCTAAGTCTATAGTACTAACTAAAGTATTAACTAGATTACTAAATGAATTCATAAACATAATCAGCAAATTTTATGTTTCAGATCTTCATCTTTCTTCATGTAAGTGCAGAGAACATGTATTCCAATTCAGTTAATCAAAAGTCATTTTTTTTTGTGTGAGCTAGAGAGATGGCTTAGGGGCAAAGAGCACTTTCTGCTTTTCTAGAGGACCTGTGTTGGTTTCCAAAGACCCACAATGGGTGGCTCACAACTGTCTGTCACTCCTAAGCCATATTGTAGGTGTGGGTAGCTGCACAACCAACTAGCTTCTATATTCCTAACTAGTCAAGTCCTGTGAGATGCTGGCAACATAGTTATGACTCAGAGATGGAGCTCGTTGTAAGCCTAATTATTCATTGATGGCAGGAAAAGCCAGACATACATGATGGAAAACTGAGTGTGTAAAAGTTAAATATCCCATGGAAGATGACAAAAGAGATTTCAGTATGTCTAGAACATGAGCAAGGACTGCAGTGATATGGAAGCATATCCCACATAGAACCTTTCAGAAGAAATGGCCCAGTTTGATATGGAAACTGTACTACCTCAGTACTCAAGTCCTATGCCTGAGGACATGACCACATTTGAAAAAGAGGATCTTTACAGATGGCAACAAAATGAAAATGATGTCATAGAGGGTTAGAGTAGTTCCTAAAACCAGTGAATGTGTTATTTAAAAGGAGGGAGATTTTTTGATCTAGAGGCACACAGAGAAGGGAGATGCCCATGTAAAGAGTTTAAAAAGTAAGCTGAATGTACGCATTAAAATCATGATGGATAGTTATCTACTGATAGCCTATTTTTATGAAGGTGAGCGAAGTCTGTATTGCTAACTATAGACTGGCACTATATTGTTTAATTGTGTGCAACAAACTTCTGAGCAGTGATACTGGGAGAAACAAGAAGCCAGAAGAAGCCAGAAAAGTTTGCATTGTATCTGTAATGTCTTATTTTCAAATAAACTAGTCATAACTAAATTTAGCTGGAATATTTGTCTCCTACAATTTTATTATTTTTAAAATAAAATACATGAAGCCAGAAAGCAGGCTCCAGAATATTAAGTAACTTGCTGATGATCATGTCTATGAGGGAAGAGCCTGGGGAAACAGAGGGTTTTTCAAAACCGACTTGGGTATAAGCATTACCAGGATTTGTATGTGGCTCAGTTCTTCAGAATAAAAGGCAACAGCTGAGATAGTTTCTGTACAGGAGGACCATGATGACAATGGTCTAGTAATAGATAGCACTATTTCAGCTTCAGGGCTACATTTGGTATTCTGAAATCTGTTCCAGCATTAAAGAGGCCAGATCTCACAAAATCAGAGGTTATGATTTAAGGAAACTAGTTGGATTAGCTTCATTTGCAGGGTTAGAAAGGGATGGAACAGGGGTTATCTGGCTTGCCCAGAGTTTCAAACTAATGAGTGGTTGACTTGAAATCTTCCTGGAACAATTTGGCAAGTGCTGTAAATATCAGCTAAGGACTAACAGAGCTACTTATGAAAGAGATTAGTAATGATGAAGCTGAAACTGAACAGGCAGTGGTGACAATGACAACCATCAGCTCTTGGGAGGCACTCAATGAATTTCTAGATATTCACCCCAAATGCCTCACAAGTGTCCCCTTGTACAATTCACACAATAACCACCAAAGTATGGTGTAATCATAACCTCCATTATAGATGGAAGGAAAGAGACTTATCGGGGTCTCATATTTAGTAAATGAAAAAGTGAAGTCCAACCCAAGTCAGACATCTCAGGTAAAATATTTAATCATGTGTGATAGTGGAAATGAAACTGGGTGGGGAGGAGCTCTCCATATCTCAATTCGGTTCATCCCAGTCTTACATGGTTATCATTACTAGGCATATACACTGCATGATTGCTTTAGAATCTGACACCTGAGTCTTACATATGAGCTACATGATTCTGGTCAGAGAGAGATATGATAGAACAATAAACCAAAGTGTAAATTAATTATCTCATGCTGGTGAAACAATTTCAACACAAATGTTGTTTTTATGCACACAGGGAAGAACTTACATAAGTAGAAAGACATTTTGCCCTTTTCTTCTGAGATGCAGTAGCCATTATCATATGACAAAATAAAGATGATCTGTTCAAACAGTAGTGTATAACTTGCTTTATTCAATGCAATCAATGGTACTATATAAGTGACTCCAACTTACCCAGCAATAATATGCTATTGGAATGGATGTAGATAATATAGCTTAAAAGGACTCTATAGGCCCTAAAATTCTAATTCTACCACTAAAATGGAACCAAGGAATGTTACCTCTAGAGACAGACTTTTATAGCAGTCAGGGTCTGAGTTCTAGAATCAGGATGTAGAATTGATAATAAATATCAGACTTTTTACTCTGTGGTTAGTCAGTGCTTGTATTAGGCAATTTTAAAAATAATACTCAAGGGTATATTAATTTTAATCTAAGTAAAAGCATATAAGTATTTTAATGATCTGCTCAACATACTCAGGAGAATAAAGCAAATTCCTAATACAAAAAAGTTTTATTTGTAAGCAAGCCACACATCTGATATGGTATCTGAAGTATGTTCTGACTATAAAATTGTGTGTACAGCTAAAGGCATCATGTGTTTTGCAAACATTATTCAAAGGATATATACTATGCAGTTATTCATAAGACATCTTGAAATTATGTCAACTTATAAGTAACTTGGAAAATAGTGAAACAAATCCTGTTAATTTGCATATGTTGGAATTTCTTGTATGAAACATTGTGAAAATTTAAAGAAAGATAAAGAACGTAGATTCAGGTTGAAACATCATTACAGACCTAAGACACTAACATGCCATAGCATCAAAACAGGGGACTGCTGAGAACAGGCTCACATAAGAGGCTTTATTTAACTGAAGGCTTAATGTGAAGGAAGTCATGGGCAGGATACTCTAGAGAGGTATCTCTGATTGACAGAAACCACCTAATAGTAGATATCTGGGAATTTTTTTCACTCAAGTCATATTCACTCATAGATCTGGACGAGTTACCAAAATAACAGAGAGAGCTGATGGCAAAGTACTGATAAGTTTTAAATAATTAATTGAATTCTAAAGAATGTTGTCACATAAGGTTCTGAAAAGGTGGGTGATTTAAGCAGTTAGAAGTCAGCAACGTACATGTATAAAATCTATGGCTGAGAAGTGAAGTTCAATGAATCAGGATTTTATGATACAGCAAATATTTGATAAGAAGTAAGAAAGTGCTTAGAATAGGTGGGTACAGAGGAGGAGGGACATTCCAGAACTGGGTAGAGAGAACAGAATATGTGCAAAATACATTCTGGTACCAAGAATGTGCTAAAACTTAGTCAAACAGGACCCTCAAAAGAATGTTTATCCTTTCAGTACCTCTTGGTTATCCACCAGAATTAGCTAGATAGAGGGAAATCATAATCTCTTGTGTACTGTTTGGAAGCATCGCCTGTGAATAAAAATCTGATGACCAATAAACTAAGGGAGGATTAGAAGATGGGACATTCTGGAAGAGAGAGAAAGAGGAACTGTGAGAAAGAGTCAACCACTCAGGGGTATGGGGAGATGTTATCCATTCAGAATTGTAACAAGTTGGACATATGAAACTGAGGAAAGCCATGTGGCAGGCATGGAATAGTATAAATGGGTTAGTATAAGTTACGAGCTAGTGTCAACAAGCTGAGCTCATGGCCTAGACATTTAAAAATATATAAGCCAATGAGTCATTACTCGGGAACTGAAACACAAGTAAAAAAGCCCATGGATACAGGGGACTCCATGGGACTCCACCCTTCCTAAGAAGATATGGCCAAAGACATCACATACTGGTTAAAGAAGACAGAGAAATCAAATTGGAACTGGACAGGAATTTTCTTTCCTGCTGGCTAGCATACATAGTACTGCAGGGTACTTTAAAAGCTACTTAGTAAAAGCCTATCAGTAGTTTCACCCAGATACAGCCATGCTTGCAATATCAACTTTCCAGGTAAGATATTCCCATTAGTGCAATAATGGCATGACTATATTAGGAGTAACCAACTGCTTTGGGGTTGGACTCTATGATAGTAGTACACATCTGATACTGTAAACTTAGTAGGAATGTCTCGTTTTATAGCTGGCAAAGGTGCTGGGAATGAAACCATTGAGTATTCAGCCCTAAATGAGACATCAATATTGTCCCCCATCCAAAGCCCTGGGAATACAGTGGGAGAGAAGGTGGAAAAGAAGATCTAGAGATTAGAGAAATGCTGCATTGAATCACTGCCACCCAGAGACTACTCGGCAGCTGAATTCAGGAACACAGGAAGAACAACACATACCTGTATAAGACAGTGCCTAGGACTCCCATCATGGATAGTCAGGGACTCCATGAGGCCCCGCCCTTCCTAAGGAGCTATTGACTGTTAACTATTGCTACATGAAGGGGTCATTTTAATCAATGGGGTAGCTATTGGGGGAGACTGATTAGGAAGAAAGGATTTAGAGGAAATGGAGGTACATAAAAGAGGGCAATGAGAGATTGAATATAATCACAATATATCATACATATCCATATATGTATATGAAATATACACATAAAACTGTCAAAATAAGTATTTTCTTCAAAGAAGACACTAAAAAAAAAACTTGGTGGAATTTTCATAATGATGTACCTTCAAGGATGTTTCTTTCAACTATGAAAGTCATCTTTACTTGACACCGGAATCCAGTGGCATGAAACTACAAAATAAAACATCTCTTGATTCCCAATCATGACTAACTTTCCCACACTGTACTCATGATTTCAGTAGCGAATGATTAGAAAAGTTTCTAGGGTTTGCTTGTCTCCTTTATTTTGGTTTTTACTTTGGTTTTCTTAGTAAGAAAGAACACTGTTTTACATAGATACAGATGAGCTTTGGACCACTGAAATTAAGCAGTATCATATTCTGTAGAGACCTATACAGAGCATTAAACAATCGAAGAAAAAGATAGATCAAGCTGGGAATTTTGTGGACTTCATTTTAGGAAGATAATGCTTACTGTATCCTTCTAGGATACAGTAGGATACATTGAGCATGCTTTCTTCCAGATTTGATATTTGGAAAAATATCATGGCAAATGCGTGATCACTGGATGAGGAGCAAATGAGACCAGTGTACTGAAGGAGCACAAAGCTGAAAGGGTTCTGATTAAGACCACAGTGTATATTAGAAGCTTACTCAATCCCACAGCTTAAATAAACAGATTACAAATCCAGCTGGAACTTAGTGAATACCACAACCAAAGATCTGCATCTAGTATTTGCATGGGTACTAAAAGAAGGGTACATTTCACTAAAAGTTCAACTTTAATTTCATTGTATATAGTACCTGTGGTGGTTTGAATATGCTTGGCTCGTGAGAAGTGGCACTGTTAGGAGGTGTGACCTTATTGGAGGAAGTGTAGTCTTGTGAGAGGAAGTTAGTCATTGTGGAGGCAGGCCACTGTGACTCAGAACCTTCTTCTGGCTGCTGGTGGGAGACAGTCTCCTCCTGCTTGCCTTCAGATTAAGTAAGACACAGAACTCTCTGGTCCTCCAGCATTGTGTCTGCTTACATGCTGCCATGGCGCCCACCATGATGATAATGGACTAAACCTTTGAAATTGTAAGCCAGTTCCAATCCAATTAAATGTTTTCCTTATAAGAGTTGCCTTGGGCATGGTGTCTCTTCTCAGCAATAAAATCCTAACTAAGACAGTATTTAAACAGAAAGTTTGCACATTTGATCTACTTACCCCTGCAACGCTTTCTCTCCAAACCAATCTCCCTTCCCTAAAGTTCTAAGGAAGACTGGGTCTTCACTTGGTGAGTCTTCTCGAGTAACATTCACCTACAAAGAGAGATTAGCATCTAAATCAGTGATTCTCCACCTATGGGTCACATTGCAGGAGTCACATATTAGATAACATGCTAGGATTTATAACAGGAGCAAACTACCACTATGCAATGAAGTAATTTTATGGTGTGTGTGGGGGGGGAGGGGTCACCACACATGAGGAACTATATTAAAGAGTTGCAGCATTAAAAACAGTTGAGAACCACTGATCTAAATCAACTGCATGCTTGCAAATTCTATGCTTCCCTAAGAATTTATCCTAAATATTCTATTTCAGTAATTCTTCATTGCTACTCCTGATTTTATTACCTGCACTGAAGCAACCATTCTGATGAATTTAGTGATGTATCTTGACAATGGCTTTCTTTTGGTTTTCAAGGGTGTTTTCTTGTTGTTAGGAGAAATATAATTAGAGTAAATAGTGCCTTTTCATTCATTTACTTCTTTGAGATATAGTAATGATAATAATACCACCTGTCATCCAGAAAATTTAAATAGTTAAAATTCACCTTCCTGTAAAATACATGAAGTAGAAAACTAATTTACTGAGACAAGCCAAGTGCTTAAACACATTAAAAAAGACAAGCTTAGGCTTCTTAACCTAGACACAGGATGCCAATGATCACAACTTTTATTCCTAGTAAGAAGGTTTATGCAAGGGAGAGGGAATTCAATTATTATTCTCCACTGATCCATTTGATTACTCCTCTGCACAGTGTTTCAAACCATGAAAATTCGGTTTAACTCTGGCAGTTATCACTAAGCTATATTATAGAAATACTTATTTGCATGTTGATGAGGCTTTAATAGATGAAGAATCTTCAGTGGGGAGTCTTACTTAAAGTAGAAGTTACTGGTCCCATACTCTCAAAGGTTCTGATTCATTAACGTTAATATAAGCAGCTAAACTTCATGTCTTCTATTTGCATAGTATCCTGTTACATTAATTGTATACAGCTTAGCAATTCTCTAGATGAAGTTGTAGCTCCCAGTTTTACTTTTATATATTGTTACTATATTATTCACAAAGACTCTACAGATATTTCTATACTTGTTTTCAGGCACCCTTGAGTAAGGGTTTCAGAAGGGCCAATGCCTACACAAGCTTATAAACGAAACAAGCTTAGTTTTTTAGGTGTTGACTCTGAGCACATATCTACCCTTCACTGTCTGTGAATATAGACAGTGGTGTCATTAGTGCTTAGCATTTTAAGGTTGATTGCTATCTTGAAGAGTGGGGATTAGAGAGCATTTTCCTGATGCTAATGGAAGAAGAACAATTTGTTTCAGATTACATATGGTTAAGATGTTATGCAGGTACCCTTTTTGACTATTTTTCTATTGGATTGCCCTGCTGCAAACATTGGTGGACATGTATTTGAGAGAACTGCCTTTTTGTTTCTCTAGAATAAATAAAGTATAAAGCCGATGGACCATATGGTAAACATTTATTAACTTTTTAAGAACTAGCCAAACCGGGTTTCAGAATATTTTTATCTTGCAATCTTAGCCAATAATGTCTTAGAATTCTACTTATTTACGCTTCACTAGAACTTAATAAATCAATATTTCCCTCCCATTTAGAAACTCTACCAAACATTTAGTTCTGTCTTGGGCTCATTGCTAAGATTTGTATTTTTATTCACTTTTAATGACATGTGTCAGGGAATTGGGCATGTATGTGGGAGGAGCCGGGGGAGGCAGTTATGTGCATGTGAGAGTATGTGACTGTGCAAACTAGAGTCATAGAATCCCTTAAAGCTGAAATGATAGAGAATCACCTGATGTGGGTACTGGGAACCAAATTCAGGTCCTCTCTAGGAGCTGTATGCTCTCATGACAATGGAGCCATCTCCCTAGCCCCATATCTCAGGGCTTTGATTTGAAATTTAATAATCCTGTTCCATTTCATAACATTTCATTACAGAAAGGTAGGTAAAGTGTTGTTGCAACACCTCAGAGATACTTGCAGAATACCTTCTCTCTCTGTTAAAAATGCCACGTTCCCAGATAACAGGAGCGCATCAACTAAAATACAGAATAAATTTACTTTCTGAGTTAGCCATGGCTGCTGCAATCACTGAATCTCAATTTTTAGAAAATATAACTGTAGGTTTCCATTAAGAGAAAAACAAGTTTTTAAAAATGTATATTATGTTTCTCTTTTGGGTGCATGTGTTCAGTGGAAGAATAAAATATAGCTTACATTTAGATAAATAAACCCAAACAAGAGGAAACCCATTTCTTGCTCTACCGTCACTGTAGTGTGTCTCCTATCAGACATCATTTTCTAAAAAGACAATTTCTGTTCAGCACAGTGGTAGCTTGAGTATGAATGGCCCATCTAGGCTCATATGTTTGGATACCTGGTCCCTAATTGGGAGAATTGTTTGCTAAAGATTAGGGAGTGCACCATTGTTGAAGGAGATGTGTCAGTGGGGTCTAGCCTAGGGTTATCAAAAGACTTGGGTCATCCCCAGTGTCTTTGGTTTCTCTGCCTCTAATTTGGCTGATGAATCTGAGCTCCAAGCTGTTCCTACTGCCGTGTGTTTATTCTGTGATCATGGACTCCAGTCCTCTGAAACCATAAGCAACAAATTAAAATGTTTTCTTTTATTAGTTGCCTTGGTAACAGTGTTTTACCATAGCAATCTATAAGTAACTGAGACACGTGGTAACAAAGAGAGTATCTTTGCCTGGGCAGGTGTGAGGGCTAGGTGGGCAGAGAAGCCTAATTACTTAAGGCCAATCTCTGGGACCCACATCACACAAGGCAAGAACCAACCCCCAACCTCTGCAAATTGTCCTCTGACCTGCACCTTACACACATACACACACACACACACACACACACAAGTGACACATGCATCATGCATCTTGCCCCCCCAAACACACACACACTTTCACACAAAATAAATGAAAACATTTTTTTGGGTGGGGGGGGAATATTTAGCAAGGTTACTCTTTATAAATTTTATTAATTCATGGGAGCAGAAGTTTATGTTGGTTCTGTAATAAATAAGTTGTATAAAATTCTAATTTTACAGCGTATTTACATTAGAATCATGGCTTACTATTTGCTTTTCCTGTTCCACACAGTGGAGACTGATGTAATTATATTGTATTGTTATCAGAATTAGTATAATGACTATAACAATTGTCAGAGTTGTGTATCATAACAAATAATGTGTATGAACTGAGAAACTAAGAAAAATTCTATGGGTGGTTTAGAGAAACACTTGACTGGGTCAAAGAAATCTAATACATTATGACGATTTCTCAACTTGCAGGACTGTATCCAAAGTACTAGCAGAGTAATTGCCTCCCAGGGTATATCTCCAAGTGCTTCTACTTATACACAGTACAAAGCTCGTAAAACAGTCCCACTGATACACCTGTTTTCTGCTAACATGGGTTAGAAACCTCTATTCCTCCAGGCAATACTGGCAATTTGCAGTAAATGGGACAGCCATAAATGACTACAGGGTGTCCTTCCTATTGGCTAAGCATAGCCACACTTTTGCAGCAAAGAATTTGCAATTTGGAAAGATAAAACAAAGCCAGACTCCAGGAGATAGCATCCTCCTGTGATCCTCGAATGGCTTCCTAACATTAGGATTTTATTCCCTGATTCTTTAATTGGTGTGGAGTAAACAAAGAAGACAGTAAGTAACAAAGTTTGCCCATCTGTTATGTAAACTACAGCATGTTAGCATTTTCTTATCCCCTAACACTGGAAGATGCAAAAATGATTCTTACCTAACTGTTTGGACATTAAAAATATTTAATTTTTATTTATATTGTGTGTGTGAGTGTATACACATGCACACATGTGCACACACATGTAGGTAAGCATGTATATGTCCTATTTCTAAAGTGTCCAAGTGGTGGTCTGAGAACAGCTTGCAGAAGTTGATTCTCTCTTTTTACCATGTGGGTCCTGAGGATTGAACAGACACTATGACTAAGGCAAGTCTTATAAAAAACAACAACATTTAATTGGGACTAGCTTACAGGTTCAGAGGTTCAGTCCATTATCATCAAGGTGGGAGCATGGCAGCATTCAGGCTGTCATGGTGTAGGCAGAGCTGAGAGTTCTACGTCTTCATCCAAAGGCTGCTAATGGAAGACTGTCCTCGTTCGAGGCACCTTTTTCTACTCAGCTCTCTTCACTGACTCCTTATGACACCCCTTACAAAGCCAGTCCACGGTGTATATTTCTATATCAGGTGTTATGCCTAATGTTAACTTAAGGAGTTCACCTAATGAGTAGATACCATTTAAAAATTGTGTATAGCTTAGGATGGTCCACCACTGCTATAAACATTGACATATGTGTAATCTTGATTCAAAATTAGCACACAAGAATCACCTAGAATCTAAGTCACTAAGATTTGAAGTCTTCCCCACTTCCTGCTTACACCATTTCTGTAAGCCTTCTGGTGTGAGTGCTACAGTCTCAGAGTTAGGCATTTTGTGCAAATATTAAGAAAAGAGTTCACTGAGCCAGGCGTGGTGGTGCACGCCTTTAATCCCAGCACTCCGGATGCAGAGGCAGGTGGATTTCTGAGTTCGAGGCCTGCCTGGTCTACAAAGTGAGTTCCAGGACAGCCAGGGCTTTACAGAGAAACCCTGTCTCGAAAAACAAAACAAAACAACAACAAACAACAACAAAAAGAAATGAGTTCACTTACAATAATCAAAAAGGTATGTAAGTCTTCCTCCTCTATTTGCCTTTCCCTCCCTATCTCTCATCAAACCTGATACACAGAGATACTCTTTAAGGATAACTTACAAAGACATGTTAAGTTCAAGTAATTGACTAATGAGGTTAGAGGATTGGTCTAACTAAACTTATTTCATTTCATAGTTCAAAAGTAAATATTATAATAGATTCATGTAGACTAAAAACCTAAAATAATATAAGAACACATTATCATTCATAACCATGGTCATAACTGCTTTTATCCCTCAGCCTATACTTCATAGCACTCTTCACAGTTTCTTAGCATTCAATTAACACTCTCCATGAAGCTACAATATAGTATATAGACATATATACATTATACACACACACACACACACACACACACACATACACACACACACACACACCAACATTGCCCTTAGAACATCCACTCATTGGCCTAAGAAAAGTAAAACAAGTTAATTTTACCGAGGATTAAAGCTGCGGCCATAAATTCTAAGGCGCAGATGTTTCATTTTAGGAAAGTTTCTATTCTTAAAGACTAGATAGATTGTATTGTATCATATTGTACTGTACTGTATTGTATTGTACTTTGATGATGGACATCCTTCTGTTTATGCAGACTTCTCAGTAGCATCTACTATCATGGTTATTAATATCTAGATGCGAGGTTAATCACCTTCTTTTCTTACTTCCTCCTTTGGGAGATGCATTTGCAGATGGAGAAGGGGCAACTCACACCGCACCAGACTCAGTGCGTACAGTCCTGCCATGTGATGCTCAAGCTTACCTGCCCTTTACTGATGATGAAGAAGGTGTCTCCTCTTGCACCCTGCCTGATGATATATTCTCCATTTTCATAGTGGGTCTGAAAAATAGGAACACGAACATAAAACATTGAGAAAGGGACCATGTACCAACCAGAACTGTTTTCAGACACTAGGCAGGCCCTAGGGATTCAATCATGCCTACAGAATTTGACCCACATTCAGAATGTATCGTGGTTCAAGAATGAATAACAGTCTATCAACACAGTAATGACAAAACTATTGTGTTTATAATATTCATTTAAAATCCTGTGGTGAGTTCCATTTTTCTCAGTGACTGTATTTATATCTTTAAGTTCATTATTTCAAGTGTTTGACAAAAATTATTTCTCCTGTCAACTAAGCATGAAGCAAAATAGCACTGCTAATTAAGTTCATACTCAGATATTATTTTGTCATTTTCATTTGCTATTAGTACTTTCATAATAGTGAATGTTTTAAAAAATGAAATTACTGTGGCATACAAAGATCTTTACTTACATCCAGAGTAGCCTTTAGTGGGGGTTAGATGGCTTTAAATAGTTTTTAAGGTACCACTTTATCCCTTAACATTTCTACTTGAGCAATGTCCATTTGGCCTCGTTAAGCAGAATGTTATAATTTTGTGGCTGGATTTCTGGTCCAGGATATGTCGAGTATAAACTACCAGACAGGGAAGGAAGGAAAGCTAGAAGAGAATTATCATAATCACTGGGTCAGCATCCTGAGGAGGACCTCAGCGCTAGGTCTATTCCCAGAGTGAAGATTACAGTCCTGTAATGATCAAAACTAATTCTGTAAGGAGAGGTGGGAAAAAATTTATTGTTTGGTCTGGAGGCAAAATGAGTCCATGCCATCTGGCCTTATGTTCCTCTGCAGCTTAGCAAGGGAGCCATACCTTGAGAAAGAACATATTACCTTACGCATTGCTTCATAGTATACACACAATATCCATTAAGCTGGTGGCTGTAATTTCTCCTTACACATCAACGTTATTTGTCTTAAAACTTATTCTTTTCTATCCTAAAGTTGCCTTCTGTTAATACCTGCCACTGAAAAATACCTTCTTATCTCTAAGCACCTAGAAATTAACATAGTACCTACGCTGATAGCACTTACTAAGTTTCAATCATACATAATTCTTTTTCTAGTAACATGTTTTTTAAGTAACAAAGTCCTTCCTTATTCCTTCTCCTTATCTCCACTAACACATGCCAAAAAACAATCTGGTATGTGCCTTTAAAGGCTATTTTCCTGTGTTCACACACATAAATATATGCATGCATGTATGTATCCATATACATGCATACAAATATTTGTTTCTGCAGTGGGGGAGATGGCTTAGTGGTTAAAAGTGCATACTGCTCTTACAAATTTGAATGTCAACAGTTAAATCAGGCAGCTCACAACCAAGCTTATAACCAGATTCAGGGTCACCTATGCCTCTGACCTCTGTAGACATCCGCAATCACATGTACACAGACACACAGTTAAGAATGAATGTGTACGGACTGATTTTCCCCATTTAATAAGATCGTCTTTTCAATTCTCATCTCTTGGTATTCTCTGTTGCTTCTCTCCCCAGCATGGTCCTGCCTCTACTGAGGTGACATGATAGGAATATTTGACCCATTGGGTGGTTTAGTTTGGGAAGTTTGTTCGGATCTCACACCTAAGAAATGTTACTAGTAATAATGGCTAAGCCATCTCAGCACCATTTATTGCAAAATTCATCTTATTTCCCTCATAGTTCCCAGCCAAAGATGGCTCAAACCCAACCAAATAACAAAGTGTATATAATTGTATGTCAGAAATAAGCACAAGGTTTGTACAAAAGCTGTGTTAAACATCTTTGTTCTCTGAAGGCTTCTCTAAGAAGGATGCTTCAGCCCCGAGTGAAGGATTAGAGCAAGGCCTCTGGTTGTTGAAGCAGGAAAAAACCACTCAGGAATGTGTGAGTTCATAGCCTCTAATAGTTAAGTAAGGCTAGTCAGAGTGTATCTGGGGAGAAATGCAAATGACAAGAACAAACTCTGAAGCATTCTTCACCTACCTAAATATTCTTCATGTCTCTCCTTTTAAGACACATAGTTGTCAGTGGGGTAAATACTTTTCATAGTTAAGTAATATGTATCTCACATTCCTTTTAATGGATTCTTCTCTCCATTAAGCAAAACATATCTCTATTCATACAATTGTTTCTTCTCAGCAAGTAAACATTATTTATAATATATTTTAAAAATAAGCCAAACAAACTCAGCACTACTGAAATTTCCAGACAGAAGATTCCTTTGTTGAGGGTCCTGTCTTGAATACTCTGTGCTGGCATAGGGCCTTTGACTGCATCTCTGGAATCTATTGGCTGGACACCAGCAGCACCTTAGTCCCAGGCAAAAAAACTCTCCAGGTATAACCATCATGAGTTGGAAGAACATTTGTCCTCAGTTGAAAATAGCCACTATAAGTCTTTTTTTTGTTTAGAATCTCTTCATTCAAATGAGTCTGGCAGGAGTTTCCAGACATAGTTGGGATTAAGTTGTATGAATCATTCAAGTATCTTAGTATTTCATCTGGATTTCTGTTAAAGAGTCCCCACAATTGCCATATCCAGTATTTGAGTTTACCTATATACACTTGCACGGCACATAAGCTCATAAAACACAGGCATCCAGAGGAGCCTATAGGGTAGGGACCAAAGGTATGCTAGGGTTGGAAAGATAACTGCAGTGTCTCAGCCTGAGGGTCCTAATGATTACGTTATCCCAAGATGCTCAACTGCACTTGAGGGGAAATGAGTAGGCATCCTGACAATTTGAGACTCTCCCTAATTATGTGAATCAAATGCCAGAAAATTCAGCATGTTATAAAGACCATTTTTTTGTAGTTGAATTTGGTAAATTTCAAATTGAATCTCAGAAATATACAGAACTAAGAGCAGAAAACAGCAACATTTCCATATCTAATAGAATAAAAATTGACTTCCTTATCATGGCCTGTTAATTGTCTGCTTAGTGCTGCAGGTTCCAAACCCTTCCTTCAAATACTTTGGCCCCCAACCTGTTAGCTCCCCTGTCAGTTCCTCAAATGTTCCATCACCAGATTTTCTAACTCACAGTGCTGTATTTTCCATTCTGATATTCCTTCCTAATCTCTCATGTGATTTTACACTCATCATCATCAACATCTTCATCTTCATCATCATCATTATCACCACCACCACCACACATATGGCCCAGCTAAGTTAGGTTTCGTACACACACACACACACACACACACACACACACACACACACACACACACACATATACATACATATACATGTATATGTATATGTATACATATATATATATATATATACACATACATATATATAGAAGTACTATAAAAGCATATATGTGTGTGTGTGTGTGTGTGTGTGTGTGTGTACATATATATGCTCTTATAGTACTTAAGAATTCATCACCATTTTGAGCTTATATGTCTGCCTGATCAGAACTGTTGGGAGTATGGAGAGTCAACCTTGAAGCCAACTTATGGATAGCAGGTTAACTCCTGGACTAATGTGCTGGAGAAGAGGTGGAAATACCAGATGGTGCTTCTCAGGCTTGAGGTTCATACAGAGGAATTGGGGTGAAGGGGTCTTGAAAAATGGGCACAGATGTATCTTATTAAAGGAATTAGTGGAGTTGTTCCCATAGCCAAAAGTGATTCCTTGCAGCTCTGCATTCCTGAAGAGTCTAATGGACCCACAAAATCTATAACTCCATCTGGGAATCGGTATCACCTTCCTTACTCCGTTCTGCTCTCTAAAATAACTGTGAAATCTGTCCAGGGGGCTGCAAAGAGCATCTCTTACTAATGGAATAGAAAACTCTGTACAAAGCTCACATAGTATGGATTCGCATAAACCATAGAAGTTGTATATGTGAGAATATTTGACAGATGCTAAACCCTGATATGAACAGCAAGTGCTATTTGATTTTTTTTAATTTCATTTTTTTACAAAAGAAATTTTAAAACTGAGCTAGCTTGACTTTTATATCATATCATTTTAAGATTTTATTGGTAGTAAGAATGATTACAGTGCATTTTCTTGCTTGTTCTTCAATGATTTCCCTTTGAAAGGGTGCATATGAGGAATTGAAGGATCAACCTCCTTCAGAAGGATGTATAATCAGCATGTACGTAAACAACACTGCCTGGACTTGCTTCCCCCTGCCCTGCCCTCTGCTCTCTTGTTTAATCTCTTCTAACCTCTACCATATCTTCTAAATTCTGATTTAATGCAAACATATGTACTGCTACTTCATATTTCTCACAGGGAAAGCATCTACAAGCTCATCTGTTTCCCAACATCAAGCATTCTTGAGTTCTTCAGAGCCCAGATCACACCATTTTCCACTAAGTCTTTCTAACAAATTCTGAATTTATGATTCAAAGACAACAGTTGGCCCAGCAGTGGCCTCTTGGGCTGACTGAATCCTTATCCTGAATACCAGACAGAGGAGGAGAAAAAGTCTGAGCTAACATTCCACAGAAGCTTGGATTTGCTTTGATGTTTAACTGAGCCCTTCTTTGGTGACTCCATTCTCCAAATGGATTTTCAATATCTTGTTTTTCATTTCACATATTTTTTACGTGAACATTTTCGGGTAGCATAATGATTCAGAGAGACATCAAGGAAGACCCACAAAATGCTGGAAATCTCTAAGAGGAACAGGTCCTTACAGCCCATTCATTCAACAACAGAATGAAATCATTTATAGAGTAGACAAGCACGCATTCTCCTGCTGCATAATTAAACTATAACTCAAGTTTAACAACTTGATCTATAAAGGCAATTAGCACCAGCAGGACTCGGAAAAAGTCTGTCTTGACAGCATGTGAAATGTGTCTTGGGGAAGCAAACAAAGTGTTGTCTGAGGCTCGCCATCTGAAAAATAAATACTGTTTGCATTTTCTACCAAAATAAATGCGAAGAGGAAGAAAAGATTAATCATCTTCTTAGGAACTCTATCCCCATCAAACGGGGGATAATTTACTCAATATTTTACGTATTTGGAAAACAAACATTTACATCTTTATTTGACAAAGCACCACTTAGCTTAAAGGGTATCTTGAGCCACCAAGAACAGTAAAGTAAGAAAAGCAGAGAGAACTTAAATCCTAGAGGTAGGGAGCGAGCCTTTTAGACACTTTGAGAATATGGTTGGTTCTTATGGTGCAGGTGGTTTGATTCTCTCTAGAATGTTCTGAGAGAAATATTGCTCAGAGTCGAGGTTACAGAATCAAGTGTAATCCTGCTTCCTGGTTTGACCCACAATGTGGCACAGAACCATTGGAACCTGGAGAATTAAGTATTAAGAGTTAAGACTTGGGGAGCATACCATTAACACCATAACTCAGGAGGCCAAGGCAAGTCTATTACCACTTCTAGGCCAGCCTTAATTACATGGTGGATCTGGGGACATACTGCATCTTTATCTCAAGAAAAGAAAAATGCAAAATTAGAAGCCAGGTATAGAACCTGTTATCCCAGCACTCTGGAAGCTGAGGCAGAAGAAGGGAACAAGTTTAAGGATGCTCTGGGCTACATAGAGAGATCCAAGCCAACCAGTGCTACACAGCAAAGCCTAGTCTAAAACAAAACAAAAAGTCAAACAAAAGAGACAAAGGATTCCTCCAGGATATGAAATTACTGTATTTACAGGATCCAGTGCCAATATGTAATATTGAGCTTCTATTACTTTAAGGATTCTTGGTCATCAGGAAGGGCACAGGCTGGCACAGGGTTCTAGAGAATACTCAAATACTCTCTGAGATTCACAGGATCCTTAATTGTTCAGGAATGAGCTTATGTAGTGGTTGGGTTTCTGAGAAGATTATTCTCTAGTTATCATATTCCATTATGTTAACAACTGTGTACACCATTGAAGGAATGCCCGTTTGCCACCCCTGCCTCTTATATGCTTGCAACAATTAGAAGGCCTGACGAGACCAACAGACAACAGACAATGGGCTGACATTTCAGTTCATGAATTAGTCTCAAGGGAACTAGTATATCACACTAAAGGTTGAACAATGGAACATATGCTGGGCATATGTATAAAACTGCTTCTTCTACCAAGTTAAAGCTTAACACACAAAGTTTAACGTACTTGGTATGTTAAAATTCAACAAGGCAAAGCTCTCTTGGCAACAGACGAGGACCTGCCTTCCACTCTGGCCTTTTTCAACCTCCTGCACCCACAGGCTATGCTATGGTGTCTCTGAATATATCCACGGCTACAAAGAAGAAACGGGATCTTTGTGATCTGTCATCACTATTCATCCAGTGCTGCAAGTGCAGGTTTTCATAATGTGGTTATTATGGGATCCCTATTTCTAGCAAAAAGAGAAAAGATGTTTTTAAGAAATGATCAACTGAGATGTCACCGATTCTCATGAACACAATAGAACTAAACATAGTGTCAATAAAGATTCACTGTATACTCTGATGACAACTCACATCATGAAAGACAGTAGCTATTATTAATGTAATGCTTATCACATACTAGACAATTCGTCAAGGATATCTCCATCAGGAAAATGGCGCCCTGAGTTTAAATAGTCACTTCTTGTAGAACAAAAGAGAAGCTTACATAGCTGAAATAATTTCTCAAGATCAAGGAACACGGAGACTTGACAGACAGAAATTGAATCTATTCTTGCTTTAGAAATCCATGTTTACAGTTTGATTCTTACTAATCTTAGAGAAACAAATCTTTATAGCCTAAAACTCTCTCTATTTATATTTGTCTCTGTTTCTTGCTCTTCCTCCTCCCCCCCCCTCTCTCTGTTCATCTGTTTGTCTATGTCTCAAACACACACACACACACCCAAAGACAAAAAACACATACACATACATGAATGCACTCTGGGAACATGTTAATAGAAATACAAGAAAACTGTGTAAACACTTATTTTATCTGAGGAGCCAACTGTAAACAGGTTTCTAATTCTATTGTACTCTGCTCAAAATCCTTGATAGTTCAAACACGAGGACAATCCATTCAAACTCTTTGTTGGGACATTTTAGCACCTCTGAGATCAATGACTGATTTGAATTCTTCCCCTCTATACTTGAGTCATTCAAGAGCTGACGTGTTCTCTGATGTACTGCACACCCGCTATTCCCTACCCCTGAGATGTTCCTTAATGTCGTATCTACTTACAACACCTGCTTCTTTCCTAAGACTTCCCCTGATCCTCTAAATCGCAATTACCACAGCACACTTATGTATCACAATCGCAGCTCTTAGCATTCCATCTTTTGTTATTAGTCATTGTTTGTATGTTTATACCTAAATGAGATTAAAATCCACATTGTTTTATCTTCGAACTCCAGCAATAAAAGCCACATTGCCTTTATATCAAAGGGCTCAACAATTCTTTTTAAACAGAATTAACTTAAATTTGGTACTTGATTTATGATACTTTTCAAAACCCAAATATTCTTTCTGGGGTGGCTGGTATTTGGACTGCATTTCATTCTGTAGCCCAGTTTATCCTGGAACCTATGGTGTACCCTCAGCTGATCCCAAATGCTTGGAAATCCTCCTATTTCTGCTTCTAAAGTGATGGTATTCCACAAGTCATGGATGGTAAGTCATGAATATTCTAGACAAGGACATGCATTCTGTACTTATTCATTAATAAGGTGTAAAAAATCTGTTATTATATATTAAAAACATATAAATATATTATATATAGATACAAAACATACATTTATCTCATTACCTCAAGTGGGACATTAAGTAAAAATATTGTCTTCATTTTTCAGATGAAGAATTAGAACTAAAAGTAGTTAGCTCTTTGCAACATCTGCATAATACTGATTGTGTGGCATCCCAGTGCTAAGCACACACCTGACTTATTGATTCTCCAAGAGCTTCAAATGACTGTGGCAGTGTCTCACATCAGTATGACAGTAAGGATTTATGTGCATCCTAAAACAGGAATTAATTTAATGATTTTTCAAGCCTATATATTTGGAGGAGAAATTCACTGGCATAATCTTTAAAATAAATCTGAGGAATCAAATTTTATCTTACTTTGTTTTTGACATAAGATTTGTGTTTGGGACTAAGATTTTTGAGTCTGACAGCAATATCGCATTATATGGAAATGATTTAAAAATGCTACAAATACATGCAAAGATTAAATAAGGAATGCAAGATCATAATATAGAATATAAGACATACCTTACACCATCCTAAAATAATGTATGTTTCCATCATAAGCAATTACATAATTCCTTCCCCTATCTTAGCTAGTTCCATTAAAATGTATTTATCCTGTTGTACTCATTTTATTTTTAAACAACATCCATATTTAATCTTTTTTAATTAACCAGGATTAATTATTGTTCACATCTATTTTCCATTGTCATTTTTCTAAGCTATAGTATGGTCATACACCATAGACTGATTGAGGCATACACACCAGACAGCCTTACCTGGTCCCTCTTATCTCTGATCCTTACCTGGTCCCTCTTATCTCTGACCCTTCTTTAGTTGCTTTGTTTCTTTCTTTGCTGCCCAAACCATTAGCTCTGACTTACTCTGACCTTCAATATTACTTTACTAGCAGTATACCAATATGTCATTATCCCGAATCAGTTCATCTCAATAAGCAATCAAGTGAACAGGCTCACATATAAAAGCATGCTTTTATGAGTTATAACACAGAGAGGTGCATTAGTGAAATCAGTCAACTTAAAAATGCCATAAAAAGTGTTTTGCTAGATGCATTATCAAACATAAAACCTCCTTGACAGGGGGGTTCAAAGAATGATGTCCAGAAAAATTGAATGATTATTATGAGCCTTGTTGTGTGGATAAGAGTTAGCCAGATGCAGAGGTAGCTGTGGGGAGGGAAGAGAGGAAGAACAGATGCTTAGGAGCATAAACTAACACAGTGAACACAGAGAATGACACTCTCAGGATTACCAGGTCTTAAGTTAGGCAGCAGGTGACAGAACCCAAGGCTTAAGTCACCGTGGTAACCTTAGATGATCTGTCCATTAGCAAAATGAGCGACTTATGGGATTGGAAATGGGAACAACTTGCAGTAAGAAACAGTTCATACAAATGGGGTGCCAGCCAACGCAACTTTCTCACATATGTGTTGAAATAACGTTTACATTCCTCACAAACAAAGCAGGCACAGTGGATAGTGACAAATGTAGTTTGGAAAGCAGGATTAATCCTGTATCATACTTCACAGGACAGACACTGTCTTAGTCCCTGTCCCATGGCTGTGAACAGACCATGACCAAGGTAATTCTTAGAAAAAGCATTTAACGGGGAGCTTGCTTACAGTTGTAGAGGGGTAGTCCATTACAGTGACAGCAGAGGGCATAGTGGCACATGGGTGTGATGCTGGAGAACTAGGTGAGAGTGACATAGTGATCCACAAGCAGGGAAAGGGGGAAGAGGGGGCAGGGGGGTAGCATGGGCTTTTGAAACCTCAAAGCATACTCCCAAGGACATGCATCCTTTGACAAAACCACACCTTCTAATCCTTCTCAAACAATGCCACTTCCTGGTGACTAACCATTCAAATAGAATAACCTCAGATCCCTAAAAGGAGCTTATGTTTTCCCCCAGACACTCACATGGCTGCTTCTAATCATTGATGGGATAGAAAGCCACAAGAAGAGCAATATAGTTTCCACTGTTTGCATTTTGTTAATGTCACTAGGGATAGTTTAAGAGTCTCACTGTTATATCTTGGGTATCCTAGGTTTTGGGCTAATATCCACTTATCAGTGAGTACAAATTGTGTGAGTTCCTTTGTGAATGTGTTACCTCACTCAGGATGATGCCCTCCAGGTCCATCCATTTGGCTAGGAATTTGCTAAACACATGAAACTCAAGAAGAATGAAGACTGAAGTATGTACACTATGCCCCTCCTTAGAATTGGGAACAAAACACCCATGGAAGGAGTTACAGAAACAAAGTTTGGAGCTGAGACAAAAGGATGGACCATCTAGAGACTGCCATATCCAGGGATCCACCCCATAATCAGTGTCCAAACGCTGACACCATTGCATACACTAGCAAGATTTTATCGAAAGGACCCAGATGTAGCTGTCTCTTGTGAGACTATGCCGGGGCCTAGCAAACACAGAAGTGGATGCTCACAGTCAGCTACTGGATGGATCACAGGGCTCCCAATGGAGGAGCTAGGGAAAGTACCCAAGGAGCTAAAGGGATCTGCAACCCTATAGGTGGAACAACATTATGAACTAACCAGTACCCTGGAGCTCTTGACTCTAGCTGCATATGTATCAAAAGATGGCCTAGTTGGCCATCACTGGAAAGAGAGGCCCATTGGACACGCAAACTGTATATGCCCCAGTACAGGGGAACGCCAGGGCCAAAAAAATGGGAATGGGTGGGTAGGGAAGTGGGGGGGGGAGGGTATGGGGGACTTTTGGGATAGCATTGGAAATGTAATTGAGGAAAATATGTAATAAAAAATATTTTAAAAAAAGAGTCTCACTGTTGCTGGGCAGTGGTGGCACATGCCTTTAATCCTAGCACTTGGGAGGCAGAGGCAGGCAGATTTCTGAGTTCGAGGCCAGCTTGGTCTATAAAGTGAGTTACAGGATAGCCAGGGCTACACAGAGAAACCCTGTCTTGAACCACCCCCCCCCCCACACACACACACAAAAGAGTCTCACTGTCTTAAATTACATATGTAGAGCTTGGTTTTGGTGTGTACTGAGGTTCCTCAAGCAAATTCAATCCCCACTCACATCTAAGGACCTCAAGGTCAAAGCCTATGGTCAGGCAAGTGAGGGGCTCATAAATAGCTATTTCCTCCACAGAACAGGGATGGTAAGATGCTGATAATTCACCATTCTCTCTACTGACTTGGCTCAAGCAGGCTCAAGCATATTTCACAGGTCTTCTGTCTTATCTTCTGACAAAGCCCCTGTGCTTCACACAGAAGCTATTGATTTCTCTCAAGAGTCCCTCTGTGTTCCCCGAGATTTCTATACAGGAGATTTCTGAGGCCAAACAAGAAGCCAAGTGAGAGTAAATCAGTGTGTATGAGATTCATTAGCAGACACATAAATCCTGAGTGAGAAGAGACAGTGAGGGTGGCAGAAAATGGGAGGACTCTTTTTTATTTTGGAACAATGTGGTACCAGTTTTTAGGTTGCACTCACTGGACTGGGAGGACATGATTCAAGGATACGTACATCCTCCCAGTGCAGGAGGAAACACAAAACAACATCTGGGTCAAAACATAGTTTCTGCTCTTAATGGCACTTAGAATTCAGATGATTCCTGGTTTTAAATCACTGCCCATGTAAAAGTACTCTACAGTACAATATTACTTTTGTAGCCTGATAATTCACTGTAGAGGTCCCAGCTGCAACAGTCAGTCTGGATTTTTCTTTTATACTTGTTTAAGCAATATTCTAACCCTGCTGCTAATTTCTAACAAGGCCTTACTAAGGGCTAGCAGTAGTATTTCACCAGTCTTCCAGAATCATGGAAGCTGTGTCAGTTAGATAAAGTTGAAGGTAACAGACTATAGGGTTCAATATATCAAAACCAATTCTAGGCAGACACTTAGAATTTGTTGAAGCAAACACATCTTAGGGCAAAAGTAAACTAAGTGTTTCAGAAGAGTACAACTGGGATCTATTTAACCCAGGCACACATTTACAAAGAGCCCAAAGTAAACTTCAGGTACAAATCTCACAGAACAATGAGAGAAAACTTTTCATTCCCTCCCAGAAGTTATGCCTAAGGGGATGGATGCTCACTGAAAAGGAGGCAATAAAACCTATTTTCCAGAAATGGTATAACTCCAGAGGAGGAAGACAAAGGAAAAAGACAAGCAGAGGGTCATTTACCACCTGCCTTCTCATGTAGTACACAGACCCACACAACCCTGGAGGGTAAAGGCATGCAGGTTTAAAGGGCTCTGTTCTCAATGTACATTTGGTAAATAATAGAATAGACAGACAAGAGCTACACAGGAACAGCAGAAAGGGAAAAAGCATAGAGAACTGTACTGATGAGACGGTTTAACTCTAGTCTACTTTACCTGAGTGTCTAATTCACAGATTCCCATTGCCAACTTCCCAGAGAAGCCAGTGATGTACCACCGAGTCAAAATTCTAGCTCAGCTTGGTTTCTATATTTTTTTCCTTCTTTATTCCACCAAACACAACATTCCCATTTATTTAAAGAGTTTTGAGATGTGAGAACAATAAGTACTCCAACTGTTTATTATCTCTGTTTTTTGTGAGTAACAACACTAAACACACCCATCCCTGTCCACTCTAATCTAGTTTGTAGCTACATCCTATGTGATACAAACTCTCTGCCCATCTCTTCTGTTTTCCACACCCCACTCCTGGAACCAAACCGATATGTTCAGACATGACAGTCTTCCAGTTCTCCCAATCCTTGGACCACACAACTGAGTCAGCAATGGCTCCTCCCTTCACTCTCCTTTAACTAGGTACCAAATACTGACGATTTACATTCTTGAGTATCTGCTTCATTTGCCTCTTCTTTTGATCACTGTCATTAACACAGGCTTCTTGCCTTCCAGTCTTTCCCTCTTTAATCTGTCTCATATCGATGGAGAAAAATCCAGTAGTACAATATGCAAGAGCAAACATTCTCCAATTGTTTTCCATTGTGTACAAGGGAAATATAACTCTTAAAATGGTACACACGTTCCTTTAAAATATGGCCAATGGATTTATCAAATTTTGTGTCCTTTCCAAACCACATACTGGAAGTTAGAAATATCAAATTTTTGTGGACTGCTATCATGTTGGGACTATGGTTTTGTACCTCTTAAGTTTGTATACATCCCTTCATCTGTGTGGCCATTCCTCAGTTGTGTATGTTTTATAAAACCCTGTGCCTAATGATAGTTCTGTTGAATACCTCTTGGTCTGTGATATCGTCCCTTTTTATTTCTCTTTTAGATTCTAAGTTCTTTATGGGAAAACTATGCCTTTGTCTTTGCTGTGCCCTGTGGGTATCAAAGATAGTATCAGAGAGCAAGAGATCAGTAAATGATCCTTAGACTATTGGGCTCTCTCTCTTTTTTTTTCTAGCTAGTTGTTGACATCATTCCAACTTTTCTCCTCTGTAAAAGAAGTCATAATTTGAACACTTGGGATACTTAAAGAATGGCAGTAGGTATTATTTAATAGTATAAGAATGACACAGAGATTAAGTTTGGCATATAACATTTGTCTAATCACATTTTAATTTTAAACAATGTAAATTTTATCACAATTTAAAAGTATAAATATTAGTAAAAATATTTGAGATATTTTTATTTGTCAGTAATGGAATTATACTGAATCAAATTCATACTAGAATCCAGCAAACTATATGAATGTGTATCTAATCAAGTGTTAACTTTAAGTAAAGCAGCAATTATAAGAAATGACATGAATATCAACAATAAGAACCAGGTATATACATGAGCTCAGAAGGAGGACTATTTGCAGAGAGGAAGGAAACAGCGGGGCAGTAACAAATGAAGGTAACAAGGGGAGTAGATATGAACAAAGGACAACGAAACTCATGTACAAAAATATCATGATTAAATATACATTAAAATTTTGAGTCAAAAGAAAAAGGACATGAACTCTGAAACTAGAAAAAGAAATGTAATACTATATTTTTACTATTACTCTTAGCTATTTTCCTGTCATAATTAAAAAAAAAAAAAGAAGGGAGAGAAACAAAGTTGGGTGGGTAAGGAATGAGAAGAGAGGGGCTGGGAGAATTGGGGAAAGGGAACGGGATCAAAATACTTATTTGGGGATACATATACATATACATATACATATACATATACATATACATATACATATACATACACATATACGCATTGTTTGGGGATGTATACATGCCAAAAATAAAAATTTGAAATCTAAAGACCTGGAGATAGTTCAGAAGTAGGATAGTCACCAAGCATTTACACAGCCCTGGAGCTCAATCCCTCATAACACAGAAAAGAACAACTTTTAAAGTTCTTTAGTTGTGTGTGTGTGTGTGTGTGTGTGTGTGTGTGTGTGTGTACACATCCCTGCACCTGCACACATGCACAGTTAAATAACGTTTTTCTATTATGCAATGTACAATATCTATTAGTCAGTAAGCATTGGTTCACTTAGAATATTCATGAATATCATTTCATATTGACATGGAATTCTATCTTCTTTCTTATTCTTTTCAGTGGTTTAAACATTATTCTCCTCAGTCAAAACAATCTTCTAAAGAGCTACTCCTTGTCTGTCATGAAACAAGTTAACTATGTATGTTGCTAGACTTTGCTCCAAACCAATAGCACACCGTGACACAAGATCAGTTTATAATTTCCAAGATAGGGAGCATATGCCTCCCTTCCTTAAACCCCTGCTTCACTAACACTGAAAGACGGGCTCCCTCTTTGCACACCCAGAGTCTAGCCAGCTATGAATCTACAGATGATCCTGTCAAACAATCTGTGTATTATGCATGATCTGAGGTGTGCAGCATTGCTAGTGTTTGTTAGTCAGTCAAAAACTATTTATGATGCATACTACTAAGCACTTGGGAATTAATGCTGAAGAGACTCAGTTCTTGTTTTAAAGAGAAATTAAATTCAGTGGAGACATATGAACAATGTCAATAAGTTAAAATCAAAAAGACTTTTTGAGCTCTTACCATACACTAAGCAGTATAATTTTTGTATGTATGATCTCATTTGACATCACAATAATTTTGAAGGGCATATTTTATTATTAAACCAATTTACAACGAAGTAAAACCACAACCCAGAAACTGAAACAATGAAGGTCAAACAACACACAGATAAAACTGGATATATTATATTTCAGCTGGTAAATGCAGCATATTAAATTAACACACGCACACATACCAATAACAAAAACAAAGTACCTTCTGATTTATATTCCATCTCCACTTGGCTTTTGTGGAAACTGTAAATTGCCAAGCCTCTGAAGTACAAGTAACATGTCTATGAAAGATAACTTCCCCTTGAGGTTACTTGATTCCCCAGAACCAAAAATGTCAGTCATAAGCAAGAAGATGCCCACTCACAAGGTACTACATTGAACAATCTAAGGAAGATAAACGCATTAGGTAAATCACACTGTTGTTAGGAAAGGCAGCTCCCTCTAATTATTTACCTAAATCAAATGTTTCTGTGGAGTAAGATATTATATAACTTGTAAATCATTGAAAGAATTTACAAAGCATATATAAAGTGTGAAAGATGTGCCAATGAAGATGACCCTCACATTCCTCTCAGGTTGCCAAATTTTAGACTGTTACTACTCTGTCCTCTACTCTTCCTTTCTTGAAAATGATACAAAACCAACAAATGTAAATATTTCCCTATCTCTTTGAGAAGGAAACCTTCTGCTAGCCTCTGGCCAGTGTTAGAATTCAGGAACAATTCCCAAAGATTGAAGACCAGTCCCCATGAAAAGTGATAATGAAGGAAAAGAATGTGCCCATCTCCCAGTCTCTGCAAGAAGTTAGGATACTACTTTTCACAAGTGCCAATAGCAACCATAGAAGGATGAATCTTATTCACCAAACACCATCTCACAGTTATCTAGTACTTTTCCATTACTAACTTGGGGCATGATTCAGAACACAACCAACCACTGCAATAGAACTATATTTTAGCCAACTAAATTCATCTTATAGTCCTATTCATTATCTTGGTGGAACACAACTATAATCCCAGTGCTAAGAAGGTGGAAGCCAAGGAACTGAGACTTAGGAACAGCCTTGGCTACATATAGGAGTGTATGACTAGCTTGGGCTACATGAAGCCTTCCCTCAAAAGAAAATGTTTAAAAGTTTTGTGCTTCACTGGCATGCATACAAAGAAGCAGCAACTTTGCTTTTAAAATGTTTTCAAAAACACATCATGAATAAGAGCAGCTGTTGGCTCAAATATTAAGTTATTCCTACCAACACAAACGGCAGGATTTGGCCATCCACTGTATTTCATGAGCTACTGACAGGCTTCAAAGTTCAAGATTTAGTAATTTTATTCTAGAAAACAGTATGCTTTCTGCTTCATGTCATATTCTGGTTTGAGCTCTGCTGAACTTGAAATGACAAACTGGATTTGATATAACAACACCACCAACAACAACAAAATGGTGTTGAACTAAGCAAACCATTTCTCATTATACATAAATGGAATTTTTCCCAGAAGACATCAAGGAAATCAGTTATAGCTCATAGTGTTGATGAAAGATACTTTTCCTAAGTTTCTGGAAGCCTAAACCAAAAGTATGCACAAGACGATTGTGCAATTGAGAATTTCTTATAACTGTAGAAACAAAATAACTACAGCTGGCTTGTTATAAAGGCTTTTTTTCCCCTAAGTGTTTATTTCCTTTGCTCAGCATCCCAGGGGACCTCTTAGGTGTTGTACTATGACCTCTACTCTCTCCATAGCTCCACATGGCTCCCCTTCTCTACAGCCCCAACTTCTAGGTTCAGACTCAACAACCCAGTTCACAGCATGACCGACATGATTGCTAAGCACTTCTGAACCAACACACCTGACTTTGTCCTTTACTACCCTGCCTACTGCTGTTCAAAATCATCTCTCTCCTCTCTGTTTTACTTCTAGCCCTCTGATCTTGCCGCAATCCCCAGCTTCTTTTTCCTTGTCATCCCGTTAGCTACTTTTAAAATCTGACTCTAATCCATTTCCTTCTTATAAGGGACTTGGTCCAATCACCAACAAGCCATGTTCCGCTTCTATTCACTTCCTGTTTCGCTGTGCTTCCATCCTCAGCTATTCCAACCTGCCCCACCATACAATGAGAACACTGGACCTGCATGCCCCTGCCCAAATCTTCCCATTACGTACCCTGAGCCTGATGAGATGAAGGACCAAAGGGCTCACCAGGATACCTTCTGCATCCTTCTCACAAACCACTAGATCCTGCACTTTCTCTTCTCCAGTCACAGAAACCTTTTATTAGTTCCTCTGTCAAGCCAAATTGGTTCCTCTGTCAAGCCAAGCTTCTTTATTCCTTAGGCCATTTACGCTTAGGTTTGACTGAAATGTCCCCTCCTCCTCTATCCCCCAAATGGCTACTCTAAGAAATGAATCTAAGTCTTTCCTCAAGTATCAACTGACATAAACTGGCTACCCATCTTGCTGTCCCCTTACCTCTTTCCTCCTCTTCATCTCTTTATTCTGTGTTTACCCCCAACTTGCTAGGGTTCTAGTTGTTTTGTTGTTCAGTGTTTTAGTTTTTCTTTTAGTCTCTAGCCTTCATGCAATATGTCTGCTTCACATTCTGCCCTGTCCCCCATCAGAACAGAAGTTGCATAAAACCAGGGATTTCTCTCACCCTTGGGGCCTATGTAGGTAAAAATAAAAGATTAAAAATATTTGTTGAATAACTGTAATTTTCACACTCTGTGGAACTTAAGAGACATCACATTTTCTATAAACCAGGAGTTTTCTTCAATAACCATACTTTCTCAGTTTCTGTGCCAGCTTTCTAAACTAATGACTTTAGATTCATTCTTGAAGCATCTCTCTCTGAGCACATATTGTACCCCACCTGGTTCTCCATGTTTCTTTTCTCCTGGCTCTATCTCACTGCTGCCAGTAAGACAATCAGGTATCACTTATGAGTGTTCTGCCTGGATACTCACAGAGAATGGGAAAGAAGAAAAGGGCAAAGTAGAAATAGCAAGAGTGGACCAAAGGAAACAATGCCCCTTCCCATCGTTGCCAGAGAAGGACTGGAATATTCAGGCTCATGGGCCGTCCTCTTCTCTTAAACTCTACAAGGGCTTCCTGATCACGATTATACTTTTTAAATTTTCCTCCCTTGATTAGAAGCATGAAATCACATTGCCCATTCTATCCTCCATGCTCTTTGCTCCAAAGAAATAAAAAAAATCAAATTTCCCCCTTTTTCTGAAGGGAAAAAATCATGCCTCTTTTTACAGTATGTCTTTAGTGTGTCACCTGATATCAACATAAAGGAGTTCTACCAGGCATCTGCTAGACAGTGAAACACAACTTCTTTCTTGACCCCCACTAGTGACTCCCAGTGCCTTCCTGAAACGTTCCATCCTCCTTCCTTGAATCACAGCTCAGTCCTTACTGGGTGTGGATTGGCTTTCTGTTTTAAACATGGCTGACTCTACTGTTGTATCACACAACAGGAGCCTTATGAGGAAAAACTGCAGCGCCTTCACATCTTAATGTGATCTTAGGGAATATAGTATTTGCTGTTTCCCAGCTTGTTGTATACTAAGAGTAAAGACATACGTGATGACTGCATGCTATCCACATGGTATGCTGATCATAGCTCTGTCTCCCACATCATATCTTCTGAGAATAAATACTTATGCAACACCTTTAGAACAATGACTGGCCTGTAGTATCTGCTCCTGGACTTAACTGACAATGAAACTGCTATTAATAACTGTACTTCTACAGGTCACAACAAGATGTTCTTTCAGAGCTCAGTATTGCTTTTTAAAAGGCAGGAAAGAAAATGAAAAGGTGCATTTCTGTGTGGGCAGGGGGGTGGGGAGACACAGATATAGTGCTTTATGGAACTTCACTTCAAGTAGTATGGAATTTTAAGATGTGTGATAGTCGAATAATCCTAAACAGGGGAAGTGGATATAATTTTACAAAATGGGGATGGGAAAGAGATTGAGATGAGTAGAAAGGGGAACAATATAGAAAACCTACAGTTCACTGTTGATGGTAAGGAGTAGGAATGGAGAACCAAAGTGGGAAAAGGTCAGATAAGGGGCCAGTTTAAGCCATTTTAACGGACTCGTTTCTAGAAGCATTAAAGGATGTGTGAAAAGGATGATGCCAGAGGTGCCCTACCAAAAGAATTGACCATGATGCCAACAGTGCCCTGCTGAAGGAAATGACCATGATGCCAGCAGTGCCCTGCTGAAATGACCATGACCTGGAGGCTCCAACAGGACCAGAAAGAAAACTATTTTTGCCATTAAAAGGAGAAACTATGAAATCAGTTGTCTGTTTTTCTAGTCATCTTTCTGACCAATGGCATGCATATTTTTCACAAAATAAAGTAAATAGTTGGCGGGAATAACAAAAGCCCATTTACAATCTGGCAAAGCACACACGGACTCATTAACACCAGTTGATCTATCCAGCCAGAACCATGCACTATAAAACGAATTCTAAAAATAAAGCCCAATCTCTCTATGATGGCCGGGAAATGTTCGACGGGGAATTTAACTTTAGGCTGTTTGACATACCTACAAAGTCCCAGACCTCCCCACTAATGCTTAATGAACACAAACTAATCATGTCACATTTTTCCAGGAACAGATGACATTCTAAATTTACCTACTGGCTCCTACTTGCTACTCACGATACAGATGAAAGACGTGCCCAACACTGAAACAACACATTTTCCAGCTTGATGCTTATGGAGATGTGTGATATTTAGGTCATTAAATACCCATAAGGGGGGCTGAGCAGAAGGATGGGTGCTGGACAGCTCCAGGAGCGAGAGGCTGGCTTCAGCCACAGAATTACAAGCTTGGGTTTTTCTTTCTGGAGACTTATCATTACCATTTTTCTGTGAGTCTTCTGGAGTTTGCTCATAAAATCGGGCGAATGTCTTACTGGATAACTGGATAACTGGCAGCAGACATAAGCACTTAGCATGTACTTCTTTCTTCATTCTTTGCTTTCTTTGAAACTTTTAACTTTCATTTACTTGTTGTTGTTGTTGTTATTGTTATTGTTGTCGTTACTTTGTTGTTTGGAGACAGGGTCTTACTGTGTAGCCCAGTATGGCTTGAACTCATGATTCCACTGCCTCAACCTCTTGAGGGCTGAGATGACATCATACTGAAAAATTACAGAGATGATTTACATCCAATAATAGAGATAGAAATCAGAAGGGTCTTGGGTTTTCTAGATTTGAAGCTTCTCATTTTCCTCCTCATTGTGTGAGTGTGTGGCTACACACACACACACACACACATACACACACACACATACACACACACATACACACACACACATACACACACATACATACACACATACACACACACATACACACACATACACACACACACACTACACACACACACACTACACACAGACACACACACATACACAGAGACAGAGAGACAGAAACAGAGGCAGAGGCAACAAGAAACTGAGAAAGAGGAGACACACAGAGTTAGAGATAGAAAGACAAACAGATGGAATGTTAAGTTAAATATAGGACAGGCATGTTGATTTTGGAAGGAAACAAAACGGTGAAGGTATGATATAATCCTATGATGAGATCTACTTAGTTTATTTGATTATTTGATTACAACAAACTTATAATTGTAATTTGCACCATTCCTGTGAGCTCAGAAAACATATTGTACACTTTATTGGGACACAGCCATAGTCATTCACTTCTGTCTTGTCTACAGCTGCCCTGGAACTGGAATGACAATGGTGGGTAATAACAACAGAGTGCATGTCCTGCCCAGCTCAGAATATTTGTTCTCAGGCCTCTGGAGAAAGGAAATGTTTGTGGCCTAAAATAAATATTTTAGATGATCAAGTAACGAAGACTATCCCAGACACTGTGCTTTATCTGGTAACATTTGAACCATGATATGTAGTGTGCTGGGGACTGGATTAATCTCACATTCTCGTCATTCCACACTATGCTTAACTTGTGTCCGGAATCATATTACTTCATTTAATGGATGGAATAAGAGTGGGGAATATTTCTATCAAAAGTCACACTCACACTCAAAGACATTTTCATAGCAGAAAAAAATGTCTAAAGCATCACACTTAGAAAACACTCAGGAGAATGTCTAATAGGGAAAGATATGGAGAAAGTGCCAGCTGGTGCTAGAACAGTGTCTCAGGGGACTTGTGTCACTAAAATTAGGGGCTAAGAAAGGATGTAGGTGTTGGTTACTGGTAACAAGTTATCTGCCTACCTCTCAAAGACCATTCTGAACATTGACTTTATTTTCGGAGCCTTGATATAGGTGAATTTAGAGGATAGTTGCTGGAGCATTTCTAAAATATGGGCAGTAACCTCCACTTGCCCATAAGCAGTACTGCCACACTGAGCAAGTGGCAATGTCCATGTTTACATGGACAGAATCACGACAGGGAACAAGCCTCAGTGAAAGGAATATTTCTGGAGGTGGAAGACAAAACCAAACCTCCTAGAGTTGGCTGGAGGAATTCTTCTGTTAAATAAAGAAGAAAGGGCATTTGGTTGGGTGTAGGCATAAATTTTTGTTTGCACCCTACTTTTAATAAGGGTTCAACCTCTCCTCTAGCCCACCACCCAGCAGAGGTAATGAAAGAAAAACATTATTAGGATATGGGGGAATTGGACCTGTTCAGCAATAGATTTTGGGGGGCAAACTCAATCTTCTTTGGCAGCAGTTCAGTTCCGTGCCAAACACCAAATACAACTCAGCAGCTACAGACCAGTCCTCTAGGCAGGCAGTTGGTACAGGAACCTCATGAGCAGTTCTTGGGTTAGTTTCTCTCAATGGTGTCATTACCAAAAGTTGAGCCCAACAACACTATATAAGGTGAACCAATACATACATGTTGTTAGCAAAGAATAACAAGGCAGAGCAAAGCAAACCAATGCTCAGGGCTCATCTTCTGCTGTCTGTGGGGTCATATTTATACTCCATCATGAGTCCTTTCAGGTGTTTGATATATCCAAACACCCATTCACCTGTGTCTGCTTCAGGACTACATTCTTTCACGTGTCTGCTTCAGCTAGACATCCTTTCACCTGTCTGCCCCAGCAAAACATCATTTGACATAGCTAACTTTCCAAAGAACTAGAAGTTTCCACTTCAGTTGGGCCTTAAGACTGTAACTTAAAGGGAGGTGAGGGAGAAGTCAACGAAATCAGAACCTGTGGTGGTTGCACGTCTCTGGAACCATAATGTTGGCTGAATAATGTAGAGAATAAAACAGAAAATTAAGTCATAAACAAAAATGTCCCGCTGACTCCTACTTCTTTCTCTATGGATAATCTATTCTCATCAGCAACATGTCATAGGAAAGACCAGAGTGCATTCCTAGGGATCTTCTTTTCAATACAGAAGATCAGTTTCTTGAATGTTGCTCAATTTCTCCAGAACTTGCAGATCATTCCCTCCCCGAGCCCCCGAGCCCCTCCCCGGCATGGACATTGAATGAATGGATGGATGTCATACGAAGAGAGACAAAAAGAGAGTATGATTTTATTAATACCTTATTAAAATACATTTAAAGAATTTCTGCTTGATGGTACAAGGCTAATAGGATCCTTGTTTCTGATATTGCATAGTAACTCTTCCTTTCTTCTAATATTTATTGGTGGCAGAAATGTACTCTTATATGGAGGCATAGTTAATCACACAAACATGTACACACACATTCATTCCTTCACAGCATGGAATTTATGGTGCAACATGCTTTCTGTGGAGCAAGGATAAAAAGAACATATCAAACAGTACAGATTAAGCCAAAGTTTTCTAAAAAACGTTAGAGGAATAAAAGATAAAATAGAGGCAGTCATATGAATAATGAATCAAACATTTACTGTGCATGAGAACTTGCTAAGCATTATATATATATATATATATACATATATATATATATATATATATATATATATATACACACACACACACACACATACACACACACACATACACACACACACATATATATATATATTCTTTTCATTTACCCTTCATTTTTTTTAGGATCTAAGCACAAACATCATTATCTGTATTTTGAAGAGGAAAGCTGACAAGGAGGTTATCCACACACTAGAGAGAGTTGAAGCTCCACTTCAGGGGGTCCAACTATACAGCCTACTCCTAGAAGCCTCAGGATACAGTCAGGAGACATGAACAGGCTGGAAGAAGGAAGACTGAGGAATGATGCCCTCGGTCTACTGGTGTTCTGACTTTCCCCATGTCTCAGATGTGTTTCCTCAGCAGCCTGTGTGCATTGTTCAATTAGAGAAAATGTCAGCTTCTTGGTTTGTTTCCCTCAGACCAACATTGTTGGCTATGCATCAGGCTCATATCTAGATCATGAGAGTCTGCCAGCATCTCCTCTTGGAAGGATGCTTAGTAATGCTTTGTCACCACTGCTAAGTGAGGCAAGAAAAAGTACATACAAGTTGGCACTTAACTACATTATATCTTTACCACTCCTGTTCTTACACTATTTCTCATTTAGGATTCATTCCTTGTGAATTTCTTAATCCTCGTGAATTCCTATTTCCTCTTCACCTACAGGATTAAACGGTTTGTAAAGGAGAATGGAGACTAAGGACAATGAGGTTTACACTAACAGGAACAAAATCTCAAAATAAATGAACTATAAAACTTTCGGAAGGCTAGATCTCAGGTCATGCTAGAAGCTGTAAAAGCATTATATTTAAGGAAGCAGTTGCAATAAGGTTAAGTGCCTTTCTCAAGGGCACAGCAGCTAATTAGTGGTTCAGCCAAGACCTCATATCTTAAAAGTGGTGCTGCCCTTCACCCAAGAGAGTGAAATTTGTTCATAAAAAGAGGATGTGATCACACCAGGAAAGGAGAGATGGGAAGTGCAAGCACCATTATAAACAGTGGAGATAACTGTAGAGATATATAGTTAAGAGGTGTGAGACCTGGGCACCAAAGAGTTCTTGAGCAAATAGTTGCTTCTTTAAAATAACTTCATCTCACATTGCATTTCATTATTTAAAACCTGCCATGATTATTTTCATATTCTGTTTAATGTTGTATTTCTTTTAAATAGAAGGGGATTTGTTATGGCATGAAGTTCATCTTCTAGTACAAGATTACAGCTGAGAAAGGTCACACACATCTGTTCTCTGTCATTCCGGAGGCAGAACAGGAGAGTCCTGGGACCGAGGAAAATTTTTCCTATTCTGTGAGATATTTCATCTCCACTAGAGAGATTGAAGAATACAAGAGGAAATTCCTACTAATGACTGTTCACTGTGGATTTTAATTGACTGTTTTTTGTGTTTTTATAACTAAGAGGGGAAACAAGATATTAACATTTTTATCTTGTCCATTATGAAATGTGTCTTTTATGCCTTCCCTGGATCCTTGTTTATTCTCATTGTGACTATGAAAGATGTCTTCCACAGAGTATCAGATGTGTGCACAGCAATAACATGCTGAGAAAGCCTGAGATTAAACACCATTCAGTGAGCAGCAATGCACCCAGCAACTGACTGGCACAGTCTAAAGCCTACACAATGGCACATTATTTTGCTGGCCCTGCTAAGTCACACCAAGGTCAAGGTATTGCTTCTGTTGAGTAGATTTGTGTTACCTCTGAAAAGAAACATAGAGAAAGGAAAAAAGCACAGAGAAAAAGGAGGGGTTGGTGTGCTAAACTTGATAAACTACCATAGATAATGACAATAAAAGTCATTAACAAAATGCTAAGGAGGCACAGAAGAATAGCCCATCAAAGTGTGTAGCAAATTCATAAAGTTTGAAAAATGGCTACAAAAACACAGATTTGGATTCACCTTGCACATGAATGTGCTCCATAATACAATTTACTAACAGCTTTTAATATAGCAATTTACAATAGAAGGCCATGCTGGGTATGACGGCTCAGGTCTACCCACCAGACTCTCTTAAGAGACTGAGGCTTAGGACTCACAAGATTTGCACAGAGCTTAGATAACAAGCTACCAAGACTCCTCATTGAGAAAAGAAAATTTTCTGTGGGTTTGCTATAATAATAACAATGAACAGAAGGAAGAAAATAATGGTGTGGGTTTTTTTTTTTTTTTGGAAAGAAAATAGACTCCATAGGCTCATAGAGAGTGACAGTACCATGAGGTATGACCATATTGAAGTAGTTGTAGCCTTGTTGGAGAACGTGTGTCACCAGGAACTGGGCTTTGAGGTTTTAGATGCTGAAGCCAAGCCCAGAGCCTCATTCTTCTTCCTGCTGCCTGATGATCCAGATATAGAATTCTCAGCTCCTTCTCCAGCACCATGTGGGCATACATGCTGCCATGCTTCCCACCATAATAATGGACTCAAGCTCTGAACTGTAAGAATTGCCATGGCCATGGTGTCTCTTCACAGCAATAGAAACCCTAAGACATTTGGTAATATTAATCTGCCATGATGCTTTATCTAATAGTCATACACTGGTAGGTTTCTGTGGCAGGAATGGTGTCACTCAACTGAAATCACAGATAGGAAGTTAATAATGTAGGGAGATCTCCAGTTGCAGGTTAGCCTGAACAACAGTAAGACCATTCCTCAAATCCAGCACACAAGGTAATGGGTTTCTAATTCCTTAGATTAAAAGTAATTGATCAAAATAATTGATCACAGAGAATGATATATTACTTAGAAATCCTTGTGGAAAGACAAAGGTGTTTATTAGTATCACTAGTGGTTCCTAGCCTACTGTCACCTTTTCTCCCCTCTCACACTGTGTTAGATTCTTACCTCACAATGGCTCTTTCTCATTAAAGGAAGAGTTACAGTCGTACATCAGACTTCTCTTATGTCACCTTTTGCTCTTTCGCTGAACAGTTCGTAGGGCATGTGATATAATGTCCATCTGACCCCCACACCATGATTAATAGCTTTAATTACTAGTCTTCAGACTCCCCAATAAATTAACAATCCAGGTGTGACTCGAGTATTATTTATTATTAATAAAGGTTAGGACAAGAAGGGAAGCAATAGTCAGACTCCACAGTGAAAAACCATAATTTTTATAGTGAATGAACTCATTCTAAATAAACATTTAGTCCTGAAGGTCTTGATCATTATTTCTCTTTTCATTAAGTATATTTTTGAGTATTTTTCGTAATTTAAAATTTAAAGATTGACTACTAAGGTACCCCAGAGAAAGGATCAAATGTCAATAAAGCTATTAACTTCGTTTTATTTCAGCTTCATGGATGCTGATTGAATGTCATGGTTAAATGCCTATCTTTGTACATTGTGGGGTATTGATATATACATTGTGAAGTGATTATTACAATCAAGTTAATTAAAATGTTTAGCAGATCACTGTAAACTTTGTATGTGTGTCTACGTGTGCTTACATGTTGAACATTTGAAACCTCCCAGCAAATTTGAAATGTGAAGCACATTATCAGAGCACAAGTCACCGGGGCGTTTATTATAAGATAAATTCTAAGAATTAGACTGAAGTGTCTATTGGAAGATAGTTGGATAAAGAAACTCTATTGCATATACATATAAAGGTGCAGTGCTAAGTTGAGTATGGAGGCACACATCTTTAGTCCCAGCAATTCTGGAGTCAAAGGTAGTCTGATCTACACAGTGAGTTCCAGACCATCCAGAGTTAGATGGTGAGCTCTCTTGCAAAATTAATTAGTTCATTCAACATAATAAAATTCACAAAAATATTTAGGGGCTGAAGAAGATGGCTCATAAATTAATGGCACTTTCTACTTTTGCAGACGATACAACTGCCTATTCATACAGTTGCTGGGGATCCGATGCCTTTTTCTTGGGCATAAATGTACTCAAATGTACACATAAAATATATACAAAATAAATCTTATATAAGGAGACTGACTATAGAATATGTATATGTATAGAATATGTAGTGGTAATATGGAAGAGTAAATGCTTTTCCCTGGAGAACACCATGCTAATGGCAAGACAGTAGATGCATTAAGTCAAATGCTGCATTTGTTTCCTATGTGCACTAAAGAGAAAGGTGAACTTGTGAGAAAAAAGAATGGGGTGATTATGAGTTTTGGGGAGAGGGAGAACTGGCTAAAGGGTGCCAATCTTTAGTTTAAAAATGATGTTGAATGGATAAAATTTCAAATTCTTACATTGATTAGAAAATGTTTCATTACTTTGTTTTTTGTTTTTTGTTTTTTGTTTTTTTTTGATTAAGTAGGGTCTTTTGTTCCCCGCTTAACCAAATGTTTTTTTTATCACTTTGTTGGCAAAATTTTTAAATATAATAACTTGGTATTTTTTACTCAGACTAGACAGAAGGACAGGACTCTTTTGGTAGAGGTACTATATCTCTTAAGTGATGCTTAAAGTTATTATTCTCTACTCTTGAGAGAATGTATAAAATGTACAGAAACCATTCTTACAAGCTGACATCCAATCTACTCATTTAGCCATGCCTCTATTATATTTTGTCATTTGGCACTTCTACGGGGTCATTTTCTTCTTTGTATTAAAGGGATTCCTAGTACATCTTCATGAGCTCCACAAACATTCAGATATTTCTTTAAACCATTTGCACTTACTGAACAATGTGAGAATATGGATGCATATGCATACTTAGAGAGAGAGGGTGGGGAGAGGGGAAGACAGACAGACAGACAGACACCATGGTGAGGTCAAATAAAACAAGGAGGCAGAAGTGAAGTGGGGAGAAGTTGTTAAATCTTCAGGCCCCAGAAGGTGCATTTAGGAAGAGATTGTTAATATCAAAGTATGTGTTGTAATTATTCATTAATAATTCACACATGGTCATATATATGACAATACTTGGTCATATTATATATGACAATTTTCTACATTCCCATTCTACTTTGATAGTCTGTGCAAACCTGCTTCTAGACATGGAAATATGCAACAAAATAATCAAAATCTTAGGTAAAAGCCCCACTAATTGCAAACATTTTAGCACAAGTTGAAGATTTTTAAATTCTGTTCTCTTACAGTTGCATGCGTATAGCTTTCTGATTCACTTTGGATGCCTCCGATGTCTATACCCATTCCACAAGGGTACTAATGCACTTTCTTTTTTAAATGGCAGTCTGCACCCTCCCACCCCCCGCCTGCCACAGGTCCATCATAGACAATGTAGTTGAACGCAACAAGGAGCATCACTCCTTACACTATCCCAGAAACATGAGCTGCACTTTGTCTAGGACTTGACTTTTAGAAAAGCAAAAAAGCAATGGCATTGGGCTGAATTAATTTTATGAACTAATGGTAAAGAACCATAGGAAGGCAGTGCATTAAGTGATTAGAAAGCTGTTTTGTTCTGCAACACAACAATAGGCCACAGGGAAATCTTTTGTCAGACCGATTCCTTTCTGCAGAGCAGGCAGGCATGCCACATTCTGCCTAACTGTACTATCCTTAATAGTCATTATTCCAAAAGCCTGGCTGGCATTGTTTACTTTTATTTCTCAAGTATTGTATATTAAGTTGAAGTTCTTTAAAATGCAAGAAGGCACCCGTGCTGTTTTGGAGACTGAAAACTGACCTGTACCTGAATTCTAATGGCTCTTTGTCTTAATCAAAGATCCTTAATCTTTAATCAAAGATCCTCCCCAGAAGAGGTGGAATCAAAGTATATTCCCGGTGCCTGACCGATGGCTCAGTGTGTAAAGGTGATTGTCACCACGACTGATGACCTGAGTGTGATCAGTAGGACCCACAAGGAATGAGAAAACTGGCTCCTGCGTGTTGTTCCCTGTTGTCCACACAGACCATCCCATGGTTCAGTCCCCATTTGGGGACACACACACTTATGATTTTAAATTTAAAAGTGTATGTCCGTGTAATACACAGAGAGAATTCTGAAGAAGAGACACAGAGTCACTGTCTGTGAAGCAACCAAAAGCACAAATGGAAAAGCATTTCCAGCTCTGGGTCTGGAGTTAGAGACAGATTGTTCATTCGCCCACTTCCCAATAGATCAAGATAAAGATATGGAAATTGCTGTGTTTGAAAAGCAATAACAATAAAAAAGTCTATTTAAATTGGATCCAGATTCAGGTTTGTTCTTGTCTGAGTGCAATGCGAATGGTAAAGCACACCCTTGGCACAGGCAGGGCCTCCTCTTTTGAGTGCTCAGTTTTACAAGGTTCAGGCGCTAACAGCCTATCACGTGGTCCATTTCCCTTACAGTGAGTCATTTAACAGATGCCATCCTTTGTGGGCACATTCTAATGACAGATGACAAAACCGCCTTTAACCTGTATTCAGATGTAAAGACTACAATGCTGCACTCATTGTTTAGATCTAGCTTCGGGGAGAGTGGACATGCAGTAAGATCATAGCAGCCCCAAATAAAACTTTACATCCGCTGCCTTTGCTCGCAGCTCGATTGACTAAGACTGAACATTTTACAGGAAAGCTTGCTTATCTCTGGAAAATGGGGCTGAGAGAGCACACAAGTTCTCCAAAGAAACTAACACTGTGGCTGAATGGTAGAAATGCCCTCACACTGGGTTTCCTACCTTCAAACACAGGAGATGAAAAACAGCAAGATTCACTCAGAAATGCCATTGGGGATGACTGACATGAAGGGGAACTGGAGTGATTTAAAGGAAAGGAAAGGAAAGCAGGGGTTATAAAACACACTAAAGGCTCTCGCTGATAAGTAGCATGGGGATATCAGCTAAAGGTGCAAAAAATTGATTCTTATGAAAAATATACAAAAGTTACAGAAAATGCCATCAGCATCCTTGCATGCTTGACTAGGCTGACCATAATCTGACAGCTTGTCATGTTTACTGAAGACGGTTTAAACAGTACATCTCACATTCAACTTTTGTTGACAGCATAGGTATAACAGAGGCATTGAAGAGTGAGGCTGCTGGGAACAACTAAAGATGGTGAGTCAAGAAGGCTTGCTTTCTGTTGTAAAGAGGTTCTTGTCAGTCATATTTAGATAAGGTTCCAGGTACCTTTTGTGCTTGTATGTCTAGCTCTCTAGGATTTGACTACCTGAGGCTAGCACTTCATTGGATAGTCTCTCTGTGCCTTTAGATTTAACTCAGCATCTGGTTCTATCATGCGTTCATTTGTGTGGTCTCTAAATTATATCCCAGAATTCTTGGACATCATAGTCATGCTCATTCTTGTTTGTTTCATCCTTGATATTTAATGTAATATTTCATCAACCTTGCCCTCCATCCCCGATGCTCATTCTTCTGCCTGGTTGAGTCTATTCATGATGGTTCCCCAGTTTGTTTATTTCACTGGCTTTTTCCTATTTCTGAAATGTCTGAGTTTTTGTTTCAGAATCAAATTTTCCTTTCTGAAGGTTTTTGCCTTGTTGTTGACTTCTCTATCCATTATGTTGACCTTTGGCTCCATGTTGCAGAGTTTCTCTCTCTGGGTCCTGGACTGATTTCATTTGCTTGTTCATATCCTCTTTCAAGTCACTGTTTTTTGTTTTGCTTTTTGTTTTTGTTTTTTACCAGAAAGCTTTTGGAATTGTCATGTGGCATTTCCCCTTGAGTTTACTGGTTTTGGAACTGTGATCTCCTTTGGAGGAGTGGTGCTGCCTCTTAGATTCCTCAGGATGCTAATGGAAATTATGGTTTTTGTTTGTTTGTTTGTTTGTTTGTTTTGTTGTGTGTTTTGTAGGAATCTCTTCTGCTTTGTTAGCAAGAACACTACTCTGGAAGGCTTAATCCCCAGTACTTCAGGAGAAAATGAAGGACTATAATTCTAGTCTCTGAAGATCTTGGGGGCTCCTGTGCTTCATGAAGATCACAAAAAAACAATGGCATCTGAGCCACCAGGGACAATTATCAGCAGAAGAGTGGACAGGGGTGACATCATAAAGATACACAGAGTATCAGGAGCACTGCCTGGATGATGCTCCCAAAAAGTGGATGAAACAGTTTTAAAATATTCCTAAAAACAGCATGACCTGACAAGAAAGTAGGAATGGTCCAAAGTCAAAATATGGGTAGTAGTAGCAAAGTCTAGAACCAAGTAGTAAGGGGAGTCGAGCCAAGGAGTATACACTGACTGCATGTGTCCATAGATTTCCATTTGGTTGTCTGAACAGTGCTCCTAGATAAAACTGTGACCCAAGAGTGCTGTGATTTCAGTGATCCACATATGGGGCTATACTAATTGTAAAATGAGAACCTTACCAAGCATCTATAAAATATAAACTTTCTAGTTGTTTATTATGGAACCAGTATTCATTTGCCACCTTTATGTGGGTCTCAGGGATTAAAGTTAAGTCACTAGCCATGAGTGGAAGTGCCTTTACCCACTGAGCCATCTCTACTGCCTCTGAACATCTCATTCAGAATGGTTTCAGTAGTTTCAAAGCAACTACAAATGACTGGACATGGACGCTAGGAGTTATTTATTTACTTATTTATTTTAAAGGAAAACATCAACTCTATTGCCGGGAAAATTGGATTTGAGTTAAAGCCCAGCCTCTTGGAGTCATATGGTCATAATCAGATTACTTAACCTTTGTGCTTCTGATTTCTAGGAACAGTGAGTAGAGAAAGTGACAACCAATTGTCATGGGCCTCATCGAAATTCAAGGAGCCGATATGTGCAGTGCACCTAATAAACATTAAATATTTTAAAAACCATGGTGAGACTGACTGTATCAATATGGGAGTTCTCATTCCCTTTAGCTCCATGTTCAATTTCTTTTCTTTCTTTGTCATGGAAATGGGAACTGTTTTCAAGCTCAAAGAACATATATCGGTATTGCCCATGTGAAATGAAATGATTTCTCCCTTTCCTCTCTAGTAAAGGAACTCACCAGGTGGTTGCGAAGTGTCTCCTGGAGGTGTGATATAGCACACAGATCTAGGTAGAGAAACAACTATAACACTGAAAGCCTGTGGCCTTCAGGGTTAAGGCTCTTTGGGGACATGACATCTTTTACAGTCACACAAGTTTATGCTTTCAAACTAGAGCACACACAGCAAGGGTGGGAAATTGAGTAGCCCTGAAGCTAAGACACGGCTAAAGAAAAGTACTATTCCATGTGACATATGCCCAAAGGGGCTCTAGGACAGGCAGAGAACTGACAATAACATTACAAATTATGGAGGTCTTCTGGGGGTACAAATGGCCTTTTATAGATGATGAGGGGATATTTTGTTTAGCTTACAAAAATACATCTATCTGTGATGCAGGCCACAAGGCAACATCAGTCAATGTAGCGTTCTCAGAAGTATTGTCAAGCAGGAAAGAGGGCAGTACTGAAAGAGCCACTCACTAACATAGCCAGGTAAGTGAGCTATACACCATAACTAAGCCATGTGAATTAAACTCTAAAAGAAAGGAAAATGCAGACCCCAGTTCTGAATCTAGGAGGAGAGCCAGGGCAGCAAGCAACACTTGGCCGTTGACAAGGTGTGTGGTGCTCAGAGGATGAGAAATGCTGAAGGCAGGCCAGAGTCTCTTGGATTTAAAATTGGTCTTTGGGTCTTATTCAACATTTTGTCAAATCTCACAGAAGGCAACTTTAGCTAGGACCACCAAACATCAGGAGACACTCTTGAAACAGTAAGCTAACTTTGCCAGAAACTCTCTATGAAAGTCTTGGGCCTCTCATAGTCAGAGTTGCAGATGTATAAAAGAGTGTTTTTTGAGAACAGGGGGAAAATAGAAATGCAAAGGATTTTAAATCAGCCTCACAATTGCCATGGAAATAATCATCAGGAGATTTCACATGAATGCATGTGAACCCTTGTGAATCAGAGTCTAGATCAAGGGCATGTGGGTGGATGAGCAGAAAGACCTTCTATTGCCCTAATTACTTTGTTATGACGTTACCTCTTCTGACTTCTTGAATCTGTGATACAACCTACAAAGTTGAATCCTTGGCCCTGTCTCTGCTACATATGCAAACTAGAATACGTTATTCAAAGTCAGCTTTGGTCTTCTCAAGTGCAACAGACACTTGATCACATTATTTCTCCCTGTGTTTAAAAAGTATCACATGAAGCAAGCTCAAAAGCTCAAGGTAGGGAAGCTTTTGTAAATTGTCTCAATAGGTTTACAACTAAGTTTCTTGTTCATAATTCCTTTTCCTTCTGTCTGTGCACAGAACGGAACAAGAGGACTGCTCCTCGTTCTTAATGAGAAGATTTATCAAAGCACAGTGGAGATTTAAGACCTCTTGCATTATGGAGTAAGACCTACTTAAGATGAAATAAAGGACTTGAAATACTAAGAGAGAAAAGAAACCTTCAGACCGTGTTAGAAATTCACTATCATAAAGGCTGTACAAGAGCTCAGTGCATGGTGAGGTTTTACAAACTGCTCGCTAGGTGAGAAAAGGACAGATTATGAATTGCACAACACACTTCTTTCAGATGATGACTTGAAAGAACACCTTAACATGATAACCACTTCAGTAGGTCACAGAAAAACGCAAGGCCCAGATATTTTTTTTAAATCAATCTGGCAAGAGTTATTTAAAATGGGCTCAATGGTATAGAAATATACTTTTATTATAGATTCAAAGTGTCACAGGATATGGACATAATTATTTGGGTTTTGCCCAATGTAAGAAAAAAATTCAACTTTATTTAAGAATAAATAACATATGTGTGCATTCACACACATATACACAGAGAGAGAGACAGAGAGATGGAGACAGAGAGACAGGGAGATAAAGACAAAGAGAAACAGAGAGGGAGAGACAGAGACAGAGACAGAGACAGAGACAGAGAGAGAAATGTCAGATTAAACCCAAACATAAGACTTCATAGATTTCTGGGCTGCTGTGGCTTAGAGAGAAGATGAGGAAGGCTATTGAGGAGTGTTAGGGAATATAGCCATAGGTAGCAGTGTAAATAGGTGATCTAGATGTCCCCTCTGCACAAAACCCAGACAACGCAAAAAGAGCAGGGAAAGAAAACAGAGTACTTCTTATAGGGGTTCCAGACTAAAAATGCATCTCTCCCCTTTAATCTCACAATGTGTCCTAGGTATTTCCAAAGAAGAATAAAATGTACAGATCTCCCTGGGGAGGGGAAATAGATATTGTGAGTGGACTGGAGTGGGTAGGAAGGGAACAGGAAGAATCAGATGGAGGCGTTGGTGGGAGAGAGTGCAGAGAGAGCTGGCTGGAATTGGGGGCTGGGGGACTTGGGAGGTGAAGTGGAAACTTCCTGGAATGGATAATGGTGATCCTAGTGAGGTCTCCCAGTAATGGAGGATTAGGAGTTTCACTGAGTCATCTCTTGTACCCTGGTAAGGCTTTCTGTGGTGGGACTGAGTTGTATCCAGTTAAGTTGTTGAACAATGGTTCTGATGAAGATCCCCAAACAACCAGGGTGATGGTAGGACAGAGGGTCTCTGAAAACTAAATGCATGCCACCATTGCCAAGGTCAACTTCCACACAACACTTTGAATGTAGAGAGGTCAAACTGGTGCCTGCATGAAGTCTTCACCCTTACATTCTAATGTCTTTGGTGGGGGAAGATACTCAGGCTACCAAAAGAGAAACCTGGATGCCACTCCAGCCACAAAACCTTTGACCAACGGTGGCGCAGTGCCATTGGGAGAGGCAAAACAATGTCTGACTTAACTTGAAGCCCATTCCACAAAAGGGAGCCCTTTCTTGACACTGCCTGAATGGCCAGGAACCAGAGACTCGATTGCATAAAGGCCTATGGTAAAATCAAACACAACTGGCATAAAACAAAAACAAAAACAAACAAAACAATTAAATGGTTCCTTATGATATTCTGCTATGATGATAGATCTGTGCCTTGTCCAGTCAGCATCAGAGAGGCTTCCTCCAACAGCAGATGGGAGCATATACACAGACCCATAGCAGACATTATGTGGACAGAGAGTCTAAATTGGAGGTCGCATCCCTCAGAGATCAGGGAACCCTACAGAAGAGGTGGAAAATTATAGCATTGGAAATGTAAATGAGCTAAATACCTAATAAAAAATGGGAAAAAAAAGAAATGTTGTAATGGAAACACAACTTAAAAAAATAAATAAAAAATAAAACAACAACATCAACAACAAAAAAAAAAAAAAAAAAAAAAAGAAGAGGTGGAAAATTGAAGGAGTCAGAATGTATGGAGGACACCAGAGAACACAGTTCACAAAATCAACTAAGCAGGATTCACATGGGCTCACATGGACTGAAGCAGCAAGCAAGGAGGTCTGGGTCTTCACCAGGTCCTCTGCATATATGTTATTCGTGTTATATTGGTGGTTTTGTGGGACTCCTAACAGTGGGAGTGGGTGTGTCTCTGACTCTTCTCCCTACTCTTCGAATTCTTTTCCTCCTATTGGGTTGCTTTCTCCAGTGTCAATATGAGGGCTTTTCCCCCTTGTCTTACTATATTTTGTTTAGTTGTGTTTGGTTATTGTCTCTTGCCTACTCTTTTCTGAAGAGATAAAGAGAAGAAGTGGATTCAGGGCAGAGAGTCAACAGGGGAGGAGGCAACTGGGAGAAGTGTGGAGGGGACATTGTGGTTAGATTTACTATATGAGAGAAGAATCTATTTTCAATTAAAAATATAATCTTACTGTCATTAGTTAAGAAAATACCTTGAATAGATTCATTATCACTCAGCCAATGGTGGAGAATGGGAGAATATTATATATAATCTTATAAAAAAGATATTCTATACCCCCATATATACATTGCCCCTTGCCCTTTGACACCTGTGTTAATTGGGAGAGATGGCCTTGCCCCTCACTGACTACTGCACTCAGGAGAACAGGCCCTGTTCCTCCCCTGAGCAACATGTAGAACTGGCCCTGGAGGCATAAGAGTGGAAGAGCTGACCCTTCCCCTTGCTGACGGAGATAGGCAGGGCAGTGCTTGAGAGCTTGTCCTTGTGGTGTCAGTGCAAAAGAGCTGACCAATTCCATTATAACCCAGGCTGAGATCCAAACCTTTGAGTTGGCCCACCCTGAAATCTGGAGCAGGTAAACTGGTTGGTCCTTTAGATCCAAAGATGCAGGATCTCCATGACACAGGGCAACAACAGGAGTCCTGGTGAAGATCCATGACTGATGGTGTAGCAGGAGTGAGAGACCTCAAACAAGGCCAATGACATATTGCCATGTACATTTGCAAGTAAAGACATGCGAACAAAAGGGTATACCATGACCAAGGCAACTCTTACAAAGGACAGCATTTAATTGGTGCTGGCTTACAGGTTCAGAGGTTCAGTCCATTATCATCAAGACAGGAGCATGGCAGCATCCAGGCAGGCATGGTGGAGGAGTAGCTGAGAGTTCTACATCTTCATCAGAAGGCTGCTAGGAGAAGACTGGCTTTCATGTGGTTAGGGGGAGGGTCTCATTGCCCAACATTACAGTGACACACTTCCTCCAACAAGGCCACACCTCCTAATAGTGCCACTCCCTCAGATCAAGCATACTCAAACCACCACATTATGGTACACACTGTGACGCACCACAGCTTCCATGACAAGAAATTTTCTATGCTTTTTTTCTGTTTCTTTTGCCAGGAAATTGCAAGGGCAGAGGGTGATACAAAGGGACAAGGGATGGGGAGATGAGTGGATTGGTGTGCACGAGGTGAAACTCATAAAGAATAACATTTGAAATGCAAATCAATAAAAAGTGGGGGGAAAAGGGAATTCTATTCTATTCCTCCCTGGGGAAGTTTTAGCATGTCATGAGCTGTGGATGAAAATTACTGCACAGAGGCTTCATGTCTAACCTGAGATACTTGTTCAAATGGTGGAGAAATCAAATGCCCATTTCTATGAAGAAATCAAATTTCACAAAGGAAGCACTAAAGTTCCCATCAGAACAGGTGGTTTGAAGGGTTCTGTTTACTGGTCAGTGTTCAATATCTCAGTATAACACCAGTTCTATCTGGTTTAATCTTGCTCAATATTCCTGGCTGGCATCAGATGTTCCTCTCCTGTATTGCCCAAGTGTCTGAGAAAATGCTCATCAACCGCCTCATGTTTTTGTTTGTTTAGCATCTTTCTTCATTTTAACTCTGGAAATAGCTCCATTGAAATGACTTCTACATAAATAACAGTTTTCAGCATTACCTATCTGGAAATATATTTCTTAAAATTATAGGAGTCACTCAAATGAAATTAGAAGTCGGAAGATTAATCTTTACTTGCAGATAACCATTGCCTAAGGTGGAATTCATTTTACTAATGCTGTTTACATTTCAAAGATGAAACAATCAGTTCTTTGATATGGGAGCATGTAACGGAGAACATGTGGGTACAAACATAGTGTTACTTACACGGATACTTTTTGAGGTCTCTGAGCTCACAATCAAAGCTCACGTGCAATGAGCAGAAACATTAAAGGAAAGCATGCAGGGGCTGAAGCAAGGGCCCTTACACATTTCTAGCAGATGTGAAGCTTTGTCTGCATGTAGGTAGCCTAACAATTAGAGGGAGGACCGTCTCTAACTCTGTTGCCTGCCATCGGATCCCCTTCCTCTCACTAGGCTGTCTGATTGGACCTCAGCAGGAAAAGATGCAGGGGCTAGATGTCTCAGGATAGGGTGGTGCTTAATCAGGGCTTCTCACCCCTGAGGGGAGGAATTTGTAAGGGTGAGACTGAGAGAAGAGATGGGAATAAATGCTACAAAGTGAAGTTAAAAAATGTATTAGAAAAAAAAAAAAGACAAAGGACCTGTCTAAGTAAATGTACTTGTCTAAGGACCTGGGTTCAATCTTTGGGACCCACATGATGGAGACAACAGACTCCCAAGAGTTGTTATTTGTCCACTAGGAGTACCATGGCTTCATGCTACACACACACACACACACACACACACACACTAGGAATAGATAACTAAATGTAACTAAAAGCAAATTTGCAAAAAGAACAGGTACTGCCATTCATCCATTTTGGGGGTTTGTTTGTTGTTTTTTTTTTTTTTTTTTTTTTTTTTTTTTTTTTTTTTTTTTAGCTTTTGTATGAGCATACACTTCTAGTACTGGGGAATATTTCAACAATAACCTGTAGAGAATTCTTTGGACACCCAGCTTCTGCTCTGAGATGCTATATAAATCCCATTCAGCTAATAAAATTTTATCATATTTTATCTGAGTTAATCTTGTGAAACAAGACTGAACTATTTTTTTTCTAATTAATCTATAAGTACTTCTAGCTCATGGGCCAACCTCATTTCTCATAACCTTCAAATAATGATTTTGAACTAATTTAGAGAAAACCAAAGGAAAACATGTTTAATAAAAAGCATGGACTCAAAAACCAAGGCACGTTCCAAGAGTAACAAGTTATTAGGCATTCCTGCAATTCAAAATGAATCATTCCATGCGTGCTGTGGCACTTAAAATGTTAGCAAAATGTAAGAAGTTGATGTAGTTGGGCTTACGTTCCAGTACGGGACTTTTATTCTTTGCAGAGATGTACTGTCCAACAAAGCATGAACAAAAATGCACAAGGGAACCAAAACATCACTCAGGGATAGGTGTGCTCATCTGCCTTGTGTTTTATTACAGTGTACCAGGTCTTAGTTTGTGTGTGTGAGTGTGTGTGTGTATTGTATGCATGCACATGCAAATACACACTTTGTATGCATGTGTGTGTTTTGCATGTTCATAAAAGCCAGAGGAGAATGTCTGCTATCCTATTCCATCACTCTCAGCTTTGTTCCCTTGAGACAGAGTCTCTCATTGAACCTGGAGCTATGCCAGGAGCCAATAAGCCTTAGCAGTTATGTATCCACTCCCCACTGCGCTGGGTTTGCTGCTGTGTTCAGAGCCACACACAGTTCGCTATAGGGGTGCTGGGATCTAAACTCAGCAAGTCCTGCTTGCACCAGGAACACTGTGCCCATTACAAGCGCTCTAACGGGAGCCATCTCCCCATCCCCTGCACTAGGTTTCCTGATAGGACTTTTCTTCTACCAAACCTTCCCAATCTAATTTTAAGGGAATAAGTCCATCCTTAACAATTAGGACTTAGCATTTCGTAAGAAACTTAAGCAATGCTCTCCACTCTTTGTCAACATGAAAATGGCCCCCACACTAGTAAATGACCTGTGAAGATTATTAGCTCTATGAAGATTGTTAATGATGCTTTCTAACATTTCATCTGAGTTATGCCTGGCAATGTTCCATGTCCAGGTGTGATGAAAGTTTTACCTGCCATGTTCTTCCTGGGGAAATCTTACCAAGCAGGCACAAATTAGCCCATGATGATTGTGTACACTTGAGAGAGGACAGCCACAAAAATTATCTCAAATATCAGTCTATGCCAAAAAATGTAAAATAGGAGAATATATAATTTAAACCCATTATGAGAGAATAACAAATTCTAGTAACATAATTGGATTTGCTAATGCTTCTTTACCTCACTAGCCTTTACAAATTAGTCTTGAATTATACAATTAAAAATTACACAATGCCACCATGAGTCATTCCTGTTATAAAAAAGATGACCATAGGTTTGTCCAAAGTCATCTCTCACATCAGCCACTCTAACATGCTTCACAAAGAAATGCTTCCTTCTTCAGGCTTCCTGCAGTCTCCAGCTTGCTTAGTAGACACAGGGCAGGTCACAAGCTCCCAAGATAGCAGTCTGGGCTCAGCTCAGGCTGAACTCTGACCCAATAAACATTTATAATCCCCCAGAATCCTTGTAAAGCTGGTTTCTGTTTTCCAGGAAAAGCCATTGCTTTATCTGCTCCTACAGTCACCCAACATCTGCAAAGGACATCTACTTCTGTACGAACTCAAACAAGCCTCCAATAGATCAGAGCTCCCAGGCGAGTCCAGCTAACTGTCCTCCTCCTCCTGCTGCAAGCTTACTCCAATAGATCAGAGCTCCCAGGCGAGTCCAGCTAACTGTCCTCCTCCTGCTGCAAGCTTACTCCTTATAACTAGGACTCTTCACCATTTCTGCTGTCTTCTCTGCTTCCATAGCCCTGGAAATTGTCTGTTTGCCTCTGTCTGTCTCTGTCTGTCTGTCTGTCTGTCTGTCTGTCTGTGTGTCTGTGTGTCTCTATCTGTGTCTCTGTCTGTCTCTCTCTTGTCTCTTTGTCTCTTTCTCTAGTCTCTCTATCTCTCTCTTTCTCTATCTATCTATCTCTGTGTCTCTCTGTGTATATCTGTGTGTGTGTGTGTGTGTGTGTGTCTATGTGTGTGTCCCTCTCTGTGTCTCTCTGTGTGTGTCTGTGTGTCTGTGTGTGTGTGTGTGTGTGTGTCTCTCTCTATGTGTGTGTCCCTCTCTGTGTCTCTGTGTGTGTGTGTCTCCCTCTCCGTCTCCCCCTCCCCATCCCCCTCTCCTCTTTCTCTGAGAGGTAGCCACAGCAGACACCCCTAAATGCCTCTGGGTGTTCTCTCTCTCTTATCTACAATAAAAGCCTTCTCTATAACCATGGAGCTGCTGTGTCAGATGTCTGTTTCTTTTCTGCAGCATAGATCCTCTCTCAATGTGCTTGGTGGTTAAGTTTTCAGTAACTGTTCATTACAGTTTTCAAATCAACGTAGAGTGATGGGTTTCACTACAGCATTTGAATAAATACTATTTTATTGAATCTCCTCTTAAACTCTTCTCCCAGATTCTTGTGCCTTCCACCACTCCAGTATTCCCCTCTCCATGTCACATGTATTCTTGCCGCATGTATCTATTACTCTCTCCCTACCCATTTGCCACTCACCCTCTTTTCCACCTCCCATGATGTTCTTTCTAGTTTCATGACTCAGCCCACATATATGAAAACTCAAAAAAATAGGATTAGCATATGATAAATAACAGGTAGTGTTTTCTAAATTTGAGTTACCTCATTTATTATAATATTTTACAGATTCCTGCACATTTAATTATTTCCCTTCTCTTTATGAATGACTAATATGCTATTGCATATATGTTCCTCATTTTCATTATCTATCCATCTGCTGAGGCAGACCTTATTCCCTTGATATTATGAATAGTCCCACAATGACATGGGTACCATATCCCCATGGTAGAATTTAGAATCTTTTGGGTACATGCTCTGAAGTGCTATCACTGAAGTCATACACCAATTCTATCTTTAATATTTTGAGAGAGCTGTTACTCACTTGTTTATAGGCAGTTTGGCTTCTACAGGGAGATTTTAAACTCCCTGTCTGGAGAATAGCTAGAAGAGACTTTTCTCCCATCCATAAGCCCTCTTTTCACCCTGGTAATTACCTTTATTGTAGAAAAGATTCTCTGTAATTATTTGTTTTTATTTTTTAATTATATGAATATACATGTGTCTGGATATGGGTTTGCGTACACGTGTGCAGTACCCATGGAGGCCAGAAGAGGTCTCTGGTGCTCCCTAGAGCTGAAGTTAATAGGCATGAGCTACCTAATGTGGCTGCTGGAAACTGAACTCAGGTCCTCTGAAAGAAATACTCACTCTTTGCCACTGAGCTATCTCTCCAGTCCCACGTAGACTTACTTCCTCTTGTCAATTCTTAAAGTTACTCCCTATGTTATTAGAGTTCTATTTTGGTATTTATAGCCTTTGCCTTTAAACTGAAGTATTTCTTTGTCTTTCTCTAGCATTTCCAGTGCTTTGGGGTTTAAATCAAGTCTGATATAGTTTGACCTTTCCACAGAGTGAAAGACACAAATATAATCCTATTCTTCTGAAGATAAAATATCCAGTTTTATCAACACTATTTATTAACAGTCTGCATTTTTTCCAGTGAGTATCTTCGATGCCTTTGTTATAAATTAGGTCACTAGAACTGTATGGATTTATCTCTAGGTTTTCTGTTTTATCTCACTGGTCTTCATGTTTGTTTGTTTGCTGAGTTTGTCACTATGGCTCCAAAGTATAATTTAAGGTCAGGTTCAATGGCAGTTCCAGTAATGTTCTATCTACATATGGTTGCTTCTGGCACCTGTATCAGTCTTAGGATACTGTATTCAGCTCTGTGAAAAATGTCATTGGCATTTTTACAGGGACAACATTGTTCTGTGGATTACTTCAGGTAATGTTGTCTTCCTGGAATATCAATACTGCCAATGCAGAAACATGTAAGGTTTCCTCACCCACAGTATTAAAGTCTCTGTTTTTTCCCCCAACTGACTCAACATTTTCTTATAGTAGTGTTTCCTCTCCTGGATGAGTTTTATTACTAGACTTTTGTAAGCTCTTGTGAATGGGATGAGGCTACTAAGTCCACGTTAGGAAATGGATAGGCCGTTATTTTCTGCATGTTGAGTTTGTGTCCTGCAACTTCACTGAATGTCCTTATCAGATCTAAAACTTTTCTGGTGTAGTCCACAGATTTCTTTAGTTATGAGTCATATCCTCTACAGAGATAATTGGACTTATTCTCAGTGGTCTCCTTCTTTATCTTTCTCTTCATGTTTCAGCTAAGACTCCAAGTATTATATTGAATAGCAGTGGCATGTATGCATTCCTGTCTGGTTTCTGGTGATCTCTGATCCTGTGGGTCTTGCTGCTCGAAATAGCAGGGGAAGGGATGTCCTTTTCTCTTGTGAGCTATCTTAGGTTCTTATCCGCTAGCCTCTTTCAGCTTCCCTTCCCACAGTCTGCTCTCTCCAGGTCTGCCTTTCAAAAGCTGGGATCCTTTCCCCCTGGATCTGTAAGTGATGCTTCTTTAAAGAGTTCCCTGGAGTTAACAACTAATGCTGAATCAGCGTGTGGCATGCCAGATGGATGCTGGCATCGGGAAAACTAGGTTCTTTTTCTGCTTCAGCCCATACTCCATGCATGCCGAGTTTAGCTAGCTCTCACTCTATCATTAGTGGTAGTAGGTTGCTGGTGGGTAAAACGAACGATGGCCAGCCAGTCAATGAGTCAGCAAAAGCAGTGGGACATTGCAACACCCACATTTCCCATTTCTTCTCTTAACTACATCCATCCATTCACTCAGATACAGTTCTAGCTACCATCTTACTGATACACGGGGCTTACTGAAGTAGTTGCTCCACTCCTATATTCCCTAGTTACAATGAAGAAGCTGAAGTTTAAAGAACTTAAGAAAATTCCTACCTGTGAATAACTAGCCTGGAAGGTGAACTGTGACCTTCTAAGCGTACATAACTGCACATTCTCTTCGTCCCTAGAGCTGTTTGATGGCCACACTACATTTTTTTAGAGGCCTGCATCAACTTTGTTGATCATTTACATGCATTTTGTTCATTAAGATCTATTTCTTAGGCAATCAATACGTGCCAAAAATAGTTGATCAAATATGTTTATTTTGACTAAACCACAAATAAATGGCTACATACATATTCGAGCTTCCTTTAAATTTTAAGTAATGAGAAAAATACCAGTTTGCTGTAGTCATCTACTACCTCTGACTCAAAGAAATTTTCTGCCTTTCTCCTACAATAATCCCTGAGCCTTGGAAGGAGGCATTGTGATGCAAATGTCACACATAGAGGTGTGCATTCTGGAGTCTCTTACCCTCTATATACTGCCCAGTTGTGTGTCTCCATAGTAGTTAACCATTTACTGCAAAGACCGGCTTCTCTGATGACAGTCAAGAGAAGTGCTAACCTATGAGTGTAAAGATAAATACTTACATGGAAGTTTAATGCTATGTCTATTTAGCAGAATAATAATAACTTCTCCCTTAAGGCCTATCACTAGCCAGCCACAAATTCTTAGACCAGTTAATGGTAAAGAGTACATGAATTCAGGAGAGGAAAGTGTGTGTGTGTGTGTGTGTGTGTGTGTGTGTGTAGGGGGTAGGGGTAGCTGGTGGGGAGGAAATGGATAGATTTGATCAAACCTTATATGCACGTATGAAATTCTCAGATAATAAATTAATAAATAAAAATGAGTCAAATTCTCCCTAATAGGTTGTATATCAAATGACTAGCTGACTTTAAAAATTATCCTTGAGCCAGGCGTGGTGGTGCACGCCTTTAATCCCAGCACCTGGAAGGCAGAGGCAGGTGGATTTCTGAGTTCGAGGCCGGCGTGGTCTTCAGAGTGAGTTCCAGGACAGCCAGGGCTACACAGAGAAACCCTGTCTCGGAAATCAATCAATCAATCAATCAATAAACAAATATTATCCTTAATGAGGTATAATTTAGATACCATGAAATCTTAAGATACGTTGTCTATAACTATCCCCAATGTCGAATACACTATCACTTATTCAGCATCTTATTTTTTAAGATGGTAGTTCTCAATCCACGAAGCCTAAGCGAACCCCTAGATAAAGCTCAGAGAGATTCTTGATAGGGCTGAATGAGAATCTGGAGTTACCTCAGTGGCAGACCTCTTGCCTGCTGTTGAGAGGCCTTGTGTTTGAGCTCAGAAGCAAAAAGACAGATTATTAGTGTCAAGCAAGGGGGGGGGGCATACATGTTTACAATCCTCCCTTCAAGAGACTGAGGTAGGAACACTGTGTACTTTTAAGGCTAGCCTGGGCTACACATTAAGTGTCAGGCTAGCTACAGATACAAAGAAGGACTCCCAAAAGGGGAGTGCTATAGAGAAAGAAGAAGAGACAAAGGGAAAGGCTAGAGGAAGGAGAAAGAGAGAGAGAGAGAGAGAGAGAGAGAGAGAGAGAGAGAGGCAGGTTACTTTGCAGTTTAGAAAATAATATACACTACATGGATGGAGGCATCATAAGAAAATTTTCTCAAGAAATAGTTAAGGTAAAAACTGAAGGCCAGGCGTGGTGGCACACGCCTTTAATCCCAGCACTTGGGAGGCAGGCGGATTTCTGAGTTCGAGGCCAGCCTGGTCTACAGATTGAGTTCCAGGACAGCCAGGGCTACACAGAGAAACCCTGTCTTAAAAAACAAAACAAAACAAAAAAAAAAAAACTGAAAGAGGACTAAGGTCTTAGGACTAAGGGTTCTGTGTGTGGATGTGCATATATCTCTGCATCTGTATGTATCTCTTGTGTTTAGTTATTTTTTTCCTGTTTATTTGGTTTTGACATTTACCGACTCATTTGGTTTTATTATACATATTTAGATGTCTGTTTTCAGAGAGAGAGAGAAGGTGTGGATTTGGGTGAGTGTGGAGGTGGAGAAGAGCCAGGAAGTATTGAGAGGAGAGAAATCATAATCAGAATATATTCTTTGAAAAAAATCTATTATCATTTTTTTTTAAGTTAATAGAGTGGTTAAGGTTCTCTAGCTAAAAACGAACAAGCATGAATCTGTGCAGGACCAGAGATGCCATTCATGCAGAGCATAAGGAAATCCCAGGTTTCTGAAATGTCTAAACTATAGATCAGGAATGGGAATAAAAAGCAACCAGAGCCCCGCTGGCACTGAAGATGCTCACGGTCTGGCCCTCAGTCACAGGACGTGAGAATACAAGCAGCAAAGGCGACAGGATAAGAAGGGGACTCTAGGATGGTCATCGTGCTAATGGCAGAGAAACTGGGTGGCATGCATAGGAGGTGAGGAGCAGAGGGGAGGCAAGGGGGCTACCGTAACATTCCACATAAGGCTGGCACTGTGGGCCGTCTCTTAGTCATCATCCACCCAGAACTCTGCCAACATTGATTGTCTGATTTTGTTCTACAGGCTTGGCTACACAGCTTGCTCAGGGAAAGTTGATCCTTCCAGCAGATAAGAGTTTCATTTAAAGCATGTTCAGAAGGGGTTTGTTTGTTTGTTTGTTTGTTTGTTTTTTACTATAGATGGCCAGTTAGTCAATGCTTTCCATTGGCGATCCATATGATTTCATTCACAACCATAAATTGATGCCGTTATAACACAACATTATTGCAAAATGACAACTTGTGAGTTACCCTGTGTTCTAATGAGACATTATAAATTCACGTTGAAATGAATCCTGTTTTAATGTTTACATACCACAGAATAGTCTCCTCTGTGGAATTTTCCCCAAGATTTTAACATTTTAAGAGCCATTCTTTAGAAGCCACTGTTAGCCCTGACCCATCCAGATGAGGCATTAGACTGCATCTGTGCACTATAATTTTCCAGTGCTTGATCTAAACCAACTGTGGCCGCTCTGAACCCTCTGCCAATTGTTTAGAGAACAGTTGGGTATGTTGGACAGTTCTGATCAATGCAACAACAGGGTATGCCTTATGGGGAGCTTCCGAGGAAGATGGTAACGTCTAATTAAAACAGGTGTGCCAGGAAAACTAACTGTCAGCGCAAATGAGACAGGAAGCTGACCCAGCTGGGTTTGCATCCACGCTAATAGAGCAAAGAGCACCGTGCGGTGCATCTCAGCTGATGCGCCAACTGAAAGGTGTCGGTGTCACTGTCACAGAATGGCAACTATGTGAAGGAAGCAGATGCTGCAAGGTATACATTGTATACATGCAGAACATGTGATAATGAAGCATATTATTTCATGTAACTGACACAAGCTAACTTAAAAAGGAAAACTACTGGGATGAAAGTTCTGTCCCAGTAGCTTCAGAGAGAGGAGACATGCAAAGGACTATCACAGGTTAAAGCTGTGCATCAGTAATGTATTCTGAATGTATAGAAGAAAGGTCCCCTTTAGAGAAGAAATGACTGTCTGAGTAGAAAGAGAATGTGGTCTCTAACACCCAGGAGGCATGAGATTAATAAGAACTGTGGAGGAATAGCAAGGTCCCTGCTGAGCAAGGGCTCACTGGAACAAAAGCAGATCACTTCACCATGGTTTATAACAAGAATGCTCTCCAAATGTGGAAACCCCACCTCCAGGTTCCAACAAAGTAGCAGTCACGCATTCTGTGTGACAGGCTCAGCCTTCACCCTCCTTCAAGCACAGTCTTGCCCCTCCTTCCCCTGAGACTAGTATAGCCATGCACTGGGTTGATTCTGTTGCTTATAAATGCTGTTGCTCTGTGTGGGTGTCACTCCTCAGAGCCCTTAGAAGGAAGCAACCTCCATTCCTGTGTTTATGTGCTCTAATCTACAGAGTGATGGCTTTCTGTGCTCCTCAGAGGATGAGCACTACCTGGCACATTTGGGAGTGCTGTGAGCAGCAGCCATACCTCCAGTAGAGTGACAAAAATAATATAAAATATTGTTAAAACATAAAACAGAGCAAGCCCCAACTTCAGAGAGCAACAACATAAAAACCACAATAAAAAGCATTTCAAAAAAAGATTATTTAGATAGGGAAATTCCCTTAAATGACTGATACTGTGTGGGGTACATCATATGAAGCTAGGAGTAAATACAGATTAGCAGGTTACGATAAGATTATTTTTCTCCATGTAAACATAAATGAAAATATGGATGAGGTAAACCAATATTAAGCAATATGCTTAACATTAAGTAATATATAACTGAAACTCAAATGTTTAATGAAACCAAATGTCAGAAGGCACAGGGAGAAAGGAGAGCTCCTGTTTCCTGCTGGGAAGGGTGCAAATAAGATCTAGTCAAGTAATAAGGAAGATCTGAGATGTCCTAGCCTAACAATTTCATTTTCTGACACATGCCTGGAGAGGCTGTCACAATGCAAGTGTCACCCAGTTCAAAGCCAGCTTCTGTACCATTGATGTAACAGCACATCATTGGTTAACATTATAAATAATATAGAACTGGATACATTATATCATAGTTGCAAAATGCAACACTCCACTGCAGTCAGAAGATCTTTGTGTATCTCAAATACAGCCAGTGTGTGCAAAGACCAAATGCAAATGGATACCCACAGCACTGGAGACAAGGTTCGGAATTAAGAACACTTGCCGCTCTTGAAGATCACTTCAGTTCAGTTCCTGTATCCATAAACTTGCAACTATATGTAACTCTGACTCCAGCTGTATCCAATGCCTTTGTGGCATTACTCAACCCCACAGATACACGTAATTAAAAATAAAAAGGATGCATTATCTTCCCATTCATGAAAAAAATGTTTTGAACATCAACCAGAGGAAGGTAGTGTCTGTGATCTCTCTCTCTCTCTCTCTCTCTCTCTCTCTCTCTCTCTCTCTCTCTCTCTCTCTCTCTCTCTCTGTCTCTCTCTCTCTCTCTCTCTCTCTCTCACACACACACACACACACACACAGTGGTTCTTTGTATAGCTTTGGCTGTCCTGGAAATCACTCTTGACCAGGCTTCCTCCAACTCAGAGATCTACCTATCTCTGCTTCCCAAGTGCTGGGATTAAATGCATGGGTCATCACCACCTGGCAGTTTCTGATTTTTAGGCTAGCTTGGTTTACACAGCAAGTTCTCTAACAGCCAGGACCACATGAACCCTTTTCCAAAGAAAAATTGTTGATCTACTCATTCTATACTTCACAAAAACAATTACAACCATGCACAGTAAATTCTGGAGAAGTTTATTAGGGAGGGAATGAAAAACAAAGTGAGTGCTTGCGTTAATAAGACAGAAAAGAAGCTGGGAAAGATTCTGCACTTAAAAATTCACTTAATGTAGCAAAGCTTTATAGGAATGTGCTAAATGTTCAAATGTGTCACATGTAGATGGTAGATTCATTAATGGCTTCAAAACTACATTATTGCATTGTGAAATATTATATAATTTAAAAAAGAAGTTTCTTTCATGGCCCAATTTAGTGGTGATTTTGTTCAGGGCAGAACACTCAATCAGCAGCTCTATGACAAAACTGAACATTTTTATTGTACAATAATAAGGTAATATAATGAGAAATGAAGTATAGATTAAGATGAAGTCTGCCTGTAAGACTGTAAAAGAGATAAAGAGACATTCAGGTCAGCCTGTGACACGGGCAACTTGACACATTAGTAAAAGACAGATATACTAACTCATCAGCACTCTGAAGTGATTACTTTTACAGTTAAAAAGAAGAGAAAATAAATTTATCCATATTTATGCCTCTAAGTTGCTATAGGTTGAAGTGTTCACAATATATTTCTTGCAAAAGGAAATAAAGAAAAGCTGCTTAGATGCAGGGCCTCCCTCTCTAGCCAATTTTCTGCATTTATAAATTTCAACAGCCTAGATTTCTAGCACCATATATCCTGTGCCATGATTTTAGCCAAAGTTATCTATCTTTTTCCTTTGTGCACAGTATTATGTTGGTGACATCCATCAATGTTCCATTTCTGGTTACAACATATTTGGCTCCATGGTTTTTAAAAATATCAGTGAGCACAATAATAATCGAGACAGGGAATGTGGAAGATTGATAGCTGTTGAAGCTGAGCGAAGACAAGGAAAACAATACCATATCAATATAAATATGTTTCTATACGGAGGAGGCCACAAAACAAAGAAAAAACAATGTTAAAAATGGGTTAGCTTGATAATACATAGTTACAACTTACACTGCTCTAAACTGCCTCTTATGCTTTCAACTTTCCCTAAAGCTGAAATTATTTCCAGATGAAATAGTTTGTTGTTTTGTTAATGGTGCTGTCATTTGAACACAGGACCTGTGAGTGTTAGGAGAGCGTTCTAGGGCTGAGCCTCAACCAACCATGTGTTCAAGTGCCCACTTCAGTGCTCATCCCACCTTCAGGGTTAGTGCTGCCACTGCCCACTGCTAATCCCCAAGGCCTTGCTGTGATGCTCAATATTTGAATCACCCTAGAGGAGATTGGTGTATTTCAATGTGGTTTTCATTTGCACATTTTTTAGGATAGTTAGGAAAATATCACTGTCCCCCTCCTGGTCATGCTGTCCCACAATCCTCTCCCCATCCCTCCCTTTCTCCTCTGAGTAGGTAGGATCACCCTGGATATCCTGCAACCCAGGCACATCAAGTGCCTGCCAAGCTAGGTGCTTCCTTCATTTCCCTGAAAGTACTGGATGTGATCAACTGTTTCCATGTTAACCTTGACTGCTCTCCTGAAGGCCAGGTTACTTTTCCACCTTCCCTTGAGGATGTTTGGTAGGACTGTCAGTCATTCTCTTGTTGATCTGCAAAAGTTCTTGCATATGATATTTTTAATAATCTCAAAAGAAAAAATAGAAGAAAAAAACATATCCTGAGTCTCTGATGATTTGGATTTTTTGTTTAAAAAAAAAAAAAACAAAGATTTAGAAGCTTTGCTTTAGAACAAAGGGAGGCCTTTACCTGCACTGTAATAAGGTACACATGTTCTTGCTACTGCGTTACCATGATAACAATAAAGATTCTCAGATAGGAGAAAGGGCAAGGTTAACAGAAGATGCCAAGGACTGAATCAGCTTGGTTTGGTAAGTACTCCATGAATCTTAGTAAGTTTATCACTTGCAGCAAACACTGTAACCTAACACATCCAAGTGCCCCCACTGCTACTCCTTACCAAGCCCACCTCATGTGCAGTCAGCCACTCCCTCCTGGATTCTCTTGATCTCTCAAAGAAGGGGCAGAAAAGACCTTGCAGATTCATGCTCTCTCTCTCTCTCTCTCTCTCTCTCTCTCTCTCTCTCTCTCTCTCTCTCTCTCTCTCTCTCTCCAGCCCCCTTGGTACTCTGGGTCGGGTTTCATTATAACAATAACGTAACTGAAGGTTAAAATGCATTTCCACTCATAGCTCTGGATAATTACCTAGACTCTGCATTCCTAACAGGTCTCTGCATTCCTAACAGGTTCCCAGATAAAGTCAAGGTTGCTAGAACTGTGAATAACACCACAGAAGACAAAGCAGGTAGTTAAGCCCTTTGGATTCAGATGTAAATGCCCTCCAACTTACAACAACAAACGGAGGAGTCAGCACCCAATAATTCCTTCATTAAGTGAAAGTTAGATAAAATACACATTTAATGCACTTGACCTACTGAACATTATAGTTCAGCCGAGGCTTCTTTAAAGGTGCTTGGAACAAATTCGTTGGCCTCGGGCCAGTAAAATCATATGAATCATATCATTTCTGATAAAACGTTGCGTACCCTGTGTGGCACTGAATATCCACATATATATACACACATATATATAATACATACATACATATATATATATATAAAATACACAACCCAGGATCTTACGAGGAGCAGCAAGCTACTGCCTCTGGCAGCACAGTGTTGTCGAACGCAACGCTAGCAACAAGAAAAGGGCAACATTCACAATCGAGGTACAATCACTACTAAATGCATCCCAGTTTGCTCCATCTTAAAATCAAAAACTCATTAACTCAATGGGTTTGAAGAGATGACTTAACAGTTAAGAGCACTGGCTGCTCTTCCAAAGGACCTGAGTTTTGTTCTCAGCATCTACATGATGGCTCACAATTACCTGTCCTTCAAGTTCCTTCAATCTGATGCCCTCTCTGGCTTCTTCAAGCACTAGGCATGCACAGAGTATATAGAAATACATAAAAACTCAATAAAAACTCAAATAATTATAAAATAAAAAAATAATTACATCAAGCCATCATTAAGTCAGGAACTGCCTGTCTGTATTAGTCAGAATGGCGTGACCAAACATAGCCTTATAATACAAGGTATTCTGAGGTTTAGAGAGCTCTACAGTTATGATGCACAATATTAAATAAACCAGTTAAATAGTCTGTGATAATTAATCTTGGTTGTCAAACGCACTAGATACAGACTCTTATCTACTAAGAGGTGAGCTTCTGGGATACCTGTGAGGAAGTGCTTGCCTGGCCAACTGAAGTAGGCAGACTCACTCTAGACATCAGCTGCATCTCTGATAGAAAGGCATAGATAAAGAAGTCTAAGGAATAGGCTTTTGCTTTTTGCCTGCTTGCATTTGCTTATTGCTAGAGAGCTCATGTAGCCATGTGCTCATCCAGAGCTGCTAGCATCAGAACCTAGCTTCCTTAGCCTTTCAGTGTGACCCGAAGCCCAGCAACCCTTCAGGAACCCTCCAGGTCTTCAGTAGTAGATCTGGTCTCACAGACAGAGAGCAGTTACTAAGTTCTCAGGGTGTAGACAGACATGGCTGTATCCCAGAACATATAGTGTAAGTCAATTTCCTCAACCCCCATTTAATATTTGCTCAATTCTGTTGGTTCTGATCCTCAGGAAAACGCTGACTAATGCAGAATTCCAATGCAAAAGAAGGCAAACAAGTCATTGATGATGCCCCAAGAAAAGAGGGATTCACCAAAGTCCTAGGTTCGAGGTCTTGAGACCTTTGGAAATAATATTAGGTGTAGAAGAGGGAGATGAGATGATTAACGACTACGGAGATAAAATAACTGTAAACCCCTGTGATGCTAGGAGTCTTTCTGAGCAAAAGTAAGATTGCATTAGGAAGCTATAGACTGTTAAAAGGCTATGACAAGACTGAAATCAATATGCAGATCAAAGCTAAGATCCATGGGTTGAAGCCATGAAGGACACTGGGAATTACTGAAAGTCTGACAGATAAACACAATGCGGCTGAGGGAAGGCTGAGGTAGAGAGAGTAAAGACTCCTGAAAGAGTGGGAGAGGCTCAGACTGGTGCTTGCAGACCTGTGAAAGCCTTTAAGACAACTAGGTGAGCACAGTCATGAGGGATTTCAACCATCCTGGGCCTCTGCCCTTGCACCATTGGGTAGAAGAGACATGTGCTCAGTCCCAGTCACAACACAAGCAAATCAGTTCCTCCTCCCGTAGGCACTAAAGAACCAAAGGAACACAAGATGTTCTGTCTTCTGCATAAAGGGCAAATATAGAGCTTACAAGTCATGCAGCTTTGGGGAAGGAAAAATGAAAAGGGCATCTGTAGTAGGTTAAAAGAAAAAAAAGTAACAAATATCCAACTGGTGAACTCGGTATCTAAGAGAGTTTTCCACGGGCCAGAGAGAAATGGATTACAAAAGGTTATGTGGATCAGAAGGCATCTCACTAAGCTGCTTATGGTAATAATAAGAGATTACAATGAACCAGGGATTGTGCTAAGGGCTTTGTGCACGGATTAACAATAAAATTGATCAAGCTAACCCAGAATGCTTGACGAATACCAAAGTATGCTAAAAGTACTAATTACATCCAATCATAACTATGTTTTGATTGGTCAAGTTGGACCTATAAAATCATTTTCTGAAAAAAAATGTTCTCTGTGTTAAAATAAATGTAGAATGTCAATATGTATTAAAGCATTGGCTCTGGTGGCAGTGGCACAGACCTTTAATCCAAGAACTTAGGATGCAAAGACAGGAGGATCTCTGTGAGTTTGAGGCTAGCCTGGTCTACAAAGCTAGTTCTAGAACAGCCAGGGCTGTGACACAAAGAAACCCAGTCTCAAAAAAACAAAAAACAAAAAACAAAAACAAAAGGAAAGACTATTGATACATATCTATACCCTTGTTTTCTCATATTTGTGTGTATATTTAATGTATATCAGTAGTATTTTTCAAAATACATTATTATATCAGCAAAAAGATTCTTCAGAAAATCGACCAAAATCTTCAAATTTATACTCTAAGATCACTAAACTTGAAAATGTTGACATGTTCAAAAAAATCCTCTTCTCTATGCCATGCTAATATGAGGAAAATATCTTTTCTTCACAAGAATACATAAGAATGGACTACAAAAGTAAGGCTGCTTTGTTTATCTGCTTTTTCCCCATTTAACTGTGAAAAAGCCATCACGGAAATATTTTACCTCTGTTGTCGGAGCGTTCTGTCCGGAAGATGCCTTGTTAATAGATATTTTCAGGAGCCAAATCTCACTAAATAAGTTCTTTTGTTACCTCATCCTTTTGAAAAATAAAAACAACTTCTTCTTCTTCTTCTTCTTCTTCTTCTTCTTCTTCTTCTTCTTCTTCTTCTGCTTCTCCTTCTCCTTCTCCTTCTCCCTCCTCCCTCCTCCCTCCTCCCTCCTCCTCCCTCCTTCCCCTCCTCCTCCTCCTTCTCCTCCTCTTCCCCCCCCCACCCCCGGAAACAGGGTTTCTCTGTATAGCCCTGGCTGTCCTGGAACTCACTCTGTATATCAGGCTGGCCTCAAACTCAGAAATCCACCTGAATTCTGGCTCCTGAGTACTGGGATTAAAGGCGTGCACCACCATCTATGATTTTATGAGTGAAAATAAATGTCTTTGGATAGCTGATATCTCTGCCTTACATAACTGCGATTTTCAACTACCTTCACTCGGTGGATGAAAGGTTATTGACGAGAGAACTCAAACTCGAGCTGAAGCTTCTATTACTCATTTCAACGATAAGTCATTTGAATTCCACTGGAGGAAGCTGAATCTGATTCAAACAATCACTCCTCCAAAAACTGATGTTGAACAATGCCTTTCTCCATGCTGAGGCAAAATATATGACAAAGGCGACTTATGGGTGGAAAAGCTTATTTTAGCGCACAATATAAGGGGTAAAATCCACCATGCTGGGGAAGGTGTTATGGAAGGAGCATGGGAAAGAGAGCCGGTCACACTGCATTGGCAGACAGGCAGCTGAGAGAGATGAGTGCTGGTGTCCAGTCAGCTCTTTCCTTTTTATTCAATATGAGGCCTCAATCTACAGGATACTGGGGTTCATATTTAGATGGGTCTTTCCTCTTCATTTAAACCTTTCTGGAAAGTGCCAGATGTGTGTTACCATGGTGATCCTAAGTACTGTCAACCTGACCATGAGTACCACCTATCTCTGGCACATAGTCAGAGCTGTCATCTGGATTTTTCTTGATCAATGTCAGCTCTATAACATGCCTTTGTTTCTCTGTGTGTTTATACAACAAGAATATCTATAAAAAAACCTGAGAGCATTTATATTTATTATAATACTCAAGTATTTTTTAATTCCACTTGTAGACACCATAGCCTATTTCAGATACTTCCATTCCATGAATTCCTTAATTATGTGAGAGTGTTGTTTTGTACCATGATGCTATTTTGTCAAATCAATGACCAATCCCAAAACAGAATATCTTCAACATTAAATTTTAAGAGTCTAAAATAGAACTCATCATAGAAATAAAATCTTTCTTACTTAAGATAACTTCAAAACCTACTATTTAATTTTATATAGTGATCAAAATATTATTTAAATTAATATACTTATTTGAGGCATTTATAGAAGACAGCATCATAAGTCCTCAAAGGTCTCAACACATCCCAATCTTCAGAATGTCTGTACACTCTATTTTATATGGAAGAGGAACTTGGTAGATGTGATTAAGAAACTTGAAATAGGAAAATTATCATCAATTATCCGAAGGAATCAAAATACTAGAGACATTATAAGAGAAAATCAAGAGGGTCAAATCCAGAAGATAAAACTTAAAAAGGTGCATGACACAGAAGCCAACGTTAAACTCATGTGATTAGAAAAAAGTACTGACTAAGGAATTTAGGAGATAATTTTGGCTTTCTAACATGAACCCCACAAATCCAGTGTTCTGCTGGTTTTCTGGGTTACCCACCCAAACTCTAAATAGACAAAGCAGTGTTAGTACAGCCAGCCTTTCAGTGGAGCCTGGTATCGCTGGCCTCTGAGAGGCTCTGCCAGCACCCGACTAAGGCAGGTGCAGATACTCACAGCCAACCATTGGACTGACCGGGGGAACCCCAATGAAAGAGTTAGGGGAAGGACTGAAGCAGCTGAAGGGGTTGGCAACCCCATAGTAAGAACCACAGTGTCAACTAACCAGATGCCTCAGAGCTACCGGGGACTAAGCTGCCAACCAAGAGTACAGACATGGGTGGGTCCATGGCTCCTGCTTCATATGTAGCAGAAGATTGCCTCATCTGACATCAGTGGGAGGGGAGGCGCTTGGTCCTGTGTAGACTTGATGCCTCAGTGTAGAGGGATGCTAGAGAGTTGAGAGGTCAGTGGGTGAGTGGGTGGAGGAGCACCCTCTTAGAGACAAAGGGGAAGGGAATAGGTGGAGTGTACATAGAAGGGAGACCAAAAAAAGAGGGATAAGATTTTAAATGTAAACAAATGAAATGATTAATGGAAAAAAATCTACCTCAAACACCAACTGCACAGTAAGTGGGAGGTGAGTAAAACTCACAAGTAACAACATTGCCCTATAAAAGCTGGGGAAGTTCAAAAGTGTGAAGGAATCTGCCTTAATTATGATTTTCATAGTAGCATTTTTTTTCAATCAGTAATGAAGGACGTCTTATCAATTTTCCTATTTTACTCCAATGCCTAGTGTATGTATGTTTCTGGTTTAGGTTATACACATGGGCACCACTGAAATGAGAAGTCCTAATATTTGTTAAGCCTGCTAATTTAACTGAAATCTAATTCTTCATGCTGGTCTTGGTAGCACAAGCCTGTAATCACACTGAGAGTGGCCAGAGCAGTATGATGACAAGTATAAGATCAAAGCCTTCCTGAGCTTCAGCAGGAGTGTGTGTGTGTGTGTGTGTGTGTGTGTGTGTGTGTATCTCAAAAAACTTCAATGACTCCTTCAGCCATCTATCATATTGTACTTGGTATTTAACCTTTTCTTCCATGAAAGCTAACCACATGCTTGTTTAGAGGGGTTTACAGTTTATGTCGGCTATTCTCACAAAACTAATTTTTGAAAGTTACATCTTCTGAGCCAGCCCTTTGCTATAGCTGTGTGACTTCACAAAGGCTCTGAGAGATCATGTTACAAAAGACTCTGCACTTCAGCTCACATTTGTATAAGGCAGCAGTCATATGAGACGATTCCACTTGCATTCCAGTAGATGAGAAGAGCCAAGTGCTTAGAATCCCTAAACAATCTCACAGCCCTCCCCCCCACCCCACCCTACCCCCCCCCTTTTTTTGGCAGAGCTATGAACTAGGGAAGTCGGATATCCTGCCTCCTAGATCCTATCTGGGTCTCTACTAAATGACAAAATTGAGCATCTCTGCATAAGGCACATGATTCATCTCCTATTTTAGTCGGATCACAGACAATCTGCTTTCTAACAGCTGCCTGCAAAACTCTAAGGAGATTTAAGAGGATACTGTACCAATGACAGTAGATTGTTTTTGCTTCATTTTACCAATAGGTGGCACCGTAGACAACAGTATAGCCCCAGTAAGTCTGACATAATTTTAAATGTAGGAATATAGACAAAGGCTTTTGTTTTCCTTTTTCTCTTCCTTTCCTTTCCTTTCCTTTCCTTTTTTTTGGGGGGTAGGGATATAAGAGAAAACTATCCCACCATGCCCCCACCTATGTTCGATAGCTATATAACTTATTTATGTAGTCACATTTGATAGCTATAAAGCTGATATGGAGCTCCAAGTATAGACTCATTTCTGCTTTCCCCTTCATATGTCCCTTCCCCAATGACTAGTCTAGTCATTTGACCCCATTGACATCTGTTCAATAAGAACTATTGGAGTAGCTCAGAGGTAATTGTGTTTGCTAGGCACGGTGGCTCACACCTGTGACCCAGCGCTTGTAAGGCTGAGGCGTGAGGATTGTCACAAGTTTGAGGCCAGCTGGGAATACAGTGAGTTCCAGGTCAGCCTTGGCTACCCTGTTTCAAATCAGGCCCAACTCATAGTCCCTCCCCCAGGGAAATAAATGCAATGAGCACACAGGTGTTCCCTAGATCAGGAACCTTATTTAAATAAATCTAGAGGTTCTTGTGAAAAAAAATAAAGAAGAACCCATTAGGTGTTGATTCAGAATAATTCCAGGTTAAAGGTTTTATTTATTTATATAGTCACTTTTACCTATCTTAGAAATAGAGCTATGGGGTTGGGTGATGGCTTAGCAGGCAAAAGCTCTGACCACAACCTGAGTTTAACAACCTGAGTTCAAATCCTGTAACCTATGTGAAAGCCAGATGTCAGGGCGCAAATCTGTAATCCCAGCCTCCTACCTTGAGGTGGGAGGGGGAGACAGGAGATTGCATCAAAAGTCCAAGAGCCAGCGAATCTGAAGCAGGTAACAGCGGAGCAATCTAAACAAAAGATCCTACCTCAGCAAAGTCCAGGGCAAGAACCAACTCTTGAAAGTTGTCTCTGTTTTACATGTGTATACAGGCATGCCCATACATACACATAAGCATGATGGTGGTAATAATAATAATAATAATAATAATAATAAATAATGGCTAATTAAAGCAAGAATCTTCAGTACCAACGCTTGTTAGTCTAACTAGATCGTGTCTAGAAGTTAGCTGATATAACACTAAGGGATTTTAAACTCAAACACAAGAAAACTCACACAAGCATTTATAACCATATGGGAACACTAATATGCATAATCTTATGGTCTTTAATCACCAACAGGTCTGTTTAAGCCTAATATGAGTCACAGATATCACTCCCTGTGCACTGAGACTATAGATAATAAGAACTGACTTTAAAAACCACAAAATTCCCTTCACTCCCAGCTTTCATGGTCTTAGGTAGTGGTGCCCCCGGAGGGTCTGAAGACAGGGATGCTGGACTCATTGGTAGTACTTCATCCACTTAAAGTTGAACATCTCACCAGTCACTGGATAGAACCAAATTCTTCCCATTTCTAAATGTTTAATCCTTATGATTGCTCCCCTATTAGAACCTTCAGCTTTATCCAGATCTCTCTCAGCTGTCTGTAGAGAGCCAAGAGGATGTGGGAGTGGCTGGAGAGACGCAGTAAAGTTCAAGTGGATACCAGACTACGGTCCACTCCGTGGCAGTGTGTGACTAATATATTAAAGGCTCTGAGTTCTATCCCTAGCACAGCAAGGGAAAGAAGCCAAGAGGAAAGAATTTGAGCCATACTTACTTTTCCAGTTCTGTGCACTGAATACTACCTCGAATATACTCTTCTTCCATCTCTAGTAATAAAACACACTGGATGACACACACTGACAGGTACCACAGACAGGAAGGATGCCTCTGCCTGTCTGGTAAGAAGGCAGCTCTGCCATCTTTTCTAAAGTCTTCTCCGGATCTCTCAAGGCTCGTGACCAGTTACACACTGACTATTCCCTGTGATTGTTGGCTACTCTTGGTTGTCAATTCCAGATGGAGTCCGTAATCAACTAAAACTCCAAACAGCTCAGCACATCTGTGAGGGATGTTCCTTGATTGGACCATTTGAAGTCAGAAGACCCACCCTAAATCTCGAACACCCCTTCTCAAGGCAGCCAGTAGAGAGCTCATGGAAGCAGCAGCTTTCTTTACCACCTTCCCTCATCACACTGGCAAGTTCATTCGTCCTGCTGATGAAGCACTTCTTCAGTGGTACTAGAGTCTACTTCTTCCAGCAGAGACATCAGGCCTCCTGGACCAAACAGGTATTGGATTCTTGGACTTTGTCTTGGAAGACAGCCATTGTTAGATTAAGCTAGGCAACAGCCTATAACGCAGCCACTCTAATAAATCCCATATATAGGGGATATATTATATCCATATAGATTTTTCTTTCATTCTATCAGATCTGTTCCTCTAGAGAGACGTGGCTAATACCCTCCATCCCTCACCCAGGTACACATTTCTCACACGGTGCTGCTGAGTGTGCTCTGTGAAACAGGCAACAACCACTCCTTTTTGTTAATTACTGAAAGGCACCTGGAATAAATTATGTTCATAATTAGCCCATCTGGGCTTGAATCGTTACAGTCTTATGTAACCAAAAGATTTTTGTGCACAGTAACACCTTTCAAACCGTTTGTTCACTACTGAAAAATAGATGCCGGGGGGGGGGGGGGTGGGGGGTGGTGCAAGCTGTGAGCACAAGATGGGGCTCGCTGTGAGCACAAGGTAAGGACATAAGTTTTGGGGACATGTGAAGGACTCGTCATTAAGGATGATTGATAAAATTCATCTGGGAAAACGTGGGTTTCATTAAAAGGCCCATGTACTCCCTTCTAGCTTTGACATTTTGGGCTCTGTTGATCGTGATTAGAATGGCAGCATGTGAGAACGTTGAGCAAATAGCTTTGTGGATGCATAGTCACAACCATACCTGGAAGTTGTAGTCCTTATTCTAAGTCAGATTACTTTTATTAAGTCTAAATGACTTGAACTGTGCTTTAATTTATTCAAACAAAATACTTAAGAGCCATATTAATTTATGGACCTTGCATAGGCTATTCTGGAGAAAACCCACTGACAAACAACAACAAAAACCCTGCCAATTCCTTAACATACTTAAAGACTGTCATATGGCAAATTACATCCCCACCAAAAAAAAAAATCTCTGGCAATGGTTTTCATCTATGTTCATCTAAATCTTCACGATTTTTCCCCCAAGTTTCAATACATATATACACACACATGCATACACACATGCACACACACAAATAATTCCTCTCACATATTGAGAGGTTATTTTTTGATAGTTGAGTCTATGAAACTTATATCTTCTTTGCTTTATGTTGCTCATGACTAAACAAACCCAGGGCATCATGCAGGCTAGTCAAGAATTCTATCACTGAGCCACTTCGCAGCTTACTGTAGATTCTAACACTACACATTACTTAAAGGCTCTAAGCTCTTTTTGTTTGATCTGAATTTTTCCCCAGACACCTCTGAGTTGGGATATTACTCAGAAGCCTGGAATATCTCCAGTATGGAGGAGACTCTGGGTTCAGCATGATTCCCAGTTCTCTCATTTCAGAGAGTAGTAGAAAACTCTCATTTCAGTAGAGCACTGGTAATGTATCGACTAAGAGTACCTGTGCATGTCATATACAGATGAAGGCAGAACACTGTGAGAAAAGGAAAATAAACATTCTACTGTGGCTGTTAAAGAAGAAAAATAATTAATTTGGCTTTAGAATATAACAGAATTCATTGATAAACGTATTGGTTATAATGGTTTCAAAGAAAAGAAAGAAAATCAGTCTAGAGTGCTTTGATTTCAAATGCTTTAAGACATAAAATATATGTAAGCCATCGTTAGCTTGTTTTCCTCACACTTACAAAAAATAATACCCCAAAGAGAAATGTGAAGTCTTTGAAACCACCCATTGGAATGTATGTGCTTTGTCTAGAGGTGCTGGAGCTCAAAGCCATGCTTTGTGTATGCTAGACAACCACCACTGTGCCTCTTCTTTACCTTTCCTTGTGCCCCTTTAAATGTAAATATCAATCATGCAGAATTCAAAACATTGAGTGTTGTCATTTGGAAATGATAATGTAGATACTTCACTTAAGGCATCAGGCATGCATTTCTGAGTGAACTCTTATCAAAAGTTGTGCTCACTAACAGAACTTCCAGAAATGGTAAATGGCTCAAAAGTTTAGAAAAAAAAAAGGTTTATGAAGTTGACAATCTTAATAAAAAGATTAACACAAATCTTTGCATTCACAACAAGAAGCCATGCCGGGAAGTGTTGGCACACGCCTTTAATCTCAGCACTTGGGAGGCAGAGGCAGGCAGATTTCTGAGTTTGAGACCAGCCTGGTCTACAGTGTGAGTTCCAGGACAGCCAGGGCTATACAGAGAAACCCTGTCTCAAAAAAAAAAAAAAAAAAAAAGGAAAAGAAAAGAAAAGAAAAAAGAAAGAAAAACAAAACCAAAAAAACCAACAACAAGAAGAAGCCTATGCAGTTTTTCCATGTAGTCCTGTATATTGGGAATTAACACTCAACCATGATGGGAGATTTGAGTCCTTTTTGTCAAAGTTGAAAACCTGATCCAACTAGTGGTTTCCTCATAATCTGCTCCCCCCCCCCACACACACAAAAAAAAAAACAAAAACAAATGCCTTTTTATCATCTGTATCTGTACGCATGACTTTCTTAGGAGGCAGGCACATTAAAGGAGAAGAAGGATGCCTCTAAAACTTGATCAAGCTCTTCCTACATGAAAGAAAGACATTTCTAACATTGTCTCTTGAAGTGTCAGAAAGACAAAACTGTCTGTCAATTCAAAATATTAACATGCTGGGAGAAATGCAAAAACCCCAGCAGATGCATGTCACACTGCGCAGCCCCATCTTCTCAACCAGCATGAACTATTCACCATCAAGGGCCTGTGCATAATGAGCAAAAGACAGCTTTGGACTAATGACTTCCAGAAATAAAGAGATTTTTTTTTAATCTAAAAGGATTCAACATCCTTAAAAAGCTATTCATCATAATAGCAAAGTCAAGTGACATCTTGCATACAAGATTTTCATTTGTGTGCTACTTAATATGCCAAAGCTTACAAAACACTTAAGGGATGCATGTGGCAAGAAATGGAGTTTTCAAAGTTTGGATCTTTCAAACAGCTCAAATGGAGGCACACTATTCAAAGTATGGTACAAAGGAGAAAGGCTTGCTTGAATTTGGACTTTGGTGTGGTATGCTAGCCCATGAAATGATAGACTCACATTGTCCATCAAGTGGGATACCTTGATATGACAGGGCTGGCAGATATTAGGGAGAGAGACAGTCCACCCAATCTGTTCCTCTAACTCCCATACCCAAGTGACACAACTTCCTTCTAGTGAGCTCAGCTTAGATACCAACTCTTGATAGGTCCCTGATAGATGTCTGCCTATAGGTTTTTGAAGACTACTCCAATCGATTTTATTGCATTGCCCCCCCCCAAAAATCAGTCTTAAACACTAAGTTATAGTTTAAAAAGTAAAAGAAAAAAGTCATACTTGAAGTATGCAAAAGTGATAATGTGGGCTTTGCTTAAAATCTCTAGCAAAAAAGAACATTTAAAAGGCAGAAATGGTAACTGGCTGATAACGATCTCAGCCTAGTGACAAGTATATGGGATAGACTGTGTATATTACACTATTCTCTTTAGTTTTAGGAGTTGGAATAGTTCTGTCTCCAAATTTGGGGAGGGGGCAATAAAAGTCTCTTGTAATCAGCAGAGTGAATGTTACAGTTACGTAAAAGTGAGATTCTTTGGTTGCTTCTTCCATTTGCTAAATTCTCATGGTTCTAAGCAGTTATCGCCAACATGAATACATACATATGACCCATGAAATCAGGTTCTAAGAAAACACGCGTCTATCTTCATTCATTCAACTCAAGTGACATCTGCTAGCTCAGTCTTCTGAGTGCGAGGAAGATGCTATACAATGTAAATGTGGCTCACAAAAAAGAATCTAGTGGCCACTGGGCTGTAAGTGCATCAAAGCGAAGCCTGAAAGTCTTTATGATAAACATCCATCTGTCAACAACTGCAATGTTCTCTTTAACCCAATAAATCTGGCAAACATTTTACCCTATCTGTGTTGCTCTGGAAACAAAAAGCATTAATTTCATACCAGGCAAAGACAGAAAAGCCAAGACCGCTCACAGCTCTGCTTCTGGTTCACTTCATGAAGGTAAAACCTCTGGCCATTTATACCAACAGCACAGTTAAGCAAGCCCATCTCTTTCTGTGGATTATTGTGGCATTGTAGATTTTCAATGTTTTAGAGCAATTTGGAGAGTGCCCTGATTTTCCCAGCTTTATAGAAAATCTTCCAGATTCTGATTGTTTTGTGCTAATCACACAGATGTACTTAAAATTCAAACTGGCCTCCAATGCACAGACCTCTTGATGGGAATCTGAAGTGGCTTCGATAACAACATACTAGGAAATCTTTAGCAACATAACATAGAACACACTTCCTAGTTCAGGTCCTAAACAATGGATATATATATATATATATATATATATATATATATATATATATATATATATATCAGACATGATGAAAAAATTTGCACAGTGGGATTCCATACCAGAAGCAAAGCCAGGGGCACTTTCCTGACCACAAAGCCACAGCCTTAACTGATGGACACTAAACTGATAGTACCCTTGTTAACTGCTAACTAGAGAGTGACTCATTGGTCACAGAATTTGAGCCCCATAAAAGCCCGTGTTGACAGAGAAGGGATATACAATCTACAATTCTATTGTCTTCAGTTTAAAAGCTGTGGTATTGCTATGGGGGAATGCTCATTTAACATCCATTACACTGGTACTCTTAAGCACTTTGACTGTGCCGGGTTTGGAGCCGATCCTGGTTTTTTGTTTTGTTTTGTTTTTTTGAGACAGGGTTTCTCTGTGTAGCCCTGGCTGTCCTGGAACTCACTCTGTAGACCAGGCTGGCCTCGAACTCAGAAATCTGCCTGCCTCTGCCTCCCAAATGCTGGGAATAAAGGCGTGCACCACCTCCTCCCAGCCTGGTCCTGGTTACAAGGACCATGGCTTGTGCTTTCGAAACTGATTTGCAGTAATTCCTTTCCATTAATCTGTAGTTGCAGATTTCTGACCCTCTGAGAGGGCTAAAAGGAGGAGAAAGATGGAGTAGGAAAGAAAGAAAGACTTTGTTGGGAAAGGTTTTCTGTTGACCCATCTTCTCTTTTACAAGCTGGCAGCTACTGGAAATGGGAATGCATGGGAGAGGGAAGGGGCAAGAATAGGCTTTGTGTCTCCTGATGAAAAGGATAATACCTCTGCCGCTAACAGTGTGCAAACATGTGGAATTTAGGGAGTGGTGATGAGAGAAATGCTTTTTATATAATGTCCTCCTTTTAAATCTCCCACAGTGTGTTAAATGCAACACGTAAACTCAGGAGCTGCCGCTGGTAGCATCCCAGGCTTTCCTACAGCAGTCGGTTCTGATCTTGCCAGCTGGACCTTCACTCCAGTGGTGAAGCAAGCAGCGGGAGAAAATGAACTCCTAATTGAAAACAAATTTCAACTTAAATAGTCGGGCAAAGCTAAAGAAATTTACTAATGCGTGCCTGTGAGCAAAGGAGACATTTTAAAGGGAGAATGAGAGAAGATCCTCCTGAGCATCAGACATGAGTCAGATCAGATCCCCTTGGGCACAGTAAGCATATATTAGTCAGAAGGGGGCAGGCTCAATTCCAGACAGTGGTGTGGAGTCGCTAACATGAGCAGTGCTGAGATGCACTGCTATTTTCACTTCTGTTTTGTGGGTTGACAAAGTTGGGTGGTATTCCCTAAGGATACATGTGTTGGAAGCTTAGTTTCCCTCCTGTGCCATTATTGGAAGGTGGTAGAAACTCTCTGAAATGGCATCAGCGGAAAGAATTTAAAGGCAATGGGGCATGCCTTCCAAAGGGAATTTTTTTTTTTTATCATTTTTTTTTATTAGGTATTTAGCTCATTTACATTTCCAATGCTATACCAAAAGTCCCCCTTACCCACCCGCCCCCACTCCCCTACCCACCCACTCCCCCCCTTTGGCCCTGGCGTTCCCCTGTACCGGGGCACACAAAGTCTGCGTGTCCAATGGGCCTCTCTTTCCAGTGATGGCCGACTAGGCCATCTTTTGATACATATGCAGCTAGAGTCAAGAGCTCAGGGGTACTGGTTAGTTCATAATGTTGTTCCACCTATAGGGTTGAAGATCCCTTTAGCTCCTTGGGTGCTTTCTCTAGCTCCTCCATTGGGAGCCCTGTGATCCATCCATTAGCTGACTGTGAGCATCCACTTCTGTGTTTGCTAGGCCCCGGCATAGTCTCACAAGAGACAGCTACATCTGGGTCCTTTCAGTAAAATCTTGCTAGTGTCTAAGAACCCTGTCCTTTCTCATCATCTTCCTAGACATAATGATATAAATAGACCCTTTGTACCACAGTTCGGCCATGATGCAGAGGGGACATAAATAAAAAGCAATGGTAAAGTGATTAAAACATCTGGAACCATGAATCAGAATAACACTTCTCTCCTTCTAATCACATTAGCTCCATCCAGTAATTGTCAAGGTAATAGAGCTGAGTGAGACAGAAATGAAGCACAAGAAGATGACATGGGATTCAGGTAGTGAGGTGGTAAGTGATGGACAGTGAGTGCATACTCAGGTCTTCTCTTTCTGAATGATATTTCTGTACCCTGATGTCCTGGTGGTTCTGAGCCTCTGCTAAGGCTGCTATTAGTGTTTATAAAAATGCAGAAGGTGGTTCTTCAGCATGTGTCGTGTGCTAGGTGCAGGGCTAACACAGGTAACAACCAAATATGTGACCTCACTGAGTCAGCAAGGCAAATCAATGGTAGGTACCATTACTCTCCTTCTATACATGGAGGAATTTTGGTTATCCCCAAAGCCCAATCTAATTTCCAACATTCTAATTTAGTAAATCAGGTCTTCCAACAAGGCGCAGACTTCGAACAAGCATTGGATGGATGAACACCCATCAAATCAAGAAAAAGCACTCTCTACTTGTGGTTATTTCAACTTCGACAAGATCTTCTAGTTAACTGGCTGACAGGCTTTGTATGTAAAAGAACCAGACAAACATGAAACGCCAAACAATTGCTGATGTAGGCATTCCATCTCTGCTCTTAGAGTTGGGATGTACATAAAATTAAATACAGGTGACCCAGACCTGAATTTAAGATACTATGAAATATCCTTCTTTTGTTTTTTTAAAGTATTAAAAATGTTAAACTATTTATGGGCCATCGACTGTGAAACAGTTGTGCTGGGTTTGACCCGCTGGCTATTTTAACTCATTCCTGTTCTAGCCATCTGTCTCAGAGTTCTGTTTCATCGAGACTCCTGGTCGATAGAATTTTTACCCAGCTCATCCCTCCAGGCATTTCAGAATGCACAGCATCACCCTTCTTCTCCCTCCCCCTCATCTCCCCTCTTGCTACCCTGATGACTAGAAACTCTCATCTTAAATTCCAGGATATCGGGTTATTTCTTAAACAAGTGTACAAGCAATGCCACAAGATCTTTGTGGAATAAACTAATAAACTAAGACATGTTTGTAATAAATAAGTGTGTTATAAGGAACAAGGAGCTTTTTATAAACCACTCCAAGGAGTTTTTTTTACAAACTATTCCAACCATACATCCACAGCATGATAAATGGATTTTATCATCTTGGTGGATCGTTACCAAGAAGCATTAAGCTTACAAATTCTAAGAGAGGTTGGCAGGCAACCATCTAAGTTCATGACATTCACGCTGGCTGTGCATCCCTGGACGTCAGGAAACGTTGGCCTCGTAGCTTTAATCTTGTGTAATTACATCCTTTGGGATTTCCCCTTCATTGAATCCTTTTCCTAATAAGATACTACTCCAGCTCCTTCTCTTGCAAGGAAGCCTCTCTTATAATACTTTATAATTGAAAACAAAGTAAGTTTTAAGACGGGTCAGTAAGTGTTTTGAACATGGCACACTTCATCCTCTGTATGACTCATCCTCTCTTTAGCACCGTTTGCTTTTTAAGAGACACACCTTTGGGGTTTGTTACAAAGATACTTTAAGGAATTAATTACACATTAAAGGGAAAGCATAGGTGAGCACTTGGAAGACATGAGTACGTTCAAAGACTCTTCTATGCTTTTATAAGTGTAATAGTGATAATCAAACGGTTAAGAACTCCCATAGATATCCATGCATCAGAGTATCCTTGGAGTCATCTAAGCTAATTTATTCTCTAGTTTGACCGTGAGTCAAAATCTCTCTCCAAAGGAAACCTAGAAAGTGCTTAAGGGCCTGTACTGAGTACTGCGGGGAGCTCCACACCTACTCCAGGAGCTTAGTCGTCTGTCCACACTGCCAGCTCTTCCTTCTGCACCGCAAACTGCCATTCTCTTTATAACTTTCACTTGCTTGCACAACATTTCCGAAGTACGTGACGTCAGGTACAATGTGTGTGGAGAAGCTCGGCACGCTTCTGCGTGTGCGAGAAAGTTACGTTCCATGCTTAGAGAGAGAGCCCTTTACCCACACAATTAAATCAAGAAAATGAGCCCGTAAGTGCTCCAAGGCACACCTCACTGAGTTAAGTGTTTTGGTTTCACAAATATCTAAGTTATGAGCTATACACTGAAAGATAAGCAGAGCTATGGTTTGAGTAGAAATAGGCTTGGGAGTTAGTCGTTTGACAAAGTCAGATGCATTATATATTCTAGAACATCAGGATCTAACGCCTCAACTCAGCTATGTCAGATTTTCCTAAACAACAAATTCAAAGTAGAGGTGAATTGGAAGTCAATACGAAGGTTGGAAATAGGAAGACAGAAGCTGACTAAGTTCAGTCTCTTGACTACATGTGGTAAGAGAACCAGGGTGCCTTGAAATTTTCTCAAAATCTCTCTGAATTCTAAGCTGAGCAGACTAAAAATCCAACCCAAATCTCACATTGTAATTTTTTTTATTTGTGCAATCTAGTTCTCACTGTATGTACAGGCTAGACAATTCTCACTCTATAGTGCAGGCTAGACAGGTTCTCACTGTATAGTACAGGCTAGACAGGTTTTCACTCTATAGTACAGGTTAGACAGTTCTTAATCTATAGTGCAGGCTAGATAGTTCTCACTCTATAGTGCAGGTTAGACAGGGTTTCACTGTATAGTACAGGCTAGACAGTTCTCACTCTATAGTGTAGGCTAGATGGGTTCTCTCTATATGTTACAGGCTGGACAGGCTCTTACTCTATAGTGCACATTAGGCAGGTGGTCACTCTATAGTGCAGGCAAGACAGGTCCTTACTATCTATATATTATAGGATAACTTTCAAGTCAGGGCCCTCCTGCCTTAGCTTCCTACTGCTGTGATTACAGCCATGTTTCTCCACATCCAGAAATGACAGGCTGTCCTAAGACTGCCCTAATTCAAGTCCTCCTGCATGGTCAAAGAAATAATCAAGAGCCCAGCCAATGTACAACAATCCAGGAAAGGCAGATGCAGGATCTAGCTATAGTCAAAGGTTTTCAATTCATCAAAAAGTAAATATATACCCCGGGGACTATTTTTATTGCCTATTTTCTTCTATGAAAATGAAAATAAGGTAACACAGAGTTTGTGAAATAAGCAAATATTACTTATTTTAAAGCCAGTGTATCTGCATATGAATACTTATAAACAACAAGGTCATCATGGAGGCTTGTGCTTGCTGAAATGCATGAGTTTCTCAAGGCCAAGAGTCTGTATTAATTACTGGTTTGATTACTGTGCCCTTAGTAGCTTCCATAGAACTTGGAACATACTATGCACATTCAACAAATGTTGACAGAAGGAATAAGCTAAATATTTTTGCATAACTGACTTCTTAGATACTTATATGTTTGGGTAAGCCAAAGGTATAATAGATAGATAGTAAACTATTACATTGTAATCTTTGCTTTAATTACTGAGGATATATTGTACACACTAATATCTTGTTAAAACCTCTGCTAGAGTACCTAAATTAGAAGATGTGTATTGAATCTTGCAAAGAAGATGATGGACAGCAATAAGCCTAGAAGTGGGCATGCTATTAGGATTCAGCAAAAGCACTCTTTTTCACACTTAATTATCCTTCAGGATGCTTTCTTCAGTAATTTGCATAAAATTTTTAAATCTCATTTTTATCTTGGACAATTAAACAGAATGCATTTTGCAAATATATCTAAAAATCTAACGCAGAGAACACCAAATGAAGTTTATTTGGCCAGATAACAAAAATGTTTGCAGAAAAATGCAAATAAGGTGTTTTGAGGGAATGAAGCTTTCAGACCCTAATGGCCACGTCCGGTTGTTTCTGTCTGCCTTGCTGCTAAATTTAAGAGCCCAGACCATGTTGAGTGATGGTTGGATTCGTGTCCCAGTGATTGTGTTAAAGATAGGGATCTCTTTGTTCACTTTAGATCAGTTTAAATCAAAGTCTGGACTTTAAAGGAAGCAGTGTCAATTGCTGGTTACTTTTATGGCAACTCAGAAGACTTTATAGGGACTGGATCGCATGTTCTCAGAGACATTTCATTCAAAGAGCCTGTGGGTTATCTGAGTCAATGATTAGACAGTACAAATATGTAGACAATCTGAGAAATTCTCTGGCAGAAAATTCTGTTTATAAAAAGACATAAAAACAACACACTCATTAAAACTTTCATTATCCAGCCTGGTAAGGGAGCACAGATCTATAAATGTAACATTCTTTTAGGAGACTGAGGGAAGACGATCCCAAGATCCAACCCAGTACTGTCTACACGGTGAGACCCTCTCTCTCAAGAAACAAACAAAAACATTTATCAACTAGAAATAGAAAAAGACTCAAATCTAAGCCTGCAACATGGAATAAATTTTAAAATGCACAAATGAAATCCCATGAAACTGGGAGATGGGTCTGAGGGTCACCTGATTGTCTGCTTCATGATCTCTAGAAAGATGTAATGCCCTGCCTCCTGTTCCTTCTGCCACAGCCATGTCTTTCTATCATGTGCCCTGTGTACCCTTTCAAACATTAAGCCAAATATGAGTCTTTCCTCTCTTTAATTATTTGTAAAATATTTAGTCACAGCTGCCAGAAAAGAAATGACTACAGATGCTTAAAAGAACAATTGTAGAATTCATGCTGAAATTATCAAAAGAACTCTTAGAAGAAAGTGAAAAATAAAACAACCACCCCGCAGTTAAGTGACAACTAATTCCAGACGTTTATGAAACAAGAAATGAAAAAGCTAATAAACATGAAAAGATGTTGGTATTACTAATAACCACAGAAAACAAAATATCCTAGAAAATGAGGTGCAATTATACATTATGAGATTGAAAAAACCCAGTAAGTGTTAGGATGATGAGAAACACTGAGGATGCCCAAGGACCACTGATGCGTGTGTGATAAAGGGGGATATGGCAATGTCCGGTAAAGTCGGAAATGCTTCTCTTAGGACTAAGTGGCTAAATAAACTGAAGGATAACATAAATCACAAAGCTAGTAATAGCACTGTCTTGAATGACGAAAACTAGGAACAGACAAATTTCTCTAACAAGATGGAACCACTGAAGTAAAATTGTGTGAAAATTTAACAGTGAAAATTAATGAGCTTCAAATAGAAACATTGACTGCCTTTCAAGAAATGCTGGAATATAAGAACAGCTCATGCAGTCTGGTCACATATGCCTGAAGTGTTAAAGACACAGAAACACTTTCATTGGCTGGGTTTCGGTTGCAACAGCAACAAACCATTTATCTGTGTTAATACAGAAGAGAACCACATAGCATCAAACAGTTGTGAGACCTATCACCCCAAATATAAAGAAACTCGCAGGTTCACGAACTAGGAGTTTAGGGGGAGAAGAATAAAGAATCTTACCCTGGAAACCCCACAGGCTCAGTTCCTTTCAAAAGAGTAATGCAGAAAGTTTTTTAAAATTAAAAGGATGGGATATGTTGAGGTAGAGTAATAGACAACTTTATCAAATCCACTCTGTTCATTTGGGTCAGGCATTGAATCAAGTAAAAATGAATATGTAAATCACACAAGAAAATGTACGCAGCTTGGGTCCTAAACTCTGGCTAGGGGCAGCAAGGGAATGGAGACATACACAGACACAAATACAACAAAGCTAGGGTCCATTGGGATTCTCCAACCCATGCTACCCCAACCTGAAACCTCACCATGTTTATCATGCACAGCACAGGAGGAGAATCAACTAGAGTTCTCCATAGGTGAGCAGCCTCAGGATGCAAACACTCAGGAGGAGGAAGCTGTGGGTACTCGCCCTTGCACATGGGGATCAATCATCCATAAACCCTCATACTTGGACTCCCGAGGAAAGCTTTGCTATCGCGCTTGGGCATGGCCCATGTAAATAATGGCGTTGCTAAATTAACATAGACCACCTGGTCTCAGAGACCTCTACAGGCCTTGATTAGGTCAAAATACATATTTACTCAGGATTATATTCCCTTGGGGTGTCCACCATTCTCTATAGCACAATACCTGGTATTTAGTAATGTTAAGTTCTTGTTCAGATAGTGATGATTGTAATAATGGGTTTAAGTATTAAACCCCATGATTTTGAGAAATATATTAAAGCATTTGTGGAAAAGCACATTATGGAAAGCCTTAAGCTTGCTTTAATTCAGTGCTTAGGGTAAGAAGACAGACAACAAGTAGCACAAAAATGGCCAGGTGTTTCTCGTGTGATTGAAACTGAATCCTGGGCAAATGTAACTTCACCAGACTGTTCTATTTTTATGAATAAAGTTGTACATCACAGAAAAGGATATGTCAAACAAGTTACTAGTTGTTTACAAAATGAGCATTTATAATGAAATATAGTAAAATACATGTTTATGTTAGATGCCATACAGGGCTCACTACAACAGCTTACATACTATACACAAAGAAGATGCCTCAAAGTTTTAGCTTCACTTAACAAGTTGTGCTGCCCCCCTTTCCATTCTCTCACTCTCTGCTCTTTGTTTATAAGGTCTCATGTGGCTCAGGGTAAACTCGACTTGCTGTATTGCCTAGGCTGACTTTAAACTCCTGATCTTCCTGCCTCAACCTCCTAAGTGTTGTGATGACAGGTAGGCACCACTCACTTCCAGCCTAGCAAGTTTGTGTTTTTTAATATGTAATGAATATTCAGAATGTTTTTTTTAGCTTTCTTCACTTAAAATATTGTATAGTTATTTTTTTTAAAGATGATAAACATAGAAAAAGTGAAAAGATATCTCTGAGCCAGGGAGCTGGAGAGATGGCTCAGTGGTTAAGAGTACTGACTACTCCTCCAGAGGTTCTGAGTTCAGTTCCTAGAAAACACATGGTGGCTCACAACCATCTATAATGGGATCTGATACTCTCTTCTGGTGTGTCTGAAGACAGTGACAGTATACTGTACAGTGTACAGTGACATGTACATAAAATAAATAAACCTTTAAAAAAAGAAGAAGAAATTACTAAGCTATATGTACATGCTATTAATGTCCTTGGTTGTAAGATGCTGTTTTTTTTTTAAGTGCTGTTTCTAAAATGATATGACTTCTAGTTGATCATGCTTGAAACTCAATAAAGTAGAGTGTTTTTCAGGTTCACAAAAAGAGGTGGGCAGTGGGGTAAATACTGATCTTTAACTTTCTATGATTTTCTTTCCCAAATGTGCAACCCCAAAATAAAAAATTTTAGCCTATCAGTCACATCATATGCTGACTTGAAAAAGTCATCCAGTGATCTGGTGAGTGTTTTCTAGTTAAAAGATGGATTTGTTGTTCTCAGAGGGAAGCTGGTTATTAGTTTTAGTGCTTGGGCAGAAGGATAAAATAAATGTGGAGAAGAATCTTGAGAAAAGTAATAAAATATTAAAACTGAAGAGAAATGATGCTTGGAGTCTCCAGGGATCCATCCCCACGCTGTTCTGAAACAGAGTGTGGCATGGTGGGGTCTACATGTGCCAGTCTCTCTGCAAAGCTGCCCTGCCTGGGACTCCAGAAGCTTTGGTGGAGGATATCCTTGCTTCTCACTGAGTGATGGTGCTGACCCATCTTTCCTTGAATTGAAACACCCCTACAGTAAGTAACAAATATCTTAACATGCACCAATGCTAACAACTGTAAACAGAAGTCTAATCTCTACTCCAGGTTTTCAAATTACATACATAAAATTACACCGTGTAGTAGTGATGGAGTTATACAGGTGCGACAAGGATGGAACTGAGGTAGGGGCATGGTGTGTAGTAACTGCCCTAAAGCTACCCTATGAACATCAGAGAACTGATCCCCAAACAAGAGAGTTGTTCTGGAAGATGCAAGATGGAACGAGCTCAAAGTGTTTGAAAGGAAAGGAAATCATAGTTTATTTTAGTTTTTTACTGAAAAATCCTAAAAAGACAGAGAAGTTTTTATACTGTATAAAGAAGGTAGGAGAGGTATAGGTAATCAAATTGAGCAACATGGGGCAACAGGGGATGAGTGATCAGCCACTTCTTAGAGTGAGACATGTAGAAATTGACATTCAGTCTTTAAAATGAAGCAAATCGCGTATGTGAGGATTTCCATCATCTGGGTGGATGGGGGAGCATCCCATTGCTCTAATATATATCTGAGATGGATTTCTAAAGAAGAAAGGCTTGCTCTGGCTCACATCACTGGGGGTTGCAGTCCAAGCTTGATGGATGCCATTATCTTTAACCTGTGGTAAGGTAGCCCATCGCAGTTGGCTCTTATAATGGGACAGACCCTCTAATCTTCTCAGCCAGGAAGCAAAAGAGAATGAAGAAAGGACTCCCTTCGAGACCCTGTCCCCCATGAACTGAGGGACTCCCTCTTAGGCTCCATTAGCAACCAAGGTGGGTTGCCTTGGAAACAAAAGCTTTAAGCCTAAGCCAGAGAGTGCTGGGGACTACTTTATAAAGCACAACACGTTAACAAATGGTCTCAGTTTTGCTCAGTATCTACATCCTTATTTGGAAGAACTAAGATAGCACAATCTGGCTTCTTCATTGACATAAGTCTCAGAGCACACCATATTAAATTTAAGAGGAATTCGCTACTCCATTTCTGTAACTCTATAGCACACTTACCTATTGTGTGTATTACTCCTGTTGGTAATAGTAAAAATCCTCTCTCATTAACACAAAGGATATTTAAGGATCCCCAGTTGACCTCCAAACTACATACCAGAAGTCTGAAAGGACATGCTAAAGCTCACGAGCAAATCTAAGAAGAAAGGGAGGGCTGGGCTGGCTCACTCTAGATTTTAACACTTGTTAAGTTGATACTCTACCTATTTGCAATTATTCAAGCTTGTAATGCACTGTAAAATTTTAAAATTAATGACGGTTGTAAAATTAACAAAACTAAACATGAGGCAGAATCATTCACAACAGAGGAAACAATTCTTGTTTCACTTATACAATGTGTTTCTCCTACCTCTGACAATGAACTAGATAAAAGAAAACTTTATTTCTGAGACTTTTTAATTTACTGTAAGTAAACGGCAGAGTTATATCCAGTAATTTTACATTCTAAATGGGTAGAGCAAATAACGCTCAATAGCAGCTAGTAATGACTGGTGATAATGGAGTAACAGTGAAGACAATGAAATAACATGAACTAAGGATGGAATTCAACAGCAGAGTACTTCCATATAGTGCCACATACAAGACCGCAAGATCATTCCTCGCCATTGGAGAAAAACAAGGAGAGCAGCTAGAATGGTACAAAGCAATTCTGACTTCTGAAATGGAGTAATGAAAGGTAAATGAAGCACTAACACTTAGACAGATTTTATACTTGAAGGGTTGTGCACACTCACAGTCTAGGAACTCGCTCATTTTCCTTGTCAGTATCCACTTCAACAACAATATCAACATCAAACTATTAAAAGTGCATTCATTTAATCCTACATGAGCTTTCAAGCTTCCTATAAAGTCAACGCGTTTGCCCTTGCTTTTCTTGATGAAGACACTGTGCCTTAGAAGGTTAAATCACTGTCCTGTCAGACATACACAGGAAGCTGTGGCATGTGATGTGAGCCCCACACTCTGTAGGGAGTGGCCCAGAAACTCTTTAATCTTTGGAGGACATCGAATGCAACTGTGGTTTCTCCATGACTGGAGAGATAAGAAAGAATGACAGACGAGAAGAAACATGCCTTACAATCCAACAATATCTGCAAACAGTATAGCTTCTAATCACTTTAAAGAGTAGAATGATATTAATGCCCTCTTAAGGAGTACATATGTCTTTCTGCTTTGCTCTAAACCACATTTACATTCATATTTAAGAACCTACTGAGATGAATCCTTGGGCATGGCAAATAATGTCAGTGGGAATCAGGCACTTACACATTCCTGGGGAGAGACTAGCCCTGACATGCTGACCACAAGTCTCTACTGGAATCCGTATAAAAAGAAAAATGTGGTATAATTGATAATAAATTAGATAAACTGTGATAGAAACCAATCAGTAATTAAGACAGTTGACAAAAATAATTGAACATGAGTTGCATGTAAACTTTGGATTTGATGCCTGAACTCTGGGCAAAAACCATTATACTCTAAGAGCACATAACAGTGGAAAGCCCCTGGAGATGTTAAATCAGACTAACCACTCAAAGCAAGCTAACACCAAGAGGCAATAAGTGCAAGTTAATTTATTTTCTGTTTATTTCACATTATTTAACGTCCTCCCTCTGAGCAGCTCCTAGTGGCATGGACAATGGTTACAATATAATCATATGAAACACCTGGCCATAGGAGTACACAGAAAGAAGAACTTAGTAAATGAAGCCCTATCAAGTAGACGAAAAAGAAAAATCTAGAAATGACGTTATAAACATTATATTCATCACTTAGCCAGTGCTAAGAATATCTTGTTATTGTTTCTGTAATTTTCTCAAAATTAAAGTGTTTTCTAACTCCAGCCTGAGAGGGTAAATCCTAAGAGAACGTACTTCTGCTAATCGAGCGGCAAAATAATTTCTTCTCTCTGAATTTCTGTGAATCATTATAGAATCATCCCAGAAATCTCTCGCATTTCCTCTTGTGATTATTAGCAACTCCCCAGAGAAAGCTCACACATAAAATGAGAGCTCTCATCTCCAAAGTTTGTGAGGACTTGGGCAGAGTGAGTAGTTTCTGATTCAAATGTCTTCAGCTTCTCTAAGGAGACTGCACACTCTACTCATAGACACCGTTCTCAAATTGTTAATTTTCTTTTTTTCTATTCCTTTCATTCCATTTAAGCATTTGTTTATGCAAATTAAAAAAGTTTTAAGCCATCGCTGTAATAATTATATTTTGCTTTGTAAAAACAAAACTATAATTCTACTTTTATTCTTTCTCATGACAAATGATACAAATATCAGTGGTCAAATATAGATAATGTAAGAGATGGGAGAGTTCTCACAAGCAGTACTAAGTCAGTTCTTAAAATCCAGTAGTTTAAAGAGTAATATTCTCTGTTTATAATTTGTTTGGGGGGTATGTTCCTCATGAGCAGAAGAGCATCTGTCTATGGCTCCCATTGCTTTGTGTTTGACAAAGTTACAAAAATACACTGCGCTATATGAACTCTTTCTTAAAAATAATAATAGTGTAGGCACATATATCATTTCACTATATCTAGGTATAAATCCTGTTGTTCCCTTGTGGAAAATATAAGGGCATGCCATTTGCTGTGAAAAAATTATTGTATATCAGTAATGTTGGAAAATGTCTGTAATCCTGGTATACGAGAGACAGGAAAAAGATAGGCTTGAAGAGAGTCTGGCCTACATAGAAAGGTCCTGTCTCAAAAACAAAGAGGAGGGAGAGGACGAATACAAATGGTTGTACGGGGTAACTTCCTCATAGCCAGAGGGGCTCCCACTGCTTTGTGTTGCAGTTTCACAAAACTATCACACCTAGTTTTATTTCTCAGCATCTCTGCCTTTTCACCTCCACTCATCTGAAATGTAGCTTTGTGTTAAGAGTTCTAACTCCTGGGAGTTTCTAGTTTCACAGAAATCATTAAAGAGGTTATTATCAAGGGCAGGGGAGAGATTAAAGATTTATTATTCAATGAAATAAATGCTTGACAGATAGATGAATCAGTTGTTGAAACAAAAAGGAAAAGGAACACTTAACCCAATAGCACACAGGGCATGGCAGCCGGGATCACTCTATAAGCTTTAGACAAGGTTTGCTCCATAGGAGTTATCTATAGGAGTAAAAACAAGAAGAAAGGAAGGCCCCTATTCTACCTGAGACAATGTTGCATTCGGTAGTGTAGAAAGGTGGAGAGGATCGAGCTTGGTGACAGCAGAGGGGATGAGGTGAATGTAGACTATTGGAAAGTAGCCAACATCCAGGTCTATTGTAGAAATAATGGATAAGAGGTACGGGAGGGGGGGTGGCAGGGGGAGGGGTTAGACCTGTTTGCATATTCATGTCAATGCAATTAAATTCTCCCAAGAAATTTTAGTAAGTGTCCAGGATGAAGGAAAAGCCAGGAACTCGGTTTGCCAAACCAACTTGGACATGGTGAGAAAGTTATGAACTTGGCAAAGGTTTTAAACACGGAGCAATCGGTAGCACTAAATTCCAAAGGAAGAATGTACACAGTAAAGAGCAAAAAGTGATGATTGGGATTGCTAACTGATTCACGGTTGTAGGAAGTCAGAGGGGAAGTACTTATACATGCTGGGAGATGAGATTACTATTGTCTTTGAGTTTACTTCAGCTCAAGTCTCCAATCACTGAACTCCATTCTTCAAGTTGGGCAAACATTTACAGATCAGACTACTACTACTACTACTACTACTATTATTATTATTAATTTATTACTATGACATCCATCACATAACATGTATCAGATAATAACATGTAACATGTAATGTATTACATATTATTACATTAATATATAAATAAAGATAATATATTATTGTTGATATAACACAATTAATATATAAATATAATAGGTAATATAAATATAATAAAATAATATAATTATCGTTAATAATTACTATTTAAAGCTTAATGAACAGTTTTCTCCCGAAGTTCTTTGACAGCAAATCTACAGTGTGTACTGATTTTTCTTTCCTTGACAATAGCCATCTATAAATCAAGCAAATCTCAAATGAATCAGCTACTTAGCAGTTCTCTGAGGTTTACAATCTCACGTCCTCTCTTACCAGGGAGGATCCCCCCAAAGGTTAAACTGAAGACGACCTCAGAGCAAAGATGGCCAGAGCCTGAGCCCTCTCCAGGCAGTTAGGCTCTCAATGAGGAGCTAGTGAAGAATTGTCCACAGTTCAGCATCACACAGTTCCTGAAGGACCATCCTGAGACTGGATGTGGGGAAACAGTGCTCCCAACCCCCTACCTCAGGGTTCCTCTCAAATCTCTGGCTTGTCTTTTTTCTCTCCTGGCTGACGGATTGCTTTGTTCTGTGATTCTGAATTTAAATCCACATTAAAAAAAAAAAGACAGCTAACTCTTTAATTACTCTGTGACAAAAATGCATTTCTCAGATGTCACTGGCTCAGAGTTCTACCTATGGCACCATAGTCCAGGGTGCTGAAGCTACCACAGCTGTTCACAGCATGTGAGTTTCACAGAGGTGGCCTAAGACCATCGGAAAACACAGATGTTTACATCATGATTCAAAACACTAACAAAATGAAGTAGCAATGATAATAATTTTATGGCTGGGGTCACCACAATATGAGGAAGTTAATAAAGGTTCTCAGCACTAGGAAGGTTGAGAAACATTGAACTGCATAGTCTTTATCTTACCAACTGGGAAACCTTGTCTTTCCACATTACAGAGGTCACTGATGGAAGGCAAAATACATGAAGCTTTGACCTTACCGTGGCAATCTTGAAAACAGGCTCAAATGGAGCTGACATCAACCTTGATCCTTGAGAGACCACCATAAACAGATGCTGAGAGTTACTCACACTGAACAAATAACACGAAAGAGTGGCAAACTCAGGTTGCTCTTGGGTGCAGCTGTTTGTGTAACATGACTAAGTTCATGCTAACTACTGAAGTGACAGGCAATACGCAGTGTATTTCAAAAGCTTGATGGTAAAATGGGAACAGAGATGTTCCAAAAAGAACATTCATACTGCAAAACTTGAAAACATTTAACGTAGATTGCACTTTAGCCAATGCAATCCAAAATGTAACCTAAAAACAAAATTGAAGCAGGAAGAGAGCGGGGAGATGGCTGCATGCTCGTTTGAGCATTAGCATGCATGTACAACTGCAGATGCCATAGCACTGGTCAGGCGCCCTCCTAGCCAGTGATTACTCTTTCTTATCTGATTTGCTGCTCTGATCTTCAGGCCTGGGTGATTGCTTTCTGAATCATATTGCCAACGCTTTTCCATTTCAATTTTCATGCGGTCCTACTGCTGCACCTTGGGAAACTGTTTCCAGCTTGTCCATCTTTGGCTTCTTTTTTAACTGGATGTGTGTACAAGAAAAAAGGGCTCATTCAAAACAAAATATTTGTAATCCTTTATAAGAAAAAAAAAACAAAGCAATGCTCATGAATGGTTTTCACTAATGACACTTTACATAAGTGTTAGCTGGGTTAGCGCTGTTTTGTTGCTGAGATGAGGGTCTGTTTGGGAATTGTGATTGGGTGAACCCTTTCTCCACTGCTATCAGTGCTGGTTACAGTGTGAAGACTTCCTTCTGTTACAGACAAGGTGACTAGATGTTATTAAGCAGATAAAAGCTTCTTGCAGACGATTCGGAATACTTCACCTGATCCCCAGAACAAACATAACATCAGAGTTCTTACCGTCTCTTCAAAAACAGTGTGAAGAATTGATCTCCTTTGCCCTCCACATTAATTTTAGAGCCAAAATAGAATTTAAGAATGAGAACTAGGAGGTTTTTCATGAAACATTAAAAAAATCTGGACTTTGCATAAAAAAATGTTGATTTTTCAATTAAAAAAATCAGAACAAGTGGAGGCTAGACGTGTACCTCCATGGTAGATCACTTGCCCAGCATGCACAGTGTCCTAGGTTAACACACACACACACACACACACACACACACACACACAATGTCAAAACAGGTAGTTGGCTAGAACTGGTCAGAGCAGAGGAGCAAGAACCCAATCAAAGCTGGAAACACACTCCCTCTCCACTCTACCAAAGTCTCCATCTGCTCCTATGTGATTTGACATCCCTTCCCTGTGTCTGTTTCTCTCTTTAGTGAACCCAGAAGCTCTAAATCGGTGTGAGTATCAGGCACCTTCTTATCCAGCATCTGACCTCAAACCTGTGATTTGAACATATGATCATCATACCACATCCTGGGGTTACTAACCAAAGCCTTGGACTAATATCTATTGGTCCCAACTAGAGATTTTTAAAAAGGTAGGGAGGAGGGGAAAGCTCAGATACAGTTCTTTCTAGGTACTGAGTATGAAAATAATAATATGGTTTGTTGGTTCATTTGTTTGTTTAGTCTCTTTGCTCCTGGAACATCATTGGTGAGTGAATTCATTGGCACCTGAACGATTCTCATTGAAAAGAGAAACTTCATCACAAAAGAAGTCACTTGATATGCACTAACTGATAAGTGGATATTAGCCCAGAAACCTAGAATACCCAAGATACAACTTCCAAAACACAAGAAAATCAGGAAGGAAGACCAATGCGTGGATACTTCATTCCTCTCTAGAATACGGAATAAAAAATCCATGGAAGGAGTTGCAGAGACAAAGTTTGGAGATAAGACGAAAGGATGGACCATCCAGAGACTGCCCAACCCGGGGATCCATCCCATAATCAGCCACCAAATGCAGACATTATTGCATATGCCAGCAAGATTTTGCCGAAGGGACCCTGATATAGCTGTCTCCTGTTAGGCTTTGCCAGTGCCTGGCAAATACAGAAATGGATGCTCACAGTCATCTATAGGATGGAACACAGGGCCCCCAATATAGGAGCTAGAGAAAGTACCCAAGAGCTGAAGGGGTCGCAACCCTATAGATGGAACAACAATATGAACTTATCAGTACCACCCCAGAGCTCGGGTCTCTAGCTGCATATGTAGCAGAAGATGGCCTAGTTGGCCATCATTGGGAAGAGAGGCCCCTTGGTCTAGCAAACTTTAGATGCCCCAGTACAGGGGAACACCAGGGCCAAGAAGTGGGAGTGAGTGGGTAGGGGAACAGAGCTGAGGAGGGTATAGGGGAATTTTGGGATAGCATTTAAAATGTAAATGAAGAAAACATCTAATAAAAATGTGGGGGGAAAAGGAAAAGAAAAGAGAAGAAAAGAAAAGAAGAGAAAAGAAAAGAGAAACTTAGTGAAAACTTCGTGAGATTTAGCCTTTCACAAGCAGCAGGCATCAGCCTGTGTGGGTCTGTATCTGTTAAGGTTGGAGACCAGCTCAGTGGCTGGACATTTGCTTAGCAATCATGAGGCAATACAATTCATCTTGATACCAAAACAAATAGACAGACAAACTTGGCTAGGCCACACCTGTTGTCTTGTCACTGTCTCCACTAGAAATAGGTCATCCTAACTTGTAAAAGCTTCCACGCTTGGTCTCCAAGAAAAGTGCTCCTTCCATAGTCCACATAGACACTGGACAGGCAAAAGTAAAGTCTGACATTAGTCACATGACAGATCAGCATCCAATTCTACTACATGTCATCCCTTCAGCTGAGTGGCCTTGAACAAATTTCTCTACCTGTTAGCTGACTCAACATCACACACTTCACAGAGCAATCTGAGGATTCATCAGCATACCTACATGCTAAGTGTGGTGTCTGACTCATGAGGAGCACATAAGTGGTAGTGAGTTCTAGTACTAAAGACATCCAGTGTCCCTACTAGACTATTTTCTCAAGTACTATTGTTTTATTGCTTTTCCAAATAGTACAATACCGTTAGGGCCTTTATAACTGTATTGGTTGAGGTTGAGTGTAGCTATTGTGTCTTAAAAATTATAGAAATGATTCTATCTTTGAACATGTTAGAGATTTTCTTTGGATTCAGTGGCTGAGGGTGCTTGCTGCCAAGACTAAAGACTTAAGTCTGATTCCCAGGACCTACATGGTGTAAGGTAACAGGTTCCCTAGACAGACTTCTGACGTTCATAGTTCACTATATTACATATGTGCATATAAATAAATATTTATAAATTCCTTAAAGATTGACTTTATCTTCAATTAGAAAAAAATGACAACTGGACTAAACTAATTCAGGAAAAAAATCAAATATTTCAATGATATTTTGTTGAGACAAGGTCTTATTTCATAGCCCAGCCTATTCCAGAACTCATATTAATAACCCTCCTGCCTTGAATTCCTAAGTTCTGGGAATATAAACACAGGTCACTATAATTGGCTAAATGAAAACATGTCTGAAGTGAAAAGTAAAATAACATTTAAGAGAATGTGAATTATAATGCTACACTAGCAAAATAAAACCCTTTCTAAGAAAGAGGATTTAATCGAAACTTCTACATTTCTCCAGAACAGTAACTTTCTGCAAAGAAAACCTAAAATCAACAATTGAATTTTCAAATGTATCAACTGTGCATAGTGGTGTTATTTTTCTCTTTTACTGTGAACTTTGAAGGCAGAGCTCTATAATATAGTCTGTGGGTTGTTCACATATTAATATATATGTTGTGATCTCATAAGTTCTTAAGAAGAATTCTAGCAGGACATTTCATGAAAGTGAATTTTGTTATTTTCATTTTGCTTTACTTTTATAAGCATTTTTTTTTTACTATGAGTGAGGGAATTACAGAAGAAATGGTCAAAATAAATCTCCTGATTCCTTTCAAACCCTTGTAATTTTTATTGGATTATATCTGTTGCAATACAACGGACAGACATTTCTTTTCTAAAGTATCTCTACTTTAGTCACATGACAAAAATACATTTGATGAATACTGTTTTGTTAGCCACTGGAATCTTGCATATTGATCTGACTTTTTAACATAACAAGGTTGGTCTGGTTGATCTCTACAGACCATCTCACTAAGTTAGTATTATCCCAAGGTCCCTGGGTTTTTTGGGGGGTTGTTGTTGTTATTGATGTTGCTGTTGTTTGTTTGAGTAGTTTAATGGACCCACAGTGTATCAGTTGTTGAGTAGTAAAAGATAATGTAATAGCAGCAGGTTCAACCCAGGACAGTTATTTCTGCTTCAGAAAGAGGTCTCAGAGACCCCAATATTAAATGTTCACTTCCACAACGGAATAATTGTCTAATAAAAAAGAGCAGCATTGACCTGGGCTCATGCTAGGGAAGAAATGGACACAGACAGACGAATAAAAGGAATAGCTTGATCACTCAAACTCACCATTGCTATTACTAAGACATAGTAAGACAAAAATATTGCCAATTAAACAGTGGCTGGCAACTCAGCAATATTTTTAAAGCATATAAACAACTTTGGGGGCAGTGTAGATAGAGCCACTACTTATTGTCATGTGATAATGTAAACAAAAATTTATTTGACTAAAAGAATGTCTTCTGAGAGGATTCTAGAAGATGTCAGAATGAGAAACAGCATTAATCTTTCTCATTACATGTCAAATAAGACATGTAATGAGCCATGTCATGTTTGTCCTTTATTTCTCTTTACAAAAGAATATTTCTTTAAACATTAAAAGATCAACGCTAGAAGAAATTCCTTTTTCTATTTTTTTTTACCATGATAATGTACACAGGACACAAAATTTAACTATATCCACCTTTAATGTTACAACCCAGTGGTATTAAGTACATGGCATATGGCAAAACTGAACATTTATGTCCATTAAACAATAATCTTTCCAATTGCCTCTATCATCCACCTGTTTATTTCCCTTTTCAAAGCTTTTAACTGCTCTGAGCATCTCACTAAAGGAAATACCTTTGCAAAGTATCCTTTGGTTAACTCAACATCCTCAAGATTCATTTGTTTTATGGGACACATCAGATTTTTTTTGAGGGGGCAGGTGTTGTGCAACACATATCTTAATCCAATACAACAGAGGCAGAGGCAGAAGAGCCACAAGCTTAAGGCTCTCTTGTCACAGCAAGATACAGAAAATTTCTCCACTTGATTAGATTCCACTGTCAGCATTCAGAACACAAACTGATATGCCAAGAAGGAATGTTTTTCACCAACTGTGGCTCCAAGAATATGTGTGGAGCTCCCTATGGGTCAGAGGTCAACATTTGCTATTGTGCTAAGACCTGGAATTGTCCATTTTTAACCATAATTTACTGCCCAAGACTTCCCCTGGAAATTGCAAGCTTTTAATAGACGTCGGGGCAGCAAAACAGTTAAATCAATAGATTCTGCCTGTGCAGATTTGCCTGGAGGTGAGAAAGAGTCACGCTGTTTCTCATTCTGACATCTTCTAGAATCCTCTCAGAAGACATTCTTTTAGTCAAATAAATTTTTGTTTACACTATCACAGACCAGTAAAGTGTAGATTATTTGGCCATTGTGCTTATAATGCATTTGAAAGACATCTATGATCAAGTAGAGTGGTATACCACTGTAATTCCAACACTTATAAGAAAAAGACAGGGTGATCACAAGTTTAAGGGTCAGTGGGGTTATAAAGAAAAACCTTATCAAAAAGCCATATACACATTAGTAACAAAAATGCAAAAATCATATATATACATATATATGTATACATCTTATTATTAGTGCATATTTTTATTATATACTTTTGTTCTAAGACTGAATTACAAATTTATTGAAAAGGGTTATGACAACATATACTACAGAAATGAATCTCAAAGTAAGAGTAATACTGATAGTAATAGTAATAGTAGATGGGGCTGGCAAGATGCAGGTAAAGATGCAGGAAAAGACACTGTGAGCCTGGTGCTCTGAGTTGAACAACCAGAACTCACATGAAGGTAGAAGGAAAACATAGACAGCTTCTAACATGTACTCAAATATTCCCACCCCACTCTCAAACACAGAATCAAGTTTTACAATATTTTTAAGATTTATTTATTTTATGTATATGAGTATACCATCGCTCTCTTCAGACACACCAGAAAAGCACATCAGATCCCATTATAGAGGGTTGTGAGCCACCATGTGGTCACTAGGAATTGAACTCAGGACCTCTGGAAGAGCAGTTGGTGCTCTTAACCACTGAGTCCAAGCTCCAGTCACCAAGTTTTACAATTTTTAATTATTAGGCAGTGAATCTTTATTCATAAAAATTGTGGAGACTGGGGTGAATGGTTTCTAACCAGTAAGATGGGGTGGAAAGCTGCGGCAAATGTGACATCTAGTGTACGTGTCCACTATGAACTCTGGATCTCCAGAGACTCTGGTGCCTAAACTACATCACTTTCTTTCACTCAGTGTCCCTGATGCTGTCCTGCAGAAAGTGGGACTCTGAATGACCCATTTTAAGGGACCGACAACATTATTAGATTTATTAGTTCAGCATCACAGAGGTTTTTCATGCTGTTCATCAAAGTAACATGCCCATGGGAAGCTGTGAAAAATTCTAAACGTCTCTTGTTAGATTTCAATATGGCCTGAGAGAAGAGAGTGTTCATTATATATTTCTCATAATTATATTTGATTTGAGAAACTGAGTTTTGGTAACTCATTTTTTGTGTGTTTTACACATTAGAATTTTGATATTGAATAGATAATGAGAAAAATGGGAGAACATAGTTAAGATTAAAAAAAAAGAAATTATGTCAATAACCTTCTACTTAAAACTGATGTGAACAATCTACCTAAGGTCTCGCCTTCATATTATTGGTAAAGCTCTTCCTGATTCGTCAATAAGTGTTTAGCAATTGTAGGTAAATGCTATTTCCAAGCAAAATTTAGATAAGTAGAATGGAAAATTAATCAGATCTTCACCTTTATTGATATACATAGTTACTAAAAATATGGCTTCATTTTCATTTTGGTCTAGTTGGGGTACATAGCCCCCAAATTTCCTATAAACAGCTTAGTTGCTCACTTAAGTGTAAAATGTAAGCAAGCAAAGAGTGAATCACCCAGAAAAACAGTCTGCTTTGTGATTGTAAAATAATGAACGGGACAGCCTACTGCCCCACACAACTGTTGGGCAACAACTGTAGATCAGTAACAGACTATTTCCAAGACTAGCATCACTGTTCTTCTGTCTGTCACTCTGTGTGTCAGTAGTAATCATGTTGGGAGAATACTATGCTCTGCTAGCATTGGCAATTCACTGAGGGAGCCAGGTTTGACCTGTAATATATAATCCAAACAGCCTTGGAATAAACTTAAGGACAATTTTGGTCAGGTGAACATCTGAACTGCTTTCTAGTCGTGAGTATCTCAGTGTGCATTGCAAAGATTGCTCATCAGCTCCCTATTTCACAACCCTTCCTCACCCACCTACTCCAGCTGCAAACTCCCCCTGGCTTCTTCAACCTCCGCAGTGTTGGGTCTACAGGCATCTACCATGACTGCCTACATCCAAAATTCTTTTAGCTGGTGAATCCAAGTCATCAATACATTCAAATAGCTGCCATACGATCCCTCTATCTTTTCCTTTTCATGCTCTTTTTTAAAATTTCCATCTATCTATCTATCTATCTATCTATCTATCTATCTATCTATCTATCTATCTAGTGGTCCTCAGGATCAAAGCTATGACCTCATATATGCTGTACAAATAAACAATGGCCTCCTCCTGACTCCTTTCCTTCGCAACAGCTGCTCGGGTCATTTCTAGAGCAAGAAATGATGATTAGCATTTCATGGTTTGGTACAGACAGCCAGAATTAGCATGGCTTTCTGTGAGGAAGGTTAATAACAGTAGCCATTCAGAAGGCAGAAAACGATAGTAGATAATAGTGATCCTTATCTTAGGATGGCAAACAGCTGTTCAAACATCCTTCTCGAAGTTCAAGTCAGTCACGGTTCTTGGTTCTTTTTCCGCAAATAGAGAATGCTTGGATGCTAAGTAGAGAGGAAGATCGCGCCTTCAAATGTCACTCAGAGTGCCTGAGGTCATTCTTTATTAATGCCTTACTCTTCCCCATTGAGCTTTCTGGCGTTTATGCTTTTGCAAAATCTGCCATGGAAAAGTACTAACAGGAACCTCAGGGGTCTCCTGGCTTCCTCTTCAAACACGTTCAAATGCACCAAGGTAAGCGCTAGGTCTATTTACACTTCCAGTGTAACCCACTCTCTGGAAACTATCACAAGTAGTATAACTTCAAAGAACAGCCCACTGGCAATAGCCTCAAAGCACATGGTATAGGGCGCAGAAAGACATTGCAAAGGATTGGAGTTTGTTCAGTCTATAGCTGCATGAGCTGCAAATTCCTTAACTTCCTCACAAGCAGATTCATCATTTTATCCATGAAATGAAAACGTTAGACTTTGTCAGTGTTTCCAGAACTTGTCACACCAAGGGAATAACCCAGAAATTGAGGGTATAGGGCAGAGGTGCTGTGTAGTCTGAAACCCTAGCTCAGAGCCAGAACTCCAGCAGGAGGGGATGAAGTCAGAGCCAGGGTTAACTATAGGAGGCTTTTTCTAGGCTATGGGTAGACAGGAGGAAGGGAAAATGTTCAAGACCCGAAGCACGCATTCCCTTGGGCTGAGGAGACCTTGGTGATCTGAGATGCATCTGGTTCCTACACAGGGAGATAGTGATACTTGACCCATACCAAAGCTTCCTCACATCATCAGCTCTTAACATTTCTTGGTGAAGTCCACAGACTGAGTCCTCCAGGATTTGGGGTCATCAAATCTCTGCTGTAACTACTTGTGTTTGCTGATATGGAAGAATCGTAATCACAGACAAGAATTAAAGAAACGAATGTGCCTGGATCTAGGAAAACTGATATTTGCGTTTCATTTTATCATATGTGATGGAATATTATTCCTCTGATTGCATTTCCCACCTTTTAAAATTACAAAAATCATTCATAGCTCTCAGGAAATTAAAAAAAAAAAGTCAGTGGTAAACAATTTACTGACCCCAACCATAAGTGTCGATGCCAAAATATCAGAGTATTTAATACAAAGGCAGAGATAAAAAAATCAAGATTCTGTGTGTGTGTCTCTCTCTCCGTGCCTCTCTTTCACTCTCCCTCCCTCCTGCTTAGCTTCCCCCCCTCCATCTTTCTGCCCCATTCCCTTCTTGCCTCTCAGTGGAAAAATGCTTGCTATGCAAGCCTATTGAACCAAGTTCAATGTTGGATACTCATGTTAAGGCAGAAGGAGAATCAGGTCTACCCTAGCTCTCCCACCTCCCCCAACATACACAATAGTAATAAAGAAAATAATTGTTTAAGCGAGTCAGTATTGTTGACTGTGAGGTTCTGGCAGCAAGACAACTGTGGAGTTACTTAGAAGTGGTATTCAGTGAATAGCAGTAAAGAATATTCAAGGGAATTAGGCCATAAGTAATCACTCCATGATGAATTGATATGGCCACAAGCAGGCAGATTAACACAAATGCTCTCCTATTGCTTTTCAAATACTGTGGCAATCATGGATCACTGCAAAACTCAGCAGCACACAAAGCAAGCGAGCCCACGGTAATCAGGATGGCAAGGCTCTGTCTGAGCAAAGAGGTTGGGCAGATCAAATGTCTGTGACAACTCTGCTTTAAACTGTGGTGACAGCTATGAACCAAAGGGCAACCTTGCTTGGAATAAACTGTTCAGTAGCATCTCATGGTACAAATAGCAATGCCCATCTGAAAGTAGCGTCCTGAATACAAAAGACAGGGCTGGCTGTATCAGTTCTGCACAGGGTCAAATATATAAAGAGGCTATTATCTGATTCATCATCTCTTCCATTTCCAGACTTACACTTTTTTGATCCCAATTTCTACCATTGTCTATCATGGTCCTCACTATTGCTTCCTATTGCAGGTGATCTGGCTATACTTTATAGCTCAAACATGTTCTCATATCTCGACCATCCTGTAGTTCCGAATGCAGGCAGCTAGTCATAGTAAATCCTTCCTATAATCCCAGAATTTTATTCAGAAACACTTCACAACACGCTCTGAGAACTGTTTTAATATTGTGATATCTGTATTGTATTAAATAATATTAAGAATGAAATGCATATTCTCATTTTGTGCCTTGACCGTGCTGAAGATGTTCATATGACCATTATAGTTATACTCAATAAAAGGTTGGAAGTTGCTACAACTATCACTTTAATAAAAGGGGGTAAATTTGCTGAGAAAAACTTGAGAATGAGGTCATTCCTTGAGTTCCAGCAGAACAATATGGTCAAAGAGAACATGGTGATCTTGAAGACAAAAGGCTGAGTTTCATTGTGGTGATTTTTATAATAACTCTACTATGTTCTCATCATGATATTGAAACAGTTCCTTATGCTTCCCTCCCAGGGGGAAGAAAATCGACCTTTGTATAAGATATTCCGAGCTTTTGATTCTCCCTAGGGATATTATTTTAGCAAAGTCTAACTTAGGAATTTGATACAACTAACTAACCTAGGAGGAAATGTATCCCAACCCCAAGTTCCTTGCCTTTGGTATGGAAAAGGGATGTGTCCAACACCAGCTCACTAATGACTCAGACCTAACTGTAGGGATACAGAACACCTTACACTCTGCGAACAGTACTTCCATGTAACAGAGAATCTGCTTGTTTATTTGTGTGTTTGGTCCCTAGTTGGTGGAACTGTTTTGGGTAGGATTAGGAGGTGTGGCTTTTTTTGGAGAAAGGTGTCCCTGTAAGTGGGTTTTAAAGCTTAAAAAGCTCAAGCTTGGACCAGTCACCCTCCCACACACACACACACACACACACACACACACATACTCATCTCTCTCTCCTTTCTCCCCTCTCTCCTCGCTCTTCCTCCCCTCTCTCCTCTCTCCTTTCTGTCCTTCTGTCTCTCTCTGCCTCCATCTTTTGAATAAGATCTAAGCTCTTGGCTACATGTCTGCCGGACTGCTGCCTTCTTACATTCATGGTCATGACTCACCCTCAGAAGCTATAAGCGAGCCCTCAATTAAATGCCTTCCTTTTTAAAATTGTCTTGTTCATGGCTTCTCATTGTGACAATAGAAGAGTAATTATGACACTCTCTTATCTGTCCACCATTTTTCCATCCCTCCATCAAGCACCCTGTTTTTAAACCCACCAGTCTACTCAGTGCTGTATTTATGGACATGGGTGTAAGACCATCTAGTAGAGAGTGGAACCTCTCCAAGAATATATCTCTGAAGAAAAGTTGCTCTACCAGTAGCCATCAATGACAAATAACATCTCAGTCAAGAGATGGATGGGATTTCATGAGCCCTTCCCCTTCTGGATCTTTGGATGATTTAATTTTATAGGACTTAAGCATATAGTGACAGCCACTGTGAGTTCATGTGCACTACAGTTCCACCATCCTGACATATCCAACTAATACAGTTTTGTTCCAGATGTCTATTACCACTGACTCTTGTAATCTTCCTGCCTCATCTTCCATAATGATCCCTGAGCTTAGACAGTAAGGATATGATATAGATATAACATTTAGAATAGAATGAAATGGAAAGTCTCTTATTCACATTGTGCAGTCTCTTATTCTCTATGCACTTACAAGTTCAAGTCTCTGTTTTAATATTCTGGGTAAGAGCTTAGTGGGGGCAATTTATTTCTGTGCACATTAATAAGTATAATAGCATTGGTTTTCCCCCTGTGAATTAGACAGCCATGGATTTTGGCCCCTTTAAGTCCCATCTTGTGGAGCTAGCCTGAAAGTCAACCAGAAAGTGATTGGTTGCTCTCATAATATCCTTGCCACTGTTGTACCATCTTGCATCTTTCCAGGCCAGTAATTATTAGTATCTAGTTTTTAAAATGTTTCTAGTTAACTGTTGCAGCTCACAGGGGAAATCCTAATACTTAGGAGGATTATTGTTAGTTTGAGACCAGTCTAAGCTACATAATGAATCCCAGACCAGCCAGGACTACAGAGTAAAACTCTTATCAATTAAGTAAGTAGTTTCTGAGGAAACCTAAAGACAAAGGAGGAAACAGAAATAAGGAAACTAGAGGAAGTCTTGGCCTCTGACACCTGACTACAGCAAAGAGTAAATGTCATCTAACACTTAGTCAGAAAAACATAAACCCTTTTACCAAAGGCTCATCTATCTCCAACTCCTTACATAATATATCATGTTTAAATTTCAATAAAGTGTATATTAATTCAAGCATTTTGGATACTGAATCAAAAGAGTTGTGAGCTTGAGGCCAGCCCTGGGCTACATAACAAGACTTCATCTTAAAGCAAAAACCAAGCAAACAGATAGCAATATATATATATATATATATATATATATATATATATATACACACATATATATATTTAAAAATCCATTAACCGTTAAGGTATACAGTGTAAAGAAATCCACATGGCTAGTGCCATGCTGGACAGGATATAAGATCAGAACACTAAAAGTAAAGGACTATGCTATAATTTAGGAAGATTTGCCTGGCATATGCAATGAAGAACCTGATTAAATCCCCAGTACAAAGAAGAAAATAAAATCTTTAGAAAAAGGAGGCATACTTAAATTCATTACAAGAAAATAGAAGTAGCTATATCAATCCTATTTTGAGCAGACTTTAGAGCAAGCCGTGCTATCAGAAATACACAAGGGAATGATATAGTTATGTAAGATTACAGAAGACATAGAGTCCAAAATGAATATGTGTCGAATGATACAGCATCAAAATACACAAGGCAAAGTAACGGAAACAACTCCCAAGAGGAATAGAAGAATACATTTTTCATGCTGAACATTTCAGGATTCTGAAGTGGGATCTAACAGACAAGATTTCACTAGGGGAGTAGCTCAACTGAGCCCACCGCCATTTAATTAGATCCACTTCATGTTTGTGTAATACATCATTCACCAACAGAATAATATATTCTCCACAAACCATGTGATGCATCCCTCCATGTAGACCACATTCTATGTCATTAAAAAAAAAACCTCTTAACCAAATTGAAAGAAAATAGGAGTCACACAAAGTCTGTGCACAGGGCAGCAATGAATTAGATTAGGAATCAATAAGAGAAATATGGCTAAAATTACACATTGCCAGGTAACATTTCTCTAAACAAAGTCCCAAGAGAAGGGAACAGCTTGTAATAAATGAAAGTAAAACAAAACCTATCAAATTCTAAGATGTACTTTCTCTTTCTCTCTAATTCTCCATGCTGTCCTTCATACCTACACTACTCAGCTATAGTCCTACTGTCACTATTAATGTAATGCTCAGTGATGCTAACATGCCAAAGAAAATTAAGCATGTGAAAGCTTTCCTTGAACAAGAAGCCGATGAGAAGGCAGCAGAGAGAGATGTGAAGGCGAAAGGTGAGCTCAACATTGAGAGCATCAGCTTGTGGGAAGCCAAAAACTGGGGAGTGTAGGACATTATGAATCAACCAAGACTCAAATCCGAAGAGAAGAGATGGTCCCATCTCTTATCTAAATGAAGCAAACAGAGACTCCACTTGGTAGTAAAAGATACAACCAGGCACTACGTGCTGTTTGGTGGACTGATCCTCCAGGACTTGTACCAGCTGGAGGAGCCTTGAATGTTTGGGCATTGCAGAAACCCAGATTACCTTCTGGTGAAGACTACAGTGCAGAAAGCAATTCCTCTGTAAAAACCACAGCCAGAAAGATGCTTCTGTCCAAACTCATCAGGAACCACACCTGGAGGACTTGAAATCTATTACAGAGATTGAAAGATAAAGGTTCCCAACACTCTAGAGAGCCACCTGCACCTTACTTAGCCTGGCAGATGGAGCTGGGAATATGGTGAGCCTGGTGTCTTAGTCAGGGTTTCTATTCCTGCACAAACATCATGACCAAGAAACAAGTTGGGAAGGAAAGGATTTATTCAGCTTACACTTCCATGTTGCTGTTCATCACCAAAAGAAGTCAGGACTGGAACTCAAGCAGGTCAGGAAGCAGGAGATGATGCAGAGGCCATGGAGAGATGTTACTGGCTTGTTCCCCTGGCTTGCTCAGCTTGCTTTCTTATAGAACCCAAGACTACCAGCCCAGAGATGGTTCCACCCACAATGTACTCTCCCCCCTTGATCACTAATTGAAAAAAAAATGCCCCACAGCTGAAACTCATGGTGGAACTTCTCCAACGGAAGCTCCTTTCTTTGTGATAACTCCAGCCTGTTTCAAGTTAACATACCAAACAAGTCAGTACGTCTGGTTTGGTACAAATGCCATTAGGATTTTATGGCTAAGTCTTTGGAAGATACATCTCATCCACTGCCATACTTCTGAAAAGACATAGTGTGGCTTCTTTATCTTGTTCTAGTACTGTTCTGGGGTAATTGGTGGATACCTTCCATAGATAATGCCCATGATCTAATGTTAACAGCAGGGGAAGGGCTTATGGGTGTGGTCATGAGCAGCCCTGGCTGATCTTTAGCTCTGAAGTGGTTCTGCAGCAGGAAGATGACAGGTCAGATGGTATTGTGTGGCTTCAATGAGTATCTGTTCTTTCCCATGCCCTAGTGTCCAGAGTGCGGTGTGCATGCTCTCCCTGCTCTGTGGGTATAAATGCATGTGAAGCTTATGGTGAAGGAGCCCAGGACCCACTGTCACTCTTTGGATCTCTTGGTTTTCTTTAAGTGCAAATACTCTTTAAATCTAAGCCACACCATAGTTATTTATTAAAACAAAATGTTCATGTTGGAAAAAATTCTAGGATTTAGCAAAAGCAAGGGGAAAAAAAAAAAGAAGAAATCCAAAAGTAGGAAATAGAAAGAAAAAGGTTAGCTTACAACCAACATAATTTTGGGAAAAGAAATGACCAAGTAAGGTTTATCCCAGGTATGCAGGTCCTGCTTTACCACGGTAAAAATCGATGACTGTAACCCCCATATCAACAAGCACAAGAAGAAAACTCACAAGCTCATATCAACAGTTGGACAAAACATCCATTTGTGATTCAAAAAAAGCTTTTGGTGCATGGTAATTTTCTCAACCTGACTTTAAAACAAAAGAAAGGAAGAATAAAATAAAATGAGAGATTAAAAAAAGAAACTGAACATTAACGTCTACCTAGTAGTAAGACACTAGGACTTCCCCTCAGATAGGCTCCATAGCAAAGGCATCCTTTCCACACTGTTCCACAGTGTTCCAATGATACTGACCATTATACTACAAGGCTAGAGTGATGGCACAGGAAAAGATGGACAAGAAGTATAGAGAAGAGGGAGGGAATGGGCAGGCAAGGCATCTAGGTGGATAACAAAGAGATCAAACTGTCTATTCACATATTACATGGTTGTCTACGTAAAAAGATCCCAATTTACCTCCTAAAACAAGGGACTACAGTACATTTTCAAGAAATCATATAAATATAAAAAGTTAGTTGATTTATAATATGCATCATGAATGAGTGGAATTAGAAATAAAAGAGCATTTAATTTTGTAGCATTACTAAGATGGACAGAGGATGGCGGGCAGGATAAAGGGAAGTGGGGTTGCACAGTACAGTAATGGTGGGCACACAGTGTATTTGATAAGACCCACAGAGCTGATCAATACATGAAGAAACTCTAATGTTCTAATGGACTTAGGTAAATGCTTCAATATTGGCCCATCATCTCTAGTAGAGGCACCTTATCAAAGCAGTAATAGCAGGGAAAATGTCTACAGAAAGCAGGACTTGGAAATGTTCTACACTCTGTTCAATTTTTCTATTAAACTGAAACTAGTCCTTTAAAAATAAAAAAAAAAGCAAAGTCTTTTAGCAGAGGAAAAGTTTTGTTTTTAAAAAGTTAAAAAAACAGTTCCATGAACTGGGTACCACTCTTACCACTACATTCTTGAAGAGATAGAGGAGGCTGAGGAAAGGTGAGTAACTTATCTCGATCACATGACTGATGAATGAAGGAACTGTGACTCTATGGATGACAACCAAGACTCAGATCCTGGTATTTGCATTGTACAAAGAGGTAAGAGTGGATGCTGAGTATACTCATATACAAACCCATATACTATGGACCAGCATCTTGATTCTGTGGATAAGGAACTAGGGAGAATAGAAAAGATGAGGGAAAACCTCATGATTTTTGTTGGTGCCTCTAATCTCTTAACTGATTGGTGCCCTACAGTTCCCTGCCCAGAGCTTTTATACTGGAAAGCAGTCTTCTGTACAAGGTATTTATGTTCTTTCTTTAGTACATCGTTCCGAATGTTTAGCATTTGTGTTGTTTTCCTGAGATCGAGGGAAGGGAAAGTTGAGGGCAGAAGAATAAGACATATTACTTCCCGGTGCCCTTCCAGCCCTTGGTTCCTCATAACGTCTCTGGTTTCTTCTTGTGTTGGGAACCCTGAAGCTGCTCCACCAGCAGCCTTTGTGACATGTCATGCAATGAACACTTGGGTTTTAGACTGCCTGCTCCTCCGCTCTCCTCTTGTGCATTTGAATGGTAAGGAAACCTCTGAGTGGGAAACAGAGCTTAGGTTTCATTCACTGGGTTACTCATAGAGCACACATCTGTCGAAATTTTACATGTTCCACAATTTGCAGGGACCTGATGTCAGGCATAATTCTGTACAAACCTTCCCTCTTCTGGAAATTGGATACATGATGAGAGATAACCTATCCTTAAGGTGCTTGCAGAAAACCAGGAGAGAGATAACTTCAAAACCATGCAAGAAGAAGCATTGTCATTATAGCATCAGTTGCACAAATGAATTGTGTAAGCAAAAGGAAAGAATGCAATAGAGTCAGTCACAATAAGCTTCTATAAATGAGAAATAAATGGATTAGCGTGCTTTTGAGAAATGTCTTTGGAAGAGGGAAGAGGAGTCACAGAGAGCCTTCTCCTTCTCCTCCCTGTAATCACTAACGATTGTACTACATGCTGATTTACATAAGATGATAGAGAGAAGAGATCCAGTCAGGCAGTGTTGCACTACAGTCTATTTACAAGACAAGCCAGGTTACATCTATTAAAGTAATAATCTAAGGGGAAGCAATAAAAGAGAATAGTAGCACTCACTTCCTAGAGAGCCAAGAGAAGCTCATTTATATCATCTTGTAGTAACTGGGAGAACATAAGCCTCACAGATGCAGTGACTGTCACACTGAGCTATCCCTAAGGCCCTGGCTGGTCACAGTTTGCTCCTCATTAACACTGACTGACAACTGATGAGCAGTCATGATTGAAGTTCTGCCTGCCTGGACTGGAACTTTATCTGTAGGAGCAGCCTGAGGTCTCTGGCCTAAGCCACTGCAGGGCTTCTGTTCCACAGGGAGGTGGTAGACTGCCCTTGGCAGAGACTCAGAAATGCACTGAGGTCCCTGAGGCCTGGTCCAGGAAACCTGGGTTATCCCTTCTCACACCATTTGATAATACTGCGGAGATCAGACAAGCTAAACCCAAAAGCCCAACTGGTTTTCTTTTTTCTTTTCTTTTCTTTGCTCTTTTTTTTTTTTTTTGATAGTTTCTTTATTTACATTTCGAATATTATCCCCTTTCCTGGTTTCCCCTCCAAAAAAAAACACCTTTCCTCTATCCCTTTCCCCCTCTCTCTGCTCACCAACCCACTCACTCCCACTTCCTAGCCCTGGCATTCCCCCACACTGAGGCATAGAGCCTTCATAGGACCAAGGGCCTCTTCTCCCCTTGATGTCCGAGTAGGCCATCCTCTGCTACATATGCAGCTAGAGCCATAGGTCCCTCCATGTAATTTCTTTGGCTGGTGGTTTAGTCCCTGGGAGCTCTGGGGGTACTAGCTAGTTCCTATGGAGCTGCAAACTCCTTCAGCTCCTTAGGTCCTGTCTCTAGCTCCTTCATTGGGGACCCTGTGCTCAGTACAATGGATGGCTGTGAACATCCACTTCTGTATTTGTCTCCTCACAGGAGACAGCTATTTTGAGAGGCTCTGCCAAATAGTTTTCTTTTCTTTTTTCTTTTTAAATATTTTTATTAGGTATTTTCCTCATTTACATTTCCACTGCTATCCCAAAAGTCCCCCATACCCTCCCCCCATCCCCCTACCCATCCACTCCCACTTTTTGGCCCTAGCGTTCCCCTGTACTGGGGCATATAAAGTTTGCATGACCAATAGCCCTCTCTTTCCAGTGATGGCTGACTAGGCCATCTTTTGATACATATACAGCTAGAGACAAGAGCTCCGGGGTACTGGTTAGTTCATATTGTTGTTCCACCTATAGGGTTGCAGTTCCCTTTAGCTCCTTGGATACTTTCTCTAGCTCCTCCATTGGGGGCCCTGTGATCCATCCAATAGCTGGACATTCATCTGTGGCGACCACTACAAGGACTTTCTACTGTGATTTCTAGAAAACTGATTTATTGCAGTTTGGATTCTAACTTGCAGAATACAGGCACCTTTTAATGAATTACAAGTAGCCTGGGGTAAAGCATCCATACTCTGGTGACAAAATGACATAAAGTCGCATGGGTAGAAGAAACGTGTGGAATGCTTCAAATGAATCCCTGTGATAACAAGCATAAAATCATGACTGGGAAAAACAAATTACTCCAAGAACAAAAAATGAAGTAAAGATGTGCAGAAGTATCCCCTTCTTGTTTCTTTTTGATATATTACCCAAGATGTACCATAGAGTAGTTCTCAAATGCACTGTTTCTAGTGTCACATTATGGAGTATATTAGCTCCCCATTTATGTAGTTGTGCCTCCTTAGCTTCAATGCCCTCACAGGTAAATTGGAAACAGAATAAGAGCATTCATTACTCTGGGGTAGAATTGAACAGATGCTCTTCACCTGGCACAGAGGGAATGACAATGTGTGGAAATTATTCATATGCTTGGTTTTAAGTCAACTGCTTACAGGTACCCAAAAAACTAAGAGTAATCTATATCTTGCTTTAAAGCAGTGTTTCTCAACCTTCCTAATGCTGCAAACCTTTAATACCTCATGTTTTGATGACTCCCAACCATAAAATTATTTTTGTTGATATTTCATAACTAATTTAGCTACTGTTATGAATAATAAGTATCTGACATTTCTGATGGTCTTGGGTGACTCCTGTAAAAGGGTCATCAGACCTTAAGAAGTCACAACCCATGGGTTGAGAAACAGTTATATAATCTTTTTTTCTTTCTTTTTTTTTTTTATAGTCTGAGGAACAAATCGTCATGTGACAGAGATCAATCAAAAGGAACAAGCAAGTATTTGTCCCTTCTATATAACAATACCTGGAACCAGGAAGACCTTTGCTTAGACTAAAATCACACAAAATGTCAGATGGGCATGCATACCACCATTGTTTAAGGATCAAATCAATATACAAGTATCTGTAACATCCTAACAAAGGTCTCTTCCACCTGGCATTTTTCTAGAACATGTAACTTCTGTTGATACATAACACTCTGAACTCCATCTAACCATCAGTATCAGAGTAGCTGCCACTGCAGTGTGACCCCAAGGATATCCTCAAGTAAGACCAAGGCTTTCTTTGACCAAAATTGTAATCAAATTCATGGTTTAATTGATATAAAATTCAATCATAAATCTTACACATTTTGAGGTGTACATTTCAGTAGCTTTTGATCTACTCAAAAGTTGTACAAACATCACTACAATTGGAAACAGAGTCCCTTATTTCATCAATGATTTGCATATTTCTCCATTCTATAATTATTTCTCTGTATAAGAGGTGGTGATGCAAACTGAAGGTTTAGTTTGGCCTTTGAGTTCTCTCTCTCCTTCCTTTCTCCCTTCCTTCCTCCCTCCCTCCCTTCTTTCCTTCTTTCCTTCCTTCATTCCTTCCTTCCTTCCTCTCTCTCTCTCTCTCTCTCTCTCTCTCTCACACACACCTTCTACTTCTTTACATTTCAAAAATCAATGGTCTGCTTCACCAAAATTAAAACAGAAGAGGAGGAGGAGGATGAAAAGGAGAAAGAGGAGGATAAGAAGGAGGAGGAAGAAGAGGAAGAAGAAGAAGAAGGAGGAGGAGGAGGAGGAGGAGGAGGAGGAGGAGGAGAAAATGGTGTCAGGTATTTTTGTTAGTTATAAACGGAAGATTTCAAAGAGAACTCATAATTTCCCCATTTAGTTGATCAGTTCCTTCCTGGAAGAACTCAACAGTTGGAATAATAAAAGAGAAATCATTTGGGAACTGGGAAGACAGCTCAGCAGTTAAGAACAACTGTTATTCTTCCATGGGACCTGGGTTTGGTTCCCAGAATGCACATGGCAGCTGAAAGACATCTATGACTGCAGCTTTAGGGGCTCTGACCATCCTCCATACATCGCTTTCTGACCTCCATGGCATGTTCATGTTCAAGGTACATATACAGACATGATAGCACACACATACACACATACAAACACAGATAAAAATACATAAATCTGAAAACATAAGACAAAAAGAGAAAACTGAATAGCTCCTCAATAATGAACAATGGGAGATATGTCCCTATTTATTCACAGCCCCAGATACTACAATAGACTCTGCAAAAATGCTCAGCCATGAAGTCACAGAACAAAACCACCAATGTACCTGTGATTAGCTTGTTAACTACTAGGAGGAGTACATCTTCTATAACTCCCCTTCCAAGATGGTCTCCAGATTGGATAATCACAGAAGATCCTCCTTACACATTCAAGCCAGGCTGAACTGAAAACTCTCCATTTTTCCTTCATTCATCTTTTCTTTTGCCTCTTATTCAATGTCCCTTTTAATTGTCAAAAATATGAGCAGTTATGTGTCTATGCTCTTGTCATTGCCATAGTGGCATGGATAAACAGTACATGAAAACATAAATACTACCCAGGACATAAATTAGAACAATGCGTTATCTACATTCGAATGTGTCCCTGATCAATTCAGTCTCAGGAAAAGGTGCAGACTCTGTGTCCATGAAATGCTCTTGAAGAAGAGATCTTCAATTCTAAGAACACCCAACTGAATGCTTGAAGAGAAATGTTGTGCATGAAAGGGGCATTAATACAGGTAAGAAGTAGTTCTCATCTGCTTCACTATTTTTCTGCTAAAAATCAGAAGAGCTAAACCCAGCACATGGGCCTCACTTCTTAAATAAGGAAAATATAGCTGTATATGGTAGATTTGTTGACCTAATTTGATGCTCCAATTTAAAGTTTCCAATAAAACATGTTTTAATCAAATTATCTAAACATTTACCGCTCCATTTCCAAGAATATACTCTTCACAGATGCCTGGGTCAGTGCTTTGTTCATGCCCATCAAGACAAGCTATTTCTCTAGACCTAGCATTCGAAACGACCCAGGACATGAAATAGTTAATGCAGTTTATTTGGGTCAATGACTTGACTAAGGGACCACCCCTCAGGGAAGAGGGACCACTCTAGAAAGGCAGGTTCACCTTAAACCATGCTGATGACATAGAGTGAATAATTATCCTTTTAGTGAGATAATGTACTTTTCCTTCTCAGAATTCCTGTACCAAATCCAGTCTCTACAGGCCAACACAGGGTTCTGCTGGATCTACCCCCTCTCTACTCATCCATCTTTCCTTTCAGTTCTCAAACAAAATATTTATCAATCTGTTTCTTATCACATGTACTCTTCTAAACCATTCCAGTACCTTTATATTCACCCCTCTGCTCCATATTCTTTAAGCTCCTGTTACTCTGGAAAGACCATACACACATCATCTAGCCTTACCTGGTTATTTTGTAATAGCTTTTTAATTTGAGTGTCTCTATTAATTGATCCTTCTCATAAACCCTAAAAAGGGATGGTTATGACATTACCCAGTAACTGGCATCTAACTCAGGAGTTAGAGTGTTTGTTCATGCAGGACAGCCCATGTTATAGCTCTCCATCTTCAGTACACAGTGCTGTAACCCCAGCACACTAGAAAGTGGAGGCAGGAGAATCAGAACTTTCAAGATGCCTTGGAGGTGCAAGAGACCCTTTCTCAAAATATGAAATAATAAGCTATACCACTTTTCTAGCTACAATGCATACTGTTTCCCTATGTGCTCAGAGTGAAAACAAACTCTTAATCTCCATGGGCACAACTCCAGTAGGCACTTTGCAAGGTAAGAAAGAAAGAACCAATGGAGAGCCTGGAGTCCCTGCCTTCAGAGAGCATCCTTTCCCCTTGCTCACCTTTGCAGGTAGGCTGTAAGTGCTCACTCTGGGAGTGTCCTTTAGCAGCTGGGGGGTGCTTCATCTACCTTGCTTTCTTCTGGTCTCACTAGGCAATCCTTAACTGTTTTTACAGTGTCCTGCTCCCCATTCCCCTAAGGTTATTGTCCCAAACCTGTATTCACTTTGGATTAACAGCACTTGGTGGGAGAGACCTCACCACCCATAGGATCAGCCTGTCCAAGAGTGCTTAATTATATGCATCTTTTTCCCCTTGGCCCAGTTCTTTTTCTACTTAAGCTCTGTGTCAGTACCCCCAAGATGAAGTTAAAACCATCAGATCCCCTTCCTCTGTTCTTCCAATGTGTGCATTATTAAATTTCCTTTCTCTGCTTTTCAAAATTATTCATCTCTTTAATTGGGATATTGGGATGTGTGACCATGCTAGTCCTCTGAGAATCCTGTGGTGAGCCCTTTTGCCTTGAAATTCCAGTTATAAACCCACAAATGACACAATCTTGTTAAATTTTCTGAAGCCCTCTCTCACAACTTTCCTCCCCAATTAAAACAGTAAACTCATTTCTATGTTAAGACCATGCATCTATTCTTCTCCTCGCTCCAGTGGAACACCATTAGATAGATTATTAGACCTTGGTTTAAATCTTCCATTCCCTTACTAAAGTCAAACTGAATTAAGTTTAACCTAATGCTGCTTCCACACCTATTTTAACTTTGGCTGCAGGGTTTATCTAAGCAATCTGCATTTGTACTACTATGTTCAACTGAGGTCTTTCTATCAATAATAACTTCAGTGGGCTTATCATTTGGTGATAAATATTTCCTTCCTTATCTGTAACCACTAGAACATATGCCATGGGAGAGCAGAACCTGAATCCCCAAGGCCTAGAGCAACTCCTGACACATAGCAGTTATTCCATAAATGTCTGCCTAATAAACAAAGCTGCAAACTTACTTATTGGCTATAATGATACTCCTTACGAAAACATCCGGGATTCTTTCCATTTATGGCTATTGGTGGAAAGCTTAATTATTATGTGAGCACATTTGTCTTTGATGTTAAGTGATATTGCTGTTGCTTTGTTCTTCTGGATTTGGTTCACGTTATCTGATTTGTTATTCCAACCTAACTTCCCATTGTTCTGGTTTATTCAACATAAGCATTCTGCCTGCACCAGATAGCACATTTATATTTGGTACACTTACTTCATTTTGATGCCCTAGCACCAAATGTATGGGACTAAACTGCCTGCTCCCTTTTGTACAACATCTGAACATCTAAACGTCTAATTGAAAATGGGACTTAGAGACTGGGGAGATGGCTCAGCAATCAACAGCCTCCCTAGAAATCATGACAGCCGAAGTTCAGATCTCCAGCTCTCCTGTGAAAGGCAGACATGGCAGCACACTCCTATAATCCCAGTGCTGAGGGTGTGGAGACTAGAGGATGCTGGGGCTCAGCATCCATCAAGACTAGCTGAATCAGTTAGCTTACAGTCTGTGAGAGGCCATCTCCAAAAGCTACAGTGAAGAGTAGTAGAAGACATTCATTGTCCACCTCTAGTCTCCACACTCCCATCTGTACACCATGCACCTTTATGCATACACCTACAAGAAATGGTACATATAATATATACACATATGATACAAGAAAAAGAAAAGAAAATACAGCCCCAAATACTAAAATACATTGTGAGCTACTGTGGCTATTGTTACATAAGACAGCACAAACACTTTCACAGCTGTGAAGAAGAAAAAAAAATGATTAAAGGATTTCACGGGCTCTTAGTTCTGTTTTGCTTTAGAAAGAGGTTGATTGGGGCTAATGAATTTGTGCTTCAGTTTGATTTCTTTGAAACACACACCCATACATGGATATCACACACAGTGAGTATATGCATATGTGTTTACATGTATGTCCGTGTTTATGTGTGTGTTGTGTATGTGTTGTGTGTGTGTGTGTGTGTGTGTGTGTGAATGCAAGTAAACACACATTCATCAGAGAGTTCTTCCCTGTATTCCACAAAGATAAATGAAAGCCGAAAGGCCCACCGGGAAAAGCAGTTTCCATTTACAGAGGTTACAGGTCAGCACATCCAGAGAGAAATACACCCAGACTTCTTGTGATGAATTTCTTTTATACTTGAACATAGAAGTCAAATGCAGCCATGCTCTGGTTCACTTTGTGGTCACACATGAAAGAGATCAATAAATCATAGGACAGCTGACTTCAATAAGCCTCAAAGAATTTATGAATGGACCACAGATCTTCCAGTACAGCTTCTACCTAGAGACAGAAATATCCTTAATTTCTCCCATGTTTGGCCACTCAAACAACCTAACTCCAACAACTCCTCAACTTCACAAAACTAAAGTCCACTGATCCTACAACTTCTCACTGGCCTTACGCAATTCGAATTCCAGAATCAAACCTCTTGATCTTTCTTACATGTGACCTCAATTACCTCGGAAAAACAACAGTCCTGGTTAAGACCAGTTGTCTGCCTCTCTGGAACCTGACTCCATACAAAAAGAAAAACAAAGAGAGACTTGAAATGAAAGAAAAATTGAACCAGGCATGATGGTGGACATCTGTAATCCCAGCACTTTGGCGATTGAGGCAGGAGGATAATGAGTTCAAGATCAGCTTGGCCTACAAAGCAAGACCCCTGATAAATTAAACAAATTTTTTTTCTCTATGTAGTTTAATTTAGATAAGAAATTGCTAGCATCAAATTGGGCCTTCATGATACTTGGTAATCTCACCACATTTCTAAACCTCTATTTCCTCCCACCATCGATCTCCATAAGCCATTCAGCTGTCTACCCCTCCCCCATTCTGTTTTTGTCCCTGCTTTCTATATCACCAAGGAAACAAAATGTTCAGTCAGGATTTGCATAGCTCTGTCCACTGCATCAGCCCACTCACTCCACAGACAGCCACTGCCCTGCCTCTTCTGGAACGCCTACTGTCTTGTGCAGGGTGCTGTTCACACCCCACTGTATTTCCTGGGCTCCAACCAAGCACCATTTTCCCTGTCCACCCATCTACCTTCTCTATTGCTGTTCTTGCCTTTTAAACAAAATTCAACTGCAAGGACTTTTGGCATTTTCCCAGGTTCCACGGGGCCCCATTTACTCTCCTGTCTCTTAGAGCTGAACTCTCAAGATTAAATCAGATCTTTACTCCATGCCTTCCCATTCATTCATTCATTCACTTTTTTTTTCAGCATAGATCCCTTTTCCCCCTTCTGTTACAAGTAACCATATATATGTATCCGATTAATAAGACTTCATTTGTAATAACTAAGCCAAAAGCATTTTATATGCATATACTTTAATGTATATAAATGACATTTTTTAATTGTATTTATTTTATTTGTTTGAGGCTTTTCCTCGGCATTCTACTCCATTTTCGTCATCCACTATACTCCAGCATGCTCAGTTACATTTATGCTGTTTTAGTAAGTGTTGGCTGATACCAGTTTTCACAGTCTGCTAAGTCTTCCTCCATGTTTGGTCCCTCAGAATAACACTTAGATAACCAACAGCCCTGGTCAAACATTGCTCCAAGCCATCTATTCTGGGGAGAGCCCTAAGGATTCTATTCTTCTATATCCTACCTCCCTACACTCCCATTCACCCCCTTTACCCCAAATATACCCCTCTCCTAATCTTCTCCATTCCCATTTATACTAACCCCACCCTGCCTTGTATTCATGTGAAGAGTCTCGGTGACATATTTGATTCCCTTGTCTTCTTCCATCATATAGTGTAACAGCAAAGTTTCTGAGTTATTCTCTCAAAGCCAATTATTTTCTGCCATTTTTTTCTTCAAACTCCTCTTATGACAGTCAACAAAGTGACCATCATTTCTTTTATCATCATTCTCAATACTCCCCATCGTGGGAACCATGATAAAAGTATAAGCCAAGTAATTCTATTAATCTGCTTAAAGCCATTCAATGGCTTCCATCTCACTCTAGGGGAAAGACAAAATACCTGCAGTGGACTAAAAAAGGCTTTGCATGACCCACCCGTCCCCGTGTAACTTTATACAGCTTCACACAGGTGTATAGCACACCTTCCTGTGACTCCCAGCTCCAATCTCACTTTAATGAGGAATCACACTGTTTTCTGGATGTCCCCGGCCACTCATCCCAGGCATGTTTCACAGAGGGTTTCCTTAGCCCCTGGACATGCCTCTCATCCCCATTCAACCAACAACTCTGATGCTATTTACTCATTCCCAAGACTCCATCTTTTCTCAAACCCCACTTATTCTTTTCCACAGCATTTGTCTCTATTACATATGGGACAAATGTGCTTAAAACAAGCCTTTAAGAATGTATGTAGTGCCGGGTGTGGTGGCGCATGCCTTTAATCCCAGCACTCGGGAGGCAGAGGCAGGCGGATTTCTGAGTTCGAAGCCAGCCTGGTCTACAAAGTGAGTTCCAGGACAGCCAGGGCTATACAGAGAAACCCTGTCTCGGAAAAAAAAAAATGTATGTAGCGTTGGAAATGTAAATCAAGAAAATACCTAATAAAAAATGCAAAAAAAAAAAAAAGTATGTCTGTGTTCCAAACCAAGGTCCTCTGCGAGACCAAGTGCTCTTAACCTCTGAGCCATCACTCTGGTCCCTCAGTTATGTTTTCTTGTAACTGATTGATTGTGAAGAACTCTCCCTTTTTAGAATGTAAACTCCATGAGGAATTGACCGTGACCATTTTTTAATTGTTTCATCTTTACACTCTAGTTTGAAGACCAACTGAATAAATACATCTTCAGTTAAAAGAAAACATAAGCAAACAACCTGCCCTGAGATGTTACCATAATCTATGTTGTCTGTCTCTTGGCTTTCTGCAGGGCAACTGAATAACCTTCCAAATTCCCGAATTCACTTCTTCTATTGACCTTCTCATCCTCCTCCTTCCTATCCTCTGGTGTTTCTTTGTTGATACACCATCTGACACTGTAGTCTTGGATAGCTTTGAATTTACTGTTTCAAGATTGTCTTAAGACTCATAATGTTTCTGTCCATACTTCTCAGTGCTGGATAGCCAGGGACCACCATACCCGGTCAGGAATTTGTCTGATTTTTCGTCTATGCAGTATAGACAGAGCTCTCATCGTGCTTAGCAAGTACTCTGGAACTGAGGGCCATCCCAGTATGTTCAGTGAATGTCTGGTTTCCTGACAGTGATTTAAACCAATTTCCCTGCATTTCCTACTTGAACTATAATATCCTATTTTAGTGGTCAGCTTTGTCTTCTCCAGTAACCATTCCAGGATTCCTATTATTGAACCTATGCTTCCTTCACAAAATGGAACAAATTCTTCAAGTTTCAACTTGAATCAAAACTTGCATGTTCATTACCTACAGAGAATGATGTCAACCACTAAAATCAAGACCGGACAGAAGTACAAGAAAATTTGAAAAGATATGAGAAAGGACAAGAACCTGTCACACCCCTGGATTTGGCTTCAGTCTTTCACGAGATGGAAGTCAAGAGCTTCGATACAACTAACAAAAATTACAGTGAATATTGCCTGCATATAGATTATTCTTTTTTCAGAAATGCTTCAGAATATTAAAACAGCTAATAAACCACACCTAAGACCAAAAACAAATGTGACCTTTGAGTTTAACCTTACTTTTTTCTCATCTATAAATCTGTATTTTTCTGAGAACATTTCACAAGGTTTAGAAGCTTATTTATTGCCTAAACTTGTGTCTTCACTCCTTTTGGACCCATGTTTATAGGAAGAATTCCTTTGTCATGTTCTGACTTAATGTTTTTACTTAATCAACTGCTCTTTCTCATCTAAAACTTGTGCAACACAGTCATAAGCCCCCATATAATCTTTTTTTAACAAAAGAAATTATTCAGATAAAATAAGCATATCAAAACATTATTATATAATCTTATATATTTAGAGACAGTTTATATCCATTGAAAAATGAAATCTAAAAGCTCCCAAAAGCCAAACACACCCTCTTGCCTTGCCTTGCCTTGCCTTGCCTTGCCTTGCCTTGGGTGTATGAATCTTTCCTTCTCCTCTCTCTCTCTCTCTCTCTCTCCCCCCCCCTCTTTTTCTCCTTTTCTTCCTTATGGTTTTTTAGAGACAGTATCTTCTATACTCCAATCTAGCCTGGAACTCACTATGTAGCCAGGGTGACTTTGAGCTACTGATCTCCCTGGTTCTGTATCCTGACTGTTGGTGTTACAGGTATTTGCCATTGCGCATGGCTCCTCCGGGAGTTCCATTCTCCACTGTCAATCCATACCCAGAAGTACCTGAGTAGAAATCTCTAAGAAGAATTCAGTTATATAGAAAGAACATCTAGTCAAGTCTCCTGCAGTTCCTGAGGGAACTGGATGCTTTCAGTTCAGGACAAAGGTTCTCAGTGTGAGAGGAAGAAGTTCCCATTCCTTTCTAAGCAAGGCCTCTGGTGTATGTAGAACCATATTCCACTGTTTCTCCTCTTCCTCCAATGCTATGGTTCCCATGAGTTCAAACAAAAGCCTATGGCCTTCCACATCCAAACATGAAATTATATGTATAAAATACACACAGATGCTTAAAATATACAAACCCAATTACTAATTCTTGTAAAGTTGCTAATATCAGGATGACAACAAGTATAATTAATTGAAGTAAGAATAACAATGCCAACATATTATTCCTAGATATCAATGTAATGAAATGTCCTTCCCCCTGCCCTGTAACTAGTCTGTCTGTGTCTGTGTGTAAGTGCTGGGTATGCTAAGCTGCTTTTAATTTGAAGTCAAATCTATAGCTCATCCCAGAGCTTGGGTCAAACTGGCAAGGTCTCTTGGCAGTTTCTGATTTGTCATCACAGAACTGTGAAAGAAAGCAGCCCAGCTTAGCTCGCAGTCTGGGTTCCATCTCAAGATGTGCAAAAGATCAAAACAATTACCTCTTCGAGGACATCAGCCAGCTTGCTGAGGATTTCATCAGGAAGGCTCTGGAATGTTGGAACACTGGAAAACAAAGAAAAAAAAAGGAGATGCTGAACACCTGCATGGCAGCTTGCTATAACAAATGTGGCTGCATGAAAATGCTAGCATTTCATGACTAAGAATCTACAGATAATGACCAAACTGTTTGAGAAATCATCACAGTATGTTTGATGTCTAAAAAGGAAAGGGTATGTATTCCAATCAGGGTTTCTATTTCTGTGATAAACACCATGACCAAGAGCAAGCTGGAGAGGAAATGGTCTATTTGGCTTATATTCCCACATCATTGGAGGAAGTCAGGGCAGGAAATCAAGCAAGGCAAAAATCTGGAAGCAGAAGCTGATACAGAGGCCATAGCGAGGTGCTTACTGGCTTGCTCATCATGGCTTGCTCAGCTTGCTTTCTAGTAGAACCCAGGACCACCAGCCCAAAGAAGGTACCACCCACAATGGGTTGAACGAACCCTCCCCATCAATCACTAATTAAGAAAGTGTCCTGCAGGCTTGCCTGCAACCCAGTCTTATGGAGGCCTTCTCTTAGCTTCCCTCTCAGAAGACTCTAACTTATGTCAAGTTGACATAAAACTAGCCAGCACAAGAGACCTCTTATCTTGACAAACACTTTATTGTTAAGACTCAGACTTTTCTTTCTTATTCACCCTCAAGATCACACATTAATATAAGTGTAAAACATTTTACAAACTTAAAAGGCCCAACAGCTTCACAAATTTAAATACTTTAAAAATTCAGTCTCTCTTTTAAAAAGTCTAACATCTCTTTTAAAGATGTTAAGTCTCTTAACTGTGGGCTCCTCTAAAATCAAAAATAAATTAAATACTTTCTTATTTCAAGAGAGAAGAACCAGGGTATAGTCACAGTCAAATCAAAAACAAAACTTGCAACTTGCAAAGAACTTGGTGTTTAGCATCTGAGATCCATTCAGAAGCTCCTGGGATCCTCCTATAATGGGCTTGGGTCTCTTTTCTGGCTCTGTTCCCTGCAGTACACACGGTCTGTCTTCTAGTCTCCAGCTGGCTCCACTCCACTGCTGCTGTTCTTGGTGGTCATCCCACAGTACTGGCATCTCTAAAGTGCTGGGGGTCTCTTGTTGCAATTAGGCTGCACTTTCAGCAATAACCTCTCCTCAGTTTTCCTCAGGGAACTTCACCTCTGTCACACAGTGTCAAACCTCAGCTGATCTTCATGACCCCTTCCTGCCTTCAAAACCACCTCCACCTGAGTGATGCTTATCTGTCAAATTTAACTGCCAGCAGGACAAGTAACCTTGGCTGCCTCCGGCACACAGCTTCAGTGTGGTGACCCCGAGAAGACACATCTCAAAAATCTTCCCCTCAATAATGCTGGTCTCTTAATCTACTTAATCACAGGCGATTCTTCAGCCCCAGCTGACCAGCATCCTTTGACCATGGATGCAAAAATTTGACATTAGTGGTTCCCGTCTCTGGTTAACTCCAGCTGATTCATCAGTTCCCCCTGACCAGACACCACAGATGCTTCACACAAACAGGCTAATAGGGTCTTCATCTCTTACTGCAACTTCACAAGCCAGGCAGGCCTCTGTCATACTGTTCTCGACACTACTGTCTTCCAAGCTCCTACAGAACATCCTACTGGGCTCTCAATACTCCATGACTTTCTTAGCCCAAAGTTCCAAAGTCCTCCCACATTCCTTTCAAAAGCAACATGGTCAGGTCTGTCACAGCAATACCCTACTGTCTGGTACTGATTTCTGTTCTCATCAGGGTTTCTATTGATGTGATAAATCACAATGACTGAAAGAAAACTGGGCAGTAAAGGGTTTCTTTGACTTACAAGTCATATCTTAGTCCATCATTGAAGAAATTTGGGGCAGGAATATGAGGACAAGAGTTGATGCAGAGGCCATGAAGAGATGTTGCCTACTGACTTGTTTCCTATGGTGTGCTCAGCCTGATTTCTTATAGAACCTAGGACCAGCAGCTCAGGAATGGCCCCACCCACAATGGGCCTGGCCCTCCCATCGATCACTGATTAAGAAAACACCCCACAGGCTTTTGATCTACAACTACATCATCTTTCTCCAGGCATTTTCTTAATCACGGCTCTCTCTCTCTCTGCTCTAATGGCTCTCACTTGTGTCAAGTTAACCTAAAACTAGTCACAGTATGTTGCAAATAAGAGCTTATGTTTAGACACTGCAGGTCAATCCACACTTCTTTTTTATTCATGTGACTTTTAGGACCTCAGCCATGATGGGGAGACAACCCCTGTCCCCATCCATCTCCTCTCGCCAGATTCCACGAAGCTCCGCCTGCTTTTTCCAGGTTCTCCTATGGACACAATTTTCTCTGTGCTATCTCCTACCCACCCTTCAAGTCATTCTAATTGATGATTGAATCTCTTCATCAGCTGTTGTTCTCAGTACCTCACCTACTAACTCAGGCTCTCCTAGCATGATTCTTTTTCTTTAGCTCAAAGTCTTGGTAGTTATGAACTAGGACACACTAGACAGACACACTTGCCTCTTCCAGATACCCAGCCCTCCTGTGCCCTCATTATAAGTGCAATCAGAGAATCAGAGGTGGAGTGTTGTGGAGTCTGGTGAGGGGAAAGAGAGAGAGAGAGAGAGAGAGAGAGAGAGAGAGAGAGAGAGAGAGAGAGTTGTCTCCCCATCATGGTTGAGGCTCTCAAAGTCACATGAATAAATAGAAATGGGGATTTATCTGTAGTGTGCAAACACTAGGCTCTTGTTTGTTCTTGAGAGCATGTGTTTACTGCGAAGATGAGAACACATTAAACACAAGAACTGTACATGGGTTGAGTGAGACTCATAATTCATAAGCCCAGTATCATTTGTTGAGTCAAGTTATGAAGGCACTGACTGTGAATACTTCATAAGACAGTGATTTGAAAAAAAAAAAAAAAAACCCCACCAATTCTGAGATACTCTAATTTCCATGAATGAGAGCTCCTGCAAAGAAGCTGTGACTACAAAACCTGATTAGCTGACTGAATTCAAAGGTTTGGAGAGGTCAGAACATTACTACACGTGCAGAGCCAAATTATCCCAGGGCATCGTTAGCACTCCTAATCACCATTGTCTGTATTTGATCCGAGAATTTGGTGACTTTTGGTTAAATACTGTAGAATGTAAGAAACAAAGCCTAGTTCCTACCAACTGAAAGACTAAAAATGCTGTCTCCTAGCATCTGAGGCCTATAGACGTTTCCCTTGCTTTGTTAGAACCCGCTGTCTACCATATATACCCACCAACAAAAGTAAGAAAATTGTGACCTCATTAGAACATGAAAGCTGTGATTGTGGGCCAGGGTCAGTCATGTTAGGCCCCAGAATAAGCCATCTCTTTTGTTCCATTGAGGACAGAGCTGTTTCTCTCACTGACACTTAGGACAATGGACTGGAGGACAGGAAAAGGAGAGATGGATTGCAAGGGGCAGGCACAACTATAAACCCAAAGATGAAGACCATGTATGCTTTGGAATAGCTGCTAAAGTTTTAAGTCTCCTCAGGACCAGATTGTAGCATCACTGGTCCCGTGTGTTACATGTAAACATGTTTACATGTAAACGTGTTTACATGTAAACTTGACAGAGTATTAATCAACCAAAGCAGCTTAGAGTGCACCGTTGCTTGCCCTCTCAACTCTTCCCATCCCAGTTCTGAGGTATCCTTCCCTCTTAGTACAATCAATGCAAAGCCTTCTACAGAACTGACAAAAAGCACTCGCTCTAAACTCTGCACCTGCCCAAGGGCACTGTGAATTGCTTCCTTGCCCTTTGGATCACTGCAGGAAACGGTCCCACAGCCCAGCCCTTTGTTTTTCTGGCTAGCACCTGTGTGCTTCTATAAACACTTCTTAATTTTAGAAACAGCCTGGATTAGAAGGGTTTTGCTTTGAGAAAATGTATTTAAATTAGACAAAGTAAAACAAAAACTTACATGGTTATGGTGCAAATGAATGCTAGTTCCCTTCATCTCCCCCAGGTCTCGTTTCTTTCCAAGAAACAGTAAGTGAAATTAGTGAATGATCTCAAAGGTAAAAACTGAAAAAAAAAAGCTTCATATTTTTAAAATTTATTTGCCCTACTTTTTTTGAGGCAGTGTCTTACACTGGATCCCAGGCTGGCGTTGAACTCATGACAATCCACCTGCCTCAGCTTCCCAAATTCTAGCCTTACCATCATTGATCATGAAACCCAGCCTAAACATCATTTATAGGTGAACTAATAAACAATAAGCTAACACCCATTAATTAAGATATATTTCCTGAAAGTCTAATAGAAATGCCAGCTGGTGTGTGGGACTAAAGTCCCATTTCCTCAAGCAGCGGTGCCTGAATGGAGAGACTACAAATGAGAGACTGTATATCACATGTCTGATTGCTGATTCAGAGCACAATTCCAGATATGTGAGAGAAAGACAATGCAAGGAGCCTTAGCAATGCAGCTTTGAACCAAGCATGAATGACCCGTCTACCGTTAATTTATCACTCAATTCCCACTACTCAGAGCAAAACCTAGTGATGAATTTCCAGGGTTTATGCACTGTTGCAGCAATTCTTCAAGGACCACTTCCTTACGTCCCTGATCTGTGCCAGGTGGGCTTTTCCAGAAGGCAGTCAACTTCAACAGCTGGAAGGGACAGAAGATTATCCAGCTGTGGTTCTCAATCTGTGGGTTGAGACCCCTCTGGGAGTCACATATCAGATATTTACATTACGATTCATAACAGTAGCAAAATTACAGTTACCACAACCTGAGGAATCGTATAAAAGGGTAGCAGCGTTAGGAAGGCTGAGAAGAACTGTGGTGGAGGAAGCCAGTTCCCGGAGTTCTGTGGGTTGAAAAACTCTACCCCTTCCTTGTTCTTTTGATGAAATCTATTTCAACTCCTGAAATGTTAGATTAATTGGTGTTCTACCACATTGAGTATTTGTGGAAAATACACACTACAACTGAGTTTTATGATTGGATGTTGTCTTTAAAAACTCCCCTTACTTCTTCAGGGCAGCTTCTATTTAAATACAAGCAATATTTTCAGTGCCATGAAAGCTATCAACGAGACAAAGAAAACAAAACAGTATTCTCTTGACCATGCAGCACATTAACTAAAAACAAAAATGTTTGGAGTTAGGAGAATATTTCAAATTTATTATGCTGTGTAATTTTAAATATTTCAAAAACACTTGGCTGGGGCTGTGGATTTGGCTCAGGGGTTGAGCTCTTATGTAACAAGCACAAGGCCCTGTTTCTAGACCCAGAACAGAACAATCACACAAACAAATTGTGTAGCATTTATTAAACAAATAAAGAATCCTTTATAAGACAAAAGATTATAAGAAGTGAGCTAACAGATGGTCCAGCAGGTATAACACCTGCTCTGTAAGCATGAAGTCCAGAGCTCAGATCCCAGCACATACATCTGTAAATCCCAGCATCAAATACATGTGGAATCACAGCACCACTGTATCGGGTAGAGAAAGAGCAACTGCTGTGTCTTGCTGGGGGCATGAGTCCAGGTTCAGTGAGAGACTCAGCCTCAAGGGAATGAGTGGAGAAAGATAGAAAAGGATGCCCAAAGACTTCCTCTGGCTCCCAAGAGCAAACATGTACACACACACACACATACACACACTCATACACTCATATACACATACACAAACATACACATGCACAGGCACATGTACACACACACAAACACACACACTCATACATACACACTTACATAGGTGTACACACCATATTCAAGCATGAAAAATAATAAGAAATGGCCACTAACATCTGGTTCACTTCTGGGCTTACATGAAAATCATTCAATAGAAAAAAAATATTCCTGAGCTCATGCTCATTAGTTACTCTGAAGATACTCTGTTCTTTAAAATCTCATGACCTATTGTTCTTTAAACATCAGATAAGTTCTATCTTATAAGTAACCTGTTTTCTGAGAATTATCTGTCTGTCAGTAGTTTGAACTCCACCAACAAAACAACCGAGGAATAGTTAGTTTAAAATTGTACCCAGAAAAGAGATGAGTGGAATTTTCTCAAATGCATCAAAAGACATCAATTGAGTCCAATAATTTTGGTGAATGGTAATTCAAGATAGGGCTTTCTGGTTTGAAAAGCTGAAGGCAACCCATTAAGAGAACAAACTTGCACACAGAATGTTAAACACTAGAGAAGAATATTTTATGGTTAAAATAATGTGTTATACCAATTTGTATGTTAATTGCAAGTAATTTCTACAGATGGGTCAAATGTCCTGGTGCCTATGGATCTGCACTGGGCCTGAAGTAAGACACCACGTTTCACTGCAAGATAATAGAGGTGATTAAGTGCGATGCTTTTCCATTTGTTTTTCTCACTAAATGTAGCTGGGGCTTGGAATCTAATGACAGAAGATGGAAGATGAGATCTGAATGTTTTTTATTTGCGAGGCATTACTGGGCTAAGGGTTTTCTAGATAACAAGAATTTCATTTTTACAACAACCTTATCACTAGCCCATTCTAGCCATGCATTTTACAGATAAGTGAGAGCAACCTTGAGAGGTTGTCTAAGGTCGTATCAGAGTACATCAGAAGGAAAAAAAAAAAAACCCTCTCATTTAGATGGATGGGAGCTCATGAATTCCTCACTAAAATATGTAATTTACAGGGAGGATACCAGAAAATGCTTTTTAGAATAGTGCTTTGCCAGCAGGTGGTGATGGTACATGCCTGTCATCCAGCATTCAGAGGCTAAGGCAAGAAAATAACCATGAGTTTGGAGTTAGCCTCATCTATACAGAATGTCAGCCCTGGGTAGCCAGCCCTCCAGTGAGATCTTGTTCCAACAAAACAAAAATAACAACAAAAAAAACCTAGCATATTAATCTTTTAGATAACGATTTATAAATAATCATTCAGTTTAATACCATCTGATTGAGTGACAGTTATTTTCCAAATTTTTCTTATGAAAACTATCAAATACATTATAGAGGAGAAAGAACAGCTTAAGAATACTAGAACCTTGCTCACATTATAACGTTTTTACATAATTATTTTCTATTTCTCTGAATATATACACTAAGCTACAAGCAAATGTAATTGAACAAATATTTAACATTATGTTCCAGATTTTCAAAACGTCTTCACTGATAAATCAGCAGATAACTCATAAAATTGAAGGCAAGAGGATGCTGAGTTTGAGGCTAACCTGGGCTATACAGAAAATTTTAGTGTAAGTTTTATAATCAAGACACAGTTTTAAACAAATCAAATTCAGGGGGTGGGGATATTGGGGAAGTGCCAGTATAGGGGTCTTCCTAAATGACCTTGATATCATTGCTATGCAGAACAAAAGAAAGTCAATAATATCATCACAAATATTACATATTGTCTAAGAATATCTTTTTTTTAATTGGGAATTTTTAAGATTTATTTTTTTAATCTTATGTGTATAGGTGTTTTGCCTGTATGCATATCTGTGCACCAAGTATATGCAGTGCCCTGATGGCTAGAAGAGAGTATCAGACCCTCTGGAACTGGAGTTACAATGGTTGTGAGCTGCCATGAAGATGCTAGAACTTGAACTTGTGTCCTCTGAGAGAACAGCCAGGGCTCCTAACCCCTGAGCAATCTCTCCAGCCTCTATTAATTAGTTATATTTTTATTTTAATTTTTCAGTAGCAGGAGAGACAACTCAGAGGTCAAGAATGTATACTGTTTTTATAGAAGACCAGAATTTGGCTTCCAGCACCCACATCAGGTGGTTTATGCCACCTGTAACTCCAGCTCCAGGGGACCCAGTGCCCTCTCCTGGCCTCTGTGGGTACTGCACTCATACTTGCATATACTGTCACAAAGCCACACATATATACACATAATAAAAATGAAATAAATCTTAAAATGATCCTTAAAATTTATTTTCAAAGAAGACATAGTTGATGTCAGGACATTGCTTTTGACTACAGTATCCCTTCAGTCTCCTATTGAATGCCAAACTTCCCACTATTTATGGCATTGATATTTTGAAGACTCTGGAAAAGTTATAATAATAGATATGTCCAATAAACCTAACTAGTCCTTGGTATTTTATTTCTGACAATCTAAAGAGTAGAAGTTGATAATGGAGAGACTAAGTACAAATATATTACAACCATATAAGAACACATATAGAATACTAATTATACATAATATCCAATAACAATTATATAGAGAGGAAGTTCCTAAGGTGTGTTTCAAACATTCCTTCAAAAATTTTCATGGTAGCCTTCAAAGCTAAAACTGCCTTTATAATGCATTTAAGTGATTGTTTGCTTTTTTGACTCTTATTCCTATATATACAAACAGTGAAATTATCTAAGGACTATCTAATATATGTTATCAGTTATCATCATTTTGATGACTAACAGTATGTCCATTGCATATTCTTATGCATGCATGCACATGCCTGCATGCCTTGGGGGAGGAGGCAGTGTTTTAAGGGCCTGGTAGATTCCAACAAAGCGATCAGAGTGCCTGAGTTTTCCTGTGCAGGGAAAGGAGAACCGCGGGCAGGGATGCATGCAGCAGGTAGTAGTGAAATAGGTAGAAACTCAAGTTCCTTGCAAATCACTGTAAAGATTTAATATGAGCGAAAGGTAGGGGTCACTACAACATTTCAACCCATGGTAACATTATAGGGCTTGCATACTGAAGAGAGAATGTGCTCTGAAGTAGCATAGAAAGAAACTGGGAGACCAGATAGCCAGTGTGTGGCACGGCAGGTGATGGAGGTTGGGACAGGGTAGAAAACAGTCATGGTGAGAAGTCACTGGACTCTGTGCTGTGTTTTGAAAGTAGAAGCCGTGTGGCTGTAGGCTGTGAGATAGGAATGGGAGGAAGGGTGGCCCCTTGAGATTAAAAGGAGGAATCATTAGAGAAAAAAATACCCTAAGATTTCTTCTTATCAACAATATGTTATAAACCAGTTTTACACCCTACTTAGTAACTTAGTACTAAATAGTTTTAGTTTAACAAAAGGATAGATAGATAGATAGATAGATAGATAGATAGATAAGACACAGAGAGATAATAGACAGATCTATAGAGATATAAATTGATAGATAGATAGATAGATAGATAGATAGATAGATAGATAGATAGATAGATTATTAGGGGTGGAAGCACAGTAGAAGAATCTCTATCACTCCTGATCTTTATAGGACAGGCTGTTCAGGAATTTATAATCCTTTGGCCTCAGCAAGAGCTGTAATTACAGCCATGCACCACCAGGTCTGGCATGGTTTGTAAATATAAATTGTTGATCATTGCAGAATATTTTGGTAATGCAAGTCCCAGAGAGGTAGAGGCAGGAAGATCAGTAATTGAAGGCCAGCCTGGACTACCTGAGATCCTCTCTAAAAAAATGATGTACCTACCTACCTACCTATATGCCTACTAAACAATAGTAGATGAAGCCACATATAATAGACTTTATAAAACAAAGTCTCTCCAGTAAACTTTGAAAACAGCTTAGTAATGCCTTCAAAACATACAAAATTATATTAATATATTAATGGTTATAGTAAAGTGTTTTGACTCTGTCATAAAAAAATCAATTCTGAATCAAATTTAATGCTCCCAATACAGACAAATATTATTTATATAACAGTAACTTATTACAGAATTAAAGAAGAAATCTCTGACTTACCAGATAAATCGATTCGTGTGGGTATAATATTAAAAGATTAAGTAGGGAGATGGAAAGAGAATGAGGCCCTCTAAATCAACATGAGCAGAACTAAGTGAACTCACAGAAACTGAAGTAACATGCACAGGGCCTGCACCAGTCTATACCAGCTCATGTGCCTAGACATTATGGCGTCCAGCTTAGTATTTTTATAGGACTCTTGAGATCATGCACAAGTGGGTCTCTGACTCTTGTGCCTTCTCTTGGGCTCTTTTGCTTCTGTTGCTGTGCCTTGCCTAACTACAATGTGATAATTCTTGTTTTATTATATTTTATCTTGCTATATTTCAATATAGCAAATAGATCCGCTCTATTCTGCTCACCACTGTGGACTGACTCTCTTTTGCTAACAATTTGCCTTTATTGGACAATGGTCCTAACCCTTTAATAGCTGCTCCTAGATAAATCTCATAGATACTTGTCTCATAGATTAGCTTCTTCTCGCCTGCTCTTTTCTAATGAGAGATAGAAAGGAGTGGCTCCAGATGGGAGGGGTGGTGGGAAGGGATCAAGAGGAGCAGAGGAAGGGGAAACTAAAGGATAAACTATACTACTGAAACTACTATCAGGATAAACTGTGTGAGAAGAGAATCTAGTTTCAATAAAAGGGGCGGGGGAGTAGGGAGGTGGGAGGATCTAGAAGATGGTAGAAGAGAAGACTATGATCAAAATATATCATATGAAAAAATTAATAAATTTTAAAAATAATTAAGGAAAGAGTCCTTTTTAACATGATAGTCATCTGATCATTTCTTAGTAAAATCATTAAAAAACAAATTTACTGCTCCAGGATAGCTACCAGGCTGACCAATACAGCTACAACCGAGACCCAGATCCAGGGCTTTGAGTTGGTCCACTCCAGCATCTACCCCATCTATGAGCTGCTGGAGCACTTGACTAGGATGCTCCTGCCAAGTCAAAGCTTTAGAATCTCCATGACATAGGACAATAACAGGATATCCAAGAGCAGTCCAGGAGAGGATCCAGTATAGTGGATCCAGATAGTGTAGCAGAAGCCAGAGACCTCAAACCAAACCAATGACTGACTCATGCAATGAGCGCATAAGTAAAGAAGTGTGGACACGGGTACACTGTGTGCCACACACTGAGTGACACGCCACATAGTCAATGGCAAGATGGGGGCTTGGTTTTCTTTTGTCTGTCTTTTCTTTTTCTTTCTTCCTTTCTTTCTTTCTTTCTTTCTTTCTTTCTTTCTTTCTTTCTTTCTTCCTTTTTTTTTCTTTAGGGCAAGGAGATTACAGAGGGTAAATATGAAGGGATGGAGAGACAAGTGGGATTAGGATGCCTCATGTAAAATTCACAAAGAATCAATAAAAAGTTTTAAATTTTTTCCTGCTCCAGGCATACCCCCCCCATTCTCATGTGTCATTATTTGAGATTGTCCTGCCTCAATTTACCAGTTGCTGAGATAACTACCAATACCTGACTACTCCCTTAACTGCATGGCTTGGCACTAACCCCAGGCCAGCGTGTTATACAAGAGCCATATAACTGGTCTTACCTCCCAACTCCCACTCCCTACATCTCTATCTGATCTATTCTGCTCGCCACTGTGGACTGACTCTCTTTTGCTAACGATGCGCCTTTATCAGACAATGGTCCTAACCCTTTAATAGCTGCTCTTATCTCACTAGATTATGAGAAGCTGACAGATTTTGTGCATAAAAGTACTTCAGACAAAGCAAGCCAGTGTGGAGATATGAGATATGCTCTTATTATCTGTGTGGTAAAGTTTAAATTCTTTGTACTGGATAATGGTATACAGGGAATATAGACTTTAGATTAGAAAGGAATCAGATTGAACTAGGGTCTGTGACTCACTGTTAATTATTTCCTCAGCAGATTAATTTCTTTAAACTTTAGATACCTTTGAAAAGGGAGGGGGGATTGCACCCAGCACATAGGATTATGGTGAAGACAGGATTATAACAGTGAGTGGCTCGTACTAAACACTTACTTCAGTATATATCATGTGTATATATTATTCTAGTTTTATGTCCACCGCTATGATAAAATGTCCTGACCTAAATCAACTTCGTGGAGGAAAAGTTCATTTGGCTTCAAATACCAGGTTACTGTCCACTACTGTAGGAACATCCTATTAGTCTATGAAGGCAAGAACTCAAAGCATCACATCTACTTCAAGAGCAGAGAGAGAGAGAAAACACCTAAGTCTTTGCTTGCTGATGCTAAAAACTCTTTAAAAAAAAACAACTCAGAGCCCATCCCATGAGGGTGCCACCACATTTGTATGGGTCTTCCAATCACAGCTTATAACTAGACAATCCTCCACAGACCTGCCCATAGACCAACCATAGACCATAGGTAATTCTTTGTTTGAGACGTCCTGGGTGATTCTATGTTGTGGCAAATTGACACTTACATTCAACCATCACATACACATAAACACACAGATACATTATTTAAGAGTTTCAACAATCTAACACATATATAATGTTCCAGACATGGAACTCAGACTAAACTTGAGTCCCCAGTAGGTTGAAGATATAACTCTTAGCAGGATGCTTTCTTAGCCGTCACGGCTCTGGGTAAGGTTCCCAGTACACTCGAAGTGTGACATGGTGGTTCAGTCCTGAAATTTTAGCACTAATGAGGTGGAGACACGAGAACTAGGAGTTTAAGATCATCCTCAGCTCCATGTGGAGTTGAAGACTTGCCTGAGCTACAGATCACATAACATAAAAAGTGGTATAAATATCTATTTTATTACATTTCATTCATTTCCCCTTCTTTCTTCCCTTTCCTTCTTCTTTTTCCTCTCTCCCTTCCTTCTCTCCTTCCCTCCCTCCCCTCTCTATTTTCTCTCTTTCAACAGAGTCTTGCTGTGTTGCCATGCTGGCCTTGAACTCACAACAATGCTCCTATCTCTGCCTCTTTCATGCTAGATATCCACCCGGCTTCTACATATTTTTCTAATTGAATTATATTTATTTATTTTTTTTATTAGGTATTTTCCTCATTTACATTTTCAATGCTATCCCAAAGATCCCCCATACCCACCCCCCCAATCCCCTACCCACCCACTCCCCCTTTTTGGCCCTGGTGTTCCCCTGTACTAGGGCATATAAAGTTTGCAAGTCCAATGGGCCTCTCTTTGCAGTGATGGCCGACTAGGCCATCTTTTGATACATATGCAGCTAAAGACAAGAGCTCCCGGGTACTGGTTAGTTCATATTGTTGTTCCACCTATAGGGTTGCAGTTCCCTATAGCTCCTTGGGTAATTTCTCTAGCTCCTCCATTAGGGGCCGTGTGACCCATCCAATAGCTGACTGTGATCATCCACTTCTGTGTTTGCTAGGCCCCGGCATAGTCTCACAAGAGAGAGCTATAACTGGGTCCTTTCAGCGAAATCTTGCTTGTGTATGCAATGGTGTCAGCATTTGGAAGCTGATTATGGGATGGATCCCTGCATATGGCAATCACTAGATGGTCCATCCTTTCATCATAGCTCCAAATTTTGTCTCTGTAACTCCTTCTATGGGTGTTTTGTTCCCATTTCTAAGAAAGGGTAAAGTGTCCACACTTTGGTCTTCGTTCTTCTTGAATTTCATGCGTTTGGCAAGTTGTATCTTATATCTTGGGTATCCTAAGTTTCTGGGCTATTATCCACTTATCAGTGAGTACATATTGTGCGAGTTCCTTTGTGATTGGGTTACTTCACTCAGGATGATACCCTCCAGGTCCATCCATTTGCTTAGGAATTTCATAAATTCATTTTTTTTAATAGCTGAGTAGTATTCCATTGTGTAAATGTACCACATTTTCTGTATCCATTCCTCTGTTGAGGGGCATCTGGGTTCTTTCCAGCTTCTGGCTATTATAAACAAGGCTGCTATGAACATAGTGGAGCATGTGTTCTTCTTACCGGTTGGGACATCTGGATATATGCCCAGGAGAGGTATTGTGGGATCCTCCAGTAGTACTATGTCCAATTTTCTGAGGAACCGCCAGACTGATTTCCAGAGTGGTTGTACAAGCTTGCAATCCCACCAACAATGGAGGAGTGTTCCCCTTTCTCCACATCCTCGCCAACATCTGCTGTCACCTGAGTTTTTGATCTTAGCCATTCTGACTGGAGTGAAGCGGAATCTCAGTGTTGTTTTGATTTGCATTTCCCTGATGATTAAGGATGTTGAACATTTTTTCAGGTGCTTCTCTGCCATTCGGTATTCCTCAGGTGAGAATTCTTTGTTCAGCTCTGAGCCCCATTTTTTAATGGGGTTATTTGATTTTCTGGAGTCCACCTTCTTGAGTTCTTTATATATATTGGATATTAGTCCCCTATCTGATTTGGGATAGGTAAAGATCCTTTCCTAATGTGTTGGTGGCCTTTTTGTCTTATTGACGGTGTCTTTTGCTTTGCAGAAGCTTTGCAATTTTATGAGGTCCCATTTATCGATTCTCGATCTTACAGCACAAGCCATTGCTGTTCTATTCAGGAATTTTTCCCCTGTACCCGTATCTTCGAGGCTTTTCCCTACTTTCTCCTCTATAAGTTTTAGTGTCTCTGGTTTTATGTGGAGTTCCTTAATCCACTTAGATTTGACCTTAGTACAAGGAGATAGAAATGGATCAATTCGCATTCTTCTACATGATAACCGCCAGTTGTGCCAGCACCATTTGTTGAAAATGCTGTCTTTTTTCCACTGGATGGTTTTAGCTCCCTTGTCAAAGATCAAGTGACCATAGGTGTGTGGGTTCATCTCTGGGTCTTCAATTCTGTTCCATTGGTCTACTTGTCTGTCACTATACCAGTACCATGCAGTTTTGATCACAATTGCTCTGTAGTACAGTTTTAGGTCCGGCATGGTGATTCCACCAGAGGTTCTTTTATCCTTGAGAAGAGTTTTTGCTATCCTAGGTTTTTTGTTATTCCAGATGAATCTGCCGATAGCCCTTTCTAATTCGTTGAAGAATTGAGTTGGAATTTTGATGGGGATTGCATTGAATCTGTAGATTGCTTTTGGCAAGATAGCCATTTTTACAATGTTGATCCTGCCAATCCATGAATATATGTTAACAATTCTCCTTTTGCAGTGAGATTTAATTACATGTATTGTTTATATCTCTTAACACAATTTGAAGACATTTTATGCTTCAGAAGTAGGGAGCACTTTCTATTGTCCTTGATATCAAGAACACAAAGGGCACTTGCAGTCCACTAACTTTCAGCTTTTGTTGTCCCAGAATAGGAAGGCAACATTTGGTCAGCCTCAGAACCCTGTTGCTTCAAGTTGTTTCCTAAAACATCCCATCCAGAGAAAGTCACTGTCCGAGTTTACTTACTGCTGCTGTAACACACACACAATGACTAAAACCAACTTGAGGAGGAAGGGGTTCATTTGGCTTGCAAGTTAGAGTCCATGTTCAAGTAAAGCCAGGGAAGGAACTCGGGGCGGGGGCAGGGGATCTTGCAGTTAGGAGCTGAAACAGAGACCTTGAAGCAGTGCTGAACATTGGCATACTTGGCTTGCTTTTGTAAGGACCGTCTACCCAGAGTTCCTACTGCCCAGAGGAGGCTGAGCCCTCCCATATCAATCATTAATCAAGAAAATGCAGCCGAGATATACCCCCAGACCAAAAGGATGGAGGCAATTCTTCAGCTAAGATTCTGCCTTTCCGGGTTACTCTGCTTTGTGTCACATTGACAAAAACTAAACAGCACAGCTACTGTTGGAGAAATGTCCCCCAAAGCCTAGCAAATACAGAAGTGGATGCTCACAGTCACCTATAGGATGGAACACAGGGCCACCAAATACCCTTTTTCAAGTGAAGTTAGGCTTTTAAAATAGTTATGAGGAGTCTTTTCAACTTGAAGACTCTGGTAATAACAAAGAAATCTGAGACCAGAGAATGGAAAAAAAACCCACACATATATTTAGAAAAAAAGGAAGAATATAAGGAATTATTACAATAACACATTTCAATAGACTATTCTCCGGCCCCATCTCCAACACTCCTCTGGCTCCCATAACAACCAACTCCCATCTCCCACATGTAGCATCCTCCAAACACACAGCTACTGTGATTTGGACAATACACAGGTGAAAGAGTAAGAAACCTACAGGGGAGAAGCTGGAAATAAGCTAGAGCAGACCTAGAGGGTGAGCTCGGGGCTGTTAAATTCAGGAAAATTTAGAGTCCTGATGTATGGTCAAAAAGGATCTAGCTGAGGTGTATTCTATTGGTATCTCACCATAGGGAGGGAAAAACCTAGGTGAGAGAATAATCAATAATAATCACTCCATAAGAGTTCATGAAATTTTAAAGGACTAAAAGAGAAATAGAAATCTGTTATTATTCCTGCAACCCTTATTTAAAAGAGCTACCATACCTTTAGCTCAGCGTTTTCCACAATGGGTCATAGGTGTGCAATAAAAAGGCAAATAATTCTAGCTCACCAAAATCCCATGATTTTAATCTCTAATATAAAAATAAATAATCTGTATCAAGTAATCTCAAAAAGACGCTACAAAATAACCTATAAGAATATAAACATATTGCTTTAAAATTAAAGCACTAGGTACCTTCACCAACATATATGTGAAAAGAAGGACAATCCTAAAACTACTCTCATAAAACCACCTCTAGCTACAACTATCCTGTTCACTGTCTCTAGAATTTGATGATGTAGTTTTCTTTCTTTTTTTTTGAAAAAGATTTATTTATTTTATTTATACGAGTACACTGTAGCTGTCTTCAGACACACCAGAAGAGGTCATCAGATCCCATTACAGATGGTTTTGAGCCACCATGTGGTTGCTAGGAATTGAACTCAGGACCTCAAGAAGAAGAGTCAGTGCTCTTAACTACTGAGCCATTTCTCTAGCCCCCATGTAGTTTTCTCAGACAGGTAGATACAACTAGAATGAATACAATATTTGAGGCTTTGTATCTAATTTTTTATTTGGGTGGGTGTGTAACGTGTGAATGGGGGGGGGTTCATATAAGTGTGTGTGTGTGTGTGTGTGTGTGTGTGTGTGTGTGTGTGTGTACTAAAGTTGGTTATCTTTCTTCTGACTTTTTGATACAGAGTATCTAACTGAACCTGGAGATCACTAATTTGGCTGGACTAGGAGACCAGCAATTACAAGAGATCTTCCTTCCTGTCTCTTCCTTCTGTGTGCTGAGGTGATCTATATGTAACAGCAAACCTAGACAAGTCCTTATATCTTAAAGCCTTTATATCTCATCTCAGATAACTTCAGGATTGATTTCTATGATTCGACACAGGAGACAGGGCCTCACGCAGCACAGGCTTGCTTCAAACTTAGCAATAAAGCAAGAACGATCTGGGACTACAGATTCTCTTGCCTCCAGTTCCCACGTGCTGGGATTATAGGCATTATAGGCATGTGCTACAATAACTGGCTTTTAATACTTATCTTTTTAGCAACTATCTAGATGATTTTAATATGGAGTAGACTTGTCTTATCAATCAACGATTTTCATTTCATAAGTGGTAATGTGAAATAATAGCTAAAATCACAAGGCTAATCCTGCTTATTTCCTGAGGTGCTGCAAAGATACTCATCCTACATCATGTCCTAGAATGCTTTGAATCCTCACAATTTACAGAGACATCTACAAAAATCAAGAAAGTGGTCCTGACACTCTTCCCTGGCTAGGCAAGCATTCGCCCAGGCAGCGTACACGTGGGTCAAACCTATTAGCATATTTGCGTTCTTCCAATGATATGCAAATTCATTAGCAGAACTCATTACTGTCTGATGACTAATTGCAGAAACTTTAGGATCAGACACAAGCTTATTCTGAATCCCAGAACCTCCATTTCCTACAGCTACAGGCAAGCTATTAAAGCCAAGTAGCTTTCTTCATTGAAAAATTAAAACAACAAAAACCTAGCCTATGGAGTTGCTGTCATTACTAATAAATACAAGGCACTTAGTGATGGGGATGCCATAGGGTAAGCACTCAATTACAGGGACATATAATTTAGCTTGTATAACACTACACTTAACATAGAGCGTGTCATATCACAGGTACTTAAAACATGCAAATTAAAGCGATAGCCATGAAAGCATATGCAGCGAAGGAGTAACGGTTTGACCCAGGGTCACACAAAGAATTGTACATTGTGCGCACCTTACAAGAGCACCTACATCCCTGGCTTCTCACAGGGCAATGAGATTTTTGTCTTACACGCTACGCTTGTGGCCCACTCCATCCTGTCGGGGGGATGTCCCGATCAGCTTATAGAAGGAAGCATCTCTTCAGTTTCAGAATGCATGCCTCATGGCCTGCCTTTTGTTTTTTTTCTATGCAGTATTCTGCTTGCTGTTGATTTGGAGCCTCAAGCACCGTTCACTGAGGCAGCTTTAGTCAATAAATTCAGAACAGGAAGGTATTGCTACCGATTGACTCAGTTAGTACTATTTATTTATTTATTTATTTATTTATTTATTTATTTATTTATTTAAAGACAGTGTAGCCATGGCTAGCCTGCCACTTACTATGTAGGCCAACCTGGTCCTGAGCTCATGGAAATCTTCTTTAGCCTTCTGAGTACCAGATCTATGTGCAACACTGAGCCTGATTCATCAGAATCTTATGTCTGGCTGTTACAACAACCACTTTAAAGCCCTCTGATAGCATGCTGTCCCAAGCAGAGGTCAGGATGCTCCAGTGCAGCTGTCTAATAACTACCAGGCAGGAAGGCACTTAGTGCACAGTTTAGGAAACCAACTAAGAAGTGCTTAATAGCATCCAATCCTGTGACTTATCCAGAAAAGTCACACAGTCCCAAATCTTTGCTATGAAATCACAGTTTTCTATGCCCACATCAAAGTGAAATAGCAGGGGATTTGATGGCATTTAAACAAATGGCATCTCACTGCTGCTACAGAAAAGGAGCACGTGACTTTAAAAATGTTTAAAAAGTATACTGGTGGTCATAAGCCTAGATGATGAACTGAAGGATATTTTTTATTGTTATTATTTCTCACTCCAACCTGTGAAATGCCAGAATCCTCAATTCTTATGGCCAGGAAACAGCTAGAAATGATATTGTCTGGAGTCTACACTTCGTAATCTAAAATGGCATTGTCTCCCCAGAACCTAAAGCATGTTTTTTTACTTCTGTTGGACTTTGGACACTAGGTCTAACTCTTACCTTGCTTGCATGCTAGTCCAGCACTTCCCATGCTAAGGAACACCTGTTTAATATACCTTTGGATGGAGCCACCTGTACACTGGCCCTAGACTTCCTCCTGATCCTTAATTTAAGGTGGTTTTAGAAAACCACACTGTGAAAAGCACTCTTTGAAAACTATCAGCAGATGAGACAGGCTGTATGAATACATGAGTTTCTGATTTATAGAATTTGGACTTTTTCTTTACTGGGAGTCTTTAATTGAATGTCTTTATTGGTGGGGAAGTCACACTACAAAGGGCTACCTCCAGGCTGAAATGACTATTTTTCAAATACACTGAGTTATGTAACTCATTTCCTAAGATATATTGATTAATTCACCAAGGAACTAAAATTCCAGCCAATCCGGTTTGGAAATCCTGAGAAAAGTTTTAAGGTAACAGATAGATAGCAACAGTCTTTGTTCTTAGAATACATTTCAGCATGACATTTTATGGATTTCTCCAGAATTTTAAGATGAAGGTCAGACAAAATGCCCTCTGAGAGAACATCTAGATGCCTGTTTTAGTTCTCCTGGGATGCCTTGTGTGTGATTCTCCCATAACAATTACTGCATTGTCACTGGCTGTAATGTATGGGCTATGTCTTAGAGCAGCAAACGACTGTCAGTGGCTCAGTGCTGAGTTTTATAAATCAACTTGCAGTGGATTAGACTCATGCTCACTGAATTATCTGTAGCTCTTTCCCTGATATACTGGCATGGCTGAGCAGATTTATCAGAGACAACGTGGCACACACATGTGAAATATTTGTTCTTTGGTTCTTTAAGGACAAACATTTGCCCCAGTCCATTATCATCCTGAAGTCAGGTAGACAATCGAGACCTTTAGCTTAATGCCCAGCAAAATGGCAGGTGCTCAATAGTTGTTGCACAGATGTTTACATTTTAAAATCAACCCAAGAAAATCTTAAGGTAAAGGATGTAATAAAATTATGAGCAATGGAAAATTGAACACAGAAAACATAAAGATTTTTATTGTTGTCATTCATTTTTAAAAGTTCTTTTAAGGTTTGCTATTAAAAAAACATGCAGGGGCTGAAGAGATGGATGGCTCAGCGGTTAAGAACACTGAATGTACTTCCAGAGATCCTGAGTTCAAATCCCACCAACTACATGGTGGCTCACAACCATCTGTAATGAGATCTGATGTCATCTTCTGGTGTGTCTGAAGACAGCTACAGTGTATTTATAATAAATAAATAAATAAATAATTTTTAAAACTTGCAAATGAAAATATCACATGCCAAAATTAACCACACACAAAGTCTATACAACTCAGTGAACTTGTATACATTAGCATAGGAATTGGGAGGGAAGCCCATCAAACTCACAGACCTCTTTCTCCAGTTTCCCTAGGGCAGGGATTGCAGATGCAAAGCACCATGGCAACTAAGAAAGATCTTCAATGATGTTAACCTATCTGTTGTGCATCTGCTTGGCCACAGAGATCCCAAATAATTTAATAAATAACACTGGGCTTGTATAGAAGTAAATAATCAACGTAAAACATTGAAAAGTCATTCTGTGGAGACATTTGTAAACAGCTTTTTCTTTTGAATTACTAGGAATTAAATCTCATGAATGATAGTCAAGTACTCTAGCATCGAGCTATATCCCCAGCTCTCTGTACTAATTTTTAAAATTATCTTTTACTTTGCTTAGTGGGTGCATGTGCATGCACATGCGTGCACATGTGTGTGTGTGTGTGTGTGTGTGTGTGTGTGTGTGTGTGTGTGTGTGTGTGAAGGGTATGGATATGGATGTACACATGCTACCACACATATGAAGGTCAGAGGACAACGAGCAGGAGGTCATTTTCCCCTTCCAACATGTGAGTCCCAAGTACTGAACACAAGCAAACAGGAATTGTCAAAGGTCCTGTCACACACTGCTCCATCTTCTAGTCCTTATCCATTCTTAATATTTTTAACATGATTCTATCTTCTCAAATGTCATTTGATTGTTTGAAATACAAAACTTCTCCTTTTACATTTACTATCATTTTTTTCAGTTTGAGTTCATTATGTATATACAGCTTGAATTTAAAATCCCTTCTGTCCTGGTCCCCAAGAGACTTGGAAAACCAGTGTTCATCTTTACCTCTGGCTCTGAGAAATAATTTTTCAGCATGTTTGTTAATAACGCTCTTTTCCTAGAATAAAAAATTCCCTTTACTTTATTTCATCAGATTAATATCAAATGCATTATCAATAAATCTTCATATTTGATTAAAATTCTTTTCAAAAGCATAAGAATACAGTAAATAAGTATTCAGGCTCAAAATACTAGATTGTTAAATTAAAGAACATTTTAAAAATTGTTTTTCTACTTATGTTTAAAGGAGTCAATTAAATCATCCAATATTTGTCTTTAACAATTATGTTTAATTAATAGATATATTGAGATTAAATGGCATTACATGATGTAACTGTAAATCTCTTAACATAGACCCTACTCAATGACATGCTGTGACTACTTATCATATTTTTGTCCATGTTGTAAATAACTTTGTGTATACTGTACTTAAGCTATGCAGTACCTGAAGGAAGCACTAATATGAATTTCCATGACCATGCTACTTTATACAAAAGAAAACCATTATATATGTCTATTGTAGTCAATAAAATAATAGAATCTTAGCAGAAGAAGATAATTTCTTTTAGCAAATTATAGGTAAGTAAGGGGCCTAAGTACTATCAGCTTTTACTAAATACAATGAAAAGTAGGTAGGTTAGTATAAATAGTAATTTCAAGGGTCATAAAAATAATTATACTTCTTCAGTACATGTATAGCACATATTTCATAGTGACTTTAATAATAATAACCACCATTAATACCTGTTCAGAACTTACTATCATCCAAGTGTCCTGCTACCTGCAGACCTTATTTCATTTAGACCTTAGGAAAGCTGATACTCTACATTAGTATAATATGCTGTGAAGTAGGCCATTTGTAGACGAATAAACTCTGCGTGCTCCAACAGTCTCAGGTATTGGCTTTCTCATATTCTCAGGTATTGGAAGCATGGTCCACTTACTAACCTTTTGATTGAAAGTTGACCCGCCGCCTGTATCTTTGGTGACTGAACTGCCTTTACTCTAGCAAGCTGACCAGAGACCAAGTTACATTACACAAAGAGCACTAGAAATTTATTAAGCATAAATAACTTTTTGATTTTTTTTAAATATTTAAGGAGAACAAAGGCATATGTTCTACCAGTACTATCTATTTGTTGGATTCTGAAATGGTTTGGATTGAGTGCTGGAGTTGATGTTGGGAAGATTGGAGTTTGCAACTGAAATCCCAAGAGGTGAACAACACTTGCAAAGATGGCTTTAATGAATGGGTTTTTGGTTATGACTTCTTCTGTGAAAAACTTTGGCTATAAATGCATATAGAGAAATGGCACTCACACAACTTTACTATATGTGTAAAGTTACTGCCTTTATGATCCTATGCTACATTTAGAGAACTGAAAAGAGAAAAAAATATGTATTTTATTTTTACTGGTTTGCAGATGTCGCAGAAAGAGCTAAGTGATCAAGAACAAAAAGTGTAATTGAATCGTGTGAAAGACAGAGACATGCACCTGGTGTTGGGGGATACATGACTGGCTTCAGTTTGGGAAAAATTGGGGCAGGAAACACCTAAGGTAAGGAAGAAGAACAATAACAAAAAAATTCTGGCTTTAAATCAGACAATGAGCCCTGCAGAATGGAGAATGGAAGTGTATGATGCATATTAAATGTGGGGTCCATGGATGAGCTGATAAGCTACAGAACTTGACACAGACAACTCAATTGTAACGCTCCACTGTAGTATCTGAATTGTTGACGGAACATGGAATAGAAAACTGACTTAGTCAGGTGTGGTACTGCAGAGGTGGCAAGAGCAGGTAGACTGCTGTGATTTTGAGGTCAGCCTGGTCTACATACAAGTTCCAATCCAGCTAGGGTTATATAGTGAGACTCTGTCTAACAAAAAAAAGGGGGGGCATATCTTACAAATTTGTATAAATTGTGTTTCCAGAGGTGGTGGTGGGGGAACCATTCAGGTGAGAGACGGCTGAGTAGACAAAGTGCTCGCTAGGCAAGCATGATACCAAGAGTTTGGATCCCCATCAGTCACATAAAAACGAGGTGTGACCATGTGGCTCTGTAGACCGCAGCACTTGAAGCAAAGCAGAGACAAGGAGGATTAGTGGGTCTACCTGGTCAGCAGCCTCACTGAAAAAATGGGAGACAGTGAGCTCCGGGTTCAGCAAGAGATGCTGTCTCAAGGGACAAAAACGGAGAGCCACTGAGGAGGATACCTAATGTCCTCCTCGGGCCAGTGCACGTGATGCATGGACATGTGCACACACACACACACACACACACACAGAGGTGTGCATGCCTACACATGTCACACACAGACAGAATAGTGTGCTGAGTATGATAATACATGCGTGAAAATCCAGTGCTCGGAACAAAAGGTGGGAAGGGTAAGAGTTCCGGGGTATTTTGGGTCAGAGTGTGAGACTTTGACTTAAGTAAAATAAAGGCAAGGAAGGAAACTTCATATGGTTCTAGAAAACAAATATATAATGAGGGAATTTAAGCTTTTGCTGGTAAAAACAGGATCTGCCATTATGTAGCTGAATGGGCAAGTGGTAATTTCCTTGGCTTCACTTGCCTCAAAAGTTTAAACTAACAACTAACTTCCGAGCTGTTATATAGCTGTTCTTTGTTCTTCAATGGTATTACTCCATTCGAAGTTACCATGGTAATATCAAAATTAATAAAAATTAAAAGATAAAATTTCACAGATGGCTTCCAAAGACCAAAAAACAAATAAAATACTATTTTATTTTCAATGTCTGAAACAATGGGTTTCTTTGAGAGATTTAACCCCTTGCTCCCATTTTTCATCAGATCACCGTCCTCCCCCTCCTCCTGCTGCTGTTCACCCTCCTCCCCTAAACAGTCCAATAGCCTAGTCCTCCTGCTGCTTTCAAGGGGTGTGTGTGTGTGTGTGTGAGAGAGAGAGTGTGTGTGTGAGTATGAGTGTGTGTGTGAGTGTGTGTGTGTGAGTATGAGTGTGTGTGAGTGTGTGTGAGTGTGTGTGTGTGTGTGTGTGTGTGAGTATGAGTGTGTGTGTGTTAGTGTGTGTGTGAGAGAGTGTGTGTGAGTGTGTGTGTGAGTGTGAGTATGTGTGAGTATGAGTGTGTGTGTGAGTGTGTGTGTGTGAGTGTGTGTGTGAGTGTGTGTGTGAGTGTGTGTGTGTGTGTGAGTATGTGTGTGTGTGTTACAGTGTGTGTGTGTGAGTATGAGTGTGTGTGTAAGTGTGTGTGTGTGAGTATGAGTGTGTGTGTGAGTGTGTGTGTGAGTGTGTGTGAGTATGAGTGTGTGTGTGAGTGTGTGTGTGTGTGTGTGTGTGTGTGTGTGTGTGTGTGCTTAAATCCAGGTTCCACATAAGAAACATAACATAGAGAAATTGACCATCATTATTTTCAGTTCAAATGGAAAAGATAAGTCATGGAGATGAAGTAAATGCAGCTAGGACTGCAAAATTCATCAGTAACAAAGCTGAAAGAGAGGAAAGAGTCTTCTTGCTCAGGCTCTGGTGATGGAGGAATGTGGTAAATACACCCTGACTTAAATGAGGAAATGAACTGGTGTTTCTCTGACGAATCAGAAATGATTTCAAATGGATTGTCACCTCTCACAATGGGTGAAGACAAATTCCTCTCCTCTCACTTAGGCCTAAGCTGATGTCTTGCTTTAGCCAAAGAGATGAGATCAAGATCATGTGTCAGCATGGGCCTTGGCAAGGCCATGACTTCTCGGCTCATCTTTGGAAGCCAGGCACAGAGCTGTAAGGAAGCTTACAGAAGCATGCTGGTGACCAAGGGGAATTAGGAGAGACCCTGGAGGATGCGGCACCACCTTGTGATCCCCAGTGTTCCTGAGCTAGGCCAGAGCATGTTGTAAGAAGCCCTGGCTGCTGGTCCCAGCCAACCCAGAGAATCATGAGAAGCAATAAACTAACTCTCCTCATGCACTTTTTGTGAGGGAAATCACAAACAGAAGCAATCTTTGTGATCAGATATCTACATCTCTAAAACTGAACCTCTGTTCTAGTTCATCTATGACTCATCCCAACGAAACCATCATAACCAGCAGCCTTGTGTCTGCCCAACGCCTTCTTTTTTATTACTTACTTGAACAATATCTGGAAGTAGCAAAAGCTGCCTTCTGTTTTGAGAAATAAACCACTCGAGTTTCAGTAAAATTAAATTTCTTGAGAAACCTATTTCCAATTTAAAACAACTTTTCATTTATGACCTTTCTCAATGATTGAGAAGCATAATTCTTTACCCGTATTATTTTCTGTGGTAGTACCGAGGCATTCTACCACCTGGAAGATCAGACTGGCTAATAGTTGGCAGTTGGATTCAGTCCTAATCATACATAAAGCCTTATAGAAACACATGAGGTTCTTTTCAAACTACTTTTACTTTCTACACAGTTCCATTTTGGCACATGTTCCCTAAGACTATGGAAATGTCTCACAATATTCTCACAGAAAAAAAAATATCCACATCTCATATGTTTTACATTTAAAATTACATTTAAAAAATTCTAGGTTTGTGTATGTGTGTGTTCATGGGTTCATGAATGTGCAAATGTGTATACATGCAGGTCAGAGGACTTCCATCAAAGGATTTCCCAGGCTGCAACTCACATTGTTAGGCTTGGCAGCAAGTGTCTTTACCCACCGAGCCATCTTGCTGGACCCAATGATTTTAAAAAGCTCTAGGACAACTTTGATGTACAAAAATGTTAATTTAACAAGTGACTGTTCAAGTAACACAGTTTGATAGCACAGATAATCCTGGCTATTTCTTTCTGTAATATTGTCTTTCTTGATCCATTGGGAAATTATGATTACCACAATATTGTGATAAAATGCATGAGATTGGAATATAAAACGGTTTGATTTCCACAGATAGTGCTATTTATATTAATTTGTTATGGTTTTGAAAAAATAACAGACATATATCTGAAAGGATAGGGAGAAATAAGAAATATACTTTGCCACCCACAAACGTTATTTCTTAGTCTGACCAAATTGATACCCAAAATTAACACCGGAGACTGATGCTTTATAGAAGACACCTTAAGTCTTTAATCTCATTGTATATCCCACTACACACACACATGCACACACACACATACACACACACACACCACATACATACATACATACTTACATACATACATACACAAACATACAGAGACGTACAAAAATATGTCTGTGACTGGCAGACCTCCAAGTAGCTCCCCCTAGTCCTCTGGTAGGAAAGACTTTACCAGAAGAAACATTCATCAAAAGTTGATGTGATATCGGAAAAACTCAAGTTAATATCAAAGCCCTGATTAAGAGATGGAAAGAAAAATCTCTAAATATCGCTTGCTGTCTATTAATAACATTCTGACTGGACCTAGCCTTCCATAGGACTTGCATGTTCCTAACCTTTACGTTCACAATGGATGACTGACTTGAGAGAGCATGGAGAGAGAGTCATAGAGCACGTACAGAAACAGTCAGGGCTTGACTATTTCATCCACCCAGATGAGATCACAGACCCCGGAGTCCAGAGCTGAATTCAGTCAAGTGGTGCAGCAGACACAAGAAGCATCCAGATGAGCCTCACCAACAAACACACAGTCATGAGGAAAACAGCTCATCACAGCCTGTAAGGCTTCCAATGGCTCATTATGCCTCAGTACATAACTAAAGGGCAGTGTATGGTGTGCCTCTCCCTGTCCTTCACACTGGTCCTTTCCTTCCAAGTTCTCAAATATACCATGGGGCACAGGAGTTTCCAGTAGGCTGCCCCTTTGCCTAGAATACATTCCCTGAAGCCCAGAACAGTATATGGTTCCTCTTTCTGTGAATAACTTCTATTTATCTTTGTGTTCTCTAATCGTATCAGTCCCTATGTTAAGCCTGCTGCTTGATTTTTACATTTGAAGAATCTTTAGTTTCTTATTATACCTATAAATTACATATGTTATAATTTTGTGTGTATCTCTTTCTAATCTAAAAATTCACTAAAAGCACCCAGTTCAACTTGAATTGAACTTGAACCCAGTTTTTGCTTGAATTGTAAACCAATACTTTGACAACAGTAGAGCCACAGAGGAAACTATATCAGTCTCTTGAGGTTAATTCTCTTAATTTAACATTAGTATGGGATTTCATTAAAGTTGTGTTTTGCTGTGTGTGCATGTGTGAGTGAGAGAGAGAGAGAGAGAGAGAGAGAGAGAGAGAGAGAGAGAGAGAGAGAGTGGGTGGGTGAGAGGGGGGAGAGGGAGAGAGAGACAAAGAGGGAGAGAGAGAGAAAGAGAGAGAGTTGGGAGAGAGAGATGGGGGAGAGGGAGATGGAGAGAGTAGGGAGGGAGAAGTGTGCTACCTAATTTTGTCAAGTTGATATGGGAACAATAGAATCACCTTGGAAACAGATCTCTAGGTCTGTCTGTGAAGAACTATCTAAATCTGGCTAACTGAAGTATAAAGATCCATCTTCAATGTTAAAACAATGTCATTTCATGTGCTTGGGGTGGGCACAGACTGTACAAAAAAAGGGAATGTGGACTGTAGAGAATCATTCATCACTTTGCTTTCTGACTATGGTTGTACTGTGACCATTTGCCCTCTGTTCCTGCCTGCACATTGCCATGGTGGACTGTTTCCTCTGCAACTGTAAGCCAAAAAAAAAAAAAACCCTTTTGTTTTTGTCAAATATTATTTTTATAGTAATAAGAAAAATAAGTAACACACTATTGTTGTTTGAATTATTTATTTGTGTGTGTATTTGGCTGCAAGATTTTTTTTGTGTGTGTGCAACTTGTGCGTGCGTGCAAGAGCTCATAAAGGCCAGGAGAAAAAAAAAATTCCCATGAAACTGGAGTTACAGGTGGTGGTAAGCTGCCCTGTGTGGTGCTAGGAATTGAACCTGGGTCCTCTGCAAGAGCAGTGACCATACTTAACCACGTTTCCAACTCCTGATAGTACAGTGTCCGAGTGGTTTAGTGCATGTACATGTTCATGTGCCTATGCATGTATGCATGTATATGTGCACAGGTACATATGGAGGCCAGAGGTCATTGTTGGGTGTATTCCTTGATCACTCTCCACCTTATTTCTTTGAGAGAGGGTATCTCCCTGACTCTGAAGCTCACTGGCTGGCTAGACCTGCTTGTCATTGAAGGACAGGAGGCTTCTTGCTTTAGTTCCACCAGTATGGGGTTGCATCCACATAACCAACATTTAGTGTGAGTGTTGGAGTCTGACCAGAGCTCAGGTGCTCACGCTTGTGTCCCAAACACTCTCTGGATGCAGCCATCTCCCCAGGTACATCATTTGTAGTTTTAAACTCAAGTTATGGGTGACACCGTTTTCAGAGGGAGATACTTTTAAAAGAGTAACACATGTCAAAAGTGGCACAAACACCTGAGCATGGTAGTCCAAGTCTAAGATCCCAGTGCATGGAATGATGAGGCAGGAGGACTGGGATGAGATGCCATGAAATTGAGGGCAGCCTGAGCTACCTTGTGAGTTCAAGGCCAGCCTAGACTACAGAGGGAGACTGACTCAAACAACAAAATTATGGAGAAATTTCATATTAGTCTCCAGCTAATCCTTCTCTACTACCCCATGATTCTTGCTTTAGATGTCTGAGTCTCTACAAGGCACCAGAAATGGAGAAGTCTGTGAGTAGAAATGCAGGCCTGGCAATTTCAATATAGCAGACAGTTATTGAAAGGAGGGTTCTCACAAGGTAAAAATCAGGCAATTCCAGTAGCCTTGGTGCCACTCACAAAGGTTTATAGCATCTACACCGGCCTTGCTGGCAAAATGCTGTCAAGTTTAATAAGAACTGAGTTCCGACTTAATTACCGAATATAACGGTACTAAGTTACGTTGCTAAATCTTTCTGCAGCCCAGTTCTCATGTGGACAGTGGCTTAATAAATTTCCACACCATAAGAGAACTAGAAGAGCCAAAGGGCTTTGTAACACGTAACTGCAATTTAAATGGATAACATCACACAAAATCTGTTTTACAAATCCAAATCTAACAAATATTGTGGTAGTTGTAAAAGGGCTGTTTCCTTATGGTGGGAAAAGATAAAGGCTGGGAAAATCCTTACAGAAGAAAAATGTCTTAAAAGTGTCCTATTGCAAGAATGTCAACTATTGTGTTTTATGTAAAGGATGTTCACTGATACTGTAGAGGTTATAACCTGGGATTTCTGATGCAGTGGCTATGATACCTTTGCCATGGTGCCTCTGTATGGGATTCAAGCAGCATAGACTTGAAATGTCTCTCACAGAGTTATCTAAACTAAATTTCAGAACCCAGAGGCCCCAGGTCCACTGCTATCCAGAAGGAACATCAGTTGCTCTCAGAGACTTTCTGATAAGGCAACAGGAGATGTAAGTTCTACAGTCACTGCAGAAGACCAATAATCTGATTTTACACACAGGAACTCTGTTTCCTGCTGAGGGGAGGGAGTGCACTTATAGCAGTAGACACTTAACTCCAATAGCTCAGTTGCTCTCAGTTTCACAATGAGAAAGTTGTGAATTCCAGAAACTTGTACAGAGTCAGAGAAAGTGACTCATAAGAGTTTTTGTGTCTGTAGACAATTCTTTCCTTTTGGCCCCCAGCTGTCACGGCACTTTATATTTCTGCTTAATATTTCTCACACTTAGACATGAATCACACTTGGATATGTTTATTTTCCATGAGATAAAAGATCCTTGAGGCTACCAACTTTTCTCACTCATCCCAGGGTGACTCAGATGGGACTCTTTTGAGTCAGCCCCCAACTCACCCCTTTCCATCCTCAATTACACATCCAATACAAACAACATAAAACTAGTCGAATAAAAGATTAGTATAGGTAAGCATTCAAGTTTCTGTTGCGTTCAAAAATCCCATGCAAAGGTGACTCATGGCCAGGTCAATTTTATATTTAGTGTGAAATATGTTGATGTTTTCATTCTATCCCCACCATTTTCTGTGTAGAAGTCAACTGGGGTATTGGGGTAGGGTCTTAGATAGTATCACCTATCAACTTGACTCAGTTTACAGTCACCCAAGGGAGGAGGCTCAATTGAACTGTTGCTGAGATCATAATGTCTTGACTCATTATTGACGTGAGACTGCCCAGCCAACTGTGGGTGGCACTATACCTAGGCAGGTGGTCCTGGAAGGTTTATTGATGCTAGGATGAAACACCATGACCAAAAGCAAATTGCGAGGAAAGGGGTTATTAAACTTACACTTCTATATCACTGTTCATCATTTGAGGAAGTCAGGACAGGGCCTCAAACAAGACAGAAACCTGGAGGTAAGAGCTGATGCAGTGGCCATGGAGGGAGCTGCTTACTGGTTTGTTCCTCATGACTTACATAGCCTACTCTCTTAGCCCATCCACAATGGGCTGATCTCTTGCACATCAATCACTAATTAAGAGGTTGCCCTGTCCCACAGGCTTGCCTGCAGCCCAATCTTAGGGAAGCTTCCTCCACTGAGGTCCCCTCCTCTCAGATGACTCTAACTTGTGACAAGCTGACAGAAAACAGCCAGGACAGATGAAATGAACCCTTTCTTCTCCCAAGTTTCTTCTGGTCAGAGTGTATTCTCACAGCAGCAGAAAAGCAAACTGGAACAGACAAAAATTACCAAAAATTGAATGTCCAGGACTCACTGAAGAGTTACAAATAGGTCAGTAATGCTGCCTTTATGTAGAGTAGCTGGATATACTGCCTGAAGGGTTTATTTCTTTAAAAAGTAACTGAGTGGGCTAGAGAGTAGCTTGGTGTCAGAGTGCTTGCTGGGCATGTACTAGGCCCTGGGCTTCATACCAAGTACCAAGAATGGAAAGAAAGGGGGGGGGGGAGGAGGGAGGAAGGAAGGAAGGAAGACAAAGAGACAGACAGGCAGACAGAAAGATGCTTTCCATCCTTAAATAAGCAAGAGAAGTACGTTATTTGTTGTTAAATTGAAATTGGATGTGTCTGTGTTCACTACAGGGCCTTTCTTCTAGACAAACTCATTGTGAGAGGTGGCACCTTGGACAGAAGCTTATCTCACCAAATAGGCAGCACTAATCAGTTACCCCAAGGAAAAGTGGCAATGACTGTGAGAAGAGCAAACCTTCATTAGAAACTGAACATTCCAGGAAGTAACAAAACGAGGTGGTTGGAAGCGCTAATAAAGAAGGTGCCTTGAATAACTACATCTCTCATCCAAAATAAAAATAGATGACCACAGACCCCAAGGGTATAAGATCCTCATTTGTTATTTATTGCCACCAAAATTCATTCAGAATTGTTTGAGAAAGACAAGTTGGACACAAGTAATTTGCTCACACTGCCTTTGCCTGCATACCTTCTAAACCTATGAACTCCGTTTACTATAGACAGGCCGCCTACATTCTGGAAGAACGCTTCTCTTTTGTTTGTTTGTGCCTTGTTTTGTCTGAGACAAGGTCTCATGCTGCTCAAAGTTGGACTTCAGCTCCTGGCTTTGAATTGTTTATCGACCTACCTCTACCTCCCAAGACCTGGAATTTTAGGCACGTGGTACTGTATCAGACTTGAGAGTTTCGTGTTTATTTCCAAGTGTTAAATGCTCTCTAAACAATTGAAAGATGGCTCCCTTCTAAAAATTCATATTATTATATCTTCAGTTACTGTGCTAAATTTGCCTAATTGTGACAGATGCTCATTTAAGGAAGTAATATAATCTGCATGCTGACACCATGAGCTGGACTCCTAGTCAAAAGGAGTTATGTGTTTGTTTAAGATTGGGTCTCTTTGTATAGCTGAGGTTACCCTCAAACTTATGTAAATAAGGCTAGCCTCAAACTCAGAGTTCTCTAGCCTAAGCCACCATGCCCAAAGAAAATTAATATATTTTAGGAAAGTTTAGCTTCAGTTTTTCCATGTTTACTAGTAGGAAGTTTTGTTGGTTTGTTTGAGAGAGGGCTTCATGTAATGCATGCTAGCCTCAGCAACCCTACAGAGCCAAGTGTGACCTTGAACTCTTGAGTGCTCTGACTTGTCCTCCCAAGTGCCAGGATTGCAGGCATATGCCACTGAGCCCAGCAGGAAACTGTATTTCTTGAGGAACACAGAAAAACAAAACAAAACAAAACAAACAAACAAAAACTCCAGGACGTAAATCTTCCTAGCCATTTTCTTGCAATTGGAGCAATCTTTCTGACATTTCTCTTCCAAATGCTATTATGTTTAATGGTCACAGGCGAGTGACTACAGCAACTGGGTGTCATATTAGAGTGTTAGAGTTGTTAAAAATTCATTTTTCATTTGGAAACATTTAGCTTTCTGAAAACCAAACTGATTTAAAAGATAAACTATACAACCACACATAAAAGCTTGTAAAGACTGAGGTGATTTTGCACAATAATGGGACCTATTGCACTGATGAATAATAGCACAGGAGGATGAGGTGTTCAGAGGCAGACCGCAGGTACAGGTTGGTGGGACATGGGCAAATACTCACAACTCAGAAATAGTTAAACATTGTTTAGAAAGAACCACAGTGGATTGATGAAACTCTCATGATTTGGTATCCTTGGTAGTCTGATAACCCCGGAGGGTGATCTATAAGGGTGTGTATGTAAATTCACAGAAAAAGGAACACATGCAGGTCCACACACAGTTTTAGTTTTTGTTGTGTTGTCCCAGAAACAGACCCAAGAACAGAATTTGAGAGTGGTTCTAGCTCAAGACCTGCTGGTGGAGAAAGAAAGACACCCCACAGAACAGTAACTTATATGTTTCCATTTGAGGTAACTGGTGGTTGTTTCTGCTATGCTTTGGGGTGGGGTGGTCAATGTAAAGTCCACGTCACTCCACCTCCAGGCAAGGAGCTGGGTACTAACACTTAAGTCCCCATCTGCCTGTGGCTTAAAGACTGGAAGAATGAAGAAATCTTTCCCAGCTTGCCACGCGTGGAGTTCTAAATAGTGAGGGAAAAGGGGCAATGGGGATAGAGAATTATATGACATTTGACCACACAGTTAGATTTTAAAGACCATGACAGAAAGCACAGGCCTCACACCTGCAAGTGGATTAACAGCTGCCTCAGCCATCTGATCTGAGGCACAGGAAGGTCCATAGACCAAAGTGTTTTCCCTACTGACCTCCATCGCTGTGGCTAAAGTGCTCTCATTGACATTTGTCATATGCCACTGTGTCACACACTTTTAATGCAAATGTACTTATTAATGTGCTTAAATGTGCTGATGTATTCGAGAGGTGTTGATGTATTAATTTCTGGGAAATTGGCTTATTAATTAGTTCTTTTCATGAAAAGGGCCTCAGAGATGACATTTGAAAAGGAAAGTCGACCTTTTCTCCTATAAATGGAAAGCCAGACTATTCTAGATACCATGTTTTACAGATAAAAGTGAAGGAAAGAGACAGTGGACTGGTGTGTGTGTGTGTGTGTGTGTGTGTGTGTGTGTGTGTGTCTGTCTGTCTGTCTGTCTGTGTGTCTGTGTCTGTCTGTGTGTGTGAACTGAGATAGGTTTTTAGGAAGGAATAAAGGTGGTGGAGAGGCAGCGATAAGATCTGGATGATGGCCCTTACCAATACCTAAATGTATAGATAGAACACATACAGGTCCACACTTCCCTGAACTGCTCAATGCAGTATTGTTCTTACGAAAGTAAAGGAAGCCAGTGTTGCTATAGTTACAACATAAGATGTACTTGTATTTGCTGCTATGATCTCCTTATACAAATTGTTTCAAAACTTACGAATGTAAAATTATTTTTAAGTAAACATACTTATATCTTCCAGAAAGTCTAGATTCCATCTGGTAAGTCTGGGCAGGAATTTAACACAGGCAACTAAAGGCAGGAACTGAATCAGAGACCATCAGTGACCACTGATCACCGACTTGCTTAGATTTGTTCTTTTTAGAACCCAGGACAGTTGCCCTGGGTTGGCACCATAACAGTGGGCTGGACCCTCCCAAATTGGTCATCAATCAAGAAAATGCCCCATAGGTTTGCCCATACGCCAATCTGATGGGGTTGTTTCCAACTGACTCTTGAGCCAACAACAACAATGACAACAAACCAATCGGCCAAACAAAAGCAAAAACTAAGACTTTCTAAAAGTGATATATTTTAAATCATACTTCCTAAGTTAATTTATCTAGTCTATTAAGATTATCACAGAAAGCCTTGGGCCACTTTGAGCAACTTCAGAAATCACCCAGCTGATGAGCATCCTAGAACAATGTATTCCAACTGACACTTAATATCCTAGAAGACAGAGATGAATTGAAAAGACAAAGATGACAGTATTTTTTATTGTTTTCTTGTAATCAACCAAGCTCCCACAGAGTAGAAGTCTTAAGTGAAAGGGGGAAATGTTTATGATGGTAATTACCACTGTGAAGAAATTCTATTCATAAGGGCTAGTCTTCAGGAGAAGGAAAACTCTAAACTCTGTGCCTGCCTGACCCTCAGGATCCATGATTCTGTGGATGCCTACTGTGCCTAGCACACAGTAGGAGTGAGAGCTAATTATTTAATTAACTAATGCATTTTACACAACTCTTCCCCATAGGAATGTGAATTAAGTATTGTTAAACTAATTTTGCAGTGGGGAAATTGATGTTCAAAGGAGCTGCATAATTATCTCAAAGACAAGCAGCTGGTGTATGCTGACAGAGACTTGTGCGTACAAATACATGGTTTTTAGGGGAACAGCAAGAAACCCAGCTCTACCTCACTGTGTATGTTTTCTACGATTTAAGTGACATTTATTTTTACCACAGCTTATGGTTTGCTAAAGCATCACATGCCTTGTTAGATGCTGGCTGCGGAATCTCAATGCTTTTTGGATGAATTTTACTGGCCAAATTCAAGGGAGCCCACAGTTGGTCTCAGTGACATGGCCAGTTCCCAGATGACGCATTCATACAAGCATCATTTCAGTCGCATGCGGTTTCAGCACCGTCCACTCTGCAACTTTAAGGGTTACTTACACTCTCATTCATGTGACTATATTTCAAAACTACTGGCTACCCATGTATTTTTAATGAAATAGAGCTGTCTGCTGAGGAATCCAAGAGGCAACAGTATTTCCTTGTCTCATAAACACAAGGATTGACGAAAGCAAGACTGAAAAAAAAAGTCTCCCTGAGAAAACTGCAAGTTTGGTAATAATCTCTCTTAAGGACACAACACAAGGTATCCCGGACCCAGATATTTTCACATGCATTGGCCAAGGGCCTTTCCAATTTTTATCTAGTAGTTGAAAGAGTTAAAGGAGGAGTGGGGAAGGTAGGTCTTATGATGTGGTAGAAGTATCATATTTAGTATTATACGATTAAAGATGAACTAATTTAACAGTTAGTTATGTAAAGAAACAAGACAATAGGAAAACTATCAAATAATAATTATGCAAAAAACTGAGAAATTTTCATCATAAAGATCCAATGACCTTTATTAATATTTTAAAGATGGATAGATTAAAAATAAATTTTATTTAATTTGAGCACTAGTTACAAGTTTCAAGTAAGCAACTTCACTTTTAAAATAGAGTTTGCTTGCAGATTTAACCACTGAGACAAATGCAGAACCAACTCCTGCAACAGACCCTTTGTTAAATAGAAATTAAAACTACTAACACTATGATTTTTTTCTTTTTTTCTTTTTTTTATTCATGTGAACTGTTAAACATGACCATCTATACCAGTGTTAAATGAGGGTGGAAAAGGAAGGCAGGGCAGAGCGGGGCAAGAAAGAGGAAGGAATTCCCCTCTACTGGTAAGAAAGCTCCAGGTTCATCCCATCATGGATTTCATAGTCTCCCAGAGACACGTGGTCCTGAAGAAACGTGTACCACTTTTTAAGAATGATCTTATTCCAGTGGGTGCCAGTTTGAGCCTCTATCAGTTTCTTCAAGTCGCCAATGGTGTCATCGGTGTTGTACTTAACGTGAACTTTCTTTCCTAGATGGTAATTGCAAACCACCTCAGTCATTGTGGCTGGAGTTCCAAAGTCCTCAAACCTATCGATGATACAACTTGCAGCTCGAACGCTTAACCCTGGCTGGATTTCGGGATTGAACTTTTAGTATGTAAAGACTGAGGGACTTTCAAACCCTCTCTACAGGTGCAGCCACTGGGATCTAAAACCTTCCTCCCCTCTTTGGGTTAGATTCATTTGCTAGGACAGTTCATGAACCTGGTGAGCAACATCTTCTGCTTCTTCAAGAGCAAATCACAGCTTCCAGAGGGCAAATCTTGCGGTGTGTAGTTCAAATAACCCAACAAAGGTCAACTATGGATGGGAAGTCCAAGAATCCAGTAGTTTCTCAGTCCCACAAGGCTAGTTGTTTCAAGTGGAATTCTGTAGAAGGAGGTTCCAACAGATTTGCTGGCAAGTCAATGCAAACAGTGGAAGAATAAGTCTTCCCTCTTCCAATGTCCGTATGTAGGTCTCTAGCAGAAGGTGTGGCCCAGATTAAAGGTGTGTACACCTGGACCTAGAACTTGCTTTGCCTCAGGCTGACCTTGAATTCAGAGTCCTGGAATTAAAGGCCTGTACTACCTTGCCTGGGCCTAAATTTCTCATGGCCACTACACCTCAAGATCTCTTTGCCAAGATCCAGGTCAGAAACTTGTGTCTTCCAGCCTCAAGATCTGGATCACAGGTGAGCCCTCCCATTCTGGATTGTAGTTCATTCCAGATAGAGTCAAGTTGACAACCAGGAATACCCATTGCAATGTGGGAAATCAGAAACGCATAGACCAAAACCCAACAGAGGACACCCAGAACAACAAACATTACATGACCAGTTTCTCTGTGCTAGAGGATGTGGCAGGTATTGCCAGGTGGAGGTCTCAAAGTTCCACAGGCAGGTGAAGCCTGAATTCTCTGCCTGGAGGAGAGCATTTGCTCTGGATCCCAACCCACTTAACCAGCATTGCAGTAGCAGCTCAATTCCCCAGCGGTTCTGACTCATCCAGGATCACAGGATCACAGGAGGTGTTTGGGCTGATTTTTTCTCTTCATTCTACGAATGCACTGTGGATATTCCAGAATATTCTATAAGTATTCTGTCAAAGTTTCTAAAAGAGAGAGAAACTCAAGCAAAAAATATATATACATATATATAATAATGCTGAATAAGCTGTCAAAAGTCACAGAGCATCTAGTAAGTAGAATTGAGATTGGAATTCAGCAATCTGACTCACAACCTAGACTGAGCTCTATATAAGCTTTCCTTTAGGATGTTAGGGAACATTCTCTACTTCTCCATGAAGAGTGCCACTATTACAGAACACAGCGTGCTGGGAGGAAGGAGGCAGGAGTGAAATAAGACACACAGAGAGCATAAGAGCCAAAATACACTTGTTATGTAATTTACATGTCGTGCCACAAAACAGAAATGTATGTCTCCTATATAAAACAGAAGAAAACATCTGTTAAAGGTACTAACATATAAAGCTTCACCCTGCTTCCTGTCTATCTCTGCTCCGTGGTCCTCTCAGCAGTTTTATTTGCTACTTACTGCTCCATCACTTCAAGGAATGCTCATAGTCTTATGAGCTCCTGAACTATAATGAGCACATGGAAATCTCCACCTCTGCCAGGGGTTAGGCCTACACATTGTGTCTTCCAGGTAAAAGCAGAGAGGTCAGATGTCCTCTAGTCCCATGTAGGAAATGTATAACATTGAAACTTGTCCACAGGATAAACTTCTTTTTGAGTCTCCTACTAACATGTCATGGCACTACCAGGTTAGGACTTGAGTGGCAGCCATATTACCTTACCATAGAGTCTACATGCCTGGTACCTAGACTCTGTCTATGAACACTGGACACTGGTGGTGACTTGGTGGGAATGGAGATGGGTTACAAGGTCTTACAACATCCAATGATATGGCAAACCTAGAATCAGTCTTGGATATGGATAGGGTCACACATTCAGTTTCAATGTTATAATAAACATAAAAAAATGTGAAATTACTAATTATTTCAGGATGATGATCGCAGAACATTAAATGTGGAAAATGAAGCTCTTCTGGGCACTGAGTTATGTGTGATTGCATTGGTAATACACCCACGAAGTCTGGGGCACCAGAAAATTATAACACAGAGCAGTGCATATGATTCTGTTTATTTAATAACATATCACCATGTTCTGAGACACAAGAAAGGCAAGATACAGTGGACTGAAGAAGTCTGACATCTCAATTCAAGAGCTATGAAATGAAGAGTCAGAGATTAGAAGTTTTAACTTTTTTAAGTTGAAAAGATGCTTCAATTAGACAGAAATTAGAGACCAGAAGATGAGTACTCCATAAAGAAGAATAAACAGGAGAAGAGATGCTGTGAGGAGAATTCTCAGAGGAATGTGGAGATGGTGAGGGAGTAGCAGAGGAGAAATAGTATAGAGGAGACAAGAATATAGGATGCCAAAAACTGTCCTATGAGAATTTACCTCTGAAAACACAATTGGGGCAGGGGGACAAGATCTCTTCAGAAAAAGACCATTATGAGACATTTTAGTGTGAAGAAGGCACAGGTGAGCACTGCCAACAGTGTCAATTAGCTCACACATGCCACAGGATTTGCAGTGTAACATCTCAGTCCCTACTTGGGCCAACACTGATATTTCCAAAAGCCTCAAAAGATGTAGAGTTAGAGTACATGTGGGTAACCAGTCATCGTCCTGGAACAGTTGCCTTTCCAAACACTGGTGTATTGACTTTTTTTTAAGGTAGCTGATGTGGGGGAGGGGAAGTAGGATTTTAGTAAAACAGCAATAATCTTAGCTATGGAGAAATAAACTTTCACATTTCTCTGTCTAGTGTCAGAAAGTTGAAAAAGCAGCATAGTTTTCCTTTAATTCCTTCCTTCTGAAAATGCTTTATACAACATCTAGGGTATTTTCTAGGGCAAGCAAGAGTATTTAACATCATAACTTACTAGCACAGTGCACTCTGTAGCATGCTGGTTTGCAGTCCATATGAGTGATGCTTACATGGAATTCATAAGATTACAAATCTCGATTAAAGATAGGGAAGTTTTTCCTTTCGCCCTTCATTATTGAGTCAGACCAAATAAATTGCACATTATTTTGCTGTTTGTTTCATGTAGATTCTGTTCTGTACTGTGTCTTATTACATAGGTCCTGGTGAATAAATGATAAGTCAGATGAGCTAATGAAGAGATCTGAGTCAAAAGTCTCTCCTTATCATTTCTTCCTGAGCACGTTTGCCATTTTTCTTATAGACAATTATTTAGGATGCTGGTTATTTTCTAGCTACAAGGCGATCATAAATTAATACAACTCCCGTTTTAAAAGACAAGCAGTTATACAGAATGGGAAAAATAAGTAGCAAAAACCAGTCCTGTGACATGCAATGGATTTCAAGTTGAGTTGACTCAAAGCACACCAGACTCGTGGCCCACCTGCAGTAGTGAGCTTACTGCAAACTACATTGCCTTGAAGAATGGCAATCAGTGAAAGAATGTCTCTGAAGAAATACAAATAACTGCGGAGAGAGCCAACACAGGTGGCCCACAACATGAGAAATGCAGAAAATATTCCTGAAGACACAGACTGGGAGAAGCAGCAGTCTTTCTAATCATGTAAAGTGACAAGCATAGAAGCTGTCAGTCTTCACGTGCAAAGGAGGAAATGGATTAAGGAAGACGCAATCACGACGTGTCAATAGCAGAATGAAATTCTTATGCAAATGCTGAATATTCATAGACAGTCAGAGTGCAAGAGATAGATTAAAGCATTTGAAGACAATTGGTCCATAAAAAGAAAGAAAAGACCCAATAAAATTATAAATATAAATAGGGCAATGAAATTATTCATTGGAAAAACAAACATGAGAAAATGCCCTGAGCTCATTTAAATTAGAAAACAGGTTTGTCCGATGTTCTAGTTTCACTCACCAAACAAACTCCCTCCTTCCATGCACTCCTTATAATGTAGAATTTATTTTATGTATGACACACTCAGTACAAGTCTCACCTTAGGGGGCTTGTGCTATGAGCCTAATCAGTATTAGGACAGGGCTATGGACTCTTCAGATCATCAAAGAAGATTATATGTTTTTATGCAGGGTGGTTATGCAGATTGGTGCAAGTGTGATAAATCTCCATCATGATAACCAGAATTTCTTGAATGTGCATCTCATATATTTGGCTGGCACAAACAGGACTCTATAAGCAAAGTATAGCAGTGGGCAGAATACTCTGAGGCTGTAAAGATCTGTCCCTTAGGACAGTAATAAAAGAAGTACAGGGGAGGAAATGCCTCTCTGAACGCCAGGCCAGATGTTTTCAGAGTCTACAGATGGAAAGAAACAAACCTGGACAGGCATAAAGGAAGTGATGTTGTCTATGTTTCCATTTACGTCTGTTTCTTCCTACACTCAAGGTGCTTTCATCCAGGCCACTCTCTAGCAGACTTCTCTGTCCCCTTGGGCCCATTTGGAGTGACATCCTCCTGGTCCCATGATCTCTTGGGATCATAGTCTTCACTGTTGCTCTATCACAGAACGATGGATACTCTTGACTCTATCCAAATGCAAGACTTGCACAAGTCTTCCTCATCTATTTGTTTGAAGACCTGTAAGTTTTCCAAACCTCTGCTGACTGCCCTGAGCAGACATTTAATCCTCTTCTGGGACATTCTCTCCCTCTCTGAGTGTCACTTCCACAGTAGCTACTCACTGTGCACTGCAGTGTACAGACTATGATTCAGACCAAGCTCCTTAAAGTCAAGGAAACTTATACCTGGAGTCAAGGAGAACACATAATAGAAGCTGTACAATTTCATAATAAAAGTGAAACAAAACTTTACTTTTTCTGTTTCTTACTGTTCTTATAGAACATACATCTTAGAACTTCTCAACTTAAATAGGACCTTATGATGAATTTCATATAGAGTTTTCTTAAGATATCAGAAGCACCTTAATCTAGAATTCCCATTCTGTCTACTTGTTCCCCATCTTCCTGCATCTTTCAACTTCCAGTTTTGATTGTACTGCTACCAACCACTCACTCAAGCTGGGAAAATTTTAATGTTCCATCCTTTCTCATTTTGATGTCTCTGTATTTAATTTGTTCACCACGTGCAGCTAATGTAAGAGCCTGAGTCCTCAAATCGTCAAATCCTAAAATCCATTCATGTCTTTCTACTTTTTCTGCCTTAGCCTAGAACCATGTCCTTAACATCTCTTCTCTAGCCAATTGTACTGCCTCCCTCCCTCCCTCCCCTTCAGCATCTCCAGAGTCCCATGTTGATTATTAAACTCACATCCAGTCCTGTCCATCTCTTGCTTCAACTTTCATGGTGGCTATTTAAGTGCCTACTATGGAAAACTCAGGCCTTTGGCCTGGAAATTAATGTCCTTCGAGTACTGTTACCCCCTTTCCCTCCATCCATCTATATTTGCCTTTGATAACATTAACATTTAGGTATGTCAAAGGTCTTGAAACTCTCAAAACATTAAGTACCCTGGGGCTAGGGAGATGGCTCAGTGGGTTACAGTGCTTGTTCTGAAATCAGGAAGACCTGAGTTTGAATCCTTAGCAGCCAGGTTAAAAAGCCAGGCATGCTCCCGGGGTCACACACAGGTAAATCCCAAGTTCAATGGCTAAGAGACCATGTCAACAAGGTGGAAGGAATTAGAGAAAGACGCACACTGTCCTGCTCTGTCCTCCATATTCACCCATGGGCACATCCACCACACAACCCATACAGACACAATTAAAGGAAAAATATATAGCCTTACTCTTCTGTACTTTCTATTTCTCTACCTAGAGTGACTTTTCCTCTCTATCATTTTTGGATGATTTAATGATTTTTATGATCTTATCCTTCTCTGATTACAACCTATTCATCAGTTGCAACCTCTAGAAAGGATTAAGCAACCTTTCTCTATACTTTTATATATGTCTTTATCATAAAACTCTAAATTATAAGGGCTAATGCTATGCTTTAATCTAATTTGGAAAAATTACCTCCAAGAACCTGTACTGTCAGAAAGGAAATCTTCCACGGTGTCCAACTGAATACTCACAAGAAGTATTCAGTCACTGTAAGACCCCCTTTCGGGGACCCCCACTCTAGTCTCGGGAGTGTGAGAGCACCCAAAGAAACACGAGGACCCATCTTGTTGTAATTACATGAGGACGTTTAATTACGGAGCTCCGGACCGACATGTATCCCACACAGGAGATAACGGATGCCGGCCATGAGGCTCAAAAGCTAGGGGGTTTTATGGGGTAAGGGGCTTAGGGGTGTGGAATTCAGCATAGGGACACACTATTGGCTTATTTAAACATTAACAGAAAAATTACATGTACGTGCAGGGTGTCAGAGTTCTGTGAGTTGTTGACTCAGTTCAGATAGCCCTGCTATGTCTTCACAGTCCCCTTTATCTTATGGTCAAGATGTTCCCAGGAATGTTTTAACTATGAGGCATACCCAGGTTTGTTTTTCTCTTTTCTCAGCCCCAGGCAGCCTCTAGGCTCACAAACAACCAGCAATTTCTGAGTACTTTATATGACTTACAGGTCTTGAAATTTCATCTTTCTTTCATCACCTACTGTTAGAATTGACACCAAGCTCTTAGAAACTGAGCAGAATTTTATGGCACTTATATATTCAATAAGAAGAATTTTAAATTCCATCTCATTATAAAGAGTGAAGCTATAACTCAGAGACTTTAGGAAGCTTAACAAGAAGGAAGGCCAAAGTGTGGGTGTTTCAATCCTTAGAAGGGGGAACAAAATAATCTTGGGAGGGAGAAGGAGAGAGGGACCTGGGAGGCAGAGAGGAGGGGGAAGGAAAAAGGGGGGGGAGAGTCAGGATCAGGTGTGGGAGGAGATGGGGGAAAAGTACAGAAGATTAGGAGAATGAATAGAAATATGTAGGGGGGGTGGGGAGGAACCACTAGAAAGTTCCAGATGCCAGGGAAGCAAGAGGTCCCCAGGATCCAACAGGAATGACATTAGCCAAAATACCCAACAGAAGGGAGAAAGAACTTGAAGAGACCACCTCCAGTAGATAGACATGACCTCCCCCCAGTTAAAGGATGGGGCCACCCATCCATATCAAAATTTTAACCCAGAATTGTTCCTGTCTAAAGGGAACGCAGGAACAAATATGACCAGAGACTGAAGGAAAGCCATCCAGAGACTTCCCAACCTAGGGATCCATCCCATCTTCAGGCACCAAACCCAGACACTATTGCTGATGACAAGGAGTGCACACAGACAGGAACCTAGTATGGCTGTCCTCTGAGAGTTTCCACCAGCATCTGACTAAAACAGATACAGGTATTCACAGCCAATCATCAGACTGAGCCCAGGGACCCCATTGGAGTAGTTAGATAAAGGACTAAAGGAGCTGAAGGGGATTGCAACCCCAAAGAAAGAGCAACAATATCAACTATCTAAACTCTCCACCCCCTCCCACCCCCAGAGCTCCCAGGGCCTAAACCACCAACCAAAGAGTACACATGGGGGGACCCATGGCTTCTGCCACATATGCAGTAGATAATTCCCTTATCTGGCATCAATGGGAGGGGAGGCCCTTGGTCCTGTGGAGGCTTGTTGCCCCTGCGTAGGGAGATGCTAGAGTGAGGCAGGAGTTGGTGAGGTGGAACACCCTGTTAGAGGCAAAGGGGAGGGAGGATTAGATGTGGGGGCGGGGGTTTGCAGAGGGGATACAGGGAAAGAATAAATAAAATAACAAATTAATAAAAAATAAGTAGTTAAAAAAAGTGAAGATATTTTAAACTAATATACTTGATGGGCAGGAATGACCACATCTATTAGTTACTTCTTCAAGAGGAAGTTTCTAAAGTAGCAATCTCACTACCAATTAGTGAAGCTAAATATTCTCTGTCCATTTGATTTCTTGTAAGCTTTCTACTATAGAAAGCTTTAGCTACTACTGAATACTTTTAAACAACTATTGTTCCTACTTAGGAGTTGTAATTACACTGATTCAAAATAATTCTATGGATGTATTATAATATTTTCATAAATTCAGCCAACATTCATAGATCTCTAAATTCATAATTGACATTTATTTTTAATGGTTTCAAATGAGGTCCAGAAAGATCTGTCTACTATTCTGTGGCTTTAATGATTTAAATGAAAGTTTGCTTTTAATTTTCAAATGCTATGTCAGTAATAACTCAGAAAATTTTTACTTCAAATTTAAATGGAGATTGAAATCTCTTATGCCAATCTGTATATTTGGAGTAGTTAAATAAATGTATAAGATAGACATAAACAAATCAATGATCTTTTATATGGACACAACTTGATAGTCAGTGGTTGCTTCAATTAAAGTCCTATAAGCTCTTTCCAAAGATAAAGAGTATAAGTTTGCAATGAGAAGATAATGTAATGCAGGCAAAGTTGCTGAGGTAGTGACATGTTATTAAGAACAAAATCATGCCCAAGTTTTAATGTAAAAAGATGATATTATGTTCATGTGATTTTTATATAATGTTCTATATTCCTGGTGTAGTAGAGTTTTTTCTTCTTGGCATAATGTGATCAGCCCATCTTCATTTGGGGATAGAGATTACCTCAGCTTCGTAGACATGCTAACTGATTTAGCAAAACAATACAGTAAGTCACAGGACCCCTACCCCCACACACATACATGCATGTGCACACACACACACCAGCTACGAGCAATACTGAGCAATCCTGGAGTGCACTGGAATCACAGAGGAACTGCAGCAGACAGAGAGCTTCATGACTCACCTTGTATGAGGTTATCATCTCTGATGGGACAGGACTTTATGGAGATGCAGCTATTTGGGCCACCTGTGCTCCTGCAAGCAACCCCATGTAAACCAAACACTTTGGTTCGTCAATGTAGACAATGATGCTCTCCTGACTTTCATCTGTTGCCAGACCCAATCTGGGTTGTATCTTCCCAGAAAAATGTTTACACAACTTCTATAAAGTAGCTTGCTTAGACAGCAATGCTTGTGGTAGATGTGTAGATACATGCCAATATATTTTTCTTCATTATAAAAATACTTATTTGTGTGTTTGTGCGTAGGTCAGAGAACAGCTTGCAGGAGTCGGCTTTCTCTTTCAATCAGGTGGATGCTAGGACTCACCCTCGGTTCATCCGGCCCAGAGGCAATCTCCTTAACCTATCAAGCTATCATATAAATTGCTCATCTGTTTTTGAGATTGGTTTTCATTGTGTAGCCCAGGATTGCCTGAAACTCATCTTGTTGCCCAGGATAGCCTCAGCATTGTGGTAATAGTCTAGCCTTAGCCTCCATACCTGGCTTTTTTTTAGTTGGATGGGTTTTTTATTTCAGTGTTTATTTAGGGGGTATTTTTCACAGAGACATGAGTGGAAGTCAGAGGACTCCATTAGTTCTCTTTTCCATCATGTGGGGTCTGGAGATTGAACACAAGTTACCAGCTTTGCGGTGAGCACTATTACCTACTGATCCATCTCACCAACCAATTGGTTGTTTTAAAATAAAGTCTCACTGTGTATTTCAGGTTACCCTGAGACCTATTATATAGACCATATCGCCCTCCTACTAACCCTCAACAATTCTGTCTCCGCCTCCTGACTTTTCAGATTATAGGTATGCAACACCATGCCAGGTATAGATGTGTAAGCAGTTAAAGTACTCGCAAAACAACAAAAAGACTATATGGGAGTTTGCATACAGGCTTCAGTTAGAATGTAATGACTAAAATATGGTACGTTTTTCCTAGTGCAATTAAACCAAGCCACTCCCAAACACAGGAGCATGGATCTAAATGAAAGAGCCACGGAGGACACATCTAGTCCTTTTACACCCTTTAGCTGTCTTTGGTGCCATTCTAAATGTATGCATAGGCCTAGCTGAGAAGATGCCTCACTAATATGCTAACCAAAATTTTCAGCCAGTTAGAGTTTTCCCTCTGATAAAAGGCAAAGCCATTAAGGGAAAGATTGGAATGAGAAAACATAGCTGGAGATCCAATTAGACACTCAACAGGTTTTTAAGTTTTTACGTTTGACCTACTCATCAAATTGAAAATAACACTTTTGCTTCACAGGAACAGACATTTAAAAAAATCTTTATTGTAAGATAGAACAATTTTATTGGTATTAGTAGTGAATTATTGATGGTGAATGTAAAAGAGGCTGTGGGATGTTAAGACATAGTCGAGCACTCGTGCTCTCAAACTAATTTCACCACGAGTTTGTTTTGCTGAAGATGTAACACAGCAGCATTTTCAAGATGGGTTCTGTTTTTACCATAAGGATAGTTAATGACTACAATTTGAAGAAATACAAGTGTTCCTGATATATGGAAACTTCTGAAGCTATTTATGGGTTTTTCTGAGAATAATAACCTACCTATGATTTACCAATATATCTGATATTCAATGTAAATGCCTCCCCATAACAAAATTAAACTTTCATTTGTATCCCATAATTCTGGTGACAGAGGGAGTTGCTCAGTGACATGCCTTACTTGATGAACAGCTTCATGATCTCTACAAAGAATGAGGTGACAGGAAAGTGTTTCCTGTTTGTGAATGAATACTAAAACAATATCCAAGATCCATGGCAAAGGTATATCAAGATGATGTCAGGACAGGTTTTTCCTAAGCAGATGTGAATACACAAACATTTCACCCCAGTGTCTTCACTTTGCTCCTATAAAATATGGAACGATTCAGAGACGTGTTATATCAGAAACATGTTACTGCTGGAGAAGTAGACATCCCGAGCAGACATCAGAGCGTTAGCAGACCCAAATGGTCTACTTTCAAAGTTCCTGGGAAATGCTGTATCTGAAAAGACTACAAAAATTCTACCCGCTTACCAGAGTGTAAGGTCATCTTTTAACAGAATTCTTTGGAAAGAGTCTGAGATAAAATCCATCCCATTGCAACTGTGATATAAGCAAGTAAGGGTTTCACAAGAGATGGGCTGGGTTGGAACTGCCTCGTTTAAGATGCTCCAAACTTTGAGTGTTTGGAGGTTTGCTCATTTTCCTAAAATGGTCATACTGTGTGACCCAAGCCTGTCATCACTCTCCATTACTTTGATAAGACGACATATAAGAATGTGACCTTGTCTATCAATGCCTGGAGGAACGGCAAATGTCTCTGGAAAAGAATAGCAACCAGCCTCCATCTCCAGGTGATCTGAGAAGCCAGTGCTAATTCAGTGCACTACATGAGGCCACAGACAATGGGATTCATTGATGACAGAGAGCTGATAGGAAATAGGGCATGAATGTAGCTCAGTGATAGAACACTTGCCTAAAGCACACAAGACCTTGGGTTTGATCCCCAATACAACAGAACACTCTTTTTTAAATAGAGCAAAGGTAAACAAACTTCATCTGGCACAGACTCAGCGGTTGGTAAAGCTGTCTCTAGTGGAGTTGTTCTTGTAGTCATAGGACATGTCTCATTTTAAAACATAAAGTCACATGTGTTGTAGTGATGCTCATCCGAAAGCCTGAGACAGGAAGATTGTGTGTTCCACGGCTGACCCGACTGCATAATGAGATCTTGTCTCAGAAAAACAAACTAACGAAAACAACAACAAAAAAAAAATCCTTGAAAAAAAAAAAAACAAACAAAAACCTCATTGCAGACAAACTGTGTGAGCTGCTCACAGTAGGAAACTAGAGGGGATATCAACTTTGTATCCATGATTAGTGAAAAGCCCATGGGGTTTGGAGACAAAGAGGAAACAGATCCTTTGCATTTTTGAGTGCTGGGTAAAGCCCTTTCCAAGGGATAAGCTAACAGAGCATTGTTCATCAGCAGATGTACAAGCAGAGCTGAAGCTAGATAAGAAACAAAGCAACCTAAGGGAGAAAAGAGCAGACACTAAAAGGGAAGTTGACTTTGGTGGTTCTCGGAGATAAGGAAATGAAATGCAGGTTTAAGTGGGCTTCCAGAATGTACAGTAGTATCAGAAATGTAAACAAAGATCAAATGGAGCCAGCTGAGTGTGAAGGAAAGAGGCTCCTTAAAGCCCAGCTTTTATTTATTTATTTTTAAATTTGTAGCACTGTTTCGATTGGGTGTATATGGTGGGAGAGCAGACTGTGAACATGCGAGTGGAGGTGGCAGCAGAGACTGGGGACTTCAGATTCCTCTGTGGCTGGAGCTACCGGAGGCTGTGAATCATCTGACCCAGGAGACAGGAACTGAACTTGGTTCCTGTGCCAAGGCAGAGCATACTCATTCCCACTGAAGCCAAAGCCCGGCTTCTTAACCTTTGACACATTTCACTGAAGACCTATTTTATTTAACTCAAAATTTTAATTTTTGTCCAGAATTCTTCCCAAGTACTTCATTTGTGTAACCTATCCCCTTTCTCCCATCAAATCATCTTATCGTCTATAACTATTGTTGTTATATATATAAAAAATATGTGCACACGCAAAAGGTGAGTGTCTAATTAGTATTGTTCATATGTCCATTGGGTTTAGGGTCTCTTTTCCATTTTAAACATAGACAGTAGATTTCCTATGATCTAAATACAACTCTCTATTCAATGTACTGTCTTTGAGACTATTTCAAAAATATTGAATGTGCTGTGAGGCATGAATCTGGCCAGCTGAGGTTGTTTATTTCAAAATGAGACCAGATGATCGCCTTAAGACTGGTAACCGAATAAACATCGACATCAACTACTGCAGTAGAGCTGGATAATTCTGACAGCCACAAAGAGTTCTAATGAATACGAAAACACTGACAATGTCAGGAGGCGTTTATAAACACCTGCTGGCTCTCCATGCTGAGAAAGGCACCCACCGCAGAGGTAAAGAACTAGCAGGCAATTACACTTCCCCACACACCTGTAATCCAGTCAGAGGCAACATTTGATGTGTAAGTTGATAATACTGATGTCTACCTGAGTTCTGCCTCTGCACCCCTCCTGTCCTCTTCCAAGAAGCCCACACTCAGAAAGCACATCACCCCTGAGAAGATGCACTCGGAAGTCAGATCAACTGGCTTTGGATGCCTGACCTGATCCTTAACTCTGTGGTTCTGAGGCACTCGATGAGAACCAAGGCCTCCTCAGGCCTCATCCTTCTCATCTATAAAATGGGTATTCCTAATGTTGTCTTCACTCACACAGTGTCACCAATTATTTATAAAACATTTGGAAACATATTTACTAAACACATGTGATAAATAAACGACTCATCATCCTTCAGAGCTTTATTGCACATCTCATATGGTTTTTAGTGATCAAGTTGCTTCTTTAGCATTTATTCATTTTCTATTCCACTTACTAAACTGAGCCAATGATCAGATCTAGTCCCCAGTGCCAAAGCCTTTCCTTGGTGTTTTTAACTCTCTCATCTCCCTAGCATTTTGTTCCTGTTTCCAGCTTGAACAATGACTTCTTCCCATTCTAATCTGATATATTAATCTGAGGACTTCACTATGTTACCTAGCTGTCTTGGGATTCTCTATGTATGTAAGGCTGGTTTCCAATGTATGATCTTCCTGTCTTAGCCTCCAAATATAGTAATTACAGACATGCACTACCATGCCTGGCTTAAACTCTTATTTTGATAAGAAAGAAATCTCAGGGAATGTGGTCAAGCATGCCTTAACATTTAGGAAACTGAGGCAGAAGATTAAGATTTGCAGCCAGTCTGAGCAACATAAGGAAACCCTCTCTTAAAAACTAACAAATACCTCTCCAAACCTAATGAATACATGCCACAAATATGGCATTCTTTGACCAGTTTTCCTTCCTAGGAGAGAAGTAGGTGACTGGAACTTAATATAGAGTGGCAGTGGCTGAGACAGGGGCTCGTGATGCCAGTTCTGATGTTCAGGAGTTCTGGCTTTCTGCACTGTCAGGCTGTGATGCCATTGCTCTATGGCCTGGGTTTTGTTAGTACAGACAGTGGTGTTGGTACAGGGGTCAAACCCAAGACCTTGCACCCCTGAGCTATACTCTTTGCCCTGTTCTGAAGCTACCTATAGTAGGATACTTAGATAGAGTACACAGGTATGAATTAGTTACATCCCTGTCATGCTTCTAAACTTAGCTGTGATCACGAGATTTGCTCAGGCCAATAAACGTAAAACCAAGAAGGAGTAATTTCGTTACATTTAAGCAGAAGGATTTTGTTGGCAGTGTCATTTCTTTATTTGCCTGTTTTGATAGGGTTGTTAGCGTCCTGCTGTCTATGCCAGGCTGACCTCCAACTCATAATCCTCCTGCCTCAGCTTGCCTAGGGCTGGGATTACAGCACCCACCACCAGGTCTAGCAATAGAAATTTTATGACTCAGTAGGTGGTTAATCACGTTTCCTTTTTGCCTATTTACCTTCTAGCAACATAGAGACAAGAGTTGCTCTTGGCTTGAAGACAACATGGAACCAAGTGTCAAAATCAAGACATAGCCATGAGTGGAAACCAGATCCTTTAGAGTAAGCTATGACTCTGCGACTTGTGCTTCTCCACAACATAGCTCAGCTCATCTGTCTTGACTGAAATGAAAGCATTGTTATCCAAAGTACACCTGTTTAAGATTCAATTCTGCACTTTTTATAAGTACACCATTACGCACCATTTTTAGATGGTCCCATTTTAGATGTTCCGGTGTCTTAGAATTACTTTCTCAATATCTGCCTCAGATCTCAAATACAATAAAGCAAGAGTACCGCCAGTGCCAATTAATAAAATCCTGTTATATGTAGCATGTGAAAGTGCTATGGCTCGTACACAGGATCTGTTATACACTAGGAGCCAATAGAAGCCCAAAGCAAAGACACAAAACCATCCTTGATGTTAACTAACTTATAAGGTGATAGGAAAAGACAACAAAGGTAACCATAGTAACAATGGCTGATTGTTAGTATGCAGTGTCTGATGCAAAATAATGTAAAGTATTAGAGAAATGGAACTAGCGTTTATGGGAAATAACATGTGGCATGTTTTCTTTTCTCTGATCCTTAAGAAATGATGTTTTAAAAAGAGAAGGAATGGGAGAGACCATAAAAAGAGACCGTGAGAAGTAGGAATAGTCTTGGAATGTATATAATGTCCAGTTTTCCTTCTACACGAGTGATTTTATTTTTATTTTTCCTGATATGATTAAGATAATATCAAAAGCTACACCCAGCTTTTTAAAAAGTTTGGATGCTGATATAGCCCAGTGGATGGAGTGCTAGCCTGAGTTTGATCCTCAACTCCTCATAAAAGTGGGTGTGATGGCCACATCTCTAAACCCATCCCTCAGGATGAGGAAACAGAGTTTGAAGTCCAAGGTCACCCTTGATGATAAGTACATCAATGACATATATCAAGGGACACTTGTGTGCTCTCTTGGGAACAACAAGCATAAAAATCTCTTGATCTCCTTTTGGATTTAACCTTAGCCTAACTTTGGCAGTTGTGCATATATTGCTGAGTTTAGTACCCAAGCACACAGACCTGCTTCTTCAGGCGTGAGTGGGTACCTATCATGTCTGGCTTCCTCTAGAGTGTGTGTCTATAATGGATATGATTCTATTGCAGAATCTGGATTCCTGAAAGAACTCAAGTCAGAGTCTCTGAACATCTGTGCAAATATACAATTGAACGCCAAATTGGAAGGAATCAAATCTATGGATTTAACCCAATCCCTGGTCATTATGCAAATCTTTAGTTCAACATCTAGTACCAGGAAGAGATTTTTTTCTGGGTCCTCATCATTTTCTCAAATGAGCAGACAATCTTTATCTACCAAGCAGCAGGCACTGTGGGCAGGCAGAAATAGGCAAGTGCAGTTTTGTGATACTATTTAACAGTGGCCCCAGTGGAGAGAAGAAGAAACTAAGGAACTACTGAAGGCTGATGTAGAACCAGAAAAACAATTGTTCACCTGTTGACATACAGTCAAGCTAATCCATAGGACCAACAAGCCAATGAGAGAGTACCTAAAAGCCTAATGGTGAGGACTCAGAATGGGTAAAGGGTTTTAAAGTGAAGCCTTTGAGGATAAGAATCTTGTTTTGCCTCCTTCGCTGTCTGACTTCACACTGCCATGATGGCAAATACACAGTTATTAGTAGAAATGTTTAACCACACAGTAGATGAACATGTACTCTACATACCATGTAGGACAAATGCTTTAGAAGAGGTTCATTTTGTGTGCTTTTACACTCTTGAAAAGGGTTGTGGCTGAATTTCACAATTCAAAGACACTTAGGTCACATGTGTATGCCATTTGCATCTAAGCAGAATTATGAGATGAATTGTTTTGGGTGATGACAAACAGAACAGAACATCAAAACATCTATTATATTTCTTTTATCTATCTTTCTATCTATCTATCTATCTATCTACCTATCTATCTTATCTATCTGTCTGTCTATCATCTATGTATCTATCATCTATTTATCATCTGTGTATGATCTGTCATGTATCATCTATCATCTATCCATGTATTCATATCTATCTGTCTATCATATATCCATCTATCTTTCATCTATCTATCATCTACCTATATCTATCTATCTATCTGTCTGTCTATAATCTGTCATCTATTCATCTATCTAAATCTATCTGTGTATCATTTATCTGTCTGCCAGATCTATCTATCTATCTATCTATCTATCTATCTATCTATCTATCTACCTATCTATCTATCTGGCTGGCTGTCTATCATCTATCTGTCTGCCATTTATCTATCCATCTACCTTTCATCTATCATTGCTACACCTACTTCTCATTTACTCCTTCTATGTCATTACAGAATGACAGTCTGGCGTTTACTGCCTTCACACACACACACACACACACACACACACACACACACACATACCAAAACAAAATAGAAAATCTAGATGATATCATCTTTTGTGTTTTCCTATTCTTGACCAGAAGAGAAAAGGTTGTTTTTTGTCTAAAACATTTTTTGTTGTCCTTGGATTAGGGGACAGTGCTCCATCAGCTTCATAAGCGCTTTAATGAGTATGTGTTCTGAATACATTTTTAGTTTACTATCTTTGAAGAAGAGTGAAAAACATTGAGGGAAAAAAGAGGCTTTGAAAACCCAGCTTCAAAGAGAAAGGCATTCGGTGCAGCTTTAAACATTCTACTAAGTGGCATTGTTCTCTTCCACCAACGACACCGGTGGAAATAAATCAAGAAACACAAACAAAACCAGAAGCGAGTAGTTCTTTTCCTTTTCAGTCCCAGCTGCTGTTCGCTCAACAGGAAAAAGAAAAGTGCCATGAGTAAGTCAAAATGGCATGTCTTAAACTGTGTGGTCCTTCCTAGAAAGCAGGGGATTGCTCCACAGGCCCCCGCCATCAGCACCAGCTGAAGTCAAGGAGAAGATGATCCTCAAGTCCACAAAGGGTTTTGTAATATGGGTGTCTGCGCTGGCATCAGGTAAGGTGTAAAAAGGCTTTGAAAACAGTAATGCCGATGGAAGTGAACAAGATGACTGTTATCAGTTGTTCCCAAGTTACAGGTATTACTGCCAGTATGACACGTGGCTCTTTTGTGAGTACTGCTGTCTGCCACAGCAGAGGAAACTCAGGACTAAGGCATTCAGACATTGTCTAGCCCTTTTGCTTCAGTGCAACACTAAAGACAGAAACTGTCAAAGACTTCAGCCAGTGCCATTCCTTTCTCAAGAATCAAGTAACATGAGGAAAGAAAGGAGATGATGAGTTTACCAGAAGGCTTAACAGTTGTGGGTGTGGTCTCAGTAAGGACTACCAGCCCCAACTAAAGCTACAGAAGCAGCCATGGCTAAGGCTAGTTGAACATTTTCTATGTTTTGGAATATATATAAAATTGCATATACATATACACATATGTATAATTATGTATCAACACTTAATGAGAAAAAATGGCCATAATTTTGAAAAAGAAGGATGGAGCAAATGAGAGGATATAGAGGGAAGAAGAAAAGGGAACAGACCAATGACATCATTATATAATAATCTCAAGAAATAAAAAAAAAGTTTGTTTAAAATTCTTCTATAGTCTTTTGTGTGCTAGTTGTAATTTTGGCTTTACAGTTCAAGTTGTGAAGCCGTTATGTTCAAATATAGTGCCACCGAAATTTGTGATTCTTGGGCATCTTCTCTCAAGCATGCAGGAACCGTGGGCCACCTCATTCCTAAGTGAATATAGTGAATATATAGGGAAAAATGATTCACCACTTAGATTTAGAAGCAAACTCAGTCCTGTGCCTATACAATGACTTGATTAGAGTAAGGGAGTCGTACAGGAAATAACGGTAACTGCTCTTCACTGTAAAGCATGGTAGTCACAGTTCACGTGAGTGTCAGAAGACAGCTGCACTCAATTAAAGCAACTGCTAACACCCCAAGGGGCTACCTAATTACACAACTAGCAAACTTAACTTTTTAATAAGGCCAATGAAGAAATGTGCCTCCTCCTCCCTCTTCCTTACTGTCAGGAGTGTCTCCTACAATGCAAGATCCTAAGGTCGGATACACAGCAGCAAAGCAACCTGAAGAACACGCCAGAATGGAGGAGGGGGCAGCCTCCTCAATCAAGCCTCCCAGAATACTTTATTTCACACCCCAAGACAAAAGCGTAACAGGATCCTTTAAAAGAGCTTTCTCTATTGTCACGTTTCTCAGCTTGACAACCTAAGGAACAATTTACCGCTAACACTTATACAAGAATAATAACTTCTTATATTATGCTGAAAGATTAATTCAGATCACTAAATTACATTATTTTAAAAGCAATTGTATTCCTGTTATAGCTACTTCAAAATTTTGAACGAATCACTTTTTAGTAATTAAGTTTCTTGGGTATAGAGCTGTTTCCCATCTTGTCTTCTGATTCTCATCCATTTCTGTAACATGCACGCTCATTAATGAAGACCATCACTCAGTGTATTTCCCCGTACACTTACATTTACTTTCTTAATTTAATAAAACATTGAATCAAATTCACTTTTTTTTAACAATGGGGAAGTTTCCTACTCTGCCACCCACAAAAAAATGTTGCTACTTTCTTATCGCTAGATTTTTTTCTGAGCATACACAAATTAAGTCATAGTTCTATAGGTATCCCATTTTCCATACAGATTTTTAAGACTTCATCATTACTGTTTTGTGTGTGTGTGTGTGTGTGTGTGTGTGTGTGTGTGGATGCATCCATGCCATGGCACACACATACTGCAGCACACACATATAGGTTAAGAGGGGAACTGTGTGAAGTTGGTTCTATCCATCTGCCATTATTTGGGATCAGGTCACTGAACTCCGGCTGTCAGGCTTTCAGAGTAAGCACCATTTGACCACTGATCCATTTCACCAACCCCCCACCCCCAAGCAGATTTTGGCCTATTTTCCCCCCCTCATTCTTCATACTTAATGTTTTATCATCACTATATTTCATTTTTGTACATACAAATCTGCCATGTGATATTTATACCTGGCACCCTACTGTCTCTTGACTGAAATAGCATCTATTCCCAGCTTACTGTTTCCAAGTAAATTTCTCTGGAGTAACAATTATGTGCGTTTGTCCTGAGTTCCTCTCACTACTACAGAGAGACAGTGGTGCCATCAGACTTCTGTATGGGCTGGCTCCAGCATTGTCACTATGGTCTTTCCTGCTTTAGAAAATCCCAGTATGTCCAAGGGAAACAAATAACCATATTGGCATAGGGACTGTTAGTAAGGACTGTGGTGCCAGTGGCTAAATGACCACAACTCATGCATCAAATTCAAAATCCACTCCCATATTGTTCTCCCTCGATCACAATTACATAACCTATCATCAAACCTTTATGTAGGTGGGACAGGAGGTGCTGATCTTTAACTTCCAAAATGTTATACACAGAGGAATTGGTCAAACAATTGCTGCTTTTGCAACGAAAACAATTTCGCAGGTCTGCATTTTGCTGTTTGCTGATGGCACAATAAAAACATATATACACTCAGAAAAGAGGTTCAAGTGCTTAGGACAGCAAACTTACTAACATCCTCCCACCCCACCCCACCCCATGGCAACAGACCAGCATGCACTTACGTAGCCAGCTGTGAAAGCATGAGGCTCAGCAGAAGCCATTCTCTTCTGCACTGGCCTTTGTTGTGAGGGTTTTACAATACCCAGATCACACATTTGGTAATAGTTGCACAAGATGCCTAGCAGAGCCCAGATGCAAAATGCCACATCCTGCAGAAACAGTGTCTACCTGCTTAGTAGTTTGAAAGCTTGTTGTTTAAATAAGAAGCAGACTTCAAATTCCTATTGCTACGATTCATGAAGCCACTGCTGTCTGCTGAATTGTCTTATCAACTTAAGAAGCATTTTCTAATAATGTTAAGGCATCGAATATACAAATATAGAGCTGGAAGTTAAATGCAGTATGTTTCTCTACTTATGTAACGCAGATGGGATGTATTTAGGTTTTCCCTGACAGTATCTTGCTCTGCAGGTGTCTTAGTTTATGCAAACATCTTCTAAGGACTAACTATGTGCACAGCAGCTGCCAAACACTGATGTTCAACTTGAGATTTGGAGATTTGTTTGCAATTTTGCTTAGTTTTGAGACTTAGATATTCATAGAATATTCACTGTACACAACCTCAAACAGTCTTGGCATGCTAAGGTGCTCAAGAATTACTTAAATTTCAAGGTAAGTACCATGCTGAGAAGACATAGTTTTAAAGGACTTAATTAGCCCTGTCTCTGTTCTGGATCATCAGTGGGATCCAAGCCTTCACTATGCCTCTCATATATTGTGTATGTAAGTGTAATGCCATATGGCATGTGGATGCCACTCTAAGAAAGATGTGTACAGGAGGGAGAATCAAGACTATATCCATATTTCCTTTAGTTTCTAAAATATTAATAAATGTAAAAGATTCTATGTCAATCTTAGAGGAATTGGTAAAATTATAAACCATTGTTATAATAACTCAACAAGAAAAGCATACTTATACATACTTAAAATGTGTTTACATTAAAACTTCTAAGAATACTCAAAAAATCAGAATTATTCAAGTCCTATAAACATTTGAAATATATAACTGTGTGTCAAACTTCCAATTAACTATAGAGGTAGAAATAATTTTCAATTATCTTAAAAATGTAGACAGTTTTGTGTTTGCATTAATTATGTGTGGTATTCTTATTTATTCTTCTGAATATAAAATAAAACAATTGAAGAACTTGAATTTCACTTCCAGTTCATGGGTCTGAGGTAGGAGCAAGATCCCAGGTACCCACCATTTGCTCTCTGATTGAATACTGAAACTTGAGCTACAGGGAGGCCAAAGTACACAATGCTGTAAAATGCTTTTAGTATGCACCTGAGAATCTGTTAGCATGATGTCCTTGTTACCTAGCCCACCTACTTCTCTCCACCCAGTCCCCTACTTTTAACTTAGGCTTTCAAAAAAACAAGTCATGCTGGCTAATTTTATGTCAGCTTGACACAGAGAAAACTTCCCCCGCCAGAATGGCACATGGATGAGGCTGTGGTGTATTTTGTTGGTTGGTTATTAATGTGGAAAGGTCTTGCTCACTGTAGGAGGTGCCACCCCTGGGCTGGTGGGTTCTATAAAAAGCAAGCTGAGCAAGAAATGGGGAGCGAGCCACTAAGCAGCACTCTTCCACGGACTCGGCTTCCATTCCTGCATATGGCTTCTTTTAATGGTAGACTGTGGTTTGGAAGCATAAACTGAAGTAAACCTTTTCCTCCTGAAGTTGCCTTTGATTTTGACGCCGTCTTATCACAGCCACAGGAGCCCTAATTAAGCCACACGCTTTCTAAGGTCTGATGATTCTCACTGCTGATTCTGGCCACATGACTTGTTTTTCTCTCAGTTGAGGTAACCCAACTGCACACTAATCCCTGCCAGACTTAAGACCCGTGTTCCCAGTGGAAGATCAAATCCAATGACTTTCAATGTGGTCAGTGCCGCTCAACAATGCTACTTAAAGATTCTTCCATTTGAGCTGGCATCATGAAAATACCTGCAAGCAATTTAGAGACAGTACTGACGGGGACAGGCTGCTGACAGAGAACAAAGACTCAGGGCAGCTCTCAGCAGTGCTGAGAAAGAGCTGCCAGGAAATCTAACATAAGTCCACCTCCACCAAGACCTGCACTTTGTTCTCTAAGTCATTGGTGGAAAATTAATTTCTAATAGTTTAATATTAAAAATTAAAGGTGGGCTAGATAAATTCTAGAAAGCAACTCATCCCTAGAACTTATTTCTACAAGTACGCATGTAGGTGCAATATCTCATGCCATGTGCTAGCTGCTAGCATGAGGGTTCTGGGATAGAACTCAGGTCTATAGGCTAGACAATGAAGCACCTTACTAAACCACTTTGCTGACCCCATCAGCTCATTTTAAAGATGAAGAAGCCAGACAGATAAGGATTATGTAATCTGCCTAAACCACATCTAGAAAAGAGCAGATTTGGAGTTTGAACTTCATGCTACTCCAGAGCTTGTTTTTTTGAAATCACTCCACAATCTCATGTCTCCAGGGCAAATAATTAGAGAGCATTGCCCCGATCAGGTAAAAACAATTTTTTTAAAACGGAATGCATTTATCTTTGCAAAATAATTTTCTGCTTGTAAAGTGAATACACTACTAATAAGCAGGATATGTTTTATTCCTGGCAATGCAAAAGTTGTATTATCTTGAGGTTTAATTCTAATCTCGTCGTTAAATAAGCAACATATAAAAGTATAAAAGATCTATGTCTGGCAAAAGCAGATAGATATCTCTGCCATTTATAGAGATGGGTGTAGTCACTTTTTAATAGGAATAGGTACTGAGAATAATTTAACCTGTAAATACAAACACATTATCTACCTTATAATTTATACATGTTAATACAGTCACTCTGAGGAAGTGAAACTCTAAGGAAACTGTTGTATTAGAGATGCCCACATAACTCCTTTCAATTGTATATTCTTCTTCTTCTTCTTTTTATATGGCAAAGGCTGTAGACAATATACAAGGGCAGTTTTGCCAACATCAATTTATATTGCAAAACACTACAGCATTTAGTCAATCATTTAGATTAAGAACATAACTAGGGCTGGTGAGATGGCTCAGTGGGTAAGAGCACCCGACTGCTCTTCCGAAGGTCCAGAGTTCAAATCCCAGCAACCACATGGTGGTTCACAACCATCCGTAATGAGATCTGACTCCCTCTTCTGGAGTGTCTGAAGACAGCTACAGTGTACTTACATATAAATAAATAAATCTAAAAAAAAAAAAGAAGAAGAAGAAGAACATAACTAACATTGTTAGCTCTCAGGAGGCTAGGGCAATAGTAAGAAAGTTAGAAGCCAGTCTTGACTACATAGCGAAACCTATTTCAAAAGGTTTCCCAAACAAACAACAAAACAAACAACATTTTCTACTTTGTTCATTGGGTACAGGGTTTGGGTTAGGAGGGATTTGGATCATAACACACATGAACAAGAGTAACTATCTTCATCTTTGTAGAATATTAACACAGCCCATGGAAGGAGTTACAGAGATACAGTTTGGAGCTGAGATGAAAGGATGGACCATCTAGAGACTGCCAGATCCGGGGGTCCATCCCATAATCAGCCTCCAAACGCTGACACCATTGCACACACTAGCAAGATTTTGCTGAAAGGACCCAGATATAGCTGTCTCTTGTGAGACTATGCCGGGGCCTAGCAAACACAGAAGTGGATGCTCACAGTCAGCTATTGGATGGATCACAGGGCCGCCAATGGAAGAGCTAGAGAAAGTACCCAAGGAGCTAAAGGGATCTGCAACCCTATAGGTGGAACAACAATATGAACTACCCAGTACCCCCCAGAGCTCGTGTCTCTAGCTGCATATGTATCAGAAGATGGCCTAGTCGGCCATCAGTGGAAAGAGAGGCCCATTGGACTTGCAAACTTTATCTGCCTCAGTACAGGGGAACGCCAGGGCCAAGAAGTGGGAGTGGGTGGGTGGGGAAGCAGGTGGGAGACTTTTGGGATAGTATTGGAAATGTAAATGAAATAAATACCTAATACAAAAAGAATATTAACACAGAATAACCTGAGGTAGCATTTACCCTCATAATTCTAAGCATCTGCTTGGGAAGATGTGGGGATGTCTGGATATCCATTTCAGGAGCTCTGATCTTGGGATGATGCTCAGGATTACATTAGTATATAACTTTGCATTTGTAGAAAATCTGATAGAAAGACAAAGGGTGAACTCACACTCTGAAGAGCTTTTTAAAGAAACATCTGGCCCAACAAAAGAACTGAATGGCCCAACTGATGTACATTAGTCACTTTCCATAGAAGGCACTGTGGAGTGTATGACTCAAGTGATGTCAGATAGAAGGCACTGTGGAGGATACCATTTGAGCAAGCAGTACTGGAGGATAGATCATTAACTGTGAAGTGTTGCATACTGTAAAGACAGTATGAAAATAACACTACCAAGTACAACGATTTCATACAAGAAGCAGCTATGCACACACATAAGCAGAAAATTGCTTGTTGTAACAAATGAGATGAAACATCAAGGAACATTTCAGATGCTCAGAGTAATGTGAAAAAGGCTGGTAATGCTAAGTGGGACATTAATGATGATAAGCTCATTGGCTGCTTCTTTATATACCCATTTCTCATCATTTTTATAGCAACTTTGCAATGAGGACACTGACTTCCCCATTTTATATACAAGGGACGTTAAGGACTTTCCAAAAGTGTGGACACTAGATAGTAGTCACATCAAGATTCAAACCAGTAAATGTTGGTGTGACTGTTGCTTTTCCAAGAAAAACCAGTAATCACAAGCACCACATAGAGTGATAATTAAACCCCGAGAGACTTCTGAACAGAGCAATCAGGAAAAGTATCTTGGCTGGAGATGGTACTTAAGAATAGCATCGGGGCAAGAATAGCATGGAAAGACAATACCTATAAAGATATACAAGATACAAAGTCCATGGTCAACATTTTTATGAATATAGTTAAGTTTGAATGCACATTTTATTTGGAGAAAATAACTGATGTGACTCAGTTAATCGGTAGCTATAAATAAAACCTACTAAAGTCAGTAATAGGAATATAAGGCCTATGAAAATTTTTAAACTGTATGCATTACCATCCGCACAAAATTCTAATAACAGTAACTGTTGTATGACCCTATGTTGTACTTTTATACTCTACTCCCTTGCTTAGATCTCTCACTCACTGCTGCCATCTTGGTTCTCTGGTTCCACACATTGTACCTCTCAGATGAATCCCTCACTCATACTGTGACATCTCTGTAATTAGACACTGACTTACAGTCACTGAGTGAGTCTCGATTCCTTCTTCATGTCCTCAACTCAGTCACTCGGTGACAGCTCATCACCCTTGACACTATTGCACAAAGTTGGAAATGAACCACTCCTAATTGGTCTTTATTTCCAGCAAATGGTCAATTGGGAAAAAAATAGTGAACAATAACAAAACAAGAACTATTTCTGAAATGATACCATTTAAAAACCACTTAAACTGACTCGTTCACGAAGCAAAGGAAACTTCGTGAACACAGCAATATAAACAGCAAACCCTTAGGATGAATAACATCATTTCCTTCTACAAATTGTTCTCTAGTCCTCTTTTAATCTTTTCTCACTCATTCCTGTAGAGTAGAGCAGTAAACTTAAGCAAAATGACACAAAACGTAAATTTGGTGATCCTGGACACATTTGGACAATCAATCTATAATTTTGTTGTCTATTCAATAATCTTTTATAAAATCTGTAAAAAAATAAATTACTTGTACATTCAAAATGCAAGTTGGGTCAAAAATAAAAAGTGGGTCATGGCATGAAAAATTTGGGTTGGCACCCCCTCCTCCAAGCCAAGTGGCACTGTGCATTATTTCTCTTCAACGGATGGGGTAGCTCCTTACATCAGTGTGACAGAGAATGGTGGAGGTACTCAAGGCAAACAAGGAATTAGGGATATGACTGCTGTTACTTAATATTTGACCCATTCTTTTTATTCCAAATTTATTTAAATACAACACTTTATCAGACTGAAGAAATGATAATGGAAGCAAGTCCTCCTTTGACATTAAACATCCTACCCATCCTTATTAAAGTAGATTCTAAATGGTCACTATGGAAACAAAATTGCTACAATTTAACTTGGTACATGCTGACACAAATGGACTGGCCATCCTGACACTCAATCTGTTCATATCATGCACTTAAAAAAGGAAATAGGACTGGAGAGATGGCTCAGCGGTTAAGAGCACACTGACTGCTCTTCCAGAGGTCCTGAGTTCAATTCCCAGCAACCGCATGGTGGCCCACAACCATCTGTAATAGGATCCAATGCAATCTTCTGGTGTGTGTGTATGAAGACAGCTACAGTGTATACATATACATAAAATAAATAATTCTTTTATTTAAAAAAAAGGAAGTCATTTGTTTTCTCTGAGAAACAAAAGAAGTGAAACTTTTTAATGCATAGAGAAAGAATTCTGCTGGGTGTGGTGGTACCAGGCATGTACCTTCAGCACTTGTGAAGCTGAGTGCAAGAGAACATACTGTGAGTTCAAGGCCACTGTGAACTATATACTCAACTTTTCACCCAACATAAGCTATGTAATGAGAAATTGTCCCATTCAAAAACTTAGAATTATTAGAAAATCAATATTTAAGCTAAATTAGGAATCAAGCACTTTCTGATCAGTGAGCGCATGTCAAGGCACTGTTGTCTTCTGGACATAGCAAGTCAGCTGCACATATAAAACTCCATGGCCACACAGTATGTAAAACACCTGTGTACACACACAGCAGACCACATCTCAACATGAAGATGGGAGATAGGTTCACACCTGAAGCCATAGAACTATTGGCAATTGTTAGCTTCTGGGAGAAAGGGAAATAGCTTTTTCTAAGTGCAGCCCCTGGCAAGTCAACTGTACTCTAGTGGAAAAGCACATCTCCAAGGATACTTGGGCAGTACAAACTGATCTTGAAGGATTAAAAATAACTTGGATGGAAAGAGGGAGTATGTCTGAGAAGATTGATGGAGAGGGCAGTGGATATGATCAAAGCATGTTGTATGAAACTCTTAAAAGAAGTAATAATTCTTTGAAAGTCAATAGTTTCCCTAAAGTTCAGATAAAAATAAATACATTGAAATATTTACAACTATAAAACTTATTGAGGATTTGAACTACAGTGTTATTCATGGTGATCATTTGATCTCAATATCCACCAAAGCTTTAAGTAAATTCTATAAACATTATAATCTTTAATTGAAAGCATAAAATTATCCCATGTTGTATAGAGTAAAAACTGGACATAGCACTAAGTGAGAAAATGTTATGTGGCAGCAATATTTCCTTAAGGCCATCATATAATTTTTATGTGATGATGCTCTTTTAACAATTTAAAATTTTTAAAATATATGACATACAAGGACACACTATAGAAGTCATCCTTTGAAGAGCTTCCTGTACACAAATATATACTCAATATGCACCTATACACAAATGCATGCACATGTACACACATACGTGTGCATAAACTCATAATCTAACATAAAATTCTTGCAGTCATCCCTAATCAGCACAAAAGCCACGCAAATACATAGAACAAACCATTGTTTCTCATGAGTAACGAATCAAAAACCCCAGTGCCAAGAAGTGTGCTTGCTAGTACTGACCAAGGCCATAAGCATCGTCCACAAAAGCTAGAAGGAAGTAACTAGAAACATGGATAAGAGGGAGCGCTCTGCCCCAGCTACCTTCTAGTGCAGCAAATAGACTACCTTCACTAAGCTAAGTTTGTATAAGTCAGATGGAGAGGCCATTGGCTCGGAGCTTGACCTTCAGAGAACACAAGTCATGCAATTCTACCTTAGCAATCTTAGATTAACCTCTTCATTCATGTGTAGCTGGTAGACTGAAAAACCATTGCCAGGAATGCTAACTGTAGGATCTAAGCCAGACACTGTTGTGACTATTACGTCAAATACGGGATGCAAGTCCAGGAACATGTGAATCAAATTATGACTTGGGAACTACTTACACAATGAAAGAGTCCAGCTGACCCATGTCCAATCTGTGTTCCACTCTGAACAAGGTCTCTTGAAGTGCTTGTTATCGTTATAAAGAGTCCACATATGGTTTCAAAATGTGAAAACTATATATTTTATTTTATTATTGTTTGAATAAAATCAATCATAATGGAAAATTATCTCGCTTCAAATATCTTATATCAGGGGATCAGGGGCTGAGAGATGGCTGGCTCAGCAATTAGGGTACTTGCTTCTACTTTCCGCACACATCCCTGGAGCCTGGTCTCCAGCAGAGTTCATACTTAATGAATGTTTGTTACATGTAACGTGAATTACACCATAGTCACTTTTAAGTGGTACAGAGAGACTTGCCCCCTGGAATTAGGCTGCAAGAGGACCAGAAGACATTCTCAAATTGCTGCAGTGTTCTTTGAGAGGAGATAAGCTCTTTACCACTGGAAGGATTTGCCTACATTTGACATGACAGTTTGACTAAAGCCATTCATCAGTGGGGATCAGGAGATGATGAGATGAACTCAGATCTCTGCTGCTCTGAAATGTGAGAATTCAGGCTGTTATTTCCTACCCACAAAAAGTTTGTATTTTAACTACACTGTTTATTGACTAGAGTGTTACAGGCTGTTAATTACACTTGCTTCTGTTTAGAATAGCAGCTTCGACTGGAGAGATGACTAAGAGAGTGGTTAAGGAAACTGACTGCTTTTCCAGAGGTCCTAAGTTCAATTCCCAGCAACCACGTGGTGGCTCACAACCATCTGTAATGGGATCTGGAGCCCTCTTATGGTGTGTCTGAAGACAGCTACAGTGTACTCAGACATAAAATAAATAAATCTTTTTTAAAAATTAAATTAAATACCAGCTTCAGTGAACACAGAAAACCACTGAAAAACAAAAAACAAAAAAAAAACAAACAAAAAAACCAAACCTATGCTCCGAACCTCGAGAGGAACTGCAGGATTCATAAAGTTAGTTATTAGCTGATTCATGATTATAAGGTGTGTTAGAATCAAAAGAATTCTCAGTCATATTTGAAGTATAATGATGCAATATGCCTTTTAGGAAATGGGACATTAGTTTAACAAGAAATCTCTTGGTCATATGAAAACAAAACAACAGAAAACAAAATCAAGCAGCTTCCGAGCCCCTTAAGATCCACAGATGCCTTATTATCGGCTCCCACCTGCGGTCCCTGCTGCAGAGTGCCACTTCCCATTTGTGTAGACCACTGTTCTTGGTAACAAGCTGCCTCGAAGCAGACACATCAATTTATCATTTTAGCAAAGTCTCAGAGTACTCCACAGATGGACGTTAGGGAGAAGAGGGATGGTCTGCCACCTGCATTTGGCAAATTATTTGTTCCTGATCTACTGATCTAAATTAAAACTGGATCTGAAATGCCTGGGAATAACCCAGAGATGGCACTCACTGAACTCTGCCCGTTGAAGCGACACTCCCAGGGATTACAAAACAAACCTGTGTGTGGCATCTCTCAACTATACACTAGACTGAATTGCTTCTGAGAAAAACAAAAAACAAAAAACAAAAAAAAACAGGAAGACATTTCTATTGGTTAATAGGGACAGTCAAATGGAGCCATTCCCTACGTTTTTCCAGGGTGGCTTCATGGGACCAGGTCAGTAGAAGCCACAGACACATATTCCTGACGTTGACCCCAGGACCCCCATTGGAAGGCAGGGTAGCACCTGCTGCAGGAAGGCAGCAACCCTTCCCTTTATGGTTTTATGTTTTGCTGAACAGCCATGACTTCCAAGAAGCATAGACATCCCAATCAAAACCACACCCCTGCGCAGCACAGCTGTCTGCCTGGCTATTAGTACATTGTTTGCCAGTTCCATACACGTCTCCAAAGATGAGTGATTTTTCAGAAACACAGCCTGTTCTGAAGTACAGTCAGTGAGTCACAATTTTCTGCTGACCATGCCATTGCCATTTCTGTCTCTTTCTTATTTTAAGTACAGACACGGGAATCATTCCCCACACAGAGCACTGAATTAAATGTTTCTGCCAAACACAATAGGGGTGGGCATGAGGGGAGTGAGTAGATGTATTTAATTGGACTGAATCCCATCACTTTATATGTAAAAGCGAAAATACACAGCAGAACGTTGAGTGCAGAAATGGACTGGAGAAGTGATGTGCTTAATAAATCAACCATGTGTATTTCATCTTTATTTCAAGCATGATTACAACCCTGAAATACCTACTCAGGCATCTATTGAAAAAAAAAAAAACAAAGAGAAAAAAATAAAAAGGGAAGGAAGCCTTCCTTAGGTCAATGGTTATAAGAACGTTCCTTCTCATATGTTTCTCCTGATAAGTCGGTTCATGCTACAGCAGGCTATTAGTAATCTAGAAATTACCTAATTATACCCTGTGCATTCCAAGAACTCAAAAAGCTGAAAAGATTCCAAATACATCCCTTCTTTTACCCCTAAAGGGAGAGAAGAAGGTAAAGAGACTTTAAGACACCATCAGGGAAGCTGCTAGTTCACTGTGGAAGGATGCCTTGGAGGCAAAGCTATTTCTATGGCTCAGGGGAGAAAGCTCCCTCTGGAGACACATGCATCAGAATAGATCCCACTGACTCTCCAGGACACTTTCTTAGAGAGATTTTTCTGCCTAATAGCAAAAATGTGGAACAAAGCAGTTGTGATGAAATACCTGAATTTTTCAGCTTCATTTTAGTACTCTTGACAAAATAAACCAAAAACAATGAAATCTTCCTACAAACTCTTGGGCAAAATGTTTTTTTAAAGTTCCAGACACAAATATTGCTAAAATTATACCATACCTTTTGATTTTCGCCCAAATCTTACCCATTAGTTATATATTCCATCACTGTCCAATAGCTTTCAACTAATGAATGATTTCATATTTACAGTTACTTTCATGAAGTATATCGATACCAAACTCACCAAGAGCATTTATATGAAAAGAACTTGGTTTTCAGGCTTTCCAAGTAGCCATGGTATTAAGTGCAGCAAGCCTTAAGGAACTGGAGAAACACCCCCATCCCACACAGGGCAGTGTGCCATTTAGAAATACTTGTCTAACAGAAAAGCTCAGGGTGAGTTGAAAATTAATACGCATCATTTACAAACCAAGGAATTTTTTTTACATTTTTCCATTATTTTAATATTTTATTTATTTATTTACAATCCAGATTTTACTCCCCTACTGGCCCACCCTTCAACTGTTGCACATCCCATATCTCCTCCTCACCCCAACCCCTGTCTCCACAAGGATGTCCCCACCACCCACCCACCAGACCTCTAAACTCCCTGGGGAAGAAGCTGGGGAGGTGGGGGACCCTGAAGGAGGACCAAGAATCTCAGTTAACATGGACCCCCAAGATCTCTCAAACACTGGACCACCAGCCAGGCAGCATAAATCAACGGAATCTTCATCTATTAATTTATCTTGTCGGTATTTGCTGAAGGGTACCAGAGACCAAGCAGAGATTATGGAGATAAGAGACATCTTTTCTGCTCTCAAAACTATCACATTGTCATGGAAACATCAGAGCAAACAAGCAGGCCAACATGGTAACTTTTACTAAAAGACGCATCTATGTAGGTCCTGGAGGTCACAGAGAACTGGCTACAGTATTCTCAGGGAAAGTGAAGACCAAGGGGTCTTAGCTCAGCAGAGAGGGAATAAGGTTGTATGGACTTGGGAAGGGCTTGACAAAGCTGCAGAGAACAAGGGTTGTGAACATCAGAGGGCTATGGCAGGATGCAAAGCATCCGAGATGGCAAACAGCAAGGGCTGGCAGGGTAAAGGTAAACACTGCAGACCATAACTGCCTCAATGTCTAATAAAGCATGCTATTTATTTCCCTAAACTTCAATATTCAGAAGTCTTGGCTTTATTTTTAAATGTTCTACAAAGAACACCTGCAAAAACCTATTAACTTTCATCTTGAGGCAAGTTGTACCACCACAGCTACTTATTTTGTTTTTCCTTTCTGTTGCTGCTGCTGTTTGTGAGACAAGACCTCATGAAGCCCAGGCTGGCCTCAGACTCTCTCTGTAGCTGAGAATGACTTTATCCTCCGGACCTTAAAGGCCTGATTTGAACATACCTTCGTAACTATATGAGTTTACAAAGTGTCTAATCTCACCAAGCTTCAGTCATTCTCACCTGAAAAGGTGGCGCATGCATTCTTATCGTGGTTGCTACAAAAATTAGAGTTTCACATCTAGTTATGCAATACACTTGACAAGCTCCAAGAACTTGACAGAGCGGAACTGTAATTAATGTATGCTCCAACCCCTGGTCAACAAATAACCAGTTAAACGCAGCATGGTCACCTTCTACAAAGACCCCTACGTGTCAGCTCCAGCTGCAAGCCATTTCTCATGTTTGCCTCTGGGATTCAGTAGGTCAGATCCCTCCTAGGGGGTGCTGCTAACATGACTAACACACTTCATGCAACACTTGTCCTTTGGATGGCAACCCAAGCCTGAGTGTCATTTACAGAAATCGCTGCAATACCCTTTAAATAGAGCAGAGACTAGAAACAGTGTTTCTAACTTCCTAAAAAGTCTCTATTTTTCAAGTGAAATTGAAAACACTATTTATCCTCCCTAATTTTCCTTTGAACACTAAGATTTCAGATTGTCTAACGTGAAAAGGGACCCTTCAAACAGTTATGTGCTTGAAGCTAAATAAATTCTATAACCAGACATAGTCTCACTTGTGAGCTTATTCATGGATTCCTAAATGGACCTTCAACTCAGTCACAGGATGGCATCAGATGACATGAGAGGGCAAGATTTTGACCCACGCAATTCTAGTAGGACCTAGAAAAATATTTTCCTTCACGTGTTGTTTCCTATAGTGTGAGGAGCCGCCCTCACATTTGCCATTATAAGATGGCACTGACAGCTGTGTTCTAAGTGGTAAACATAGTCTGCACACATGCAGGGGCAGTTTTCCCACCATGTGTTCTGCCTTTCCCGTGATGACAACTGGGCCGATGGGCTGCAGCCAATCAGGGAGTAATACATCCTAGGTGGAGGATAATTCTCCTTAAAAAGGGATGGGGTTTCGCCATTTGCTGGCTGGCTTGCTTCTTGCACTCTGGCTCCTGAAGATGTAAGCAATAAAGCTTTGCCGCAGAAGATTCTGGTTTGTTGCGTCTTTCCTGGCCGGTCGTGAGAACGCGTCTAATAACAATTGGTGCCGAATTCCGGGACGAGAAAAAACTCGGGACTGGCGCAAGGAAGATCCCTCATTCCAGAACCAGAACTGCGGATCGCGGTAATAAAGGTTCCCGTAAAGCAGACTGTTAAGAAGGATTCAACTGTATGAATTCAGAACTTTTCAGCTGGGGAACGAGAGTACCAGTGAGTATAGCTTTACGAGGTAAGTCTGATCTTGAACTTTCTAAGGAAATTCAAGACAGTCTATCAGAAGTAAAGTGGAAAATGGCTTTACAAGTTATGTTTGGCCTTGAATTTTTTCTAGTGTTAGAAGCCCTTTTGTTACTTTTCACATGTCAACAAGTGGTTAAGGCAGGGCGAATTCTAGACGAAATTAAAGTCAATCTATCAGAAGTAAAGCGGGGAGAGAGAGTAGGAGCAAAGAGGAAACATGGTGCACAAAATAAGTATACAGGCCTTTCCAAGGGTCTTGAACCCGAGGAAAAGTTAAGGTCAGGTAGGAATACCTGGAGAGAGATTAGAAGGAAAAGAGGGAAAAGGGAAAAGAAGAAAGATCAATTAGCGGAGGTCTCTAGGAGAAGGAGCCTGTGCTCATCGCTGGATGGGCTCGGGGAGCTAGTTCTTAGTAGCTCTGAATCAGATAAAAAATTTAGCTTCTCTGAAGAAACAGACTTGGAGGAGGAAACAGCTCGTTATGAGAGAGAAAAGTGCCAGCCAGATAAAATGCGAGCTAATCGGTCAAGGAAAAAGCCAAAAGCGGCTGGCAAAGGCCAGCTTGCTGCTTGGCCTCTTGGCAGTCAGCTTCAAGGTCATAGTGCACCTCCACCCTATGCTGAGCCCCCGCCCTGCGTAGTGCATCAGCCCTGCGCAGAGAGGCAATGGACAGAGAGGCAATGCACAGACTCGTTCATTCCAAAGGAGGAACAAAGGAAAATACAACAGGCATTTCCGGTCTTTGAAGGAGCCGAGGGTGGGCGTGTCCACGCTCCGGTAGCGTATATACAGATTAAAGAGCTTGCCGAGTCGGTCCGTAACTATGGAGTCAGTGCTAATTTCACTATAGCACAAGTGGAAAGGCTTGCGAATCACGCTATGACTCCTGGTGATTGGCAAACGGTTGTAAAAGCCGCTCTCCCTAGTATGGGCAAATATATGGAATGGAGAGCGCTTTGGCACGAAGCTGCACAAGCGCAGGCCCGAGCAAACGCAGCTGCTTTGACTCCAGAGCAGAGAGATTGGACTTTTGACTTGTTAACGGGTCAGGGAGCTTATTCTGCTGATCAGACAAACTACCATTGGGGAGCTTATGCCCAGATTTCTTCCACGGCTATTAGGGCCTGGAAGGCGCTCTCTCGAGCAGGTGAAACCACTGGTCAGTTAACAAAGATAATCCAGGGACCTCAGGAATCCTTCTCAGATTTTGTGGCCAGAATGACAGAGGCAGCAGAGCGTATTTTTGGAGAGTCAGAGCAAGCTGCGCCTCTGATAAAACAGCTAATCTATGAGCAAGCCACACAGGAATGCCGAGCAGCCATAGCCCCAAGAAAGAACAAAGGCTTACAAGACTGGCTCAGGGTTTGTCGGGAGCTTGGGGGACCTCTCAGCAATGCAGGCTTAGCGGCCGCCATCCTCCAATCTCAAAACCGCTCCATGGGCAGAAATGATCAGAGGACATGTTTTAACTGCAGGAAGCCTGGGCATCTTAAGAAAGATTGCAGAGCTCCAGATAAACAGGGGGGAACTCTCACTCTTTGCTCTAAGTGTGGCAAGGGTTATCATAGAGCTGACCAGTGTCGCTCTGTGAGGGATATAAAGGGCAGAGTCCTTCCCCCACCTGATAGTCAATCAGCTTATGTGCCAAAAAACGGGTCATCGGGCCCTCGGTCCCAGGGCCCTCAAAGATATGGGAACCGGTTTGTCAGGACCCAGGAAGCAGTCAGAGAGGCGACCCAGGAAGACCCACAAGGGTGGACCTGCGTGCCGCCTCCGACTTCCTATTAATGCCTCAAATGAGTATTCAGCCGGTGCCAGTGGAGCCTATACCATCCTTGCCCCCTGGAACCATGGGCCTTATTCTCGGCCGGGGTTCACTCACCTTGCAGGGCTTAGTAGTCCACCCTGGAGTTATGGATTGTCAACATTCCCCTGAAATACAGGTCCTGTGCTCAAGCCCTAAAGGCGTTTTTTCTATTAGCAAAGGAGATAGGATGGCTCAGCTGCTGCTCCTCCCTGATAATACCAGGGAGAAATTTGCAGGACCTGAGATAAAGAAAATGGGCTCCTCCAGAAATGATTCTGCCTATTTGGTTGTAAGGAAAAGGGTTAGGACGTCAAGAGCAAGGAAGGACAGAGCCCATATCACCTAATATCTAATGATTGGGCAGTTTTAGTTACCTCCTTTTCAGGACAAATAGATAACCATTATCCAAAACATCCACTTTTACAGTTTGTCCAAAATCAATCTGTTGTGTTTCCACAAATAACAGTAAGAAACCCACTTAAAAATGGGATTGTGGTATATACTGATGGATCAAAAACTGGTATAGGTGCCTATGTGGCTAATGGTAAAGTGGTATCCAAACAATATAATGAAAATTCACCTCAAGTGGTAGAATGTTTAGTGGTTTTAGAAGTTTTAAAAACCTTTTTAGAACCCCTTAATATTGTGTCAGATTCCTGTTATGTGGTCAATGCAGTAAATCTTTTAGAAGTGGCTGGGATGTGAATAAAAGTTTCCGGGATTGTGCGTTACTTCCATTCAGTATGAGAAATTTACTAGGGCAGCTAATTTGTTAAAAAGTCTTTTTCAGTATATGTTACAGAATTGGATGGCTGAATTTGAACAGACCCTTCGGGAATTGAGACTTGCCATCATTCAGGTCAACTCCAAGCGCTTGGACCTGTCCCTGATCAAAGGATTACCCAATTGGATCTCCTCAGCATTTTCCTTCTTTAAAGAATGGGTGGGGGTGAGATTATTTGGAGATACACTTCGCTGTGGATTAGTGTTGCTTCTTTGGTTGGTCTGTAAGCTTAAGGCCCAAACTAGGAGAGACAAGGTGGTTATTGCCCAGGCACTTGCAGCTCTAGAACATGGTGCTCCCCCTGATATATGGTTATCTATGCTTAGGCAATAGGTCGCTGGCCACTCAGCTCTTATATTCCCATGAGGCTAGTCTCATTGCACGGGATAGAGTGAGTGTGCTTCAGCAGCCCGAGAGAGTTGCAAGGCTAAGCACTGCAGTAGAAAGGCTCTGCGGCACATATGAGCCTATTCTAGGGAGACATGTCATCTTTCAAGAAGGTTGAGTGTCCAAGTGTCCTTCCCCCAGGCAAAACGACACGGGAGCAGGTCAGGGTTGCTCTGGGTAAAAGCCTGTGAGCCTAAGAGCTAATCCTGTACATGGCTCCTTTACCTGCACACTGGGGATTTGACCTCTATCTCCACTCTCATTAATATGGGTGGCCTATTGCTCTTATTAAAAGAAAAGGGGGATCTGTGAGGAGCCGCCCTCACATTTGCCATTATAAGATGGCACTGACAGCTGTGTTCTAAGTGGTAAACATAGTCTGCACACATGCAGGGGCAGTTTTCCCACCATGTGTTCTGCCTTTCCCGTGATGACAACTGGGCCGATGGGCTGCAGCCAATCAGGGAGTAATACATCCTAGGTGGAGGATAATTCTCCTTAAAAAGGGATGGGGTTTCGCCATTTGCTGGCTTGCTCTCTTGCTTCTTGCGGGCTTGCTCTCTTGCACTCTGGCTCCTGAAGATGTAAGCAATAAAGCTTTGCCGCAGAAGATTCTGGTTTGTTGCGTCTTTCCTGGCCGGTCATGAGAACGCGTCTAATAACACTATAGGAAGCCCCAATTTATTTTTAAGGTTATTACACACACATATATATATATATGGCTGTTTTGCCTGCATGTATATCTACATACTGCATGTATGCACCATGTGTACATGCAGTGCCTGTGGAGGCCAAAAAGAGGGCACCAGTTCCCCTGATCTACAGTTATAGATGCTGTTTGCGGCCATGTAGGTGCTGAGAACCTTCCAGCATCTCTGGAAGAGCAGCCCGTGCTCTTAACTGCTGAACCATCTCTCCAGGTTCCTGATGTCTTTATAAGGCTATGTTGTGCCATCTCTTGGCCAAGTGGAAAGTGTGTTACTAAGGGTTGTTTCCACTAGAAGTAAGCCAAGCAAAGCTGGCCACATGATTGTGAAATGCCCTAGGCTAATGATGGCTTGTATGTGCTTGATAGTTTAAAGGAAAGTACATTTGTCTTCTTTTGAGTTATATAAGTTTTCTCCAGAGCTATTGTAATGTCTCGATTATACATCTTGACTTCCACATTTTAGAATATTTACTCTTCTTACCCTCACAGAAAACGATTGATGGTCATTTGTTTAATGATGATTAAGTAAACTGGGCCCCTTAAGTAGAAGTTGCATTTGCCCAGCACATGGAAGTGCTTAATCAGTCCAGCTCCAAGGGACCAACTGTGGCTTTCTGCAATAAGCACTGATTTAAAATAAGGTCTTTCAAATGTAACAGTTTCCATTACACAGAGATCTTGCATCATGGGAAAAATTTCTCAGCCTCAGAGGAGTACTGCTTTATATTCTTCAGATGAAACACTGGCACTATTTCATACAAGGTTTAAAATAAGAAATGGCTAATTATTTTAAAACACACAAAAAAAAATGCTTTAAAAACTCAGTTGTCTCACGGAAATCAACTGTTTCCAATTTGGAAGTACAAGCTAAGAGAAAAGAGTTCTTAGTGAAATTCACACAAGGACAGACAAACCTACCTAAACAGAAATCTAAGTCCCCTACTGGCCACAATATAGTGTTGATTCCTGTCAATAAAAATAGGATAATTTCCTTTAATTAATTGTGAAATTCTCTTGTTTCCAACTCTGTGGTCATCTACCAACTATATAACTATCTACTGGCCAAGGAGAGGTATAAAAGAATTTCCTGGGAAACCTCTTTTAAGAGAAGAGGATAGAACCCATTCACCTCTTCCTATATCCTGGGAGCTAGGACACTGAGATAAGTGGGAAACTGGGCTTACATCTACACTGATGAGGCACCAGGCTTTAGGGAGCTCCACGGATGACATCACTGAGTATATTGTGTCTGGGGAAAGTAGGAAGCCTTATAACTGCTCTGAGTTATCTTTCAAATTTCAGGATTATTTTAGACTTATGCTGGTTTTGTTTTCTGTTTTCCTTTTCTTCTTATATATAGATAATCCTGCCTTACTTCAGTTACATTATCTTGCAAGGTGGAGGAAGTACAGGTACAAGGAGATACAAGATCCAAATGTTGTCAGTAGTTTTAGCTAGGTATTAGTATTACAATGGGTTTTATTTTAGTTTTATGTTTTATGTTTTCCTGTAATTTCTACATTTTTTTTTGGACAGTGACCTATGAGGTTCTGTTACCAGAAAAGAAAAGCAAATTAAATAACATATCATTTGAAATGTCTATGGATAACTTGCCCAATTACTCACAGATAAATTATAAAAGACATTTGTTTCCACAGAATACATATATAAACAAAAATAAGGCTTTTATTCCTTTTAAATGTTCATTGGAACAGAAGATTCAGTTCCCCTATCAGTCCTTAGTATATTCTAGCTGTGATGTTTATCTTTAAAACAGTATTCTGTTGGGATAAGATACATTAGTCTGTTTTTTTTAAAGTCCTCAATCAATAATGATTTTGGATGCAATAGAGGTTATCTAATGGGATTGATAAAAGAAAAAAAAAAGCAGAGCACTTTAACACAGAATTAGTAATTATTCCTAGGGGTATGATCTCACAGTTGAAAATGTTAAATGTTTTTAGAAACAGCTTTTAGAAAACACTTTGAAAACAGTTCTTAGAAGTCAGTACTGCAGAGATCACACCTAGAGTGTGTCCACATACAGCCCGAGACAAACTTGCAGGCAGCAGTTATAGATAGATCAAAGAAACATGGAATCTCTAATGACTCAAAAACATATGATCTCTGAAAAATATAGTTGGGTGATTCAGCATACAAACATACACACACACACCATAGCTATTGAAATGAACAATGTTACATTATTGTGTGTGAGTTAAAATATGTGTCATTCTAAAAACCCTTCTTTTCTTTTAAGCAACAGGAACAGTGAAACTCTTTCACATCTTGTCCATTATATCTTATTTTCCTAAGCTATGTCACTTCCCAAATAATCCTCCCTCTCCTGTTTTGATAGTCAGCCGTATAGCTACATAGAGAGATGCCTCCCTGTATGCTCATTTCTCTTTCTAGGAAGATTAACTCAAGATTGCATGGCTCTGTAGGCAACCTCATTCCCAGTAACACAAAATCCACTTGAGCACAAGTCCCATTGATCAAACGGAAACCTCAATGCTTCAGATGAAAAAGGTCTGAAGAGTCCAAACATCTGGCACGACGTTTAATGACACCCATGTTTTAGCTACTTTCATTTGTTGTTTTGTCTGTGTGTATGCATGTATTTGTGTCTGTTGGGGAACATACAAGTCATGGTTTGCATGTGTACAAGTCAAGGATAACCTTCGATTCGGATTTGTCTTCCATCTATTTTTTTGAGGCATTGTCTCTCTTATTTAGCACTTCATCTACCAAATAGAGTAATAGATTTTTCTTTTGCCATGCATTTTTTTTTAAATTAGAATCTAAATAAATGTTTGTGTGTAGGGGAGGTAGAGCTCATAGAAAGATCTTTGGTGGTAAGATGCTATAACTCTTTCTGTTGGAGTTTTTAAGCACTACATTTAGAGTAATATGCTGCATGGCTTCCCTCATATTCTACCTCAGCTATTTCTATGGATCCACAGTATCACTGGGTGTTAACTAAATTACCACAATCTGATTCCCAGTGACTACTGAATTTTCTCTTTCTACTAGCCCAGTAAGCCCAACAGAGGAGAAGACGTATAATTCATGACGGCTTCCAAAATAGACTCTTCTAGGACCCTAACCACTGAGTGGTACCACTGTCCTAATGCCACTGTCTTCAGTTCCTAGAATTCACCTGCAAATATCTCTGATTTCGCTTACTGACTTCCCTATATCACCAGCTGCAGAGCAGTCACAAATGAAGGTCACTCCTGAAGACTTAATTCTTGAGATTCCAGGGATGGGATGGTTTAGAGATTTGCTGTTGCTTCTGTTCCCTCCATACTCCAATCCTTGTATGTTTTTGCTAGACTATGAATCCACACTCACTCAAAGACCTTCAATATCTCTACCAACCACCAAAATCAGTGCAGATTATTGTCTCTGGCATTTCCAAAGAAAGTATATGAGCAGGAAATTCAGAAGCCTTTAGATAAGGCATCACACAGCATGGCAGGCATGGGAACTGGTGTGAAGAAACAATTAACTTGCTAAGATCAACAATTGACTTAAGTCAGGTGTGGTGCATGGCTTTAAGCCCCACTTGTGGGGAGTAAAGACAAGAAGAGGCTCAGGAGTTGAGTGTCTTTTTTACCTACCCAGCTACTACAAGGACAGCCTGGGCTACATGAAACCCTGTCTCAAAAACAAGAACAACAAAACCAGTGAATGATCTGATCAATTTCTCACACCTGTGCTTTTGCTAAGCAAGCTTCTCTACCTAATATGCTCCTGCCTATGTGAGAATTGGTCTTAAAATCTCTTTTCTGTTCAGCAAAAACACTTAATACAATTTGTTTTCTTATCAAAGGATTTATTCTATCCTTAGGTTGGCTGTTTGTTCTTGTCTTGCTCCTCTGATTATCAGTGATCAAATGGAAGGAAGAAAGGAGGAAAGGAAGAAGGGAAGGAAGAAAGGAGGAAAAGAAGGAAGGAGGGAGGGAGGAAGGGAGGGGAAGAGCTTGCTGCTCCAGTCTGACGATGAGAAGAATCATGAAATGGTTCTGAGACTTCCAAACTCCCCAACTATCCCACCTTGTTCCATCCATTCATACCAGTAATTTCTACTGCATATAGAAAATGTGTGGATGTGTTCAACACACAGTCAGCTTCAACATTAACTATCCACAATAGGGTTCTTGTGACCTATTCTTAAATACTGCCATAAATGAGCATTCTCTCATGAGTTGAAAAAGAAATAAAGAGCAGGAAACCATTACCTTTTGGTATCTGACAGAACTCTTTTTATCCAAGATATAACTGCTACTCAAACGATAAATCCCAAAATTGAACACCCTAATTTTCACAATGGTGTTAGTTAACCATGGTTTCCCCAACTGGTGGCACTATGCAGGAAGGTTCTAGAAACTTCTGGAGGAGGATGTTAGATAATGAATAAAGGGCATGTAATCTGGGATTCTTAATGTCTGACTAAAGTATACATGCTTGTCTCGGAACATGACAATTGCAGTTCTAGCACTGAATCCTAGAAGGAATTTATCACATGGACTAAAATTTAGGGTACTATGAACAGGAATGTATGTGCAGACCATCCCTTCACAAAGAGAGGGCTAACTCTATGGAACGCTGACATGCTTTGGGCATTTCAGACACTTTCTCTGTTTCTATGGTAACACGGGATTCAGAAAAGCTAATGAAGTAGGAAACTAAAGCAGGGCCTTCACCTGTCTCAGACATCAAAATGCTTCGGGAAACTTTCAAAATTTTCTAGATACGGTGAATTCACAGGTGGATTCCCTGACATGTGTCAGACGTACCAAGAGCGGAGGATGCTGAGAAGAAAGGTACACACACATTTTATATTCTCGATATGAAGACAGCAGAGATGACCTTCTACTGACAAGATCTGAAAGCCTGTGGGTTATGTTAAAAATCAGCTGCTTAAGTTTAAATGGTGCTGTTAGTTCAGGTTCTAGCTGAAAGCGATGCCACTCTTTGCAGCTTTGCATAGAAGCAATGGCCATCCCAGATTATATGACGAATACCCAGCTCAGTTCCTAGAGTCATAGCTCTTTCCCTTAAGACTTCGTAGCTCTTCAAAATTTTTCTACATTTTAATTGAAGGAGGTTGTTCCAACAGTGCAAGAAAAGCTTCAATCCAGCTAACTTTTCTATGAACCTCAGCACAAAAGCATAAACCTGAAAATTTTAGAAGGGAGGTTTAGCTTCTCAAACCTCTTAATCTTGTCGAGGGTTTCAAAAAAAAAAAAAGACCTTTTATGTTCTCATAAGGTTTGCCTTACTCATTCTCCTTAAGTGAACATTATCTGGCTTTCAAATATTGTTACAAAAGGAAAGCATCTTTCTCTGAAAATCTAATTTATTGTCTTACTTGTCTTCACTTCATCTAATTTTCATTTCAAAGTTTGCTTCTCATATGTTTTCTTTTTCTTAACAACCATTTAAATCTTGAAAAACTATTTGAGGATCTCAGAGAATTTTTGTTTTTATGGAATTTAGATTTGCAGTCACCTTTCCAGACAGAAAAAAAATCAAGAAAAATGTAAATATGAAATTATAGAAGCACATATTTTCACTAGCTGTTTTAGCCACCAAGGAGCTGTGCTGAAACTCCCTGAGAGAAAAGGCATTTAGTAAGAATATTTCACCTTGGAGTTAGAGAAATAAATTCTGAACCTGTGGCTTCCCCTTAAAGCAAGCCAGTGTGTCTACAGATAATAATATTCTTTTAAAAAGTAGCAACAAGGGAAAAGTTGCAAACAAAATAAACACAGAGACCTCCACTGCAGGCATATAGTCCAGTCCTCCTGGGTCATCCAGTCTTCTGCTGCAAAGGGGATAGCGGAGTGAAACACAACACAGATAAAAATGAAAAAGCAAGCAATGGGGTGGCGTCTAGATATCGCCCTCCTAAGGATTCTACAGTTCAACCATACCACGGCCCTGGGTAGCAACCTCCTAAATGATTGTACAGTTAAGCCAACACCACAGCGTAGCGCCCTCCTAAACGTTTCTACAGTTACACCAAGACAACAGCGGATTCCTCATTGCACATAGAACATTGTCCGCCCCAAAAGGTACTCATTGATTTCGTCATGACTCGTGAGACACGTGTATCTCACTAGCCAGATGTGCCCTGGCATAAACTGTGCAAAACAACCCGCGGAGTTAAACGGGGGAAAAAAACATCCTTCGTCTGCCTTCTCCCCTCTCTGCTTTCCTTTCCTTCTTCGTCCTTTAACAGATCCTTTAACCAGACCCTGGAAACTATCCCTTTACTCTGTGTCTATGGAGTCAGTATTTTAAAATTCCAATTACAAGTGGGATGTCAGCCTTTCCATGTCTAGCTTTTTTTTTTTAATTAAAATATAATTATGTCCTCCCCCTCCTATCTCCAACTCCTCTGTGCCCTCCTATCCCATTCCCTTTCCAACTCATGACCTCTTATTGTTTACTATTTACACACACACACATACACACACATACACACACACACACACACACACACACACACATGTGCAAATAAATATACAACTGCAACCTGCTGAGTTCACTAAGTTTATGTTGCCTGTACTTTGTTGTTGTTTGTTTGCTTATTTGTTTGTTTAGGGGTGACTTTTTGGAACCATCCAGAGTCTTCATCCTGAAAGCACGAGTTCCCTTTCCCAGAAGCCTTCAGTTGCCCGCAACACCCCTCCCCCCGTAGCCTTTGTCTAGGGTGGGGTCCCACATCTAGTTTATTTTATTTAATGATGTCTTCTTAAATTCAAGTGTTGAAAAACTTCAGAATTCTCTCTTCTCCAACGTTGGATAAAATCCCCAATGCATAAATACAAAACAAAATTATGTCTGTAAAGTTTTCTTTATGCATCTGTCTAGAAACTTTCATGTTCTTTATGCTTCGTTTGCTAAAGAATTTCAGTACAGTCTTCTACGAGAGCTCTACCACTCCATATTCTCGACAACAGTGCACAAGTTTCCTTTTCTCCATGTTCTCTGTAGCACTCCCTGCCTTTTTATCTCCTTGAAAGCCACCATTCTAAGGACTGTGAAGTGATAACCTATTAATGGTTTGGTTTGCTTTTCCTTGATAATTACTAACGTTAAGCATTTCTCACACACACCTATGGCCCATCTTTGTGACTTTATTTGGAAAATGTCTATTCAGATCCTTTTGCCATTTTTTAATGGGGCTACTTGTTCTCTTATTGAATTGGTGGTTTGGCTTAGGTGCTGTGCATTTTAACCTCTCAGCAGATGCTGCTGTCTAAATTCTTTCGCCCATCAGGAGGCTGGTCACACACACTATTGATTCCTTTGCTGTGTAGTACCTTTCGAACTTTATTCCCATATGGCTAATCTTGCCTTTGCATTTGGAAACTTTTGATATATATATATATACACACACCAATATTGAAATAACATTTTCCTTATGTTTTTCATCTAGAAGTTTTATGGATTTCAGGTTTTACCTTCAAGTCTTTAATTCATTTTTGAGTGTAATTTGTATGAGGTATGTAATGATGGTCCAGTTTTCTTCTTACCTATATGAATGTTAAGTTTTTCAACAGTCATTTGTTTGAAGATAAGCTCCTATTCGCTTTATGTCATTTGGATGCTTTGTAGAAGATCAGAAATGTATGGGTTTTCTTCTGGGCTCTCAATTGATTTAATGTCTTTTCTTTAAAAAAAATCTATGGATTCATTAATTAAGAAAAATATTTCTTTTTAAAATTAATATATAGTTAATATATGTAATTGATAATTACATATAACATTTTTTTGCATATTGCTCAAAAAATATATTAATGAATTACCTGCAGGAAACTTTCAGGCTTTGTGAACTGCATTCTCTTAAAATGTTTCAGTCATTTAAGCTTAAGAATAAGCTTAAATATTTTAATTAATATTTGTTTCACAGTAACAAATATTGGTGAAAATTTGAAAAATATCTCTCCCATAATTTGGTAGTAGTATAAACTGGCTCATCCACTGGAAAATATGATATGATATATCTATAAAAAGCTAAATGTATGCCCCCACTGTGACCCAGACATCTTGTTTTGAAGTGTACATTTAAGAGAAATCAAAACAGAAACTCACTAAAAGACTGCTCAAGGTCATTTCCAATCATTTTATAAAAACCTGCAAGACTGGAAAACACCCAATCTGGGTACAAGCCAGCATGTGTTGTTAGGAAAATGGATGATCCAAGTTGACATCTTAACTTAATGGAATGCAGCAACATAATAAAAAGTGAGCTATGCATTTACTCAGTAAGAGAGATAACTCCTCAAGATATAAAATTGAGCAAAGTCACCCAGGGACAGTACATACTGAACAATTAGATTAACTTGACTTGAAGCAGATAATACTAGTCTCCAATGGTAGAATTCAAAACTCTGGCTACCCCTAAAAGAGGGTATTAATTGGAAATAGGCTTTGGGGGCTTTCCAAAGACCTAGGCAGCTCTTCAATCTTGACCTGGTTAATGTTCACATCAATATATAAGGATTGTAAAAATAAATTATTTCCAAAGTTTTAGCCAAATTAGAAATGTTCAACTTTTATCTTTCTTCATTAGAGTTACAAAGGACTAGTAGACTCCCTCTTTATGACCATGTAAGTCCCATGACATTTTGCTTACAACCAAAGCACAGATTTTCTTATTATAAAAGCTCAAGTTGTCTCAGTCTCTTCCATGATTTTCCCCTGACACCGTCCCCACTGTCTGCGAATGATCCGGTCAGTCCTTGCTCCACATCCACGGTGGGTGACCATGAACAAATGCATCTAGGCTGTGCAGCCTCTCATTTCTAATGTGTTCTGGTTACATCTACCCCATCCCTTGCTGTCAGAGGGCCCAGAGGTCCTTAAAATCAGGTAGAAAAATAGAACGTGACAGCAAAGGCAGTCAAAAAGAGTTCATAAAAGTTTAACAAAAGGGTGCAATGCTAACTTAGCAGCAGCGTTTTAAAGTGTGTATATAACATGGAAATTATTATGTAAATGTATAGAAGAAGAAAAATGCTGTAGGTACAACCATCAAATAGGTATCAATAAGTATCTTACATTAGTTATCTTTGGAATATGATATCACAATAACTTTTAATTTTCAATTTCAGAAAATAATTAGATTATCCAGAGTAGGTGTCAGATCCCCTGTAACTGGAATTACAGATAGTTGTGAGTGAGCATGTGGGTTCTGGGAGTTGAACTTAGGTCCTCTGCAAGAGCAACACGTGCTCTAATCCACTAAGCCATCTCTCCTGTCCCAATTTCAGGAAATTTTATAAGACAAATTTTTGTAAATTTTTAATTATTTCTTAAGCATTAAAACTAGGATAGGGGAGATGGCTGGTTGCATAAAGTGCTTACTGAATAAACATGAGGACCTGGCCTAGGAACACCAGAAAATGGGGGTGCAGCAGCATGTATCTCTATCCCCAGCACTAGAAAGGGGGAGACAGGTGATACAAAAGTCATGCTGGCCAGCCAGTCTGGAAAAAGCGATCTCTAGGCTCAGTGCGAGACCTCAGCTCAAAAATAAATGAAGAAAGAAAGAAAGAAAGAAAGAGAGAGAGAGAGAGAGAGAGAGAGAGAGAGAGAGAGAGAGAGAGAGAAAGAGAGAAAGAAAGAAATGGAGAGCAACAGAGGAAGACATTTGACAACAATGTGTGTCCTCCACCCCCACTCCAACATACACAAACACACGCATGCACATATGCACACACACACACACATGCACACACAAATAAAGAAAGCAATGGTTTAGGAAAACGTTCATTCTTTCTCTGGATAGCTCAGGGGTTAGAGCACTGGTCTTGTAAATCAGAGGTCGCAAGTTCAAATCTCACTATGGCCTTCAGTTCTCTTTTGCCAGGCATGGTGGCACACACCTTTAATCCCAGCAATCGGGAGGTAGAGGCAAGCAGATTTCTGAGTTTGCGGCCAGCCTGGTCTACAAAGTGAGTTTCAGGACAGCCAAGGCTATACAGAGAAACCCTGTCTCGAAAAACCAAAAAAAAAAAAAAAAAAACCTCAAACAACAACAACAACACAAAGCATCATCTCTGCTTCCCCTGTCATGATTAAAATGTCAATCTTAAAGATGGCGCAGAGCTGGTCTGCAGCGTTCCTCAAGCGATGCATTTCCTTGATACATCTAAATCTGCAGTCACATGCTTTCCGGCATGGCTCACTCCCTGACTCTCTGTTTTATGCACAGATTCTGCTCTTTACATACACACTGAATCTGTCACCATGTGCCTGTGAGGCTTGAATGGCTTCTCCCCCCATTGCTCTTCAGATGCCACCAACATTCTGTCCAACTACAGGGTCACTCTCTCCACTTGATCACTCTCATCCTCCCTGCACCACCCCTCAGGCTCTCATTTTACACTTGGCTTCCATCAACTGTGGTCAGGCCAAATTGACAGACGTTGGTGGCAGGAAGACAAGAAGCAATCCAGGTGAGACTGGGATAAGCGTTCTCAGTAGACTCTTGGAATAAATGGGATGAGGAACTCAAAAACCAGCTTTCCAAAGCAGAGAGACAGATAACTTGAAAAGGTGCACAATACTCTTAGCCGTCGGTGAATAAAAATTAAAACATTCTTTGTAAGTCTGTCTTATCCCGGGCAGAATGGCTATCCATGTCATCAAGGAAACCAGGAATGACAAATGGATGTAGTGAAGAAGAAACTTGTCTTCATTGCTGGGGAAAATGCGATCTTGTTCAGACGCTATGGGAAATGGTGTGATGATTCCAGAGAAAGGAAAAATGGAACTACCATATGGCTCAGGTGTATCACTTTTATGCCAATCAGGTTTATGCCAAAGGGTCCAGTCAGTACAATATACAGATACATGACTGTTTCTCCACTACTCACAATAGCCAGTGTATCCACCAGCCTAGGTGTCTACCGAAAGACAAATGGCTAAAGCTAATGCGGTACAAACACAAAACGGAATTTTATTTAGCTGTAAGGAAGAATGGAATTATAACATTTGCAATAAAATGGATTAAACTGGAAATCATTATGCTAAGTGAAGTAAGCCAGACTCAGACAAATATTTCATTTCATGTTTTCTTGCCAATGCAGACTCTAGATTTAAATTTTACATAAAATATATTACATATAAATTAGTTATCATATGAACAGGAAAGAGAAAAAAAACAGCTATGAGAAAGATGAAGAGACCTAAAAAAGAGACAAGGGTAAGTAATTGTGTGCATATGTGTGTTCACGTGTGTGCATGTGAGTGTGCATTCGTGTGCTTTCACGTGCATACTTTATATGTATATATGTGTATATGTGTATATGTGTATATGTGTATATGTGTATATGTGCATATGTGCATATGTGCATATGTGCATATATGCATGTGCATAGATGTATATATGAGTATACTGTATATGTCCATATTTGTGTGCATATGTGTATATATGATAATGTGTGTATATACATATATGTGCATGTGCGTATGTGCATATTTGTGTTTATGTACATGAGTATAAGGGTGTACATATGTGTGTATGTCTGTTATGTGTATGTGATGAAAGAAAATGGGGAGAAAAAATAAGAAAAATGTATGATAGCTCTATCTAAAAATGATACAACAAAACTATTTATTTGCATGCTAACCAAAATATTACTTAGAAAAAAATATAAATAAACTAGATCACCTTTCTCAAATGCCATGTCAACAAGCCTTTCTACATAGGGTCTGACTCCCTACCCGTCATTTGTGGGACAGCACTGGGCTTGTTGTTTTCAGAATGTAAACTGAGAAAGCAAGAACATGGAGGGGTAGGGAAAGAAGACAAACAGCAACAAGGACCCTAAATCTCCCTCAGGTCCCTGTGCCGTGATGCCCAAGTTCAGTTGCAACAGGATGATTTACATACAGATTATAGTAAATGTATGCAGACTATTCACACTTGTAGGAATTTTTAAGTGCTTGAATTATAGTTCTTGAATTTTTAGTGCGTTATTTCTGTGTGTGTGTGTGTGTGTGTGTGTGATCTGTGTGTGTGTGTCTCCCTCCTCTGTGTGTATATATATCTGCATGCGCACATGCTCTTGCATGCACACAGTCATTCACTTGCTGTGGTATGTGTGTCGATTTCAGAGGACACCATGACAGAGTCAGTCCTCTCCATTTACCACGTGGGTCCTGGTGACAGAATGCTGGTCACTGGACGTTGCAACAATCTCCTTTGCACACTGATCCTGCTCACAGGCCTAAGTCCTTCCTTAACTTTTAATGATTCCCCTATATTGCTTCACTTCTTGGCTCTGTTCATATTGAACATATCTGTGCATTTGATTTCCTTTTAAAAATTAAAATAAAACAAGCCAATCCATCCTCCCAGGCAACTTTTATTTATCTTTGTTTATGCAACAGGCCAGACCTCAAGTACTTTTGTGCAAACACAAAATGCAGTATTTACCTATTGGACTACATCCAGTAAATTCTGAGAAAACAGAATGTATTAAAATCCTTAGAAAGTGTTGAATAATTTTACATTCCCTGTATTTATAGCATAGCAGAAGTTGTGTTGCTTAATTGGCATCCTTCTAGGCTTCAGCACAAATATTCTGTTACTTAATGTACAACAAAAAGTAAATCTTAAGCATCCCAGGACTAGTAGGATAATCTAGAAGAAATAATTCCTTCCCCTGGGGGTAGGAGTGGTGGAGAAGGGTGATTCCCAGAGGGGGACTTGCCCTCCAAAGAGAAGGGGAAGGTGGAATGGGGATCACTGTGAGAAGAGGAAGGGTTGATATGGGGTTGTAAAGTGAATAAATAAATTGAATTTTAAAAAACTAACAATTCAGGTGCTGGAGACATGGCTCAGTGGTTAAGAGCACTGGTTGCTTTTTCAGAGGTCTTGAGTCCAAATCCTAGCAACCACTTGGTGGCTCACAACCATCTGTAATGGGATCCAATGCCCTCTTCTGGTGTGTCTGAAGGTACAGTGTACTCACATACATAAAATAAAGAAATTTTAAAAATTCCTTTCTCTTATTTTTTAAAAGTTCATTTCATATATGGAGAGATAAATTTACATATATGTACATTTGTGTGTGCATGTATGTGTGTGTCTGTCTGTCTGTGCAGGTGTGCATGCATGTGTGTACGCACACTCGCACCTGCATGTTTTTTATAGACACCAATTCCAAAACTCAATACTAGGAACTTTCTTCAAT